>NC_085842.1:4884755-5492255 GCF_035594765.1 Anolis carolinensis
CCCGCCTCATCCAGCCAGGTCTCCGTTATGCACGCCAGGTCTGCCCGTTCATCCAGGATAAGATCCTGGATAATTGCGGTTTTTCCATTTGCAGACCTGGCGTTCAACAGCACCACCTTTAGTCCGAAGGGACCGCCAGCCCGGCTATCCAAATTTACCATATCAGGAGACCGTTTTAAATCTACAAGAAATCTCTCCCTAGGCCGAATTAATTTTGGTCTCCTTTTCCCGCATCTCCTCCTCCCCTGAATAACTTCAATGGGGGCTCCTCGGCTAGCGGACATCCCCCCTCCCTCTACATGGCCCCTCTCCCTATTCTCTAACATCTGGCTAACACTGGCTATAGCTGGAGACAAGAACACTGGCTATAGATGTAGACAAGCCACTCCTTTCTCCCCCCCCCCTTTAGGAGTTACTAGAATAAAGTGCACTAAAAAGCTTTGTAACTCCCCCCCCCCCTCCTTAGCTTGATATTAAAGTGCACAGTGCAAAGACAGGGGGGTCTAGTTCATAGGTTCCCATAAAACTCACAGGGAGAGGGGCTCATGGAGAGCTAAAAACAATAATGGGTTCTCAATTAAATGCCAGTAGCTAACGCAGCGTTATACAATTTTAAGAAATAAAGTGACTCAGTGCTATGATATAAAAATCAGGACGGGTTATGGCTATATACTGGGTCGGTAACAGGCCCCCTCTCCCCAAAACTCCACGGGCAACCCTCCCTAGCCCTCCACTAGCAGCGTCATATTATAGGACTAAACACAATTCATAAAAGTCAGGTGGAATTTCATAGCAGATGTTAGCAGCAATAAACAATAGAGCAATAAATTGTAGCAATTATAGCAGTAAGATAAAGTGCTGGTCCAGATGTTGGTCTAGTAGATGAAATCAATATATCCTCAGGTAAACCCGAATACCAAAGCAGCCAAAAAAGGTTAGATAAGGCTGGTAGGGCAGGCAGCGCTCAGACCCAGTCAATATAGTTACTTATCGGGCTAACACAATGCAGTGGTAGGGCCCCAAGGAGTGGAATTGTGCTTTCGGTCTTATGGATGATGGAGGATGGAACTCCCCAACTGGGGGCAGCAAACTGCCCACGCTGACACAGCAATAGTTAGGTCTTTGGCCCAGATGAAACAAACAAACCACAGCCAGGTCACTGGCGGCTAGACTCCAAAAGCCCTCCTTCTCCACACAGCGCCCACAATGATAATCAGTGGCAGCAACGAAGATCATCCTGCCACCCACCGCGATGATGGAGCTGCCGTTCCAAGCTGGGTCCAGTCAATAAGCCCATGATGGCAAAACAAGGCGAAATGGCCGGCAGCGGGCAATGGTGGTGGCAGCGGGAAACGGTGGTTGGCACAGCGGTGCAGTGGGAAATGGTGGCTATTGGCAGAAACTGACCGACACTGATAGGCAATGGCTAACACTGCAGGAAGCAGCTGCAGGAACCGGCCAGCAGTGTAAAACAGCAGCTGGCACAGCGACTCTGTGCCCCACACTCCGGCTGGAATGGAAATAAGCCAGCAACTGATGGTGTTCTCTGCCCAGGCTCAGGTGGAGGCCTCAGGTTTTACAGTAAGCTGATCCCAGAAAAGTTCTTCCCACAAGGTATGAGGAGAAAGGGACGATGGAGGGGTCCTTGAAGGCAATTTGGCATCTAGATGTTAGAGGCAACCACAGTAAGGCTTCGATTTTCTTTAAACGCAGTCTCAGCGTCTAACAGCAAAGAGCAATGGCAGGCGGAGCCTTCCTTCCCTCTCTGTCACTCCAGGTTCCCGTTTGCTCCTTTCGCTTGTTCTGTTTGTTTGTTCTTTATTCTTATCCCTTTTGCAACACAAGGACTTCCTCCTGTGTGACCTGTGCCTCCCTGGGGTTTCAGTCCCAGTTTATTGCTCAGGGAAGGGCAGTAAAAGAACAGCAGTATTGGAGTTTTAAACTTTGCCTGGAACTTTGCCTGCAACAAACTCACGAGGCCCACAAAGGTTCTGCCTTACCGGCGTTGCCTTCTCTTCTGCAACTCTCCTGTCACTCCCAGGCTCAGCCTGGCAGGCACAAAGCCTCACCAGGGGGCCAACACCCCAACCCTTAAGATGACACAGGGTTTGGGGGGGTTAAAGATGGAAAGGCAGGATTCTGGTGGACTCCCATGCGCTAGGCTCCCATTCATGTTAGGTTGCAGAAACAAACAAAAAATAAAAAATAATTTTAAAAAAATATTTAAAAAAAATGTTTGGAAGGAAAAAAATTAACGAAAATTTTAAGAAACAATTAGAGAATGGGCCAATGATGGTTCGAATTACATTGCCAGTTGCGCCCAGGGAAAACGTTTCAATACTCATTTCAAAAAACGAGAACAATCCGAAATAATTACGAAACGAGAAACATAATGAATATTTGGACAACCCTACTATCTATATATATAAAAGGGTAATGAAATTTCGGCCTAGGACAAAACAACAAAACTAAACACCCCACAACCTCGAAAACTGACAGTACAACCATTCATCCACGCCTCTACGTTCATACAACAAAAAGAAAAGAAAAATAAAGTCCTAATTAGAAGGAGAGGAATAATTGTTTTTATCCAATTGCTGCCTGTTAGAAGGCTAAGCTCCGCCCACTTGGTCTCCTAGCAACCTACTCAGCCCAGGGGACAGGCACAGTTAGGTCTCACTTAGGCCTCTTTCCTATAAAATACAGATTATCAGATTTGAACTGTGTTATATGGCAGTGTAGCCTCAAGGCCCTTCCACACAGCTATATTACCCATTTATAATCTTATATTATCTGCTTTGAACTGGATTATCTTGACTCCACACTGCCATATAATCCACTTCAGTGTGCATTTTATACAGTTGTGAAGAAGGGGCCTCATATAATCCAGTTCTAATCACATAATTCCTCAATACTTTATTTCCCATACCACCATACTTCGCCACAGCAACGCGTGGCCGGGCACAGCTAGTATCTACTAGAACAAGAAATGCAAATAATTATTGCTGTTCTTTCCCCTTCACAGAGATTAGATTATCTGATGGCTTTGATCGCTGTACCGGGAGAGTTGAACTTTTCCACAAAGGTCAATGGAGAATGATAGTTGACCTTGACTGGGATTTTGAAGATGCCAGAGTAGTGTGCAGGTATCTTGGCTGTGGAAGTGCTCTATCTGCCTCACATCATTCTCCTTCTGAAGGGGAAATTACTCCCATTAGGCTGTTTGGCGGTAACTGCGCTGGAACAGAGACCTCCCTCGGAGAATGCAAGGCAAAATCATGGGATGACAACCCACACAATGTATCGTCCTCTGAAGTGGCTGGTGTCATATGCACAGGTAAGTGATTGTCATGCAAATAACTACCTGAAACCAGAAGTGTGAGAGTTTCTTTTCATTCATATCTTTTGTACCACTAAAGTGAGATAAGAAAGAATATTGATGTTTCATTGTACGGACAATGAAACAACTTCAGGCCAGTGTCAAATCTTCCATTTCTGGGGAAAGGTTCTTGAACGTGTGGTGGCCTCACAACTCCAGGGTTTCCTGGATGACACAGATTATCTTGATCCATTACAGTCTGTTTTCAGGCCTGGCTATGGGACTGAGACAGCATTGGTCACCTTGGTAGATAATCTATGTAGAGAACTAGATAAGGGGAGTCATAAAATCATAGAATAGTAGAGTTGGAAGAAACCTCATGGGCCATCTAGTCCAACCCCCCGCTAAGAAGCAGGAAATCTCATTCAAAGCACCCCCGACAGATGGCCATCCAGCCTCTGCTTAAAAGCCTCCAAGGAAGGAGCCTCCACCACAGTCCGGGGGAGAGAGAGAGTTCCACTGCCGAACAGCCCTTCTCACAGTGAGGAAGTTCTTCCTAATATTCAGGTGGAATCTCCTTTCCGGTAGTTTAAAGCCATTGTTCCATTGCGTCCTAGTTTGCAGGGCAGCAGCAAACAAGCCTGCTCCCTCCTCCCTAAGACTTCCCCTCACATATTTGTACATGGCTATCATGTCTCCTCTCAGCCTTCTCTTCTGCAGGCTAAACATGCCCAGTTCTTTAAGCCGCTCCTCATAGGGCTTGTTCTCCAGACCCTTAATCATTTTAGTCGTCCTCCTCTGGACGCTTTCCAGCTTGTCAACATCTCCCTTCAACTGTGGTGCCCAGAATTGGACGCACTGTGATTCCAGGTGTGGTCTGACCAAGGCAGAATAGAGGGGGAGCAGGACTTCCCTGGATCTAGACGCTATTCCCCTATTGATGCAGGCCAGAATCCCATTGGCTTTTTTAGCAGCCGCATCACATTGTTGGTTCATGTTTAACTTGTTGTCCACAAGGACTCCAAGGTCTTTTTCACACGTACTGCTGTCGAGCCAGGAGTCCCTCATTCTGTATCTTTGCATTCCATTTTTTCTGCCGAAGTGAAATATCTTGCATTTGTCCCTGTTGAACTTCATTTTGTTAGTTTCGGCCCATCTCTCTAGTCTGTCAAGATCATTTTGAATTCTGCTCCTGTCTTCTGGAGTGTTAGCTATCCCTCCCAGTTTGGTGTCGTCTGCAAATTTGATGATCGTGTCTTCTAACCCTTCGTCTAAGTCGTTAATAAAGATGTTGAACAGAACCAGGCCCAGGACAGAGCCCTGCGGCACTCCACTTGTCACTTCTTTCCAAGATGAAGACGACGTGTGTCCCTTCTGGTTCTCTTAGACCTCTCAGTGGCATTCGATACCATCGACCATGGTATCCTTTTGGACCTCCTCATGGAAATGCGACTTGGAGGCACTGTTTTGCAGTGGTTTCAGTCCTTCCTAGAGGGTTGGGTCCAGAAGGTGGTGCTGAGGGACTCCTGCTCGATCCCGTGGCCTCTGTCCTGTGGGGTCCCGTAGGGTTCGATTCTGTCCCCCATATTATTTAACATCTACATGAAATCACTGGGTGTTGTAGTTGAGTCTGCTGGCAATATTACAAACGGTAGTAGAAGTACTAGTAGGAGGAAAAGGGGTAATCTGGAGCAGGTGCCAGATGAAGAACAGCAAAGGAAACGGATCCAGGAGATACTTATGGCACCTTCGGAGGAAGACACGTTTGAAGGGTTTTCAAGTGATGAGGAGTCAATGATTAAGAAGGAGACAAGATGAATGTGAATAAAGGAAACAAGAGGGTTACTCGGGAGCAGGAATCAGATGAGGAACGGGAGAGGAAGAAGCTCCGGGATATATTTACTGCTCCCACAGAGGAGAAGTCATTTTTGGGTTTCTCTGGGGATGATGGGTCTGAGAGTGATGAAAATGTAGAGGGCACATCGGACTGGACTAGGGTACAAGAAATAAGGGATATGTGTGCAAAGCCAACCTAGTGATACGTTTGTGGGGTTTTCGGGACAGGACGATTGGCAAACAGCTGATACACCAGGGTCATGGGGAAACCTAAGTCTTGATAGGAGATGGAGGAGCTGGAGGGATGAGAACCGGGATTCACGTGTGATGACAGGAACAGCTGTGGGAGATGACAATGGGGTGGAGGCCAGCTCATCTTCAGATAATGATGAGTAAGTTAAAAGTAGGGTCTGAAATGGGGATTCTTTGCAGAAGGCAAAGTGTCGTTTTGGCTTAGGTTTGTTGCTGCCTGTTTTTCCTGTTGGGCTTTGTGTCCTGGCTCTACAGCTTGGCATTCCTGGTTCCTGTGATTCTTGGATTTTGATTGGACTATCGTGAGTGTGCTTTTCTCCCTTCCTGGACCTTTGGACTGGCGACTTTGGCTCTGTTTGATGACCTTCGGATTGGCTTTTCGTGGATGCAGCTTTCTCCCTTCCTGGCTTTGGATTGACTTGACTTTGGCTCCGGTTACCCACTTCAGAAAACTACCTTTGGATTGGCTATCGTGAGTGTGGCTTTCCCCTGTTCCTGGCTCCTGGTTTGACTCGACTGCGGCTTGTGTAAACTTGAAGACGACGTTAGTTTGGACTTTCTGTTCTGCTGTTTTTTGAACTTTGACTGGTTTTGTTTACTTTCTGTGTGCAGCGCTGTCTTCCAGGAAGCCTGTTACAGCACTGTTTGGCTGCCAATTCCATTGACTGCATTTTAATCCGGATTATCCATCCATTTAATCTGGACTATTTTCCGTTCTCCTTTTTGAGCCCAGTTTGGGCTAAAACTTTGAGTTTTGGTCAGAGACACTGCAGTTAAGTGTCTCTGAGCCTGTTTTTAGTTGCAATAAATCTTTTGTTAAGACTGAGTATTGTGTGTGTGGCTCTTTAAGGCGCCTGTGTTCCAACACAGAGAAAGCTCATCAGAAGTTTTGGAGTTCGGTGCCATCTGTACGCAGGTGACATCCAACTCTACTACTCTTATATGTGGATGTGTTACTTTGTATGTGTTGTATGGCACCATCGTGTGCTATTTTGTAAGCCGCCTGAGTCCCTATGGGAGATGGTGATGGGGTATAAATAAAATTTTATTATTATTACTAGCTGTACCCAGCCACGCGTTGCTGTGGCCCAGTCTATTATTATTGTCCTGGTTTTAATTCTGTTGATGTGCTTTATTGTTTTATGTAGTAGTTATAATGTTCTCAAAGGTTCATTTTCTGATAATCTATGCCCATTCAAATGAGGTTAATTTGTAGACTTCTCTCCCCATCTCACTTTTTTTGCACTAGTATTCAGAGCACAGAGTGCTAGTTACAGGTGCTGTGGGAGTATTTTGAGAAGGTTCCAATGATGGAAATCTGTTTTTAGGGAGGCATTTTTTCCCCTAAGACGTGCAATGGATACTTTTTCTTCCCACTACAAATGTGTTTTGGAGAATTGTGTAGTTCATTCACAACTCAGGACATATTCTGCATAAATTCTACAGTAACATTTGCTCAGAAAACATACAGCTTTTTGCATAGAAAGTAATATTTCTGCACTGAAAATCCTGTCAGTACAGGATTCTTCCCATCTGGGTTTCCTGAAGCTTAATAAACATGTTTTTCAACCATTTTGAAAAAATGTAAATATACTTTCTATCTCTGCTGGAACCAGACATGCTAATAATTATTGTTGTCCTTTATCTTTCTCAGAAATGAGATTGTCTGATAATGGCAGCTGTGCTGGGAGAGTTGAGATCTTCCACAAGGGCCAATGGAGGACAGTAAGAAACAAAGACTGGGATATAGAAGATGCCAGAGTAGTATGCCGGTATCTTGGCTGTGGAACTGCTCTGTCGATATCTCATCATTTTCTTTCTGGAGAGAAAACTGCTTCCATCTGGCTGGAAGGTTTAAACTGTACTGGGACAGAGATCTCCCTCAGGGAATGCAAAGCAAAAGTATGGCAGGATGGTCCACACGAAATATATTTGTCCGATGGAGTGGCCGGTGTCATATGCGCAGGTAGGTCATGTTATGCAAATTCCAAGCTGAAGCCAGGAATGTGAGAAGTTCTTCTTATTCATATCTTCTATACTATTAAAGTAAGATACAGAATAAAAATTAATAAGAGGTGCGATTGGTGGGGACGATTGGTGGTGGCCCCTCGACTATAAAACTCCCTTCCCAGTGAAATCAAATCTGTTTCCTCTCTCCTGACCTTCAGGAAAAATTCAAGACATGGCTTTGGGACCAAACTTTTGACAAGTAATTGGAGCAGTGCAATATGTAACTATGAAACAACGTGATTGACAAATGGAATGGCCATGGATTATGTTTCAGATGACATGATTTTAATTGATGTTTGTAATGATTCTTATTTTAATTATTGGTTTTAATTGTAATTTTTTATTTCATATATAGCCTAGACATAATGTTTTCATGTCATATAAACAGGGGCCGTCAGTTTGGTGAGGCTAGGCAGCCGCATTGAGTCTCCAGGAGACCTTTGGATAGTGTAGCTCCAACACCTCCTACACCAATGTACTATTTATACTGTCCACAAACATGTATTGACAAAAATACCAGCATCTGGCTCGTGGAAGTCTGTCTGTTGAAAAGAATCTAAACGCAAAGCTTTATCACACAACTCTCTTATACGAGGGCTATCCAGAAAGTAGATTATGTTTTGGAATTAAAAATTACCAAAGTATAGGAGAAAACATTTACCATATACAGTTGAAAGCCACACCCAAATACCTCTTCTCAACATAGTCGTCATTCAAATCTAGGTACTTATCAAAGCGATTATTTATTTATTTATTTATTTACAGTATTTATGAATGAGCTTGGAAACTTCTCCCCTACAAAAGTTTTCCACTTGCGTCCTCAACCCCTTCCTGCAGCTGCGTAACGTCGCCAAAACACTGCGTTGCCGCTTGGTTGCTACCATTAGCCCAGAAAAGCCATGCCACTACCCAAAAAGAGCTTGATTATTGGGGGGCAGGGTTGAGATGAGAAGAGGGGCGAAGCCCAGAAGAGGCCAAGGCCCTGCACCTCAGAGGCCAATCCCCACGTGGGACCCCTCCCTCCAGGGCCTGCCACTCACCTTTCCAGTCCTGGCGCGGTCCAAGGGAGAAGAAGGTTCATTTGGTTATGTACATAAAAATAATTTTTTAAAAAATTAAACATGGCAATCATGTCTCCTCTCAACTTCTGCAGGCTAAACAGACCCAGCTCTTTAAGATGCTACGTATAGGGATTCATGTCTCCAGACCTTTGATCATTTTAGTTGCTCTCCTCTGGACACCTTCCAGCTTAAAGTTAATATCGCTTTTGAACTGTGGTGCCCTGAAACAGTTCGGGTTTGCTACTACTGAAAGTAGCTACTGGTGAGACAATGGTGAAACAGGGCTGTGACGTCACAGTCTTGTTTCACCATTTTCTCACCACTAGCTACTTTCAGTGGGACAATGGATTCTATGAAAAAAGAGATGGAGTGGCCATGGGGAGCCCTCTCAGCCCAGTAGTAGCAAATTTCTATATGCAACCCTTTGAAAAACAAGCCCTAGGAACAGCACCAAAAAAGTCAACTGTATGGTTCAGATATGTTGATGACACCTTCACCATTTGGAGCCATGGGGAAGAGGAACTCAGCAAGTTCCTGGACCACCTCAACAGCATCCACCCAAACATCCAGTTCACCATGGAAAAGGAAAAGGAAGGAAAACTGCCATTTCTATATGTTCTGGTCATCCACAAACCCAATCAACAATTGGGCTACATAGTTTACAGAAAACCTACACACACAGATAGATACCTTCATAAAAACTCCAACAATCACCCAAGTCAAAAAAGAAGCACAATCAAATCCCTGACACACAGTGCAAACCAGATATGTGAAGCCCACCTCCTCCAAGGTGAATGGAAGCACCTAAACTGGGCTCTACAGGCCAATGGAGACTCCACCATGGACATCAGAAGAGCTGCAAGGCCAAGAACAAGCCAGGAGAGTAAAAACAAAGATCCACCCAGAGGAAAGGTGTTCTTACCATACATCAAGGGAAGCACTGACCGCATAGGCAAACTGATGAAGAAACACAACCTACAAACTATCTACAGACCCACAAAGAAAATCCAACAAATGCTACGGTCAGCGAAGGACAAGAGGGATCCTCTCACCTCTGCACGAGTCTACCGTATACCATGCAGCTGTGGACAAGTCTACAGAGGGACCACCAAACGCAGCAGCATGGCCCAAACACGAGTCAAAGAACATGAAAGGCACTGCAGACTCACTCAGCCAGAGAAATCAGCCATAGCAGAGCACTTGATGAACCAACCTGGACAAGCATATTATTTCAGAACACAGAAATGCTTGACCACTCCACAACTATCATATCAAGAACAGGCGGCGTGGAGGAGGCACGCTTGGTTGCTACCATGGGGGGCAGGGTTGAGCTGCTCTGGACACTAGGACTTGGAGAAATTTTATTTCCTATACTTGTATCCCACCCTTCTCATCCCAAAGGGGACTCAGGGTGGCCTCACAACTGGCAGCAATTTGATGTCCAGCATACAAATAGGTTCAAATGACAGGAAAGGAGATTCCACCTGAACATTAGGAAGAACATCCTGGCTGTAAGAGCTGTTCAACAGTGGAATTCTTTGCCCCAGAGTGGAAGCAACTTCTTTGGAGGCTTTTAAACAGAGCCTGGATGGCCATCTGTCAGGGGTGCTTTGATTGTGGTTTTCCCGAATAGAAGAGGGATGGTTCATTTTTTCTCTTCCAATGTTCCTCATCTTCTAGGAAGCACAGCTGAAATTTTGGAACCTTAAATTACATGTAAAAATAAAATCGCTTTAATGGGCCTGGCAGATTAGTGAAATGCCCCTCCAGGGCCTATTAAAATTTCAGTGCAGGCTCCCATGTACTGCAATTCACCTGACACTGCCATGCACAAAAATCAATTTCAAGCCAATCATAGAATCAAAGAAGAGAGGGGAAAGCTAAAAGCATATAATGTTTAATGAGATACTTCCAGGATGGAATTTTAAAAGTTTTAAAAGTTTACTCAAAACTTGGGATTTGTTCTGTATAAATTCGACTCTATCGTTTCCCCCAGAAAACATCATTTTTGTGCAGAGAATAGCTTTTTGCATAGAAAATAATAGTTCTGCACAGGAAATTATGCCAGTGCAGGTCAATCCTCATCTGGGCTTACTGACACCTAAAAACATGTTTATCAACCATGATTGGGAATATTTGTAAATATTTCCTACTAGCAAAGGAAATACTTATTATTGTTCTTCATCTTTCTCAGATATTAGATTATCTGATGGCCATGATCACTGTGCTGGAAAAGTTGAGATGATACAGGAGAAACAATGGAAGATGGTAGGTCACAATGACTGGGATATAGAAGATGCCAGAGTGGTGTGCAGGTATCTTGGTTGTGGAACTGCTCTGTCTACATTACAGTATTCCGTTTCTGAAGTGGAAACTGCTTCCATTTGGCTGGATGGTTTTAACTGTACTGGGACAGAGATCTCCCTCAGGGAATGCAAAGCAAAATTATGGCAGTATGATCCAGACAGAATATTTTGGTCCTATGGAGTGGCTGGTGTCATATGCACAGGTAAGTCATGTTGCTAGTGTCATATGTGAAGGTAAGTCATGTAATCAAATTCTAATCTCAAGACAGAATGTGAGGGGTTCTTCTTATTCATATCTGTAAGGAGCTATGAACATCTAAGGTTCTTTCAGGCAGGGGGAATCTTTTTATCCCACTGCTGCCAACAATTGTAAAGAAAGCTAATAACGACTGACACCAATTTGTAAAGGACTATGAACGACTGACACCAATGTGGAAAGATTCAACCACCAAAGACTCAGGGAGGGGACCTTTTATTTTAAAGGGTAGCATAACTTGAGTTAGAATATATGCGACAGAGGCTTAGATGTTGGAAGAACAATAACAAGTTTATTCAGGCACAAGCTTGGTGGTTACAATGTTGTTTTTCACTTAGAGGAATTCTTATTAACAGTTACAATACTAGAATGAGATGAATCAACTTTCTAAAGTGTCCCTTCTTTTACTTAAAGTAGTTAAAATTTCTTCCTCTGCTACTTTTAAACCGTTACTTCAATGGATCTCTGTGAGTCCAGCTGGGATTGGTTCCCAAAGTCTGAAACTTGGAATTTCCAGTGACTTTAAACCACAGTCACCCCTGTGATATACTATCACAGATTCTCTGTTCCTTACCAGGACATAGACTACATTAAATAAGCCACCAAACTTATTTAAAACCAACTCAAAATGAACCATTGAGTCTCCTTGATCCCATCAATCTGGAATCAATCTTCCCTGTGCCTCATCAGAGCACAGACTGACTCTCTTTTTTAAACTCTGCACTTCTTCAACTAAACGGCAGTTGGCTCCGCCTACTTCTCCATGGCAACCAGCCTCTGAGTGCTGAGATGCAATAACTGTAATACTTACCCTTTTAAAACATAAACCCACAATTAAACATAACATCTGTAAACCAAAATTCGTACTTCATTACAATATCTTATATACTATTTAAGTGAGATACAGAATAAAAACTGATAAGAGTTCCAAAGGTAACCTTCTCTCTTTAACGTTCTGCATCATTCATTTCTATCCTGAGGTAGACATGGTTCTCCTGCTCCTATCTCTTAGTTGAAGAAATGAAGGTTCCTTGTCTTGTTGATTTCTATCTAGCTATAGTTCCTACACTTTTCCATGTTCATCACCTGAGCTCCCAAGGCTATAAGCAAAAATATTGTCTAGTAGCCAGACCACCTTCTACATTCACCATCCTGCATTTTCAGGAAATTTATCTAAGCTGATAATCATGGAGCTTTACATATTTTCTATATTAAAATTTTAGTTTGTCCAGTTACTCTTCTTGTGAAGGTTTATTATTTTACATAGACAGTTCCACTCTAGGAACACAAAGTTTCATAGATGGGCATGTTCTTTTCATACACACCCATGTTGCTTTTCATTTCATTTAAATCATCCATTTTACAAGATACACAATCTTATCACTCAATGGAAAAATAGCATTATTTACCACTTTAAGTGGAAAAATCCTATGAAATCCTGAGAGTTGTAGTTTAGGAAGGGAGAAAAGGAATAAAGATAAAGAAGGAAAAAAACAAAGAAAGGAATAACGAGAATGAGAGATGAAGGCAGGGAGGGAGAAAGGGGAAATAAACAATAAAGATGACCGCACCTTTGTTCCATCTTGTATATATGATTTCTTTTTCTCCTACACCAAAAGTACCTTCATAAGATTTTTTACCCCTATTGTGAGATCCTTAGGTTAATCCCTGATATGTATGACATTGTATATTTTCTGTAACAACAGAGCTCCGCCTAATGAATGGCTCTAGTGACTGTTCTGGAAGGGTTGAGCTGTTTCACAATCAAAAGTGGGGAACTGTTTGTGATGCCGGCTGGGATTTAAAGGATGCCCAAGTTGTGTGCAGTGAACTTGGCTGTGGAAAAGCCTTAACCGCACCTGGTAGAGCACATTTTGGAAGAGGGACTGGTCCCATCTGGCTAGAGAGAATGAACTGCACAGGAAAAGAAAAATCATTATGGCAATGCCCCAAAGGACAGCAGCAAGAACACAGCTGTGACCACAGCACAGATGCTAGTGTGGAATGTGAAGGTAAGCTTGTATCATTATAAGACTGTGAAACTGCATAGCGTCAAGTTGCCAAGATGTCATCTTTTGCCTTTTTTTGCTATCATTTTGACTCTAATGATCTTATGAATGAAAACATATACATATATGTCTAAACTACAAACATTTCTTTTCTTTTCTTTTTTGTTTCTCTTTGCTTGGTTAGGGCGACACACCTCCCACCAAAAAACCAAGGAAGACACAAACACGTGGTTGGGTAAAAAACTGGCCACAACTTGTTTATTGATGACAGTAACAAAGGTTTGGCCACCATGCATGGGTCCTGGATCTAAAATCAGTCAGTCCAATGCTGACCAATACCAAGCACGTCAGGGTGCAGCCGAGTAAAAGACCGAGCCAGAGTTACATCTGGCAAACCGAGCACTCCCCTCACCTACAATAGGGGGGTGGGAGCCCAATCAGATCCAGGGCCCATGCTTAATGCCAACCTAGAAGTTGTGACGGAAAGATAACAAAACAATACTGAATGCAGGGTGGGAAGGGAAGGCCAAAAGAAGCAGGCACGGTGCCTGTGCCCAGCCAGGGGTTGCCTTTAAAGGACGACCCCAGTCAATAATCAGTGGGCCCAGCCCATTGGCCAGAGGAGGGGGGCAGGCCGCTGCTAGGCCACCTGCCCTTCAGTGGCGGGAAATTTTCCCGACGAGTAGGGGGTTTCTGGGAAGGAGAAGCCCCCTGCTGCCGCCATCTTCATGAGGTGGCATCCCTACCCTGCAACGTATGCACCCGGTAAGTTGGGCGCTGCTTTTGCGTGGGTAGGGCAACAAACCTCCCACCACAAAACCAAGGAAGACACAAAAACGTGGTTGGGTAAAAAAACTGGCCACAACTTGTTTATTGATAACAGTAACAAAGGGTTGGCCACCATGCATGGGTCCTGGAACACATCTCCCAATGCTGACCAATACCAAGTACACCAGGGTGCAGACGGGTAAAAGACCGAGCCAGTGTTACCCCGCACCTCTGGCAAACTGGGCACTCCCCCTGCCTACAATGGGGGGGGAGCCCAACCAAATCCAGGGCCCATGCCTAACGCCACAAAAAAGGGGGTGGGACACCCACTCTCCTTGCTGCCAACCCTGGTTCCTTGCCATCAATAAACAGAAAATAACACCTTCAGCCCACAACTGAACGAAAGGATAAGTAAAACCAAACAGGGGGCACGAAACCCTGACCCAAGAAGAGTCCCAGTCCATAAGTAATGAGTCCCAAAGGGAGCTGACATTCCAAGCTATCTAGAAAGAAGCCTATAAGTCCAAGCTAGGTTGGGTGTTCCTCCTGGTCCAATCCAGATGAGCGCATGTTTCAGTAATGCTTCAGCCACATGTCGACCTGCTGGTGCTGTGCCTTGATCCATGAGCCCCTTTACTGGTGCCATTTCCTATCTTGCCCTTTGGGACAGCCCTGTAAAGATGAGAAAGAGAACAGCCGGCAGTCCCCTTTGCCTCCATGAGAAGGCTTGGCCTAACATAAGACATGTAAGCAGCAGACTTCCAGTAGCCCAAGGTCTTAATGACATCGACAGGAACATCCCCTACTGCTGCTGTAGTAGCTGCCCTGTTCCTGAAGGAGTGCCCACCGAATTCTTCCCAAGGGAGGCCCAGGTCTTTAAAGGCTAAATGAAAGATGGCCATAAACTGATATCTGGTCAGGGGACTCGTATCCTGGTGGATAAACAGTGGACCTGGGGATGAGCCACAGGTACCCAAGAACCTAGACAGGGCTCGGACCAGGCACAGATGTCCTGAGTCTAACCCCTGGATATGGAGGGAAACACCTTTCCCACCCTGGTCTGTCTTAGACTTGTGAACCCGAAGGACAAGGGAGTTGCCCTGGATGGATACATCCCTAAACTGCAGGGCCCTGCCTGAGGAGTCAGCTTTTGAGTTAGCTA
Source organism: Anolis carolinensis (assembly GCF_035594765.1). NCBI lineage: Eukaryota > Metazoa > Chordata > Lepidosauria > Squamata > Anolidae > Anolis > Anolis carolinensis. Next base: position 4,899,735 of record NC_085842.1, read on the forward strand.
CCACCTCCCCCAGATGGAGAGCCCCAAAGAAAGTAGTAGTGAATGCCGCGGAAAACAACTTGACTTTATAGCATGACGAGCAGATCCTCCGGAGAGATGCGATGACCCGGTCGAGGGTGCTGAAAGACAGGGGGCACCTGGAATTTGGCTGCCTAGGTAACTGCTTGTTCCATCCCTTCAGGAGTTTCCTGATCCTGTAGGCTTGGCAGGAATCCTGAAAAACAGCCGCCTTGTAGTAGAAAGCAATCCCAGCCAGCTGGAGCTGCATGGCATGAGTAGAAACCGTGGACCTCCTCTCGTGCATAATGAAGTGATCCTCCAAAACTGGCCCCCTGGAGCCGTAAGCAGCTCCAAGTCTGAATTTCGTGAACTTGGCCATTGCAGTGTAGTAGGCCTTCTGCGTAGCCAGGGCAATGCACTGCATCAATTTTGTCCAAGCCTCTCATCTCCAAGAGCACACAGATCCTGAGGGAAGCTGGTGGGCAGGAAATCCATGTCTGGCGCCAGGGATTGAAATCTGTCTTCCTGGAAATGGGACAATGCATCTGCTACCTCGTTGTTCAAGCCTGGAATATACTGGGCTGAGAAAGAGATGTTAGCTTTCAAGAAAATTAAGACAAACTGCCTGACCAGCCTCATGATCCTGGGCAACTTGGAGGATTGTCTGTTGACTACCCTGATCACCACTTGCTTGTCGCACCATAAATGGACCCTCTTGTTCCTGAACAAGTTGGTCCAGATACGTACCACAACGAGTATAGGGAAGAATTCCAAGAAAGTGAGTTCTTGCAAAATGCTGTCCTTTTCCCAGCTGGAAGGCCACCTAGCAGCGCACCAATGGCCTTGAAGGAAGACCCCAAAGCCAATACTGCCCGCCGTGTCTGAGTAAACCTGGAGCTCACTCCCAGGTTCCCATGTGGACTGCCACATGGACACCTCATTATACCTATCAAGAAAATGGAGCCATACCTTGAGGTCCTCTCGCATTCCAAGTGTCACCTGGATCCTGTGGTGAGGTGCATGCACTCCCGCAGTGGCCTGGGCAAGGCGTGCGCAGAAGGGTCTACCTGGGGATACTGCCTTACAGGCAAAGTTGAGGTGGCCCAGGAGGGTTTGTAGTTCCTTCAGCGTCACCTTTCGCTTACCTGCTGCTTCTCTGATCCGTGACCAGAGCAAAGAGAGTTTGTCTGCTGGCAGGCAGGACACTCCCCTGACACAGTCAAGCTGGATACCCAGATAAACAATGGAGGAGGAAGGTCCCTCTGTCTTTTCCTGTGCCAGAGGGATACCAAAAACCTTGGCCAATGCCTTGAACGTTCTGAGCAAGTGGGCACAATCGCCGGAATCCAGCCTCCTGACAAAAAGAAAATCATCCAAATAATGAGTGATGAACCTAGAGCAGGACATCGTCCTAGCAACCCATTCAAGGAAGGTGCTAAAAGTCTCAAAGGCCACGCAGCTGACTGAACAGCCCATGGGCATGGCCTTGTCAAAGTACCATTGATCATTGAATTTAAAACCCAAAAGATTGAAATCTGAGGAATGTATCGGGAGAAGTCTGAAGGCAGACTGTATGTCGCATTTTGCCATAATGGTTCACAGACCATTCACCTGTATCAAGTTGACTGCGTGGTTGAAAGAGGCATATTTAACAGAGCAGAGTTCAGCAGTGATGGTGTCATTGACAGAATCCCCTTTTGGGTACGAAAGGTGATAGATCCGGTGAAATTCGCCTGGAGCCTTCTTAGGAACCACACCGAGCGGGGATACTCTGAAATTATCTAATGAAGGGGCCTGGAAAGGCCCTTCAATTCTGCCCGCTGCTAGTTCCTTGGCAATTTTATTGTTGAGCACCCCTGGCAGCTGAGCTGCCGATTTTAAATTGCCGGAGGTGAAGGGTTTACGGGGTCCTACTGCAGGGATGCTGAAACCGAAAGAAGGAAGGTGGCAGCCACCCTGGTGGGGTAAGCCTTGAGCCAAGGCAGCATGGGAGCAAGCTGAACAGAGGTGCTGGCAAGAGAGAATGGGCTGGCAGAGGGCTCACTTACCCTGTCCTGCAGGGGCTCCGCTAGAATGAGCAACTTCCTTCTTGATGCCAGGGCTGTGCACCAGCCTGGCCTGCTCAAAAGGGCTGAGAAGGACCTGGCTGCTTACTGCAAGTCATCTTGGTGTGGCCCCCGGCACAGTATTCACACACATGATTGTAGTGGCATCGGACCTGATGACATTTTCCCATATTAAACTCCCAGCAAACTGTATGCCTGGACTCCTTTTTGCCCCACCCCTGATCTGATCTAACTGCCTCGGGCTTGCTCTTGATGCTAGGCCTGACCTCGGTGAGCCAAATGTCGTGGTTAGTGAGGTCCCACCTGGCCCTGGCACTCTGAGATGCCCTTTTGTGGAAGGCAGTGTCATAGGCGATTGTAGCTGCCTCGTCCACAAGCTTTCTGGCCCTCATGACCTGATTTTGATGGTTAATGAGGTGCCACACATGCTCTGGGAAGGCTGCTGCTACCACCCCCGTGAACACCGACTACCAGCCATCTAGTTAACAAAGCTGTGCTCGGCAGGCCTGCCGTTACCCTTCTTGTGGGATCTGCCTTTGGAAGGAGATTCCCTGCCCTCTTCCCCCTCAGGTTTCAGGAGGGTAAAGCCATCCACATAATAGCCAGGATCTTGCTCCTAAGGTGTGGGGATAGATGCGTACCGGGTGGATTCTCATCGTCCAAAAAGGGGCCAGGCAGAGCCGGGGTGGTGGTTTTTCCCCAGGCTCCACAAAGGGTTGCTGAAGGAGTGGCCGATTCTGTCCTGCTCCTAAGTGCCCACTCTGGAAGGTCCGGCACAAGAGCTGCCGTTCTTCAGTAATTATCCGTATCCACGAGGTCTGCATGGCATACTCACCATCCAAAGAGTCGCTGTTGGAGGTGTATTGGCAGCATCGTCTCGAAGACCTGCGCTTCTTCTTGCGTGCCAAGCTGCCCTGGTGAATATGCTGTGTTTCTGCTGCACCACTGTCCTCAGTGCTGGACCCTGGGTCAGTGGAGCTGCTCCTAGGGCTCTCCCTGGTCCTCTTGCATCTCCCCCACTGATGCTCCTCCACAAGCTGGGATGCAGCCTCAGATCCTCCCTCTGAGAAGACCAAGGCCTCCAACTTACCCATCCTGTTGACCAACTTGGCAAGGTTCTGTGAGATTCCATCCAGAACATCCACGCCTTGCTTGGTGGCTTGCTTGCTGGTGGCCCTGCTTGATGCTGCCTTAGTTGCGGGAGCAGGCTTGTCTCCTGATTTCCCCACTGGTACTCCCTGTGGGAGTATTTTGAGAAGGTTCCAATGATAGAAATCTGCTTTTAGGGAGGCAGTTTTTCATTCATTTTTTTCCCTAAGAGATGCAGTGGATAATTTTTCTTCCCACTTCAAATGTTGTTTTTTTTTTTGGAGAATTGTATAGTTTATTCACAACTCAGGACATATTCTGCATAAATTCTACACTAATGTTCTGCTTAGAAAACATACAGCATTTTGCATAGAAAGTAATATTTCTGTGTTGAAAATCCTGTCAGTACAGGATTCTTCTCATCTGGGTTTCCTGGAGCTCAATAGGCATGCTTTTCAAAGATTTTGAAAAAATATGTAAATATGTTTTCTATCCCTGCTGGCACCAGAAAATTCTAATAATCATTGTTGTTCTTTACCTTTCTCAGAGATTAGATTGTCTAATAGCCATGATCGCTGTGCTGGCAGAGTTGAGATCTTCCACAATGGCCAGTGGAGGATGATAAGAGACAATGGCTGGGATAAAGAAGATGCCAAAGTAGTATGCAGGTACCTTGGCTGTGGAACTGCTCTGTCGACATCTCACTATTTTCTTTCTGAAGAGAAAAGTGCTTCTATCTGGCTGGATGATGTTAACTGTACTGGGACAGAGATCTCCCTCAGGGAATGCAAAGCAGCATTATGGCAGGACGATCCATCCGAAATATATTTTTCCTTTGGAGTGGCCGGTGTCATATGCACAGGTAGGTCATGTTATGCAAATTCCAAGCTGAAGCTAGGAATGTGAGTAGTTCTTCTTATTCATATCTTCTATACCATTAAAGTTAAATACAGAAGAAAAACTAATAAGAGTTCCAAAGGTAACCTGCCCTCTTTGATGTTCTGCATCATTCATTTCTATCCTGAGATAGATATGGTTCTCCTGCTCCTATCTCTTAGTTGAAGAAATGAAGGTTCCTTGTCTTGTTGATCCCTATCTAGCTATAATTCCTATAGGTTACCATGTTCATCACCTGAGCTCCCAAGGCTGTAAACAAGAATATTGTCTAGTAGTGAGATCACCTTCTACATCCTGCATTCTGCATTTTCAGGAAATTTATCTCAGCGGATAATTATGCAGCAAATGGTATTTATGCGATTGGCACCAGGTCTTTAACAGCAGTCTCCCTGAAATCCTTAGCAAATCCTATGAGATGTTCCACTGGGTTGGCCAACAATGTGCTTTCCACCAGAACCCAGGAACGGATCTGAGAACTTCAACTGCTATTGGGAGAAAATGGAGCCCATCTTCCCTGGGGAGGAATAGTCAGGCATTGGTATCCTAGACAGGGCACCTGCCAAATAGTTTTGATTGCCAGGGAGGAAGTGAAGGATGAAGTTGAACTGGTGAAAGAACTGTGGCCATCAGAGCTGTTAAGCGTTCAGCTTTTCGGGGGTTTGCAATGCTTGAAGGTTTTTATGATCAGTTCAAACCTCAAAGGGGACCATGGCCCCTTCTAAAAAATACTGCCAAATTAAAAATGATGCCCTGACTGCTAACTATTCCTTTCCCCAAACGTGCCATCTCTTTCCTGTGTCTGAGAACTTTTTGGAGAGATAGGCACAGGGTCTCAACTTTCCCCCTTCATTGGCCTGTAAAATAACGGCCCCATATGCCATCTCAGTGGCATCACAGTGAACCACAAAAAGCTTGTCCACTTGAGCGTGAACAGGGCTTTTAACTATTCAAAGGCTTTTTGATATTCGGACCTCCACTCTAGCTTTCCCCCCAGCATTTTGATTTTGCGGTTTTCTCCTCACCTCTTTATTGCAAAATTGTGGATGAACTGCCTAAGAAGCCCTGGAGTTGTTTTTGGGTTTGTGGTGGTTCCCAGTCTAGCACATCTTGAACTTTGGCTGGGTCCATACTCAAACCCTTATGGGAGATGTGGAAGCCCAAGTAATCTAACTCTGTCTTGTGGAATTCACATTTAGACAGCTTAGCATAAAGCTGATGTGCCCTCAGTTTTCCCAGTAGTTGTCTTGTTAACTTGACATGTTCTTCCACGGACTCAGAAAAAATAAGGATATTATCCAGCTAAATCAAGACACCCTGATACAGCCATGGATGAAAGAGTTAATTGACAAATGGCATGTAAACGTGAGAAACCCTCTTGAGGCCAACAGGCATAACTGTATATTGGAAAGACCCCAAGGGGCAACCGATAAGTTGTTTTCTAGTCGTCTCCCTTTTTACACAGATTCGATAGTAGGCCTCCCGGAAGTCCAATTTAGTGAACAATTTAGCCTTGCCCAAATGAGCCAACATGTCCTTAGTCAATGGGAGAGGATATTTATTGGAAGTGCAGATCATGTTCAGGCTGCGATAATCTGTACACAACCTAAGCATCCCATCGGGTTTGGGGCAGACAACAGGGCCGTCAACGGGGAATTAGCTGCTTCAATAAAGCCCTGGGTCAAATTTTTATCAATAAATTCTCTTAGTGCCCCTCTCTTTGGCTTGGAACTTGCATATAGCATAGGACCTGGAAGCTTGGCATTAGGTTCTATTTATATAGCACAGTCTGTTTTTCTGTGGGGTTGTAATTGGTTGCACCCTTGTTCACGAAACATTAGGCATGTGCGATCCATAAAAATGGTTCTAAACTTCTCCCAAAAATAGGGGGCATTGGCACTTTGTTTCTAAAGTCTTTCCAAATTTCTAGTGGTCATAATTTCAAAACTCTATCGAAACTTATGAATCTTCATAAGTACCTCGTTAATGGCAGTCACGCAGGCACATAAAAGAAAACATCACTGTCAGTTGGGAACTTTGAGGGGCTCCTTTCTTAGTCCACAAATCTGCTTCAGAGAAGAATACAATCTTGGTTCTTCTCCCTCTTTCCCCAGCAACAAAACAGGCCTCAAAATAGCATTCAGACGGCAACTGAAAACTTGTCCAAACTGGTTCTGCAGCAGCAGAACAGAAACAGTATCAAATTAATCCCCAGATCTTTGCAGGCCCAGCCAATCAGCTTCATGCACTTCATTTTCCAGTTAACACACACAGCATAGTGCCTTTGCAAACCATGACACCTCGGGCATCCAGACAGCAGGTGTTTTGATCCTCAATTCAGATAACACTTCATGTGCAGTTTTGATCAATAATCTCAAAGAACACATTGGTGTTGTATATGTCCATATATCTTATTTTATTATACTACTTAGAGGTATGTTGATAGGATTCCCCATCACTTTTGTGAGATCCTCAAGAAATTCACTAGGACTGAAAAATATGTATGAAACTGTATCTCTTCTATTTCTCCAGAGCTTCGACTAGTGAATGGCTCTACTCACTGTTCTGGAAGAGTTGAAGTATTTCGCAATGAAAGGTGGGGAACTGTTTGTGATGCTGACTGGGATGCAAAGGATGCCCAAGTTGTATGCAGAGAACTAGGCTGTGGAAATCCATTCAATGCATCTGATAAAGCAAGTTTTGGAAGAGGGACTGGCCCCATCTGGCTAGAGAGCGTAAACTGCACCGGAAAAGAAGAATCGTTAAGGCAATGCCCCAAAGGGCAGTGGAAAGAACACAGTTGTGATCATAGCATGGATGCAAGTGTGGAATGTGCAGGTAAGATTGTATGTTATAAAATAGTGAACTTTTATAGTGTCACGTTGCCAAGTTCTTATTCTTGTTATTTGTCGTTATGTTGACTTTGGCTTATGACAATCTTATGAATGAGAAACCTCCAAAAGGCTGGATTGTTGCAAAATGTGGTCTCTGCCTTGGTAACTGGTTCTTTTGTATTATCCAGAGCAAACAACTGTCCTAGCCTTAGGAACTCTGAAATAAGAGCTCAATAAATGTGGGATCTTGTTTTAAATACTGTGCATGTAACATTTATTAAGATATTTATGGCAATACAATCAATGGCATTAAGAGGCCTCAAATTCATTAATTCAATATTCACACACACTTGACCCTTCTCTGCAAGTGGCCAGTTCATGGTAAGAGCTTGGCTGGCCTGATGAAGTCCACACTATTAGGTTGCTAAGTCATAATTCTTGTTACTTGCCGTTATGTTGACTTTGACTTCTGACAATTTTGTGAAGGAGAGCCCTCCAAGAGCCTGGGTCACTAGTTGTTCTGCTTATTTATTGTAAACTCAAGTCCAAGACTTCCTTGATTGAATAAGGCTTCCTACTTTTCCTACTTCCCTCAATTTTATTGAGCATTTTTCTGTTATACAATCAGTCATGTAGGTAAGAGCAATGCCTGGATTTACTGTTTTTGTGATGGCAAAACTCTCCCAGTCATTAATTCTCTGTGCAGGATTTTGCAGACTAGAAGTTTTTCATAAAGACAATTATGCAAAGTAGCACAAAGAAAGAAAAAAATCAGGTTGAGATCAAGCTGGTTTAGAAGAAGAAGAAAAAGATAGCAATAGTAGTCCAGCAAAACATTATGGGTGCAAGGAGATATCCCCAAAAAACCTGGTGGGGCTGTATTCTTCTCCTCCTACCTGTGCAGTTCACAAGCAGCTGCCTGCAAAGATGCTTGAGCTAAGACAAACACATAGTGGTTCAGTGTTTATTATAGTTACAATTTACAACTATAGTAGAGTCTCACTTATCCAACATAAACGGGCCAGCAGAACATTGGATAAGCGAATATGTTGATAATAGGAGGGATTAAGGCCAAGCCTATTAAACATCAAATTAGGTCATGATTTTACAAATTAAGCAGCTGAGGGTAAAACAGAGTAATTGCCAGAGGTGTCAACAGCTGATGAGCATTTGGCTATAAATCAGCATACTACCAGGCATTCTTTCTCTTTCATTATTGACCTCCTTCCCTTACTGTCGTTTTGTAAGTACAGTAGAGTCTCACTTATCCTTTGATAAAAACAATGGAGTTGCAATACAAGTTGTTTTCTAGATTCAAACAGGATTTGGAAATTGCAACAATAGGGAGTAAACTAGTTTGCTAAAGACGCCATCCATGTGAAGTAAACAAGGTAGTTAAGCACTGATTGCACTCTCAAATGCAACAATTAATTCATAGACTCAGAGAATAATAGAGTTGGAAGGGACCATATGGGCCATCTAGTCCAACCCCCTGCCACAGAGGAAAAGCACAAAGTACCCCTGACAGATGTACAGTTTGTACTTTGAAAAGTGGGGCTTAACTTCTTCAAGATACATATATACTCGAAGATAAGCCGAGTTTTTCAGCCTTTATTTATGAGCTGAAAAAGCCTCCCCCAGCTTATAATCGGGTCAAGGTCAAGCTGGCATCGGAGCCTGGAGGCTGTTGCTTGCAATATTTATCTCTCATCTTATCCTCCCTTATCAGTGTTTACTTTTCCAAAGCCTCCCTCACTCTTAACCAAAGGAATATTTTGAAAAGGGAAAGAAGCCCTTGCAAGGAAGAATAATATATATATCCATTAGTCTTATAAAAGCATTTTCTCCTGAAATATTTGTTAATCTCTACTACAGATATATAGGCATTTCCCCCTGCAAGCATTCGCAATCCCTATGTACCTTTATATTTGTACAGTAGAGTCTCACTTATCCAAGCCTCGCTTATCCAAGCTTCTGGATTATCCAAGCCATTTTTGAAGTCAATATTTTCAATATATCATGATATTTTGGTGCTAAATTCATAAATACAGTAATTACAACATAACATTACTGCTTATTGAACTACTTTTTCTGTCAAATGTGTTGTATAACATGATGTTTTGATGCTTAATTTGTAAAATCATAACCTAATTTGATGTTTAATAGGCTTTTCCTTAATCCCTCCTTATTATCCAAGATATTCGCTTATCCAAGCTTCTGCCAGCCCACTTAGCTTGGATAAGTGAGACTATACTGTATCTATCTATCTATCTATCTATCTATCTATCTGTCTTCATTTTATATATGAATTTTCCCCTCATATGTTTGCAAATCTTTGAAAATCCTATAAACATATAGATATCTAGAGATTTCAATGTACCTGTATATCTGTATCTATGTGTATACGTTATTTTATATATGAATTTTCGCCTCACATGTTTTCAAGTCTTTGCAAATCCTATACAGATATAATTATCTATAGAGAGAGAGAGATGTCTAGATAGATAGATATGAATATACTTATGTAGGGCTTGCAAATATTGCAGGGGAAATGCATACACACACAGAGAGAGAGATTTCTAGATAGATATAAGCATAAATATATAGGACTTGCAAATATTGCTGGAGGGAAATGCACATCTATAGAGAGAGGATTTGCAAGCGTTTCTGGAGGAAATGCATATGTGAAATTAGGATATATAATTATAGATCTATCTCTAGCTCTGCATTGTTTATGTAGGCATTGAATGTTTGCCTGTTACGATGTTGAAAGCTGGCCTGAGTCCCCATGAGGAGATAGGACAGGGTACAAATGAAGTAGTTATCATCATCATCATCATCATCATCATCAAGTTATTGTTAATACCATATTGTTTTTGTTGACCCTACTTTTCCACTTACAAAGCTAGTTTACTGTTTTTCTTTGAAATAGGTAAATATTGAAAAATCTGTAACCTACTGATGCCTCAATTTAATTTCATTGGGATCTATTTTCATTTTGAAATTTACCACTAGCTGCTGCATTTTCCACCCTCGGCTTATACACAAGTCAATAAGTTTCCCCAGTTTTTTGTGGTCAAATTAGGTGCCTCGGCTTACGTTAGGGTTGGCTTATACTCGAGTATATACGGTAATCAGAGATCTAGGCTTCTGGCAGAAGGAATCTCCCTGCCTAAAAGCTTGTTTACAACACAGATTTTTTGAGTGTAGATCATCATCATAATTTTATTTCTTATCTTTGTGGCATGAGGCAGGACATAACATTGTTAAAACAATTCATAAAACATCATTTAAAATACACATATACACAAAACAAAGTAAAATACAGTAAACACAGGACATGTATTTAAAATTCATAATTAAAAATAACTCTCTTTTATGATATTTTCTCAATCTTCACTTGGCCTTCAGGGAGATATCGGACTTGATTTGTTCTTGAACCTATTAGTTTGACTTTTTGGCAGTTTATAGTCTCAGTAGACCTTTTTCCAGCCTTACAGTCCCAACAAATAGGTGCTGTTTTAATATCAGTTTTATTCACTGTCTATTTTCACACCCACATAGTATAGATATTATTATCTTGACTTAAATAAAATATTGGATTACCAGGATTGAGATGAAAATATTGTTTCACTTCACTTCTTACTGCCAAAACTGATTTTCTGGTTTTGAAGTTGAAAGCAGTGATACTTTCCCAGGATTTAGTTAATGAAGCGTAGTAAAAAAATTATTATTTTGCTACTAAACACACCTATAGCAAGTCCTGATGCATACAGAGACGTTCCATGTATTTAGAGATGGGCATGCATTCTGGCAATATTTCTGAAGTGCCATCACAATGTGACCATCCATGTTGTAGTTCTGATGAGGGAATGGTGAGAAGAAGTAACAGTAGTTATTCCTATTTCAGATCCAAGAAAAATCAGATTGGTGAATGGTTTCAACAATTGTTCTGGGAGAATTGAAGTGTTACACAACCAGCAGTGGGGGGCTCTGTGTGGTGAACCCTGGAATAGGAATGTTGCCAGAATTGTGTGCAAAGAACTTGGCTGTGGAAAAGCCCTATTAATTCGTTACTTTGAAATAGAAAACAGTCCTGTTTGGTTTCATGCTGCTGAGTGTGAAGGGCCAGAAGATACTTTCATTGACTGTCCTCAACTAGAAGGCTCGACAACTCGAAACTGCAAACGTGGAAGACAAACTGAAGTTGTGTGCCTAGGTAATTTATGGAAATGTATTCAATAATGCCATATATTTGTCAGAAATATTAAAAATTAACTAGGTATTTTTAATTACAAAAATGTTAGTCAAGCACTGAAAGGGTTAAATAGATGCAATGACTCAGCAAAAGTTGCAATTCAATATAAGCAGGTGTGCCTGTAGCTTAGTAGGCCTTAGTGTGAGGTAGGCCTCAGTGTGAGAAGCCTCAGTGTGAAGGAGGCCTCAGTGTGAAAAGCTTTCATAAGAACAGCCTGGTGAGAGAAGCCCTAGGTTGTGAAGGTTGAAGGCCTGGTGTGAAGGTTGCTGTGTGTAAAGCTACTGTATGAAGCTCCTGTGTAAGTTTGGTGTGATGTGTGTGATGTGTTTGTGGGCATTGAATGTTTGCCCTATATGTATATAATGTGATCTGCCCTGAGTCCCCTTCGGGGTGAGAAGGGCGGAATATAAATACTGTAAATAAATAAATATTAAATGGGATACTGAAAGGAGATCCTCCAGGTGAATTCACCTTCTTTTCAGGTGGAAAAACCAGCACTATAGACTATATAACAGGGGTCCCCAAACTTTTTTTAACAGGGGGCCAGTTCACGGTCCCTCAGACCATTGGAGGGCCGGATTATAGTTTTTTAAAAAAAACTATGAACAAATTCCTGTGCATACTGCACATATCCTATTTTGAAGTAAAAAAACCAACAAAAAAAGGAACAAATACAGCCTCAATGTTAATAATAATAATAATAATAATAATCATCATCATCATCAAAATAATAAAGAGGGTTGGAAGAGACCCCTTGGGACATCTACTCCAACCCCCTTTTGCTTTTGTGCATCACACCATAATCAAAGCACCCCTGACAGATAGCCACCCAATAATAACAACAACAACACCATAATAAACATGGTTGGAAGACACCCCTTGGGCCATAGAGTCCAACCCTTTTCTCCCTTTGTGAACCAAAACATAAAGCACCCCTGACCAACAACAACAATAATAATACACTAAAAATCAGGGTTGGAAGAGATTGCTAGCCTTCAAGAAAAATGAATCCACGACAGGGCTGCAAAGGAGGGAGCCTGTGTGGCAAGATAAAACGGGAGCCCTCTACCTTTTACCACAGGCATGCCTCCATTGTTGTTTCGCCTCCTCCATTGCAGGAAGGCGCACACCAGGTGAGGAAGGAGGAGGAAAAGGAGCGTGTGAGGTGAGCGAGAAGGCAGGAAAGGCACGCATCTTTCCCTCCTCCCTTGTTCCGTCCAGGCCTTCCTCAGCGGCAGCGATGGGAAAGCTGCCCGTGGGACAAAGGAGGAAAGGCCCACAACTTTTCCTCGCCCCGTGCGGCCCTTCCTCTGCGGCGGCAGCGGCGGGAAAGGTGCATGCGCGATGAGGAAATGGCGTGCGCCTTTCTCTCTTCTCTCACCCCACGTGCACCTTTCCCACTGCCTTCCTCGGCAGCGGGAAAGCTGCCCGCGATGTGAGGGAGGAAAGTCACACGCCTTTTCCTCACCCCGTGCAGCTCTTCCTTGGCGGCAGCAGCGGGAAAGGTGTGCGCAGGGTGAGGAAAAGGTGTGCACCTTTCCTCCCTCACCCCGTGCGCACCTTTCCTGCTGCCTCCCTCAGTGGCAGCAACGGGAAAGCACCCTGCGCGGCGAGGGAGTAATGCCTTTTCCTCGCCCCGTGCAGCCCTTCCTTGGTGTCGGGAAAGCTGCCTGCGGGGTGAGGGAGGAAAGCCGCACACCTTTTCCTCGCCCCTGCGGCCCTTCCTCGGCAGCGGCAGTGGGAAAGGTGCCTGTGGGGCGATGGAGACAAGAAAGGCATGCACCTTTTCCTCCTTCTCCACACTACACACACCTTTCTTGGTGGAGGAGGAAGGAGCCACCACCGTGGGGGCCGGATAAATGGCTCTGATGGGCCGCATGTGGCCCGCGGACCGTACTTTGGGGACCCCTGCTATGTAGCTATCTCAAGGGATCTTATCCCCTTTGCAAAAGCTCCAAAAATCATGCCCAAACCTGAGAGCGATCACTTCCCAGTGTTACTCCATCTACATGGTTTTCCCCAGGAAATCCATTTAACAGAATCCTATAGACTACCTTTGCAGCTTATTCTATAAACGGGTTAAGTGGACCTACACGTGAATAAAAGAATAACAGAGCGACTTATGAGCCTTCGTACCTCTCTGATCTCAGCCAAAAACGCCAATGCACTTATGGAAACTTACAGAAATATTGTCCAAGAGCTCCAAAGTCAGCTAAGCCGGGGCAATAATACAGAGAGGACTCAGCTACAGCAGCAACCATACCAACAATCCCAAACATGGTTTGATAAGGAATGTCTTTCCACTAAAAAAGCGCTTTCCACTGTCTATCAGAGTTTTAAATTCAACTCCACTCCAACTGCTGCACAATACCTTCTGCTGCAAAAGAGACAATATAAACAACTACTAACGTGCAAGAAGAAAGAGGCCATAAAAAACAACTGGGAGCGGCTCATAGAAGCCGTCAAGGCTAAGGATTCAACCACTTTCTGGCACATTACATCTAACATACGAAGCAGGGATCAAACTGCAGTTGACTACCAAGTATCGCCAGCAAGTTGGGAAGTATACTTTCAAGAACTATACAGTAGGCATGTCCGATCGATGAAAAAAATCGGCTTGCTTGCTTGCTCTCCATTTGCAGACCACCACCCTCTCTGCGCAAAGCCCAGTCCAGAATGGCTTGCCCGGGCTACACAATGTGCTTTTATGGCAATCTTCCACGTGGACACAGAGGACCCTAGCCCCCACCTTTGCATCCATCGTGGAAGCTTCTGATTGGCCGGGGAGCGGCAGCCATGTTAGGCTGCACTAAGCTCCCATTCAAGGTAGGTTTCAGAAACAAAAAAACATTAAAAAATATTTTAAAATATATATTAAAACATTTTTTGGAGGAAAAAAATTAACGAAACGTTAAGAGACAATTAGAGAATGGGCCAAAGATGGTTCAAAATACATTGCCGGTTGCGCCGTGAGACAACGTATCAGAATGTGTCTCAAAAAGCGAGAACAATCTGATATCAATCTGATATAAGATTCAAAACGATTTTTTGGACATACCTACTATACAGGGATACCTATTCGGATAATGCGGGCAGATATGTATGTCCAAACACATCAATGGAAAGCCTTCCCTCTTGGCCACCGGTGACAACCATAGAAATAGAGAGACTAGTAGCCCAACATAAACCGGGAAAGGCACTAGGAGAGGATGCAATCCCGCCTGAGGTCATCAAGAACAATTTGGACTTTTGGTCCCCTATCCTTGCATCTCTATTTACCTGCATTGACAAATATGGCCAAATACCCAAGGACTGGGGTATGACTTTCAGAAGAATCATGTAAATCTAGTACATGGCTCCAGGTCTCTGCCAATTAGTTTCTGGGCAAAGTATAAGGTATTGGTATTGACCTTGAAAGCCCTACATGGTTTGGGTCCAGATTACCTACAGGGTTGCCTTCTCCCATACAATCCACCTCAAACATTAATGTCATCTGGGGGCGTCTACTCCAGCCTGCCAGAAACTGACCTTCAATCACCACCCAAAGGACGTTTTCATCAGCCGCCCCAAGACTGTGGAATGACCTGCTGGTAGAGTTCCGACAGCTAGATCAGCTGTCGGAATTTACAAAACAAGTGAAGGCCAATCTCTTCTGGCAGGCCTACCCAGACAGTTTTAATTACCAATTTTAAACTTTCATTCTATGTCTAACTTTTCTTTTTTGTGTTTCAATTTTTATTTTATAAAATATGTTTTAATGTGTGTATTTTATGGAGTGTTTTAAAATGTTTTTTTAAAAAAATGTTTGGGGCCCCTGGTGGCACAGCATGTTAAAGCGCTGAGCTGCTGAGCTTGTGGACCAAAAGGTCCCAGGTTCAAATCCCAGGAGCGGAATGAGCGCCCGCTGTTAGCTCCAGCTCCTGCCAACCTAGCAGTTCGAAAACATGCAAATGTGAGTAGATCAATACTACTGCTCTGGCGGGAAGGTAACGGCACTCCATGCAGTCATGCCGGCCACATGACCTGGAGATGTCTATGGACAACGCTGGCTCTTCGGCTTAGAAATGGAGATGAGTTGGTCACGACTGGACTTAACGTCAGGGAAAACCTTTACCTTTACCTTTAAATGTTTAAGTGTTTTGATTATGTGTTTTAGCAGTGTTGTTGAGCCATGAAAAGAGGTGGGTGAGAAATAAAATTGTAATTATTATTACTACAGAGGAAACATGAAGCTACATTAAGTTGGCAGTATTTGGGGTTCAGGAATCCTCATATTAACCTCTTGGATCAAAAGTCATAATAATGGCTGTCATCCTGTCAGTTACTTACAATTAGAGTAGGCCTTTACAGTCAATTGGTGAATGGTGCATCAAGAGATTGATAAAACCAATGGATTCAGAGTTTATAGTCTAGTGAAGGCTAACAACAAATATTTTGCTCAGAACTCTATAATCACCATTAATCTTGTACTACATTTATCTTTTTTGTCTTAAAGATCCAATTTCTCATAAATATATCCGTTTAATGAATGGCACAAATCCCTGCTCAGGGAGGGTTGAAGTATTTTACAATGACACATGGGGGACCATTTGTGATGCTGGCTGGGATTTAGAAGATGCTGAAGTGGTTTGCAGGGAGCTGGGCTGTGGAAAGCCCTTCAAAGCATTGGGTGGAGCACACTATGGACAAGGATCTGGTCCCATTTGGCTGGAGAGCATCAACTGTAGAGGAATAAAAGCATCCCTGAAGGAGTGCCAGAAGGGAGGCTGGGGAGAGCACAATTGCAGCCACAGCCAGGATGCCAGCGTGCAGTGTTCAGGTACATGTCTTTCACAAGTTTTACTTACTGAAGATTGCATCAGATTCATTGGTCCCCAAAATAATCATGGTAAGGCTGAGATTCTTTATCTTCTATAACCTTTAATTGTTCTGGCAAAAAAACAAAAAAAACAAAACCTGAGTGCCATCCAGATGGCTGGATGATTCCTCTGAAAAATGTCAAAAACATTGTAACCCACCCTAATGTCAGAAATAATCATCAACTGCTCCCACATGTAAACTGAGACCTCTTCCACACAGCTGAATAAAACCCCACATTATTTGCTTTGAACTGGAATATACGGCAGTGTGTGTTGGGGATTGCTGATGTTAAATGGAAGCTCTTACGTGTGCCTGTGAACCCAGAATCACCCTGCAGGGTAATGACGCACCACTCAGAATGGTAGAACAAATAACACAGGAGCTTTACTAACTTCAAGAGATCAACAGGGCAATGGTATTACAATAGTCCCTCTGATTGCTTACAGAAATCACTAGTCATAAACAATCCTTTTTCAGTCCATAAATTTGCTTCAGTGCCTCAGAAATAGCAAGGCCTCTAGAGTAGGCAGTCTCCAGGCAGTGCTCAGTCAGCATACACACTCTCACTGAGGTAAACCTGTTCAAACCGGTTCTCCAGCAGCATGACAGATAAAGTATCCAATCAAATTCCTACCCTGTTTCCCCAAAAATAAGACATCCCCAAAAAATAAGACCTAGCAGAGGTTTTGTTGAATTGCTAAATATAAGGCCTCCCCCGAAAGTAAGACCTAGCAAAGTTTTTGTTTGGAAGCATGCCCAGCGCACGCCAAACAAAACACCAGAGCATGCAGGATTGGTAAATGTACATACCAGTTGTGTATGGAAATAATGATAGTAACAAGAAATTCTTGACAGGAGTCACAATTTGTCTGGTTTGGTTATGTTGGTTTGTGATGACAACTACTGTACAGTATATAATAAATGTTCAATTTTTTTGTTCAACAATAAATGTGAATTATTCTTCATGGAAAAATAAGACATCCCCTGAAAATAAAACCTAGCACATCTTTGGGAGCAAAAAATAATATAAGACACTGTCCTATTTTCGGGGAAACACGGTAGCTAGGTTGTGCATTTTCCGGGCTGTATGGCCATGTTCCAGAAGTATTCTCTCCTGATGTTTCACCCACATCTATTGCAGGCACCCTCAGAGGTTGTGAGGTATATGAAGAAACTAAGAAAGGAAGGTTTATATATATCTGTGGAAGGTCCTGGGTAGGGAAAAGAACTCTTGTCTGTTAGAGGCCAGTGTGAATGTTGTAATTAATCACCTTGATTAGCATTAAATAGCCTTCCAAGCTTCACATCCTGGCCTGGGGGAATCCTTTGTTTGGCGTTGTTAGCTGCCCCTGATTGACTCATGTCTGGAATTCCTCTGTTTTCAGAGTGTTGCTCCTTATTTACTGTTCTGGTTTTGGAGTTTTCTTTAATACTGGTAGCCAGATTTTGTTCATTTTCATGGTTTCCTCCTTTCTGTTGAATGCTTGTGGATTTCAATGGCTTCTCTGTGTAGCCTGACATGATAGTTGTTGGAGTGATTGAGCATTTCGGTGTTCTCAAATAATATCCTGTGTCCAGGTTGGTTCATCAAGTGCTCTGCTCTGGCTGACTTCTCTGGTTGAGTTAGTCTGCAGTGCCTTTCATGTTCTTTGACTCATGTCTGGGTAATGCTGCTGCGTTTGGTGGTCCTCTGTAGACTTGTTCACAGTTGCATGTTATACGGTAGACTCCTGCAGAGGTGAGAGGATCCCTCTTGTCCTTTGTTGAATGTAGCATTTGTTGAATTCTGTTAGTGGGTCTGTAGGTAGTTTGTAGGTTGTGTTTCTTCATCAGCTTCCCTATGTGGTCAGTGGTTCCCTAGATGTATGGTAAAAACACCTTTCCTCTGGGTGGATCCTTATCTTTACTCTCATGGCTTGTTCTTGGCCTTTCAGCTCTTCTACTCCACCATGGACATCAGAAGTAAAAATACATAAATCATTCAGTACTGCCAAATGACTCTGAACAGTGTGTATGCCGTCACACCCAGGCTCCTTTTAGAGCTTTAAGATGTGCTTCTATCTTTGCCCGGGTGAACTGCAGGGGCCTCAGTAACTGCTCAGGAACCCCAGTAACCAAAGTCACTTCAAGTTGAACAATCAAACAAGATTTTATTTTTTCAAAGTCCTTGGCAGACTTGGCACAAATTGTTGAGGATACAAATACAAATAGTCAACTTATAAAACCTTGCAGACGTTCTTTTCTAGCTTTCCCCCTTAGTTGCTGGGTTAACTTCTTCCAAAGGCGAAGAGATCCTGAAATCCTCTCTACCCTAGCCCTGAGCTGCTATATCAGAAAGAGCAGGTCTTTCACTATCTAAGCTCAAAGCTAGCTTGGAGACGAAGTAATTAGAGCTTCTTCCAATGGCAAAGAAATCCTGGGATATTCTTTGCCCCAGTGCTGAGTTGCTATTTTAGAAAGAGCAGGTCTTTCCCTTTCTATGCTCAGCACCAGTTTCAAAGGCAGGAGGTCAGTACTTACGATGGATTGTCTGAGCTGGCCTGGCTTGGCCACACAAGCACATCTGAGTTCTTTTCTCTTCTGTAAAAAGCAAAAAGGCTTCTCAAAATGGAGATTTCATCCCCAGGAAAAGGGGCGGTCTCAAGAACAAAAGGATACTTTGCAAGCTTTCAGCAGCAAAGTATTTTCAGAATGGTTACAGATCTCTGCTAATGGCTAACTATCAGAGTGCTGCTGAGTCTGCAGCAACACTGGAAAAAATGCAAAAAAGGGTGCTATTCCCTACAATCATGGGAAAATGCAAATCAAACCCCTGGGAGACGGAACAGTGTGGATTCAGATAACCCATTTCAAATCAGATATTGTGGGATTTTTCTGCCTTGATATTCTGGGTTATATGGTTTGGTGGGGGGGGGGGCAGTCATTATTATTCGCATTTTTATGTTGGGGTTATTTGAAAAAAAAGGAGGAACCATTTCATAATGGTAGAGTAGTAACAGCAGCGGCAGCAGATCAGAATCTTCTAGTGCTAGCAGTAGAGATACTGAGCTTAAGCAATTCAGGAACAGAGTAACTTTCACAGTGATAAAAGACTTTATTGAAAGAACTACAGGTAGTCCCCAAGTTACAAACATCCAACTTACAAATGACTCATAGTTACGAATGGAGGTGAGACAATAGGAAGTGAGAGAAATTTACACCTCAGAAGGGAAATTCACTCCTGAAAGAGTAATCTAATAAATAAGCTCCACTAACATTGTGGCTCTCTCAGTTCATGTATGTATATATGTATGTGTGTTATAAAGCTATTCTTTAAAAATATTTAACTATCAATACAGTTAAAACATTTAAAATTCATATAAAAGACAGTATAAACCAACAAAGGAGCATGACAAATGGTTAATACCAATCACAATTGATTCATAAAAGCTTTGACAATGTTCTCAAAAAAGTGTCCCCCTCCTCTAATAACAAGATCTACATTTATAGCATACTAGCTGTGCCCGGCATGCCTTGCTGTGGTAAAATGTGGTGGTATGGGAAATAAGGTACTGAGGAGTTGGTGGTAGTTAGTCTGTTATTTGCTAAACCTTGTGAATATACAAGATTTCTAGTTGTTCCTTTTTTTGTCTGTTGGAGGCAAGTATGAATGCTGCAAATAGCCAGAATGATTAGCATGTAATAGCTTTTCAACTTCAAAGCCTGGCTGCTTCCTTCCTGGGGAAATCTTTTGTTGGGAGGTGTTAGCTGGCCCTGATTGTTTCGTGTCTGGAATTCCCCTGTTTTCAGAGTGTTGTTCTTTATTTACTGTTCTGATTTTTAGAGTATTTTAACACTTGGAACCAGTTTGTGTTCATTTTTATGGTTTATAGCAACACAATAATAATATTAATAATAATAGTAATAATAATATATAATAATAACTTTATTTTTGCATGCTGCCTCCATCTCCCCCAGTGGGGACTCGGAGCAGCTCACATGGGGACCAAGCCCAACGATCACATCTGACATCATAAAATCATCAGTTAACCAACAGCATCATAGTAAGAAATTTAAACAAGCCATAAATTAAGTAAACATAATTAAAAACACAAAATGTTAACAATCATCATATGCAGTAAAAAGTCCAATATAGGACATGAATGGGCACCAGTCAAGACTGATAAAAAGTGTCTATATCAGGATAGAATATACATGAAGGCATAAAAGGGGAAGGTGATTCTGAGGTGGAAATTGGCTATAAAATGATCAAGAAGATTTCAGTACAGGCAAGGGCCAGATATAACGGACTATATAACGGACTTGTCTAGTTGAAAGCACAACCAAACATCCATGTTTTTTACTGTTTCCGAAAGACAGCTAGAGTAGGTGCTTATCTAATCTCCCTGGGGAGGGAATTCCAGAGCCGGGGAGCGACCACCGAGAAGGCCCTCTCCCGCGTCCCCATCAACCGCATTTGCGAAGGGGGAGGAAGCGAGAGAAAGGCCTCCTCAGAAGATGTAAGAGATCGCACAGGTTCGTAGGGGAAGATGCGGTCACGAAGATAGGCCAGTCCCGAATAATAATGACCCTGGTAATACACACTACTTCTCTACCTTCTCAGCTTCCTTCCTGGGGGGATCCTTTGTTGGGAGGTCTTAGCTGGCCCTGATTGTTTCCTGTCTTGAATTCCCCTGTTTTCAGAGTGTTGTTCTTTACTTACTGTCCTGATTTTAGAAATTATATTGATCTGTTTTATTATACCACAGTAATTTTTTATATTATATTTATAATATTATATTATTTGCTTTGAACTTGATTATATGAGGCCCCTTCTACTTTATAAAGTCCACATTGAACTGGATTATTTATTTATTTATTTACAGTATTTATATTCCGCCCTTCTCACCCCGAAGGGGACTCAGGGCGGATCACATTATACACACACAGGGCAAACATTCAATGCCCATATACATAGAACAGAGACAGTCAGACAGACGCAGAGGCAATTTAACCTTCTCCTGAGGGGATGTTCGATTCTGGCCACGGGGAAGCAGCTGCTTCATAATCCACTCTGACCGCACTTCCTCATTCCAATTAGTTAAATTTGCCTCCCCACTTTTTGTCTCCTACTTGATAGATGCAACTATCTTTCGGGTTGCTAGGTCAGCAACGAGCAGGGGCTATTTTTTATTTTTTATTGACGGGTGCTCACCCTGCCACGGGCTGGCCTCGAACTCATGACCTCATGGTCAGAGTGATTTATTGCAGCAGGCTGTTTTACCAGCCTGCACCACAGCCCGGCCCCTTTATATGGCAGTGTGGACTCAAGATAATCCAGTTTAAAGCAGATACTGTGGATTATCTGCCTTGGCATTCTGGGTTATATAGCTGTGTGGAAGGGCCTTGAATCTACACTGCCATATGATCTAGTTCAAATCAGATAATCTGTATTTTATAGGCAGTATGGGAGAGGCCCCAGTGGATCCTCATCCATTGTGTCTGAGAGGGTTGCTAGGACACAAAGTGAGTGAGGCCTAAAGGGGGAGGCGCCTATCCTTCTGACTGGCAGCCAGGTGAGAATGGCTCTTCTTTGTACTCTGTAATTTGAACTTTATTTTTCTAGGTTTTTTTAAAATTGAAAAACATTGATTAGATGGCTATGTCTTTTGTGGCCAAATTTGGTGTGATTTGGTTCAGTCGTTTTGTTGTTTACTGCATGGGAAAATGCACATTACATGTTTTTATGTATAGATTTATACAGGCCCCACAGGCAGGACTGGCCCTAGGTAATTTTCAAGTGTAAGCGAACACCCTCCCCCCCAAAACCAATAACTGAAAAATAAAAGCGTTGGATAAGTGAAAATGTTGGATAATAAGGAAGGATTAAGGGGAAGCCTATTAAACATCAAATTGCATTATGATTTTACAAATTAAGCACCAAAACATCATGTTTTCCAACAAATCAACAGAAAAAGCAGTTCAATACATGGTAATGTTATGTAGGAATTACTATTTTTGTAAATTTAGCACCAAACATTGAACTGGGATATAGGGCAGTGTGGACTCAGATAACCCAGTTCAAAGCAGATATTGTGAGATTTTTTGCCTTGATATTCTGGGTTATATGGCTGTGTGGAAGAGCCCTGAGGGTCCTTCCACACAGCCATATAACCCAGAATATCAAGGCAGATAATCCACATTCTCTGCTTTGAACTGGATTATATGGCAGTGAGGACTCAGATAACCCAGTTTAATGCAGATATTGTGGGTTATTCTGCCTTGATATTCTGGGTTATATGGCTGTGTGCCATATAACCCAGAATATCAAGGCATAATAACTAGACCAGGCCACTCCCGCGAAGGGCAGGGGAGCCAGGGAGGGGGAGGGAGACAGGCTGCGCCCTTACGACTCATGATGCCTTCCGCAACCGCGTAGTCTGCCTAATGGTTGAACTGCCCCTGCCTACAGGTCCCAGCCCAGCCCAGCCCTAAACATTCCTGAGAGGATTAATCTAATCATTTACCAAGTCTAAAATACAAACTGAAAAACTGTTTTGATAGGAAAACCCTCACGAAGAAGGGAGAATGATGCGTTTCTGCCAACTGGAAGGTTGAAAGCATGTCTGCTTACTTTGGGAAGGGACAATAGGGCATTGGTGAGGACATATTCATGCACACTTCCATCAAACAATCTGTGAAATATTCCGAAGTATTTCTCCTCTTCTACTATAGTCCATGCTATACATATACATGTGCTAAACTGTTTAAGAATAAACTCAATGAAGAAACAAATTCTAACATTAGATTGATGCTCTTTATTCCTTTAACTGTTGTATCTATATGGGTGCATTACATTATCTTGTTTTTTTCATATCAGAGGTCCTCCTGATTAATGGGCCAAATGACTGCTCTGGGCAGATTATGCTGAGCCATAACATGGAGTGGTGGACTGTGTGTGATGCCAGCTGGGACATACATGATGCTCAAGTTGTATGCAGACAGTTGGGCTGTGGAAATGCCTCAAAAGTACTCATAGGAGCTCATTATGGCCAAGGAACTGGTCCCATTTGGCTGAAGGGAGTGAACTGTACGGGAGAAGAGGCATCCCTGAGTGAATGCTCCCAAAGCCCACACGAAGAGTATAACTGCGACCACAGCCGGGATGCCGGTGTAGAGTGCACAGGTGAGTTTTTAGTATAGGATATGACTTCAGACAATGGAGTGAAGAGAGACAAAAGCAGAGAAAGGGTGCAAAGTGATCTTTCTCATTAGATGCGTAGAGTGAAGTGCCCCAGGAGAGATCTTTGTAGCTATGAATAAGCAATATATATCACAAATCCACTGACTGCTATGAGTACTGGGCCTGTGTGATCAGGCTGAGATGTATAACAAGTTTGTTTTTCTCTCCTTGCGCAGCGTGGGAGGCGGGGCCAGGGCGCGCTGGGCGGGAGGCGGGGTACCGCCTTGACGGTGCCCCGCCTCCCGCCCAGTGCGCCCTGGCCTGGCTGGCCTTGCCCAGCCAGCCATGCTGTAGAGCTCGCTCGTCGCCGAACAGGCCTTCCTGTTCGCCGGCGAGCGAGCCCATGGTCCCCGCTTGGGGGGGGGGAGCCTGATGGCACCCCCCGGGGACCTGCGCCCGAGGCGGCCGCCTCACATGGCCTCCATGTTGGGCCGGCCCTGATATCCATGCAGATGTGACTGAACCAGGGGAATTGATACAAACCATTCTCCTGATTCTCTACCCCTTTCTCCTAGTTCTCTGCCTATAGAAGAAACAGAGACCAGAGAGAGCCTGGAAGGGGAAGGGGAAGAAATAACTTTGGTTTTTCATATTTCCAGGCCAATTCAGATTGGTCAATGGGTCAAGCCACTGTTCTGGGAGAGTTGAAGCTTTCTACAATAAGCATTGGGAAGCCATCTGTGACAAGGACCTGAAGTCGGATGAGGCCCAATTTGTTTGCATGAAAGTGGGATGTGGAAAGATGTTATCAGCCCCAAAAGGATCTCACTTTGGAAGAGGGCATTCTATCGTCAGGCTAACTTTACATTTTTGGGGAGATATTGAAGAGAAAAACTGTGTTGGTGGAGAAGCTGCTGCTGTTATATGTTCAGGTAATCAGTGCATTGGTTTAAATGTTAGATTGCGACTCCAGGAGACCAGGTTCAAATATCTCTGGTTGGTGACCTTGGGAAAGTAACATTATCAATTTATGGTCACCCCATTAATTTTATAGGACTTTCTTAGGCAAGGAATACTCAGAAGACAATTTGCCCATTCCTTCCTCTGATATATATTGGGCACTTGTCCTATCCAGGGCTGACTTTCTTTAACGTCCAAGATTTGATGAGATCTAGTGCCTTTAGGATATTTAGGTCCCATAGATACATCTTAGGCCACCATAAACTTAGGCCACCATTAAATGACTCTGGCCACTTGCCAATTTTATTTCCTTGAGTGCCTGCCTTGGCCCCAACCTTACTCCATTTGGAGTGAAGGCCACCCCTCTGAGTGGGGCAAAACATGAACTCAATTTTATTCTATGAGGACTTTTAAAGAAGGCCTGATGAGCTTAAAGTCATGAAGGCAAAGTTTATGTCTAGAGTGCAAATGGCAAGTGTGAAAATGACCTCTACCTGTCATTGTCTGGGTAATAGTAATGACTCTTATATGATCTGGGGAAATGAAAACTTCACAATGTGGCATTGTTCCGTCTCCCCTTGATGGATTGTCACCTAGTCATGATGAGGGGGCTTGTGTGTTTCAGTGAACCTGCTAGCAAAGCCACCAGAGTCATGTGCTCACAGTGGGGGGTCTCCCTGGGTGGCAGAGTCACAGGAGAGGAACCAGACCTCCCACAACGATGGTAGCTGCCCACAACCACCCAGTCTGTGGGCTTCCTGGTGTCCCAAGCTACCCTCAAAAGCCATGAGAGGCCCCCACTGGCCCCCCAACCCTCAAAAAGAAGAGACCACACAACTGTTATCAGTTGGACTATGGGCAACTTTTATTAACTGTTACCTTAATAAAATTTCATAACTGTAGATATTTTAAGGGTGACATGAACTTGGTGTGGATAAAGCCGAGGTGCTGTCCCTGCCTGGCCTACTCCTTGGCTAATTAGGGCAAAACACCCGGTCCCCTATTGAACTAACCTGGGCAACTTTTTAAGGGAAACATGCCAGAGAGGTCTGCCCCAAGGATTTATTGAGGTCAGATTCTCCCCATTCCTAGGCCATTTCCATTCACCCTCACCTCAATTAATTGAACCATAGGTGAGGGCTTCCTTTCACGGCCTACACCCAAAAGGGAGTGCCTTGGGTGTATACCAAATTGTAAAATCCCTAGCTGTTTTCTGGCACAGATTAGGGGAAAACATCTGCTTTGCCCCTATCCCCACCAAGTCCTCCAAAACAGCTCTCATGCCCATCTGCAAGCCTAACAAGAACTGGGGGCAAAAGGAAAAGTGTTGGGAATCACCCTGGACTACTCAAGTCTAGATGCAGTTAGATAGATGATAGAGTTAGATTGAGAGAATCCTTTCTCCATTTCCAAAGCATGCCTAGATAGGCTTTACTGTGTTTCCCTCTATCCTGTTTACGTCACATCCCTTACTTTGAAGTCAGTAGAAATGTGAATCTCCAGGGACACTAACTTCTCATTGGTCAGAATGTCTTTTATGGCCCCAATCAACTGGACCATGAGGTTGGAACCATTTTGGTTTCTCTTCTCCCTTTGTTCTTCTAGCTAACAAGCAGCATCTCACTGTCTCTCCTGGCAAGATGTAACTATTTAGATGTTTGTTATTTTTCCTTTCTTATTTTTCCTTAGAAACCAGTCTAGAGTAGACTAGACAGCTCCCAAGCCTTTCTATCTACAATGGAATTCTTTTTACCTGAATAAATACCTTTTTTGAACTTTTACTGAGACTCTGCACTCCATTGCCATCCTAAGTTGAAAGGCTTCTCTTTGCTCACCCCGTGTAAGTAACTGTTGCATTTGAAAGCTTTGCTTTTGCTACTCTGCTGCATTTTGGTGGAATCTCCCCCAGAGAGGGTTAAATTGAGTCTAACTGCTAAGAGATTACCACAACAAAAAGGAGGGTTGTGGGGGGGTAGTTTTCAGGAAAATGCAGCCTTCCTCTCCACCCCCCCTTGCTCTCCTTTTGCCTTTGCCTCATTCCTGGGAAGAGCTCTTCCAAGAGGAAAAAGAAGGAGGGGAAGGAAGAGAGGAAGACTGTGTTCTCTTTCAAGCAGAGGCTTCCAAACTTTCCAAAGTGATTGTGCTTTAGGACTGTGTGTTAAAACTTATATTTAATTCTTCCAAAACCCAACAGAGGTCAAACTGATAGGTGATCCAGATTATTGTTCTGGGAGAGTTGAGGTGCTCCACAACCAGACATGGGGAACCGTGTGTGATGACAGCTGGAATCTGAAGAGTGCCCAGGTTGTGTGCAGGGAGCTTGACTGTGGAGAAGCTTTGGCAGCCCCTGGAGGAGCTCACTTGGGAGCAGGATATGGCCCCATCTGGCTATTTGATGCTGAATGTCAAGGAAATGAAATGTCCTTCCGCTACTGTGACTTGAATGCACTGGAAGAACACAGTTGCACTCATGAAGAAGATGCTGGTGTCATTTGTGCAAGTAAGTGCTATATAGTTCACTTCATTTCACTTCACTTTATTTCTTAATTAGTCGCTCTCCACCAGAGTGCTCCAAGCGACTTACAATTTAAAAATAATTCCACAATATAAAAGATTCAACATAAAAATATATAGTTCCTCTGGAAGCTGCTAGAAAAATTCTAATTCATGTCTTTTTCAGATGATAGATATGTAGATAAATTTCCATGAGCTTTTTAAGGATGAGGTGTTTGTGTGTCTTCAAGTTGTCTGTTGGCTTCCACTGGGTGGATTTCAGATTGCAAGAAGGGTGATCACTTATGTATTTTTACATGATACATAGATTACCACAAGCTTTAGGAATGATGTGTGTGCATGCTGGCATGATAACCGGTTGCCGATGTGTGGGAGATCAATCGAGATATCACCTTCTCCATCTCAATTGCTCCACTTCTGAAGACATGGCCTTTCAGTCCAGTCCCACGGAATAATAAGCTGTCATCAAAGCCTTTGGCAGTTCAAAGCCTTTTATTGATTATATACAGCCATTTACATAAGAGAAGCTAACACACACGTCTATGCTAAAGCAGAACATAATGGCGACTGATGAGCCTGGCTATCAGCAAAAGTTGCCACCTCCCACATTCCATACTAGTGATTTATTTCCATCTATGCAAGCACAAAACGGAGGCTGCATTCCTGTCTCTCTAGGCAATAAATCATTGCTCTATGCAATTAACCATTCCTATACTGGAATGCTTACTGAGGCAAACACACACATTGAAACAATGAGTTAAACATTTCACTACATTAACCATTACTCTGACAAATTTCATAAAATTTTCTTAGATAAGGAATACTCAGAGGTAGTTTTACCGGTTTCTTCCTCTGACATATGTTGTTTACAGCAAACGATATTCATTGATGGTCTCCCATGCAAGTACTAACCAGGGTTGACACTGGTTAGCTGCCCTAATCAGTTGGAATCTGAAGACTGTCATGTATTGATGCCTTTTCTTTTCTTTTTAAATAATGATAACCACCTGGTCTTCTAAGAGTATTGTGATAATTGACTCTCCCATTATCACAACAAGCTTTGACCATCAGAGAAAAAAAAGAAAAGGAATGAAAAACTCCAGATAGATAGAATGAATTGACAAAGGGAAATTAATCTTCTGTCTCTCCATAAAGGAATGAAATCAAGAAACTATATCCATTTCAGATGGCATGAAAAAAAATGAAAGAAGAGGAGGAATTTCTCTGCTGTCCTTAATTCATAAACTTCAGTTTCACTCTAAACTGTAAATAAACTTTTTATCACACTGAAAAAAAGCCCCTGGTGGCGCAATAGGTTAATCCCTTGTGCTAGCAGGACTGCTGACCGAAAGGTTGGCGGTTTGAATTTGGGGAGCTCTCAATGCAGGGACATTAGAGAAGGGGCCGGGCTGTGGCGCAGCTGTTGAGCAGCTGCCTTAAATCACTCTGACCATGAGGTCATGAGTTCGAGGCCAGCCTGTGGCGGGGTGAGCACCCATCAATTAAAAATAAAAAATAACCCCTGCTCGTTGCTGACCTAGCAACCCGAAAGATAGTTGCATCTATCAAGTAGGAGATAAGGTACCACTTATAAAGTGGGGAGGCAAGATTAACTAATTTACGACCTGGAATGAGGAAGTGCCGTCAGTGTGGATGATGAAGCAGCTGCTCCCCCCGGTGGCCAGAATCGAACATCCCCTCAGAAGAAGGTTAACTTGCCTCTGCGTGTGTCTCTCAGTCTCTGTTTGATGTGTTTATGGGCATTGAATGTTTGCCCTATGTGTGTTATAATGTGATCCGCCCTGAGTCCCCTTCGGGGTGAGAAGGGCGGAATATAAATACTGTAAATAAATAAAATAAATAGAGAAGCCTCCCATAGGATAGTACATCAAACATCTGGGCATCCCTTGGGCAACGTCTTCGCAGATGGCCAATTCTCTCACACCAGAAGCAACTTGTAGTTGCTTGTAAGTCGCTTCTGACGCGGAAAAATTCACACTAAAAATAAGATATTGTGGTCTTACCTCATTCACAAAACTTTAGAAATTAGAAGGGGAGTTTTATAAATAAATATATGGACTATTGGTTAAGAAGTTGGGGAGAGGTTTTACTGTAGTAGGAATACATTGAAACAAATGATATAACTGGGAGATAGGAGGACTTACATAGTTGAGCCTTGCACTGCTTCTGCATTAATTCCACATCAACCAACTAGCCACTCACTCATCCACACTTGCTATGAATAGCCCCACAACTACCGTGTTTCCCCGAAAATAAGACCTCCCCAAAGAATAAGACCTAGCAGGGGTTTGGGGGGATTGCCTCCCCTGAAAGTAAGACCTAGCAACTAAGGCTGCAGCAGCGTTCCATTGGGAAGCATGGCTGCAGGGCAGAAGCAGCACTCATTCATACACACCGGAGGGAGGGAGGGAGGGAGAGAAAGTGCTTGCTGGCCTTGCCTTGCCTTGCCTGTTCCCCAGCCTCCGTGGCTGCTGCTGCGCTGCCGTTTCTTTCTTCCGTCTCCGTCCTGGCCATGCTCCCTTCGCCCCCAAGGCTTCTGATTGGCTCCTGGCGCCAGGGCAAGGGAGGGTGGGAGGGAAGGAAGAGGGCTTTCCACTCGTCCTGCTCTTTCTGTTTCTTAAAGGTACAGGACGCATAGGGATTCTCCTCTCATCCTTATTCCAATCCTATGCCATGAAACTGATTATTTTATACTATTATTCTATTGCCATATTATTATCATCATATTCTGTTACTATTATTATATCCCATTATTATATTATCCTATTAATATATTTTAAATCATTATATTATATTTTTCTATTATTATTATATCATTATATTATTATTCTATTATTATTCTATTATATTTTCATATTATTATATTATTATTCTGTTATTATTATATTCCATTTTATATTACCCTATTAATATATTTTATATCATTATATTCTATACTATTATTCTATTATATTATCATATTATTATTTTATTATTATTAGCATATTCTGTTTTATTATTATATTCCATATTATATTATCCTATTAATATATTTTATATCATTCTATTCCATTCTATTATTCTATTATATTATCCTATTATTATTATATTATTATGCTATTCTGTTATTATATCCCATTATTATATTATCCTATTAATACCATATTATTGTCATTTTCTGTTATTATTATATCCTATATTATATTATCTCATTAATATATTGTATATCATTATATTATTATTATATTATCATATTATTATTATAGTATATTATATTATTCATCATTCATGACTACATTGAAACTAGAATAGAGAGAAATCAGCGTGGAAACCTTGTGAAACCTAAATTGCAAGAGGTACCATAGATTGTTGCACATGTAAATAATGGTAGTAACAAGAAATTCTTGATAGGATTCATAGTTTGTCTGGTTATGCTGGTTTGTGATGACAACTACTTTACAGTATATAATAAATGTTCATTTTGTTGTTATAAATGTGAGCTCTTCTTCATGGAAAAATAAGACATCCCCTGAAAATAAGACCTAGTGCATTTTTGGGAGCAAAAATTAATATAAGACCCTGTCTTATTTTCGGGGAAACAGGGTATATTATTCTATTATTATTATATTATTATGCTATTCTGTTATTATATCCCATTATTATATTATCCTATTAATACCATATTATTATCATTTTCTGTTATTATTATATCCTATATTATATTATCTCATTAATATATTGTATATCATTATATTATTATTATATTATCATATTATTATTATAGTATATTATATTATTCATCATTCATGACTACATTGAAACTAGAATAGAGAGAAATCAGCGTGGAAACCTTGTGAAACCTAAATTGCAAGAGGTACCATAGATTGTTGTACATGTAAATAATGGTAGTAACAAGAAATTCTTGATAGGATTCATAGTTTGTCTGGTTATGCTGGTTTGTGATGACAACTACTTTACAGTATATAATAAATGTTCATTTTGTTGTTATAAATGTGAGCTCTTCTTCATGGAAAAATAAGACATCCCCTGAAAATAAGACCTAGTGCATTTTTGGGAGCAAAAATTAATATAAGACCCTGTCTTATTTTCGGGGAAACAGGGTATATTATTCTATTATTATTATATTATTATGCTATTCTGTTATTATATCCCATTATTATATTATCCTATTAATACCATATTATTATCATATTCTGTTATTTTCATATCCTATTATTATATTATCTCATTAATATATTGTATATCATTATATTATTATTATTATATTATATTATTATTATAGTATATTATATTATTCATCATTCATGACTACATTGAAACTAGAATAGAGAGAAATCAGCGTGGAAACCTTGTGAAACCTAAATTACAAGAGGTACCATAGATTGTTGTACATGTAAATAATGGTAGTAACAAGAAATTCTTGATAGGATTCATAGTTTGTCTGGTTATGCTGGTTTGTGATGACAACTACTTTACAGTATATAATAAATGTTCATTTTGTTGTTATAAATGTGAGCTCTTCTTCATGGAAAAATAAGACATCCCCTGAAAATAAGACCTAGTGCATTTTTGGGAGCAAAAATTAATATAAGACCCTGTCTTATTTTCGGGGAAACAGGGTATATTATTCTATTATTATTATATTATTATGCTATTCTGTTATTATATCCCATTATTATATTATCCTATTAATACCATATTATTATCATATTCTGTTATTTTTATATCCTATTATTATATTATCTCATTAATATATTGTATATCATTATATTATTATTATTATATTATCATATTATTATTATTATAGTATATTATATTATTCATTATTCATGACTACATTGAAACTAGAATAGAGAGAAATCAGCGTGGAAACCTTGTGAAACCTAAATTGCAAGAGGTACCATAGATTGTTGCACATGTAAATAATGGTAGTAACAAGAAATTCTTGATAGGATTCATAGTTTGTCCGGTTATGCTGGTTTGTGATGACAACTACTTTACAGTATATAATGTTCATTTTGTTGTTCAACAATAAATGTGAGCTCTTCTTCATGGAAAAATAAGACATCCCCTGAAAATAAGACCTAGTGCATCTTTGGGAGCAAAAATTAATATAAGACCCTGTCTTATTTTCGGGGAAACAGGGTAGTAAAGTATGCAGGAGAAACATGGAACTGGACTGCATGCACATCAAAGAAAGTGCCTTTCATTCTTCCAAAACCAACAGGAACCAGATTGGTGAATGGTCCAAATCGTTGCTCTGGGAGAGTCGAAATGCTACTCAATGGATTATGGGGAACAGTGTGTGATGATGGATGGGACCTGAGTGATGCACAAGTTGTGTGCAGAGAACTTGGCTGTGGAGAGGCCGTGTCAGCCCCTGAAGGAGCCCACTTTGGAAAAGGAAATGGTACCATCTGGATACATAATGCTGAATGTCTGGGGACAGAAGTTGCCCTTTGGGACTGCAAGAAAGCTATGCACGAATCGTATGAGTGTCGTCATGAAGAAGATGCTGGTGTTGTCTGCTCAGGTAACTGGCGGGAAGTAAAGATATATTGATAATTCATTTTTGATTTTCACAGTTCCCCAAAAAAATGGATTTTAACTGAATTTTTAAATACTGCATATATTTAATTTATATATTTAAAATTGTACAACAATGATTTTATGTCAAGCTGCTTTATTATTACTTAAAATAATTATTATTTTGGAGTGTTGTATGGTTTCTGGGATGTATGGCTGTGTTCTGGCAGCTAGAACACAGCCATACAGCCCGGAAACCACATAACACTCCAGTGATTCCAGCCGTGAAAGCCTTCGACAATAATTATTTTTTATACTATAGAAAATAAATAAATGTTGGACATATCCAAATCAAGTCAATAAAGATAACCTAGATGTGCATGACATTTTAATATTAAATATATTAAATATGTTTATTGGATCCCCCCAAATGGAAGCACAGGGCTTTGGATAGTATTTACAGGTGTGTGCATTCAATGGCCAACCTTCTAAACCCATTCATTGATAAAAGGATGTCACAAAAGGTGTCATGGGCACGTGCTTGCTATGTCTTGTACTCTGAAATAACTGAGAGAACTTTTGAGTGAATTTCATTCATTGTAACCTAATGAATGCCAATCATAACAGTGGTTGGCATCCTGTTGTACATAAAATATACAGGATACGTAACTGAAGCTTCTACCTACTAGGAGACATAACTTCCAATGATTCCATCTAGTACAGAGAAAACATAAAGCTAAGCTAGGTTGCCAATAGTTGGGGCCCAGGTATCCTTCTGTGAAACTCTTCTATTTTACCAGTTTAACGTCCTTGCAGACGGCCAATTCTCTCACTCCAGAAGCGACTCAAGTTGGTCCTTGTGGAGAAGGATGTTTTTATTAAATTAAATATATTATATATTATATAATTATATTGTATTATATAACCGCTGCCACCAGTGTAAAGATGTTTATTTGCGCTGCCACCAAATTATAGAGGTTTTATAATGCTGCCACCAAATGTAAAGGGGAATATTAACGTTTGCCACCACTATGGGAAGATACAGCCACTAGCTACTCAGAGAAGAGACTTTTTGTTTTTCTTTCTTTTCATATTTACTCTTGATGGTCATTTATGTGACAGAGGCTGAGATGTTTAAAAGAACAATAACACATTTATTCAGGCACAAAGCTTAGTGGTTACAATAACTCTTCTACTTAGAGGCACTTTAACAGTTACAAAGCTAGAATGAGGTGTTTCAAACTCTTTAAAATTTCACTTCTTTCTCTACTGCTTTAAACTGCAGTCACCCTGTGAATTACAATCACAGATTATCTGTCCCTTATCTGGAAACAGACTACCTTAAAATAAGTCACCAAACTTATCTTAAACTGACTCAAAAATAAGCACTTGAGTCTCCCTGATCCCTTCAACTGAGGATCAGTCTTCACTGTACCTCATCAGGGCACAGACTAACTGTTTTTTTTTTCAAACCTGCACTTCTCCACCAAAATGGCAGTTGGCTCCGCCCAATTCTTCATGGCAACCAACTCATGAGTGCAGAGATGCAATAACTGAAATATTGACCCTTTTAAAACACAATTAAACATGACATCTGTAAACCAAAAATTCACACTTCATTACACTCCTGACACGAAAAAAAAAATCTAAAGTCATAACAATGGCTGGCAACCTGCTGGTTACTCAGAACTAGAGTTGATCCATTTAATCAGTGGCTGAAAGATGAATCAACATATATGTGAAGCCAATGGATTGAGAAACACAATTTAGGCCCATACCTCTGATCACCATTAATCTGTTACTATATTTATTTATTTTTAAAAAAGATCTCCATTTAATGAATGGCACAAGTCCCTGCTCTGGGAGGGTCGAAGTCTTTCACAATGACGCATGGGGGACCATTTGTGATGCTGGCTGGGATTTACAAGATGCCCAAGTGGTCTGCAGTCAGCTAGGCTGTGGGAAGGCCTCCAAAGCATTGGGTGGAGCACACTATGGCCAAGGATCTGGTCCCATTTGGCTGGAGAGCATCAACTGTACAGGAGAAGAAGCATCCCTGAAGGAGTGCCAGAAGGGAGGCTGGGGAGAGCATAGTTGCAGCCACAGCCAGGATGCCAGCGTGGAGTGTTCAGGTACATGTCTTTCACAAGTTTTACTTACTAAAGCCTGTTATGAATAACTTTTCAATAACTTTAAAGCGTAGGTTCTTTTTATTGCAATTTCAGTCTGAGAGGTAGCAGAACTTTTATAGAACAACAAAGAACAACATTTAGACATAGAAACATACAGGTTCTATGCAACTACATTGGATTCACAAACAACCTACAGTTACATTGGCTAAGAAACAAACAAAGGGGGGGTTTTACATTTTCATTCTTCATTCACACACAACATGCATCCATCTTCATGCACACAAATATTACCATATTCTTTCTCCCTCCTTGGAGAAGCACCTGCTTAGGCCAGACCCAGCTTCCACTGCTGACTGCCAAGACATAGTTCCAAAACACCAAAACTTCAAAAAGACCATGACTTCAAAATGCACTCTTTTCTCTTCCCATGAGAAAAAGAGGCCCCAAAAAGTGAACAGAATCCTGCTTTCCCAGAGCAGATCTGCCACTCCCAAGTACACCATCTCCACTGAGCATGGCGGGTGAACAGCGTCGCTGTCTGTCACACCTTCTGGACTCTCATAAGGTCACTTATATAGCAATATTTTGCTGATGATGCTGTCCCAAAGTTGTAAATGAGTGATAGACGTCTTCCATCCTGGAATAACCTCAGTTTCCTGGACCAGATGTTGATTTCTCTTGATTGGTGTTAGCAACTCTGCCCCAAAAGTTCATCAAGTTAGCAAATGTTGACAGATGTTAACAGATGTAAACATTTCTCTTATCAGTCACAGTTCTTATCACAGTTTGCTGGGCAGATCAACTGTTTCAGGTCTCGTTAGCAGGTTTTAATTACAATTCCTGTGCAGGTAGTTAATGGTTTGCAGGCTTTACAGACTGGTGTCTTCAAATTTCTAGCTCTCTTTCACTCTTCCATTCATACCATATCATATATGCATATTTTGGTCACAAGCCTGCATCAGTTTTATCTCTTTCTGAAATGATCAGGATCATAAAATGATTGAGTTGGAAGAGACCCACAAGGCCCATCCAGTCCAACCCCCTACATGCAGCAACACACAATCAAAGCACCCCCAATGAGACCCTTTCTCTTCTATTTTTATCAGTTTATCTGTCGGGGGTGCTTTGAATGCGATTTCCTGCTTCTTGGCAGAGGGTTGGACTGGATGGCCCATGAGGTCTCTTCCAACTCTACTATTCTATATGATTCTATGACAAAAAAAAGGCATTTTCATGAGTAGAATATAATATAATAGATTAACATTTTACACATGAAATCCCCATATTGGAATTTTCTTTTATTCCAGGAAACATTTGAAGGGTTCCCAGTCCTTCTTGAATATTGAAGGATCTTTTATCTGAATATATTGTATAAAAATATTAGTTTCTGCTATTTCAGCTACTTTTACTGGCCTTCTTCCATTTTTGATGTTTTTTCTAATTTTCATGTCTGCACATACATAATTCTTGCTGCAGTTGTCATCCGGGTTAGAAGTCTTTTTATTTTTACTTTCCAGAGGCATTCCTACTCATCTAGGCTGATTGTACGTCAAATATTTTTGGCCCATTCTTGATATGTTCATCTTCTGTGTGTTTGTTTTTTTTAAACATAGATTCTGGATAGTTGTTTATTTCTTACTTATAATATTTTGTCAAAATCAATCTTTTCTTCCTCAAATCCTATGTGTATGTCCTTTTGATTTTAATGGTGGATCTGTTCCAGTTTGGAGGGCAAGTCTTCCTCTTTGTTTAGCATTTTGTAATTTTTCTTTATTCTAGATTTTTCCCTATCCAATAAACCTTATAAGTTCAACATTCCAGTTCTTGTATTCTTTTTCCTTATCATTTCCAACAAGATTTTGTCCCAAGTAGTATTATTATCTGAAAAACCATTTTTTTGTCTTCAGGGTAATATTCTTGGATCTGCCTGTATTGATACAATGAAACATTTTTTTATAAAGGGTCTTTATATCTTCTTGGGTTTTCAGAATATAGTCTCCACTTTGTTTTTTTCAAAATGTCAATTCCTGTTTTCTTAGTTCTTCTTTTTCTTTGTTATTTAGTTTTGCCGCTAATAATTTTGTTTTGTGTAAATTCATTGAGAGTCCAGCAACTAGTCCAAGTTGGCTAACCTGGTGTATTATTTTAAGAAATTTCTTCAGTGGGTCCTCCGACATTAGGATAATGTCATCTGCAAATAATTTTATTTTGGATTTTTAGCTTTTTGCTGTTATTCTGATGAAATCTTCATCTTGGTGTGATTTCCTTGCTAAGATTTCTAGTGTGAGTATAACTAATAGGGATGAGAGAGAACATCCCTGTCTCACATCTCTCTGTATTGGAAAGGTTTCTGTCATTGATTTCAATTTTAGCTTTTTGTTCTGTGTATATTGTTTGTACTCCATTATTTTTTTTGCCATGTATTGAATTAGTTAGTAGTCCCATAATGAAATTCCAATTTGGTCAATCACAGTCTTTTCAGCATTCAATAGTAAAAGTGCACCCTTTTTAAGTTTTGCATTTTGAATATGTTCAATTATGTTTAGAATTATCCTCTTACATTGCAGTCAACAGTTGAGTGATCCCTCCTTGTTTGTTTGTTTGTTCTTGTTATTGCAGCTGTTGAATCCTCTGTTGAGACCAGTGTTCATTTGGGAGTGGCTGCCTTGGTCTTCCTTGCCTTGGTGGTGATTGTGGCTGAGGCTGGATGTGGCAAGAGGAGGAGGAGGAGGAGGAGAGAGCAGCAACTTTAAGCAGCCCTCTTAACTGGCCAGTTCTAGTGATCAAGATCCATCTGCAAGTGCTGTGGAGTTATAGTCAGAAGGAATTTCATGTGAAGTCAAAGTTCAAAGGAATGTACTTTGAAATATATCTATCACATTATAATAATGTATCATTTTATACCTACATGCTACTTTTAAAAATGGTAAATGTCTTGCTTGGGATTGTGGGTTTTGTAATGTTTTTCATCTTGAGTGTTTGTTAAATGTTGCACAGTTGCAACATCTGCAAAGATTCCTGTGGGCAGAAGAGGCCTCATGTGAAGACCACTATCCAATCCAGAAGTATAACATCAGGAGAAATCTCTCTCTAGCTAAGAATGTCCCTTTTCTATTTTCTTTTTATTGCCCCAGTTGTATCCTCTCAGTTTTGCAATTGCTGGTGATCTTCTCTGGATACAACCTATCTCATATTTTTGAAGAGTCTGGAGTTTGGCTCCACAAACCCACTCATGGTTTGGATTCTGTTAGAACATATTTTGCACTTTGGCCCAGATCCGTGATTTCAACTCATGTTTTTAACACCTTATTCTGTATGTTGACCTTTTATGACTATTGTTGTTTTATTGTTGAGTGATTTGCTTTATTGTTTTGCTTGCTTTTATATTGTTATGTCTGGGCATGGCCCCATGTAAGCCGCCCCGAGTCCCTTCGGGGAGATGGGGCGGGGTATAAGAATAAAGTTATTATATTATTATTATTATTATCATCAACACAACGACGTTTTATGGCACAGCAAACAAGATAGATATGCTGGATTTCGTTTTGCAAAACCCTAAGTCGAACACTTCCCAAGTGTCTAGGACTGTGTGATGTATTTTCTGATGATGTGTGCAGATCCCAGTAGAGTGGCCTTTTGCGGTTGGCAGATGGTGATTTTGTCAATGTCTATTGTTTCCAAATGCCGGCTGAGATCTTTTGGCACGGCACCCAGTGTGCCCATCACCACCGGGACCTTATTATTATTATTATTATTATTATTATTATTATTATTATTATTATTAGTCATGTTTGTCCAGCACCATGAGACAGATATAAATATGGGACAATTCCAGTCAGATCATGAAGATGACTGCAAGATTATAATTGAGATTACCCTTTTCTTCATGATGGACGTGTGATAATGTTGACCAATGAGAGCCGGACACCACTGGGATTGCAGCCTTTTTAGACACCAAGTTGCATATTTTAATATATCGAATTTCCTAGCTAATGCAGAGTTGGCTTTTAAGAAAATGGAAGGCCTGATAAGATTTTCTAGGAAAAAAATGACAGAATGGTGAAACTAAGAGACCAAAATATGTCCATGAAAGTGAGAAAATGCCATTTCCCTGAGCTTCTAAATCTGCTAATTGAGGAACGCTCCCTCACAGATTCAGTGCCCTTCCTACCCCAAACCTTGATGAATATTGAAAACAGATTTCCTGTTAAAAGCCTTGGGAATTTGAATTTTCTAGATGTCCCAAACTTGTAAATATGAGAGACGGTTGGGCTAAGCTTGTTATTATTTCGTTACCCCTTTCCTCTTTATCCTTGCCACTATTTCACCTGCCTTTTTCTATGTTCCAACTTTGAATCTGACTAAACATTTCATATTATGCCTTTGGAGGCTCAGGAAATATTGATGTAACACATCAGACTAGCAGGTAAAGTGCAATCCAATTAGAACAGTGTGGAAACATAGGGCCATTTACACTGTAGACTTAATGCAGTTTGACATCATA
Source organism: Anolis carolinensis (assembly GCF_035594765.1). NCBI lineage: Eukaryota > Metazoa > Chordata > Lepidosauria > Squamata > Anolidae > Anolis > Anolis carolinensis. Next base: position 4,938,555 of record NC_085842.1, read on the forward strand.
TTAACTGCCATGGCTCAGAGGATTGTAGTTTGGCGAGTTGTAGTTTTACAGAATTGTTTGTCTACTTTTTTGGCAGAGAAGACTAACAACTTTGTAAAACTACAGCTCACAGGATTCTAAACTGCATTAATTCTATAATGTAGTTTGCTTTAATAAGATGGTCTGGAGGGAAAGAAGGAGGAAGCTGCAATACAAGAGATGACAATGTAAATCATGGTTTCATTCCGATTGCATTTTGGAGCTATTTCTTTTCCTCCATTATTGTCATGATTTTTTTAATTGCATTGTTTTTTCACTACTGTTTGTTTGTTTTGCTTGGGGGGATTCTCCCCTGTGTTCTTCTGTGATGTAATGTTTTAAGCATTGGCCTATAACTCTGTAGATCAAGCCTCAATTTCAATTTCACATTTGGCCGTGGAAACCCACTAGGTGACCTTGGCTGAGTCTGCTGCCCTGGAGACTAGGACGTGGAACAGTGGCTTCAAACTACAGGAAAGTGGATTCCACATGAACATCAGGAAGAACTTCCTCGCTGTGAGAGAGAGATGTTCAGCAGTGGAACTCTCTGCCCCAGACTGTGGTGGAGGCTCCTTCTTTGGAGGCTTTTAAGCAGAGGCTGGATGGCCATCTTTCGGGGGTGCTTTGAATGCGATTTCCTGCTTTTTGGCAGGGGGTTGGACTGGATGGCCCATGAGGTCTCTTCCAACTCTACTATTCTATGATTCTATGATTCTACTATTCTTACCAGAGGCTGAAGGTGAAAAGGAAGGGGCTGAGGCTGTTAGGAATGGCGGGAGTTGAAGTCCAAAACACCTGGAAGGCTGGTTTGCCCATGCCTAGTATAAAGTATTAATACATATATAATGCATTGATCAGTTGGTCTGAGGGTTTCTTCTGTGGCTTGTAAATAAAAACAGTTCCAAAATTGGTTAATTTTTTTAATGGAGGGGGGTTTGTGAAACTGTCAAGGGGCTTCAAGAGTCATAAAAGTAGTCTCTGATGGCTGCATAGATTCTATGGCTTCACTTTCTGTTGGAAAAATGCCATCCTGCACTGCTTAAGTCTCTATGGTTAGATAGGAAGCCTAGAAAAGAGTTAGGGACACCTTCCCCAGTTCTATGCATGCTCTGATTAGACTTTACTATTGTTTCCTCCTTCCTGTCCTATTTAGGTCAACCCACCCTTTGATGCTTTAGAAATGTGATCTCTCCTAGGGTTGACGTAACTTCCCCAATTTGGCTTTTGGAATGTTTATGGCCCTAGAGAAGAAGCGACCCACGAGGTTTGGTCGCCATGCCATCTTCCTGCTTTGTTCCAGAGAGGACGCATTTTGTCCCCTCTTCTAGTCAAGATGTAGCTATCTAGACCTTTGTTATTTTAATCCATCTATGTGTATTAGATCAGGATAGATTAGTTAGTTAGCTCCAAACCTTTCTATCCATCCCTGGATTTCTTTTTACCTCAATAAATGCTTTTAAACTTTAAAGCTAACTTTGCGTTCCTTTGCCTTCCTGAAGACACAGAGGCCTTCCAAAACTCACACCGTGTAAGTCTCACTGCTGCATTTTACTCTGCTATTTTAATGGGAATTTACCTCATAAAGGGGGTGATTAGAGCTTAACAGCTCATCAATTCCCAACACTTTCCCCACCCATGCTGTACTGCAACGCCCATCAACTGTAGTCAACACAATGGTGAAAGATCATGTGAATTTATTCATCTTAATACATCTTCTCCCACCACATTAAAAAAATCAATTCATCATTACATACAGATTTTACAAAAAGACTACTAAAGTCATCATACAAACCAAATCAAAACATCATCACATTAGTCAATAAAGAGTACAGGTTGAGTATCCCTTACATAAAATACTTGGCATCAGAAGGGTTTTGGATTTCATTTTTTCCCTGATTTTATAACACCTGTATTTGCATATACATAAAATATAATACTGTACACGAGATCTCTGGTGACCTTGTGAATGAACAAACAGGAGTGAAGGGCAGGACTGAAGTAATAAAAAGAAGTAAAAAGAAGTGGAGGCTGGAATGAGGAGAAAATGGGGATGACACGAGTGCAGGGAGAATGCGTAGAGGACACGTACCGATCAACCCCTCTCTTCCTCCTGCTTGAGAATGTCCCTTGAGTGGCTGGGGACAGAGGATACCCAGACCAACCTACTACCATGCCTGGTCTCAGCAGACCACAGAGAAGAAACTCTCCAGAGCAGAAACAAAGGCAGTGGCAGCAATTCCTTTCAGGGTTTGATGTTTCAATTGCAGCTGTGGCAATGGAGCCCCTGGTGGCACAGTAGGTTGTGCCAGCAAGACTACCGACTTGAAGGTTGGGTTGCTGACCTGAAGGTTGCTGGTTCGAACCCAACCTGGGGAGAGCGCAGATGAGTTCCCTTTATCACAGTGGTTCTCAACTTGGTGTCTCCAGATGTTTTTGGCCTTCAACTCCCATAAATCCTAACAACTGGTAAACTGACTGGGATATCTGGGAGTTGTAGGCCAAAAACATCTGGGGATTGCAGGTTGAGAACCACTGCTCTATCAGCTCCAGCTCCATGTGGGGATATGAGAGAACACAGGCAAGAGGCCACTGTAGCTAGAAATGTAATCCAATAATATGAACTATACAACAGTAATTAAACCAAAATATAATCCATGTGTTACCAACACACATACATACATAGAAAGTAAAACTCTATATTCAGAGTTTGTGAGTCCAATGCCCACCAGAGTTCATGTTCCACATGGAGGACTGTATAAGTCACTAATTGTGAGTCCAAATTTAAACGTCCAAGTAAGTGAATCCTTTTATGAAATCCAATGTTTTAAACAAGTCCAAGGTTAGTCACCATCCACGACCGGTTTCGACTGTGTAGTCTTCCTCAGGTGGTGGTTATGCAGGTATGGAGAACCTAGTCAATTCCGTTCTTCAAGTATTTAATTTCAATGTGTCATTATCAATGACAGAGTGGACATAACTCTCCTACATAAACTCTCCTACAGAGGTAGGAGAGTTTGCTACTGGTTTGATTCCTTACCTAACCACCAATTACTGTTGTATAGTTCATATTATTGGATTACATTTCTAGCTATAGTGGCCTCTTGCCTGTGCATTTCAGGGAATCCTTTCTTTGTATGGGATATGATAGAAGTCTTCCACAAGGATGGTAAAAACATCTGAGTGGCCCCTGGGCAACATCCTTGCAGATGGCCAATTCTTACATATCAGAAGCAACTTGCAGTTTCTTGAGTTGCTCCTGACACACACAAAAAATAACAAAGTGGAGACCCCTCAACTGCGCCTACTCCTCTTTGGCGCTGGTAGCTTCTTCTTTCTTCTCGTCATCCATCTCCAAACTTTGTCCCATCATCTTTGCATATCTGTCAGGAAAGTCCAGAAAGTGGAGAGCCAAGAACTCAGATTTCAGGTTCCTCTTCCTCCTCCTCTTTGGCGTGTTGGCCTCACCTTTGCTTTCACCTGTTTCTGATGCACAGAAAGGCTCACACAGTCTTCCCCAGTGTGTGTTTCATGTAAATGGGAAACTGGTAGCAAAAGAAAATTGTAGTGGGATTCAGATTTCCAGATCGAGTTGGCTCAATCTGCACAACAGTTTAAAAGGCCACTTTGAAGAGATGTGTCTACACATCCTACATAAGTGAAGTGAAAGTAAGACCTGATTCCAATTTTGAAGTTCAACCCAGATCTAAATTTTCAAATGGGTCAATTCTAGGTGAATTTTTTTAATGTCAGCAGTAATATGAATTATAACTAAATCTGTTGTCGAAGGCTTTCATGGCCAGGATCACAGGATTGTTGTATGTTTTCCAGGCTGTACGGCCATGTTCCAGAAGTATTCTCTCCTGACATTTCACCCACATCTACGGCAGGCATCCTCAGAGGTTGTGAGGTATGGAGAAACTAAGTAAGGAAGGTTTATATATCTGTGGAAATTCCTGGGTGGGGGGAAAGAGCTCTTGTCTGTTGGAGGCCAGTGTGAATGTTGTAATTAATCACCTTGATTAGCATTAAATGGCCTTCCCAGCCTCACATCCTGGCCTGGGGAGATCCTTTGTTCAGCTACCAGAAGCTAAGCACATATATGGTATTTCTTTCATTCAAAGATGCATATTTCGCCCATAGAAATACCTCTAAAATAGGTGTGTCTTAGATTTATGGGTGCTTTTGTATATATAAATACAGTAGAGTCTCACTTATCCAACACTCGCTTATCCAACATTCTGGATTATCCAACGCATTTTTGTAGTCAATGTTTTCAATATATCATGATATTTTGGTGCTAAATTCATAAATACAGTAATTACTACATAGCATTACTGCGTATTGAACTACTTTTTCTGTCAAATTTGTTGTCTAACATAATGTTTTGGTGCTTAATTTGTAAAATCATAACCTAATTTGATGTTTAATAGGCTTTTCCTTAATGCCTCCTTATTATCCAACATATTCGCTTATCCAACATTCTGCCGGCCCGTTTATGTTGGATAAGTGAGACTCTACTGTATCACATTTGTCAATTGCTGCTACTGAAATTAATGTGCATCTTACAATCAGTGTCATCTCAGAATTTTTCAACAATGATATGGCAGGGGGTTGGTCAAGATGGTCCATGTGGTCACTTCCAACTCTATGATTCTATGATGAATTCCTTCCTTGGCCAGAAGATCTTTTTGTAGTGACCCCTTATACAGTTTCATTCCAGTGTGATTTCTTCTTATGCAAGGAAAGTTGAGAACTGCATCGGAAACTGTTTCCACACTTGAAGCATTTGTATGGTTTTTCCCCGGTGTGGATTCTTTGGTGAGAATTAAGGCTCATTCTGCGACTGAATCTCTTCCCACAGTCAAAGCATTTATATGGCTTCTCGCTAGTGTGAATTATCTCATGCGAGTAAAGGTCTGAACTGCTTCTGAATCTCTTTCCACACTCAAAACATCTGTACGGTTTCTCTTCCGTGTGGATTCGGCAATGCCTTGCAAGGTTTCGGCTGTCCGCAAAGCTCCTTCCACACTCAGGACATGTATAAGGTTTCTCCCCGGTGTGGATTCTGTTGTGTTTTGTCAGGGCCCAGCTGTCACTGAAGCTCTTTCCACACTCTGTGCACTGGAATGGTTTCTCCCCTGTGTGAGTTCTCTGATGTAAAAGAAGTTTTGAATTGCAGGGGAAGGGCTTTCCGCATTCAAAGCATTTATATGGGTTCTTCTCTGCGTGGATCCTTTTGTGAGAATTAAGGCTCATGCTGTGACCGAATCTCTTCCCACACTCAGAGCATTGATAGGGCTTCTCACCGGTGTGAATTCTTTCATGTGAGTAAAGCTCTGAACTGTTTCTGAAACTCTTCCCACACTCAAGGCAGCTATAAGGTTTCTCTTGTGTGTGGATTCGACAATGTCTTGCAAGGTTTCGGCTGTCGGAGAAGCTTCTTCCGCACTCAGAGCATTTATAGGGTTTCTCTCCCGTGTGGATTCTGTTGTGTTTCGTAAGAGCCGAGCCGTCACTGAAACTTTTCCCACACTCGGTGCACTGAAATGGTTTCTCCCCAGTGTGAGTTCTTTGATGTAAAAGGAGTTTTGAATTGCAGGTGAAGGGCTTTCCGCATTCCAAGCATTTGTACGGATTCTCATTGACATGGATCCTCTTGTGAGAGTTCAGTTGAGCATTGCACCTGAAACTTGTGCCACACTCGGAGCATCTGTAAGGCATCTCTCCCGTGTGAATTTTTTGATGCAAACTAAGTGCCGAACTGCAACTGAAGCTCTTTGTACACTCAGAACACTTGTACAACTTTGTTCCAGTATGGATCCTTTGATGAGAAGCAAGGCCAGTGTAGTGAGTGAATGTCTTCTCACACTGAGGGCATTTATAGGGCTTTTCTCCAGTGTGAGTCCTTTGATGGGAGCGCAGCTCTGAACTGCACCTGAAACCCCTTCCACATTCAGAGCAGGAAAATGGCTTTTCTTTCCTATGGATTCTGCGATGCCGTGTGAGATTTGTGCTCTCGCTGAAACTTCTTCCACAATCTGGGCATGTGTATGGTTTCTCCCCGGTGTGGACCCGCATATGTTTTCGAACTGTTGACCCATAAGTGAATCTCTTTCCACATTCCAGGCACTGATACGGTTTCTCTCCTGTGTGGATTCTTTTATGCAAACTGAGTTTTGAACTGCAAGTGAAGGCCTTGCCACATTCCAAGCATTTAAATGGATTGTCTTCCGTGTGGATTATTTTGTGTGATATGAGCTGAGTGGAATACCTGAAACGCATCCCACAATCTAAGCATTTATATGGTTTCTCCCCCCTCTGGATCCTAGGGTGTGTACCAAGAATTGCTCTGGTTGTATTTGGATACTGAAGAAAGATGTTCCTTTTTTCTCCAGGTTTAACATCGTGAGGCTCTCCGAGCACGGTGCAATTATCAAATTCAACCCCTTCGGAAGCAATGGATTCCTTTCTCCTCTTCTCTTTGGCTTCTGTTTTCTTTCTTTCCTGATTGGTTTTCTCATTGTTTCTCCAATCTCCTATTGGAAAAGAGAGAAAAAGAGAAAGACCTGATGGCAGAGAAAGGCAGCATATACATGAAAAAGAGAAAGGTAGCAAATACTCTAAGCTTCCAAGACCTGAGCAGGGTTGTCAGTACCAAGGGGACTTGACAGTCTCTCATACATCTTTTAGTCAAAGCCAAATGGGTGGCAAATAAAGCCAACAACATTAATTAGTCAGAGAAAAGACAAAGCCTTACCTACAGAAATCAGATTCTTTGAATTTTCCTCCATCACTTGTCTGTGCAACGTCTTCTGGTCAGGAGACAGAAGAGCCCATTCCTCCTCTGTGAAGCGCACAGCCACCTCTTCAAAGGACACGAGATCCTGAAAAGAGAAGACAAGAAGAATTAGCTGGGGAGCCAGGGAAAGATAAAATGTTTATCTCAAAGAAATAAAAGTAATTTGAATTTTACACACTGCAGGGTTATGTGTTTTCTGGGCTGTATGGCCATGTTCCAGAAGTATTCTCTCCTGACGTTTCGCACACATCTATGGCAGGCATCCTCAGAGGTTGTGAGGTATATACGTCAGGAGAGAATACTTCTGGAACATGGCCATACAACCTGGAAAACACACAACATCCCTGTGATCCTGGCCATGAAAGCCTTCGACAACACATCTTTACACACTTATTTGCTACCTGCCAAAAATGTAGCAATGGTCACAATTTATTCAGTGTCCCCTCCTGACATCGCCATTGTCTCAGCACTACAAGAGGGTTTCATGAGACCAGTCATTTTTATTGCAATGGTGTAGTAATGGTGAGACTGCAGACCGTATTTTAGTTCTTGGGGATCACTGGTGGTCCACGGACCACAGGTTGGGAACCACTGCTTTAGATCCTCCAAGTGTGGTCAATTTTGAGAGGAATTCAATAGAGTGTTCCACTGCAGGATCTAAAGTAGAGGTGTCAAATTATTATCTTCCTTATTTTGGGACTCCCAACTCCTTGAAGCCCTTACTATCTTGTCCAATGATCAGAAATTCTGAGAGCCGAAGTTAAAAACTGCTGAAGAACCATGAGTTTGACACCATGGACATAGAGGCTCCTAGAGAGAACATTTTAATCAAATCTGCAAAACCCAAACCTACAAATGTGGAGAGCCAACTAGACATGTGAAATGTCTAGATGTCTATCTGCAGGATTCAAAGCTGGCTTTACAGAAAGGTTACTCTTACCTGATTTGACAGCCACACAGCAAGTGATTGCATTCCATCATGAAGAGGAGCGGGCCTGATGTGAATTGGCTGGGTCATCCCTCCACCTACAAAGAAGATCACAGAAAAAGGAGAACATATTTCACCTAGTTAAAATGAAGAAGTTGAATCTGGGGGCTCCAATGAATCTGCTTCAGGCTTTAATCTCAACTTTAATGCTATTTGTCAGAGCGCGCGGTTTGGATAAGCACACACGTAGCGGAAGATCAACGAAGAATCACTGGCACCATTAAGAGGCTGAAGCCTGTTTGGCTTTCTATAAAAGATTTACTAACAAACGGAAAACTCTCAAGATGATATATACAGACTGAGTGCAGCGAGGCAGAGAGCAGAGGGAAGAGGGGAGAACAGATAACACAGGGAGCTATTTATAACCTACTCTGCTGTCTGATGCAATACACAGTTAACTCTTTACACACTCGCATAGTGGACAGCAGACAGTGCATGATGCAATCTCCAGCTCACATTGCACCATTATAACCCAATTACATTTAAACAACTCTATATACAATCATTCCCACTTCAACACTATTTCCACTAAAATAGGTTAGCAACATATGTCTAGGATAGGCCTTGGAAATTGCTTTCATGTCCTTCCTGGTTTTTAAAAAGCCTCTCTTGTGTCTAAAATGATACAGATGACCCCCAAAACATGCCAGAATTGCTCCCCATAACTCACCAAGGGCATTTGAGGTCTTTGGGGGGCAAAAGAATTTAACCCTAACTTTTTTGAGAAAACCTCCTGTTTTAAAGGATCAGAATGACCAAGTGGTTGAGAACCACTTCTATAAATCCTTAAAATATCCTCAATATTTCATGCCAAAATTATACGAGAGATGGATGAGTTTTTTACCCAGAGATAAAAACTGGAACACGTGACCATTAATCCCTACCTAATTAATCAGCCCCAGAGGGTTTTTAATAATCTATCCTGTATTTATTATGATTTTACCATTTATGTGTTTTAAATGCAATTTTTTTATCCTGTATTTTTGTTTTAATTGATATATTGTATTACTGTTTTATCTTTTTATAGTGTGATTTGTGTTATGTTGCCTATATTTTGTCCTATGTTGTTTGGGCCTCTGCCCCATGTAAGCCGCCCCGAGTCCCTGCAGGGAGATGGTGGTGGGGAATAAATAAAGTTTTTATTATTATTATTATTATTATTATTATTATTATTACCTGATGGAGTGGCTGTTCCATCCTTCTTGTGTTGGTTCTCCATGAACAATGACTCCTGTGTGGAATCCATCACAGTCATCGCTCTCTTGTGAAAAACTCCCGCCAACTTCATTTGTTCCTCCCCCTGAAATAGTATCATGAAAAAGAAGAGAAGGCATTAAGATTTATGGATTTATTATTTACATGTACAGTAAAGTCTCACTTATCCAACACTCACTTATCCAATGTTCTGGATTATCCAACGCATTTTTGTAGTCAATGTTTTCAATACATGGTGACATTTTGGTGCTAAATTCGTAAATACAGTAATTACTACATAGCATTACTGCATATTGAACTACTTTTTCTGTCAAATTTGTTGTATAACAAGATGTTTTGGTGCTTAATTTGTAAAATCATAACTTAATTTGATGTTTAACAGGCTTTTCCTTAATCCCTCCTTATTATCCAACTGTGGCACAGGCTGGAGAGCAGCTGCAATGAATCACTCTGACCAGGAGGTCATGAGTTCGAGGCCCGCTCAGAGCCTGTGTTTGTCTTGTCTTTGTTCTATGTTAAAAGGCATTGAATGTTAGCCTCTATGTGTAATGTGATCCGCCCTGAGTCCCCTTCGGGGTGAGAAGGGTGGAATATAAATGCTGTAAATAAATAAATATTCGTTTAGCCAATGTTTTGCCGGCCCGTTTATGTTGGATAAGTGAGACTCTACTGTATTAACTTAAATTTATACCTGGCCTCTCTCTTACTTTGGGCCTCACAACAAAGTTTAAAAAACCATCCATTCTTATCATAAAAAAGAGTTAAAATGTTAAGCAAACTATATTAAGAACACTGTCTCTATAAAACAGTGATTGTCAACCTGTGAGTCCCCAGATGTTTTGGCCTTCAACTTTCAGAAATCCTAACAGTTGGTAAACTGGCTGGGGTTTCTGGGAGTTGTAGGCCAAAACACCTGGGGACCCATAGGTTGAGAACCACTGCTATAAAAGATACATGGATAACCAGCCTGATGTAGATGCACCCTTGGAAATAGTGACATTAAAACATCTTCTCACCTGCTTCTTCTCCTCCTCCATCTGGCTCAGGAGGAATCCTTCAGCTATGGCCACGGCCTGGGAGCTGGTCTCTGCCCCACATTCCCTGACCCAGCTCTCCATCTCCGGAGGCAAGATGGTCAAGAACTGCTCCAGGACCACCAGGTCCAACACTTGAGCCTTTGTGTTCTTTTCTGGTTCCAGCCACTGTTGGCAAAGGTGGTGGAGCTGGTTGCGAAGTTCTCGAGGGCTCTGGGCATCTTTGTAGCAAAATTCCCTGAAGCGCCGGCGCTGTGCCTCTGGGTTGGTGTTGACTTGAGGGTCTCCTTCAGCCGCCGGGCAGAAGGAAATCTGCTTGCCCATGATGGTTCTGGTATTTATGAGTGATGCAGAGATGTTTTTTTTCTTCTCACAATTTCAACCTAGAGTTTGCAAAGTCCTACAAAACCAAGCAGATAGTATTTTGAGCTAAGTATTATACTGGGGATGAGTTCAAAGGCAAGGGGGAATGGTTTCCTCACACCCACCTATTATGATAGAAATGAGTTTCCTATTGGCAGGGTTGTCAATCTTGGAGACCTCTAGATGTTGAACCGCAGTACCCAGCATGCCTCACCACTTACTATAGTAGCTTGGGATGCTGGGAGCAGCAGCCTAAGAATATCTGGAGGTTTTGTTGACTTCCGTCCTGTCTCCAAGGAGAGGTGGATGGATGCTAAGAAAGAAACCAGGCATGGAAACGCATTTGACCCGATCCCTCCTCCCACGGCTACTTCTCAATTCCTGTCTCACTTCTCAATCTTCTTTACATGCATTCTTTAACAGATCCTCACATGGTCAGAAATTGGTTTCTATGGAAATAAAACTATATACTGCAGGCGATCCCTCATGGCTGAGTATGATTGTCTTCCAAGGGTAGAGTCTTGGCGCTGGGCCCATAAGTGACTGTAGAGAACTATTCTGGATCTGCATGGTATTTTGCAAAGAGGGATAATATCTTCTTTGGATAGCAGGTCCCAGTATCCCCAGCCAGCACAGCTTGATAACTGTTCTCCATTGATGACAATGATGATGATGATGATGATGATTATTATTATGGTGATACCAACAATATAAACAATAACAATCACAATAATAATAATAATAATAATAATAATAATAATAATAATAATAATAATAATAACTTAATTTTTATACCCCGCCCCATCTCACCGAAGGGACTCGGGGCGGCTTACATGGGGCCTTGCCCGATACAACAAACAAATACCAATAACAAAGCAAAAGCACAATTAACCCAATAAAAACATCAACATCAGTAAAAACAATCATTAAAATCAGCAAGAAGCATACAATGTTAAAAACTGGAGACTATCATAAATCCCGGGCAAAGTGCAGAATGTGTCGAAATGGGGAAAGGTCGTTTCACAGTTGAAATGGACAATAAAATGCGGTATAACAATGGCAACATATCAAGAGTGGGGCTATTATGGAATGGGCAGATGGAACAATCCAACAACAATTAAACGTCAAAGGCCTTTTGGACATCAAGCTGTTTGAGGGATTCTGGAGAATGTTGTTGAAATAAGTTATATTAGTTGGTGCTTGGGAGATCCTGGGAATTGTAGTCGAAAAAGACACAGGGCTAGTCAGCTAGGAGCTGCTTGGAGTTGATGTCCCAAAAAGTAAACACACTGGCTGGGGATGCTGGGAATTACTTTTTGAGCTAGCAAATACTAAGATCTGAAACACAAAAAGCAACGAGGTTGTCGGCAGGATTCTCAGAATTGTAGTTCAAAAAGCAACCATTCTGGCTCAGGGGAATTCTTGGAGTTGTAATCCAAAAAGAAAGCACACAATTTTAGTAAAAGAAAAACACACCTGGATATTGGGTTGATGCATAAAAGCTAGCATGTAGTGGTTTGACTAAAACTCAGGAGAGCAGAGTTCGAATCTCCCCTGCACCATGGAAACTCACAATAGCAAATTATTTATTTATTTATTTACAGTATTTATATTCCGCCCTTCTTTCTCACCCCGAAGGGGACTCAGGGCGGATTACAATGAACACATATATGGCAAACATTCAGTGCCAACAGACAAACAACATACATTAGACAGACTCAGAGGCATTTTTAACATTTTTCCAGCTTCACGATTCCGGCCACAGGGGGAGCTGTTGCTTCACCGTCCAGAAGTGGCTGTACTTCCTCATTCCTTTCCTCGTGTTTTGCTGGCAGTTTTATGGTGTTGTAAATTAGCCTCCCGCATAAAGCGTCCCTAAATTTCCCTAATTGACAGGTGCAACTGTCTTTCGGAGCTGCATAGGTCAACAGCAAGCCGGGGCTATTAATGGTTGGAGGCTTAACCCGACCCGGGCTTCGAACTCATGACCACTTGGTCAGTAGTGATTTATAGCAGCTGGTTACTAGCCAGCTGCACCACAGCCCGGCCCCACTCTCCGCCTTAGAGGAAGGTAATGGCACACCTCTTTTGAACCAACTTTGCCAAAAGGAAATCCCTTAAGGTCACCCTATGTTGAGAACCACTTGAATGTACACAACAAAAACAATTTGATGTGGAAGCATTAAAAACCAAATAAATTACAGAAGGTTGGGGAGGGTGATAGTAGAAGCGGCTGTCCAAAACAAAACAAAAAAGCACACTAACTTCTCTGGGGGAAATGCTTGCCCAACTTTGGTCTCCAGGAATTGTGGACTCCAATTCCCAGAAGCCCAGGCAACCTTGTGTAATGGCCAGGAATTCCAGGAACAAACAGGTCCACAAACAGGGGGACCAAGAGGAGAAGATGGAGGAGGGGGGTAAATGGTATTTCTTACTCACTTGTTCCTAAACCTGGAGTTGGAATACAAAGAAGATCTATCTACCAGGTTGCCAACTAGGGTGCCTTTCAGGGAGCAAACAACTCCTCTGTTACGGTAGCTCAACTGGCTGCTAGTCTGCTTCCGGGCAAAATACAAAGTGCTGGTTATCTATATATATAAAAGAGTGATGGCATCAGGGCAGCGGACAAAACAACAAAACTACAGGCCCCCCAACCTCGAAATTTGACAACACAACCCATCATCCATGCCTCTAGGTTGATACAACAAAAAGAAAAATAAAGTCCTAATTACAGGGAGAGGAATAATAGTTTTTATCCAATTGCTGCCAGTTTGAAGGCTAAGCTCTGTCCACTTGGTCTCCTAGCAACCTACTCAGTCCAGGGGACAAGCACAGTTAGGCCTCACTTAGGCCTCTTCCACAGATTATCAGATTTGAACTGGATTATATGGCAGTGTAGACTCAAGGCCCTTCCACACAGCTATATAACCCATTTAGAATCTTATATTATCTGCTTTGAACTGGATTATCTTGACTCCACACTGCCATATAATCCACTTCAGTGTGCATACTAAACATAAAGACAACCATACAACAGACATTCAATACCACCACTACCTCAACAATTTCTCACCAACACCACCAGACAACGCCATAGCAATGCGTGGCCGGGCACAGCTAGTTACCTATAAAGCCCTAAACCAGTGTTTCTCAATCTGGGGGGCAGTGAGGGGGGGGGGGGAACAGAGGGGTTACCAAAGGCCATCAGAATACAGATATTTCTGATGGTCTTAGTTTGATCCAGATCCATCATTGTTTGAATCCACAGTGCTTTCTGGATATAGGTGAACTACAACTCCAAAACACAAGGTCAATACCCACCAAACCCTGTTGGTCATGGGAGCTCTGTGTGCCAAGTTTGGTTCAATTCCATCATTGGTGGAGTTCAGAATGCTCTTTGATTGTAGGTGAACTACAATTCCCAAATGACAAAATCAATCCCTTCCCTAACCCCAGCAATATTCAGAGTACCGGAGCGGTACCTATTGATCTACTCACATTTGCATGTTTCCGAACTGCTAGGTTGGCAGAAGCTGGGGCTAACAGTGGGCGCTCACTCTGCTCCTGGAATTTGAACCTGGGACCTTTCGGTCCGCAAGTTCAGCAGCTCAGCGCTTTAACACACTGTGCCACCAGGGGCCTCCATCATTACATTGCTGGGAGTAAAATTCCAACACCAACTCCGTTCAGGGCTGGCAGGCCAGGATTGGCTTGCAACCTTTTAATACATTGTTGCCTTGAGTGAGTCACACTCTTTCAGCTTCAGAGGAAGGCAGGGTTATTTTGTTATGGCCTTCCTCTTCCCCTTTAATAATAAACCTTGGAGACATTGAATTGCACACACAAAAACGCACATTAATGCAGCAGGACACCACTTTAACTGCCATGGCTCAATGCTATGAAAATCCTCAGAGCTGCAGTTTGGCGAAGCCTGTCCAAAAGTGTGTTGTCAAAGGCTTTCACAGCCAGGAACACAGGGTTGTTGTATGTTTTCCGGGCTGTGTGGCCATGTTCCAGAAGCATTCTCTCCTGACGTTTCACCCACATCTGTGGCAGGCATCCTCAGAGGTTGTGAGGTATAGTCTGCAGTGCCTTTCATGTTTCTTATACCTTCCAACCGGTATTTAAAAAACTCCAAAATCAGAACAGTAAATAAGAAGCAACACTCTGAAAACAGAGGAGTCCCAGACATGAATCAATCAGCGGCAGCTAACGACTCTGAACAAAGGATTCCCCCAGGCAGGAAGAAGCCAGGAGATGTAGCTATTCAATGTTAATTTAGGTAATTAACTACAACATTCACACTGGCCTCCAATTGACAAAGAATTCTTCTCTCACCCTGGACTTCCCACAGATAGAGCCTCACTTATCCAACATAAACGGGCCGGCAGAATGTTGGATAAGCGAATATGTTGGATGATAAGGAGGCATTAAGGAAAAGCCTATTAAACATCAAATTAGGTTATGATTTTACAAATGAAGCACGAAAACATCATGTTAGACAACAAATTTGGCAGAAAAAGTAGTTCAACACGCAGTAATGCTATGTTGTAATTACTGTATTTATGAATTTAGCACCAAAATATCACGATATATTGAAAACATTGACTCCAAAAATGCGTTGGATAATCCAGAACGTTGGATAAGCGAGTGTTGGATAAGTGAGACTCTACTGTATTTAAAATCTCCAAAATCAGAACAGTAAATAAGAAGCAACACTCTGAAAACAGAGGAGTTCCAGACATGAATCAACCAGGGGCAGCTAACGACTCTGAATGAAGGATTCCCCCAGGCAGGAAGAAGCCAGGAGATGAAGCTATTCAATGCTAATAAAGGTGATTAACTACAACATTCACATTGGCCTCGAAATGACAAAGAGTTCTTCTCTCACCCTGGACTTTCCACAGATACAGTAGAGTCTCACTTATCCAACGTTCTGGATTATCCAACGCATTTTTGTAGTCAATGTTTTCAATACATTGTGATATTTTGGTGCTAAATTCGTAAATACAGTAATTACTACATAGCATGACTGCGTATTGAACTACTTTTTCTGTCAAATTTGTTGTCTAACATGATGTTTTGGTGTTTCATTTGTAAAACCATAACCTAATTTGATGTTTAATAGGCTTTTCCTTAATCCCTCCTTATTATCCAAGATATTTGCTTTTCCAACGTTCTGCCGGCCCGTTTATGTTGGATAAGTGAGACTCTACTGTATATATAAACCTTCCTTGCTTAGTTTCTCCATATACCTCACAACCTCTGAGGATGCCTGCCATAGATGTGGGCGAAACGTCAGGAGGGAATACTTCTGGAACATGGCCAGACAGCCCGGAAAACAGACAACAACCCTGTCCAAAAGTGCTGACACGTCACTAAGGACATTCTGTCAGTCCAAGGGGTGTCAAGCTGTGTTTATTCTGCAGTGTGGATGCACCCAAGGAGGAGCAAAGGAGGGTGACATCAAAGGGGGGAGAAAATCACATGCTTTGTCCTAAACGAGGGGTGGACTTTGACCATTTCCGGCCTCCAAATGCCCTCCTTCTAACCAACTAGCCAACCAATCCAGCAAGGTGTTGTCGAAGGCTTTCATGGCCGGGATCACAGGGTTGTTGTATGTCTTTCGGGCTGTGTGGCCATGTTCCAGAAGCATTCTCTCCTGACGTTTCGCCCACATCTGTGGCAGGCATTCTCAGAGGTTGTGAGGTAGGGAGAAACTGAGTAAGGAAAGGGTTAGAGCAAGGCCTTCCTCACTTCTTTCCACTAAGTTCCAATACCAATCCCTTCCCAAAGGCTTTCCTTCTCCCCTGTTGTTCAACCCAGGTGCATTTGGATGCTTTCTGGTCCGTTTTTCTTCTTTTTTTGGAAAGATAGTGCAAAGCTTAGCAAAGGGATCTACTTGGTTGCTAGATCCCCTCCCAAGGAGACCCCTTTGCTCCCTCCCCTTCCTCTGCCTTGTTTTCTGCAGCCTTCCAAGCCCTTGCCAGCAAGTCTCTTTGGCTACTAACCTTGCAAGCCCAGCTGGCTGCTCTCCTTGGGGGACACTGGGAATTGCAGTCCTAAGGAGGAGGCTCTTCCGCAGCCACAGCTCCCACCTTCTTCCTGGGAAGCTGAAGATCCGCCCACTGGGTTTTTTTTTAACCCTTCCATCGCTGTCCTTGGTCAGCAGAAGAGAGCAGGCAGGAAACTCATGTCTTCTTTTCTCTGTATCCCGAATGGACATGGATAGGTAGTTAATTCACACCAAGACATCTCCGTGATTGTTGTGTGTTTTCCGGGCTGTCTGGCCATGTTCCAGAAGCATTCTCTCCTGACGTTTCGCCCACATCTATGGCAGGCATCCTCAGAGGTTGTGAGGTCTATTGGAAACAAAAAAACTAAGCAAGGAAAGTTTATATATCTGTGGAAGGTCCAGGGTGGGAGAAGGAGCGCTTGCCTGTTGGAGACCAGTGTGAATGTTGTAATTAATCACCTTAATTAGCATTTAGAGGAGGACAACTGTTAAGATTTAACTTTATACTTGCAGAGTCTCAGCGCCTTCCAGTAGCTTACACCTGCTCAGTACTTTCAGTCTTCCAGTCTGTTTCCATAGTAGACACTTGAGCACATGCCCGGCCATTGTCAGTTTTTACTACTGTCTTTTCCCCAGTCTAGATGATATTACAGTGTCAAGGACAGAACGCCACCAGATAAAGTTCAACACAGTTTATTAAAGTTACAGAACTAAAAAGTGCCCGTGTGAAACAAAGGACTAGGCAAACACTTGCCTTCAGTGTAAAAATACACAAAAAAGACTCCGCTGATACTAAAAGCGGTACAAAAGATAAACCGGATTAAACAGGAGTTTAATCCGGGTTAAACAGAAAATGCTTACTTCAGCCTGGCAATTAGAACAAACAAAAGCTGATAAACAAAGATTCAAAGAAACATAAAAAGCTGGCAGCAGATTCCTCTCTGCTACTTCGAAAGCTGCCAATGAGTAACTAAGATTGTTACTCCTCCGTGCAACAAACAGAATCCGGATCCAGGCGCTTCAATCAGGGTAGCCACGGTCAGCAGGGTCCCAGTCCGGTCCGAGGTCGAAAGCCAGGTACAGATGTCTTCGGTTCACCAATTCCACCGAAAGCCACAGAAAGGGTAGTCCGAGGTCGTAGTCAGTCAGTCAGGCCAACGTCAATCCAGAATAGGCAATTAATGTCCGTCAAGAAGACGACGGAGGTCCAAGCTAATAAGATTAAACACAGGTTGCACAACAAAAGCCCACACAGTTCCTCCCGCCGTCTATGCCCAGTGTCCTTGGTAACTTACGTATTCAGCAAACGAAACACACCCGTCTTCAGGAAATTCCCAACAAGAGCCCAAGCGTTCGTCCAGATTACCTTGCCCAACGCAATTAGCCCTGGATTTAAGACCCCATTTTATGCCAGTTTACAACTCCTCATCGCTATCAGCTGTTACCCTAATTCCAGGCGCCTCATCATCATCATCCTCATCAGAGCTAAAACATCTTTGACTACGCCCCACAGCATCCCCAGCTGTGGATCCCGTTCCATCCCTCCAACTCGTCCACGGGTCCGATCCTGCAACCCGCCAGTCGCTTCCCATGCTATCATTACCAGGAACACCCAAATCCTCCCTCACACGAGTCCATTCCATGTCATCCTCCTCTGAGCTAACCACCTCTTCCTCCATTCCCTCGGTAAAACCCTCAAAGGAGTCTTCGTCAGTTGGTTCTGCAAATAAGTCCCGCAGCCGTTTCCTCTCTCGCTCCTCAAGAGAGTCTGACTCTCGAGGAGTCTTACGACCACGTCTCCCAGTATTGGAGCCATAAGGCTCAACCATAACATACAGACTCACCACAGAATGTAGTATCTTGTCCTAGTAGACAGGTTTAATTGCATATAGACTTTACAACAAAAAATAAAGGGGAAGGGAAAATACACTGAACATGGTTCCTTATATACAATACATTTACACATAATAATCCTTGATTGGTTACCAACTAATTGACCCAACCCAAACTCAGGAGTGCATCATTGACAATCACCTGGAGTAAGCTCAAACACATTCCCCGAAAGATTCCCCATATACAATCAATCAGCATTCCCAATAGAAGCCCATTAGCAGTGAATGACTCAATACATTGTAAAACCTAACAACTAAAATGGTTAAGGGTCTGGAGAACAAGCCCTATGAGGAGCGGCTTAAAGAGCTGGACATGTTTAGCCTGCAGAAGAGAAGGCTGAGAGGAGACATGATAGCCATGTACAAATACGTGAAGGGAAGTCATAGGGAGGAGGGAGGGAGCTTGTGTTCTGCTGCCCTGCAGACTAGGACACGGAACAATGGCTTCAAACTACAGGAAAGGAGATTCCACCTGAACATCAGGAAGAACTTCCTCACTCTGAGATTTGTTCAACAGTGGAACTCTCTGCCCCAGACTGTGGTGGAGGCTCCTTCTTTGGAGGCTTTTAAGCAGAGGCTGGATGGCCATCTGTCGGGGGTGCTTTGAACATGATTTCTTGCTACTTGGCGGGGGGTTGGACTGGATGGCCCATGAGGTGTCTTCCAACTCTACTATTCTATGATTCTATGATTAAGGGCCTTGCCAGATTCATGTCCTGGCTTCTTCCTGCCTGTGGGAATCTTTTGTTCAGAGGTGTTAGCTGGCCGTGACTGATTCATGTCTGGAATCCCTCTGTTTTCAGTGTTGTTCCATAGAATCATAGAATAGCAGAGTTGGAAGAGTCCTCATGGGCCATCCAGTCCAACCCCCTGCCAAGAAGCAGGAAATCGCATTCAAAGCACCCCCGACAGATGGCCATCCAGCCTCTGCTTAAAAGCCTCCAAAGAAGGAGCCTCCACCACCTCCTTATTTATTGTCCTGATTTTAGAGTTTTTAAAAATACAGTAGAGTCTCACTTATCCAAGCTAAATGGGCCGGCAGAAGCTTGGATAAGCGAATATCTTGGATAACAAGGAGGGATTAAGGAAAAACCTCTTAAACATCAAAATAGGTTATGATTTTACAAATTAAACACCAAAACATCACGTTATACAACAAATTTGACAGAATTCCTAATGAAGCATCTTGTGCAGGTCTCGGAGAAAGATCAGAGTCTGCAGAAGAAAGGATCTGGGATCTTTGGCAGGAGGCCCTGAAACATTTCACAAGATATGAGAGATGAGGGAGATAGGAGGACATGCAAGCTGGTGGAAAGATCGGGATCTTAAAAACCACAATTTAGATGAAACAAAGCAAGAGATGTACAGAATGAAACCATGAAACAATCTTGCAGCTCACTCAGCAGGCAGCAGGGGCCAGGAACCTCTCTCACCACCAGCGAACCACTAGCAGCGATCATAGATAGAATCATACAGCCATGGAACTATTATTTATTTATTTATTTATTTATTTATTTACAGTATTTATATTCTGCCCTTATTCTCACCCCGAAGGGGACTCAGGGCGGATTACAATGAACACATATATGGCAAACATTCAATGCCAACAGACAAACAACATTCCGTTTTAGACAGACACAGAGGCATTTTTAACATCTTTCCAGCTTCACGATTCCGGCCACAGGGGGAGCTGTTGCTTCACCGTCCATTGGTGGCTGTTCTTCCTCATTCTTTTCCTCGTGAGCAGTTTTATGGTGTTGTAGATTAGTTAAATTAGCCTCCCACATAAAGCGTACCTAAATTTTCCCTACTTGACAGATGCAACTGTCTTTGGGGCTGCTAGATCAACAGCAAGCCGGGGCTATTTTTTTTTTTTTATGGTCGGAGGCTTAACCCGACCCGGGCTTCGAACTCATGACCTCTCGGTCAGTAGTGATTTATAGCAGCTGGTTACTAGCCAGCTGCGCCACAGCCCGGCCCCTAGGAATACACAAGTAAAACATTCCTGAAAGATACCCACCCAAACTCTGTTTGGAAACCTCCCAAGAAGGAGAGTCCCCTAAACTCCAAGGCAGTTTATACTACTCTTGAACATCATTTCCAGTCAAGAGGTTCTTCCTAATCATTAGGCAGAATCTCTGATCAGTTCTCAAGACAGCACTCTGCATTTATGAAAGAAAAACACTCAAGAGCTTAGATTGATGTTTGTTATGTAGAAACCCCAACATTGCAAAGGCTTCAAACTGCATTGTAATGCCTATGTAGAACTGTCCAAAGAGAGAAGATCCATTGTCGTTCATCTATGAATAACCAGTCCTCAAATGTCCTCTTTAATAATAATAATAATAATAATAATAATAATAATAATAATAATAATTTTATTTTTATACCCCGCCCCATCTCCCCGGAGGGACTCAGGGCGGCTTACATGGGGCCTGGCCCGATAAAACAAATAAATAACAGTAACAAAGCAATAAAACAATTATCCCAGTAAAAAACATCATCAACATCTGATGCATCTGATGGTGCAACAAGCTCAGCTTTCTTTCCAGTACAATTCTTAGCTCAATGTGTTGTCGAAGGCTTCCATGGTCGGAATCATAGGGTTGTTGTGTATTTTCCGGGCTGTATGGCCATGTTCCAGAAGTATTCTCTTCTAGGAGAGAATACTTCTGGAACATGGCCATACAGCCCGGAAAATACACAACAACCCAATTCTTAGCTCCTTCCCAAGCAGGCTTAGAGTTGCTGAGAGATTGTTTAGAGACAAAGTGAAAGGTTGCTTTTAATTTTTCATGTTTTATTCTGAGCTACATTTTTCCATCATGGCACTTTTCATGATGTTTCCTCCACTCATTTTCCTTCTATATAATTAGCTGACAAAGATGCTGCTGCTGTAACTACTTTTCAAAACTTTCAAACTCTTCTCAAGGTAATCCAGACTGGGGGATTTTTCACTGTCTTCCTTCAGCTACTTCACTCTTCTAGTGAGACTGTTTTACTCTCCGGTCTTATTTCATAATAATTTTTAAAGATCACAATCTTCCGATCAGTGTGCATAGTCTCATATCTCCCGCATCTTGGCCATTGCTTAGGAACTGTATCAGTGAGCCCACTTGCTTCCTGTCCACCGCCCAGATGGTAACTGAGCACTTCCTTTTCAAGAAAAATTCTGAAAAAAATATTGGTATCTCCAAACCTAGGAAGGGCATGGCAGTGGATTCACAGGGAGGACGAGGTCTCTGGCCCAGGTGACATTCTTCAAAAGGAGCCCCAGGTAGGGCATGCTTCAGTAAACCAAATGTCATTGCAATTGGAAGATGATGCACCTCTAAAGGTTAGACAATCATGAGTATCATGGATAGGGATTTGAACTCACTGAGGGAAGAACGAGTCCCACACTATTCTACTCCTGTCCAACCTCATCGGGAATAACGTTGTGTCCAATCCTGGGTCTCACAATATTGGCTTGTTGGAAGGTATCCAGAGGAGAGTGACCCAAATGGGAGGAAATCTGGAAGCCAAGCTCTACGAGGAGCGGCTGAGGGAGCTGCGTAAGCTTAGCTTGAAGCAAAGGAGGCTGAAAGGAGACATAACAGCTGTGGCACAGCTGGCTAGTAACCAGCTGCAATAAATCACTACTGACCGAGAGGTCATGAGTTCGAAGCCCGGGTCGGGTTAAGCCCCCGACCATTAAATAGACCGGCTTGCTGCTGACCTATGCAGCCCCGAAAGACAGTTGCATCTGTCAATTAGGGAAATTTAGGTACACTTTATGCGGGAGGCTAATTTAACTAATTTACAACATCATAAAACTGCCAGCAAAACATGAGGAAAGGAATGAGGAAGTACAGCCACTAGTGGATGGTGAAGCAACAGCTCCCCCTGTGGCCAGAATCGTGAAGCTGGAAAAAAATGTTAAATGCCTCTGTGTCTGTCTATATATGTTGTTTGTCTGTTGGCATTGAATGTTTGCCATATATGTGTTCATTGTAATCCGCCCTGAGTCCCCTTCGGGGTGAGAAGGGCGGAATATAAATACTGTAAATAAATAAATAAATAAATGTCTGAATATTTAAAGGGATGTCATATTGAGCAGAGGACAAGCTGGCTTTCTGCTGCTTCAGAGACTAAGACAAAATGGAGCAATGGATTCAAACTGCAGGAAATGAGATTTCATCAGAACATTAGGAAGAAGTTCCTGACTGTAAGAAGAACTGTTCAGCAATGGAACTCTCTGCCTCGGAGTCTGGTGGAAACTTCTTGTTTGGAGGCTTTTAAGAAGAGGCTGGATGGCCATCTGTCAGGGCTACTTTGATTGTGCTTTTCTTGCATTGCAGGGGGTTGGACTAGATGGCCCATGCGGTCTCTTCCAAATCCATGGGTAAAGGTAAAGGTTTCCCTGATATTAAGTCCAGTCGTGACCGACTCTGGGGGTTGGTGCTCATCTCAATTTCTAAGCCGAAGAGCCAGCGTTGTCCATAGACACCTCCAAGGTCATGTGGCCAATGGCATGACTGCATGGAGCACCGTTACCTTCCCGCCGGAGCGGTACCTATTCATCTACTCTCATTTGCATGTTTTCGAACTGCTAGGTTGGCAGGAGCTGGAGCTAACAGCAGCCGCTCATGCCACTCCCAGGGTTTGAACCTGGGACCTTTCGGTCTCCAGCTCAGTGCTTTAATGATTATATACCTGGACCATATAATACAGATTCAAACTGCATTACATAGCATTGTAGATCCAGACTCTGATAATATATACACCTCAGGTCCAAAAAGTGAATCTTTGCCAGTTGCAACAAGCAGTCTATGAAGCATTGTATATTGCAGCCAGCTATTGCTCTTCTCAGTGAACTATATATCAAGATACAACTATTTCATCCTGACTAGAGGTGACTCCTCCGAAACTAGAGCATTTGTACCTTGGCAACCCATGTTGAGTTGAATGATGCAGATTTGATACCTAGGGCCAGGCCTTGACATCTGGCAACGTTACATGGATGTGTTATGAGACAAGAATAACTATGCCTTCATAGTAGCAGCAAAATTCAAGAATAGTGAATGAAAGAGAGAACATGGCCGAACAAAAGGCTCAGAACAGCACGATGTCAAAAAGTGATATTTCCCAAAGGTGTTCTCTGCAGGATTTGCAATAAGGCCAGTTGGAACTACTTCAGCTGTTTGTCAAGATGGACAAATATCCATCAGAATATAACTAGGACATTGTAAGTGATCCCATACATTCCTCTACAAAGGGACTAAACAAAACACTATCCCATTGGTTGTGTTTAGACTACAATAAAGAATGGATCCTCCATTCAGCACTGAAGAGGTCCCCCAGGATGAATCACTACTGTGCTACAGATGTGGACTTTGGCTTCATCCAATTAACTTCTTGGCTTTAGATTATAAAAAGGATGTGGTCTATAGGGGAGCACATGATGTATTCTTTGTCAGAGCAAAGGGAACTGATAAAGGATAGTAGGGTGGAAGAGGGTTCTTGAGCAGCACTGCATTTCCGAAGCAGCAGCCTCAGCTGAGAGCTCCATTTGTGGAGCAACTTGGACGGCTGAGCAAAGACCGGAGTGACCTTTCAGCATGTGGCTCTCTCTCAGCATCACCTTCCTTGGTGAGTAGCACAGGTTGAAAGGGAGTGAACCAGTGGTGGTGCAAGGACAGGGTGGAAGGAGGAGAGAAGTATTTCCCCCCTTGCATTCTCAGGAACCTTCTCATGGGACTAACTGAATCTTCCTCTTTCTAAGGCTGGCTCTATACTGCCGTAAAATCCAGTTTCTAAGTCCAAATCATCTGCTTTTTACTGGATTATACTGTATGAGCCCACACTGCCATATAAGCCATCTCAAAATAGATAATTGGGATTCAGAAATGGGATGATATGACAGTGTATGAGGGTTGAATGAAAAGTAATGCCTTCACCTTCGTAACTCTTCAACAGATGGCAGTCCTGTTCCGTGGCAGGTACTGGCTTGTTCAGTAGACTCTCCTCTACCGTTCCAATTGGCGGGAAGCCTTAGCATTGAACGGTTGTGTTGTTAAAGTGCGAAGTATGGAGCCTTGCCCAGACGGGGAAGCCTTAGCACTGAACGGTTGTGTTGTTAAAGTGCGAAGTATGGAGTCTTGCCCAGACGGGGAAGCCTTGGCATTGAACTGTTGTGTTGTTAAAGTGCGAAGTATGGAACCCTGCACAGATGGTTGGTCAATGTGATTTAGGCAACATGCAGTCATTGAATTCTTGATCGCAGAAGGTGTTACCCCAAAGGAGATTCCTCAGAGAACGCAAGCTGTTTATGGGGATTGTGTGGATGTGAGTCCTGTGCATCGTTGGGCAAGTAAGTGTAAAGATGTTGAGGTGGGAACATCTGACTTCTTGCATGACAAGCAAAGAGTTGGACATCCTGTGACAGCAACCACCGAGTTTCACAAGCAAGAGGTTGACAGATTGATCGTCGTATCACTCAGAGAGAAATTTCAAGCCTAATCGGCATTTCACAAGAATGTGTGGGTCACATTATTGCTTTGCTTGGCTATCTGAAGATCTGTGCACGATGGGGACTGTGAGAAATAGAAATAGAGTGTTGACTTCTTCCGTGATGGCTTCAGAAAACTTGTTCATCATTGGCAGAAATGTATCCAATTGTCTGGTGATGATGTGGAAAAGTGAATAGTGGTAGTTAAAGAGCACGTTCTAAGGATTATTTATGTGTTCCAAAGGTAGCTGTCAAGAATAGAGACAATAAATCCAATAATCCATAGACAAGAAGCAATAGTCCAATCCCAAAGATACAATAGTCCACAGGTTACAAGGATTCACGAACAGGAGAATTCCCAAAGCAGAAGTAGCATGAAGACACAGACTGTATCACCCAAAGGCAGCTCGAACACTGGAAACCAGACAGAGACCAATAATCATATAATACCTTTATTAAAACAATAACAAATTCAGGAAAGAATAAGTGGAAGGGATGGGTGAGCAATAGTCCTTTAAGGAAGGGTATGAATTAGTCCAAAGTGTTGAAGAGATATGTCCAATATTATTGTCCAAAGTCCAGAAACCGAAACACGCTCAAAACTGCTGAAGAGTTCTAGAGCGGGGAAAGCAACAAGGAAGCAGGAGTAAACAACGAAGTCCAAAGTCACTGAAAAGTCTTCGGTTACAAGGCAGGCAAAAGATGAGGCTAAAAGCAAACTGGATTCAGGAACAAGGCAAGGACGTGAATTCACTCCAGATTAACAATGGGAATCGCGGCTCAGCTTGGCCGCTAGGAAACAGCAAACTCAGCTTGAAGAAATCAAGGAACTGGAAACGAAGTCGCTACGTTGACACCACAAGAAGTTCACAGTGCAAGACACTTTTATAGAAGTTAGATCTAATAACAGCGAAGGGAACCAAACTCCCCAAATGTTCCCAAAGCAATCTGCTATCCAGTATCTGCTTTAGCAGCCAATCATTGACTCCTGCGAAGCTGCTGTGTCTGGGATCTTTGTTGCTGGAAAGACTGTCGCCTGTTAAAAGATACATTCCCTGGGGAGATTGAAATATCTGGTTCTTCCACGGGAGTAGTGTTATCAGTATCTCTCCCAATTAAGGAAGCCTCGGAGCTATCCACAGCTGGGGTCTGTAATTGGAAGGAACTTGAAGGAGAACTGAGTGAAATGTCAGAATAGGCTTCATCCTGGTCAAAGTTCATTTCTGAACCAGGTTCAGCACCCAAAGGCGGCTGGGATATAACACAGACCATCCACCCTGATGGAGTGAGGATTTGCTTTGACAGAGATTTGCCTCTCAACACACTGTTTTAAAAAGCAACCCAAAAATGCATTTCTTTTCCCTTCAGTGGCCTCCTGTTTCCCAGCTAATCTGAGACTTCGCCGTGGCATTCCTTTCCATTGTAAACTATCAGCCCGAGAGAGCAACGGGGCTTCAGTCTCAGCCTGACCGTCAAGGCCAAACAGCTCATTATCATTATCTTGCACCTGAACGTGAGCCTGAGACAGATCAAGCTCATTATTTCCCATGGGAATGTTTCCTTGGTTCACATCTGTGACAGGCTGCATCAGGAGTTCATCCACAGGCTGCACTTCTGAACCAGCCTGTGTCTGAATTCCATAATTCCCCACGGCATCATCTTGAAATTCATCTTGCATCCCATCATCCGACACCTGCATCCATAAACCAAAATCCCCTTCCTCATCTTCACTTTGGCACTGCTGTTGAGTCACAACAGAGAGAGAGAGAGAGAGAGAGAGAGAGAGAGAGAGAGAGAGAGAAAGAGAGAGAAGGGGTGGGAGAGAAAGCCATTTGGAAAAGCAGCAGCACTGGCCCTTCCTACACAGGACACAGACAAATCATGGAAGGAAGGAATAAAGGTACCCTAAAAGGCTATTTTATTTTTTTGCAAAGAATAACTGTTATGAGGTAGCTTACCACCAAACCTTCCAGCTTGAGGAGCAAAAGGAAATTGCCCAAAAAAGTTTATTTTGACTCCTCTCCCAATTTCTCCTCCCACAAATTGCGTGCTCTTAACCTGAGAGCAATGAGTCCTGCTTCATTTGAAATTTGGCAAGACATCCGGAGTTTTGAGAAAAATCAATTTCCTTACCTATTCCTGGTACGTTGGAAAAAAGGCTGCCCTCCACGTTTAACAGACTCAAAAAACTGCACTTTAACCAAAACGAATGTGATGAACCCAGTGGAATATCAGATTTTAAGTATAGAACTCAGTGGGATTTAAGTTATGTGATGAAGTGGTAAGAGAAAATTGGGACGGGCTGGAAGTTTGAATGAAGATATTTTAAAAGTTCGCAGTTTACCTTTGAGAGAATCAGTTTGGAAGTAGATAATGAGGGAATCCATCTATCCCTGTATTTTCATCACCATTGCTTTACATGCAGAACTTGGGTGATTAGAAGAACTGATTTTTAAAAAAATCAGAGAGATGGATGTTTTAAACACAGATTTGTAGAGAGATGGCATGCCATACAAGATAGGACTAATTGGAACTTGATGATGTTGTGGTAATCTCTGAGCAGTTAGACTCAATTTAACCCTCTCTGGGGGAGATTCCACCAAAAATCAGCAGAGTAGCAAAAGCAAAGCTTTCAAATGCAGCAGTTACTTACACGGGGTGAGCACGAGAAGCCTTTGACCATTTAGGATTGCAATGGACTGCAGAGTCTCAGTAAAAGTTCAAAAAGTATTTATTCAGGTAAAAAGAACTCCATTGTAGATAGAAAAGCTTAGGAGCTGTCTAGTCTACTCTAGACTGTTTTCTAAGGAAAAATAAGAAAGGAAAAATAACAAACATCTAAATAGTTACATCTTGCCAGGAGGGATGGCGAGATGCTTCTTGTTAGCTAGAAGAACAAAGGGAGAAGAGAGAACCAAAATGTTTCCAACCTCATGGTCCAGTTTATTGGGGCCATAAGACATTCTGACCAATGGGAAGTTATTGTCCCTAGAGATTCACATTTCTACTAACTTCAAAGTAAGGGATGTGACGTAAACAGGATAGAGTGAAACACAGTAAAGCCTGTCTAGGCATGCTTTGGAAACAGGGAAAGTATTCCCTCAATCTAACTCTATCATCTATCTAACTACATCTAGAATTGAGTAGTCCAGGATGATTCGCAACAGATGAGATCCAGCAACTGCAATTTCAAGCAAACCAATATTTATGCCTTTGAAAAAAATGATAACGAAGGGAAGAAATTGTTCTGATCCCATGTGTTAAAGCAATTTTTGCTATTCTGTTTCTTTTATGTGTAGTGATGGGCTCAAGTGTTGCAGAGTCAGACCACATGGAGATCAGACTGGAGGGAGGTCCAAATCTCTGCAGTGGAAGGGTTGAAGTTTTCATTTCTGGTCAGTGGACATCTGTTTGTGATGACAGTTGGGGCATTGAGGAGGCCATGGTTGTCTGCCACCAGCTAGGCTGTGGATCTGCAGTCTCTGCCACACATGAAGCACAGTTTGGAAATGGAACTGTCTCCATTGGTCTCGATGATGTCAGATGTGGAGGAACTGAATCCACCCTCAGTGAGTGCCCAGCAAGTCCATGGGGAGAACATGACTGCAGCCGTGAAGAAACCGCTGGGGTTGTATGTTCAGGTGGGTTGATTCCCTCTAGAAGATACATATACATCAATTTCTTGGTTTCACTTAGCCTCTTGAGTCCTTATATCACTTCTCGGTCTTTTGTCTAAGATCAAGTGTAGTATATCATTATATAGGGATTCGGGGCAGCTTACATATGGGACAAAATGCCCACAAGACGCAAATACAAAACTTTCATTAAATCAAAACACAATTAAAATCAAAACACAATAAAATAAACAATCCAGATAAACATATAATTAAAAGCAAACATATCAATATAAAACAGAAACATTGGAAACCAATCAAAATTGTGCTCAGCAAAATAGTGAGTGCAACCAGGCTATAGAAGGGCCAGGCGTGCGATAGTGCAAGTAGCATACCAATTATAATTATAATATATAAATATGTATTGGGTCTCCACTAGAAACGTTTGCTTCAAAAAGGGCTCTATGGATGAAAAAGTTTGAGAACCCTTGGGATAGAGAAAGAAGGAAAAAAGAGGATACTGGCATGAAAAAGAGTTTGTACAAAGATTTTCTTTGTCATAAGCATTGTTAGCTTTGTCAAAAAAGCCCCCATGACATAGGAACCATGGCAGATATTTAGAGAACAGAATATTGGTTGAGTTAGAGAAGGCTTTGCTTGAGCCTGCCAAATAGAATCATAGATTCATAAAGTTGGAAGAGACCTCACAGGCCATCCAAGAAGCAGGAAAATGACATTCAAAGCACCTCTGACAGATGGCCATCCAGCCCCTGCTTAAAAGCCTCCAAAGCCTCAGAACGTTTCACCCACATCTATGGCAGGCATCCTCAGAGGTTCTGGGGTTTCTTGGAAGCTAGGAAAGTTCTTGGAAGCTAGGAAAGGGGTTTATATATCTGTGGAAAGTCCAAGGTGTGAGAAAGAGCTCTTGTCTGTTTGAGGCTAGTGTGAATGCTGCAATTGGCTACCTTGATTAGCATTTAATGGCCTTGCAGATTCAAAGCCTGGCTGCTTCTTCCCTGGGGGCATCCTTGGTTGGGAGGTGTTAGCTGGCCCTAATTGTTTCCTGTCGGGATTTCCTCTGTTTTCAGAATGTTCTTTATTTAGGCTTTGCCTTAATCACTCCTTATAATCCAACATTTTTGCTTATCCAACGCTTTTATTTTTCAGTGATCGGCTTGGGGGGGGGGGGGGTGGCGCCAAAATTCTGTTCGCCTACACTTGAAAATTACCTTGGGCCGGCCCTGCCTGCAAGTCACCTGAGGATTAAAGGCAACCCCATGTATTTACTGGGGTTTTATTATGCAAGGAATAGAGAACGTGAAAAGCCATCTGCTCTGTCTGTTTATCCTTTGCTTCATATGCTTTACCTAGGGCAGCCCTGGGGCTCGGATCCCACACACCAAACGGAGATCCGACTGGCGGGAGGCCTAAATAATTGTTATGGAAGAGTAGAATTGCTCCATCATGGTGAATGGGGCACCATTTGTGGAGATGGATGGGGCACTGAGGAAGCCACAGTGGTATGCCAAGAGATGGGATGTGGAACTGTCAGCATGGATCAAAGCAGAACGTGGAATGAAAGTGGAGCCAGCCCCATTTGGTTGGATGACGTCCATTGCAGAGGGACAGAATCTTCTCTGCATCAGTGCTCGGCAAGTCCTTTGGGGAGACATGACTGTGATAGTGGGGAAACGGCTTCTGTTGTGTGTTCAGGTAAGTTCATTAACCATGATTAGCTTGATTGCATTTTTTTTCAATGACTGGGGTTGCCAACTGGCTCCTTCCAGGTGTTGTTGAACAAAGAGAAAAGATTCGAGGAAGATTCCAGGAAAGAAGTAGACATAGTAGTGTGAGTCTTGGGCTAGGACTCTGAGAGATCTGGGTTCTGAGATTCTGAGAAGGCTGCAGGCAAACAGCCAAGCAGTCAAGCCAGCCAAGATGAGATAATAGAGGCTTCAGATCAGAGTGACCTTTCCCAGCTCTCAGAACGGCAGGAGGAGGGCAGAGAAAGTCAACAACAGCCAGGTGGTTCTGAAAGTGATAATGAGGAAGTCCAATTAGACAGAGAAACAAGGCTGAGTCTGAGAATGAAACTCCCTAGATCAGGGGTCCTCAAACTTTTTAAGCCGAGGGCCGGTCTACAATCCTTCAGACTGTTAAGGGGCCGGATTATCATTTGAAAAAAAATACAAACAAATTCCGATGTATGACTTATTTGTAGTGCAAAAACAACAACAACAACAAGAACAATGAAAGAACAATACAATATTTAAAAATAAAAACAATTTTAACCAACATAAATTTATCAGGATTTCAATGGGAAGTGTGGTCCTGCTTCTGGCCAATGAGATAGTCAAGTTAATTAGGGTTGTTGTTGTTGTTGTTGTTGTGTGCCTTCAAGTCATTTCAGACTTTGGGTGAGCCTAAGTCTAAAATGTATTTATTATTTGTTTACTGCATTTATTTACTACATTTGTATCACACCCTTCTCACCCCAAAGGTGACTCAGAGTGGCTTACAAATTATATGTAGATACAATATATTATATTATTAGCATAGCACAATATTAGCATTATATATTACTATATTGATCTATACCACTATACTGTAATATTATTAGTAATATTATATGTAATATAGAATATATAATTAATATTATTATATGGTATTATTATTAGTTATATTGTATTACATTATAATATTATTATCAATATTATATGTATATACAATATATTATATTATAAAACTGAGGGCGGGGGCCAGGTAAATGACCTCGGGGGGCCGCATCCGGCCCCCGGGCCTTAGTTTGGGGACCCCTGCCCTAGATGTTTACTACAGATTGCTGCCAAAAGGCTGGGAACCCAAGGTCAAAGGAATGCCTCCATGTCTTGTAAGAATGGGTAAATAAGGGGAAATGTGGGGAAACATTTCAGATCAAGCAACTTTGCTTTCAGAGCACCCTGATGTCATGTCAGACAATGGCAAAAATATACTCATGATGGAAATCAGCAACAGAGGTACAACGAGAAGCAAGAGAATCATGGCAAGAGGAATAACACATGCTTTCTGCCCTCTTTTATAGCCATTGCTTCTCACCATCAGACAGGCACAAAAATGAATGATTCCATCCTCATCATGCCTGTCATATGGTCATGACTCAGCTTCTTCTGCATGGTCCCTCAGTTACACATCACCATCTACCCTTCGGTAGGTGTGTGATCACATGTCTTATTAGACCTGTATTTGCACACCAGGCTTTACACAATGGGGTTACAGTCAATGTATTCCTATCTAAGTGCATAATTTATCTAACAGAAACAACAATAATATAAGCTTGTTCAGTGATTACTGTATATAGGCAGTTGTTTTCATCTTTATAAAAGCCTGATGCATTTAAGTTAGACTGTTCTAAATGAGCTGTTGGAATTGAAAACACAACTCACGACCTTCCCTTCCAGCAGGCATATCAATGTCAATTTTAACTGACTTTTAAATCACATTCTTATGTTTATTGTGTTTTAAATTTAGTGTCAAGTGTTTTGACATGTGTATTTTTAATATATGCTTTTATTGATGCATTTTAACTATGTTTTAATTTATAATTTTATGAAGGTATTTAACTGTGTTGTGCCCTGCCTCGAGCTGAAAGGAGAGGCAAATAATTAATATTATTATAATTTTATCTCTCCGGAATCAGAGGTAAGATTGGTCGATGGTCTGACTCCATGCACTGGTCGAGTGGAGGTGTTCCATAACAAGGGATGGGGAACAGTCTGTGACAATGGCTGGGATTTAGAGGATGCCCGTGTGGTGTGCCAGGAAGTAGGCTGTGGAAAAGCTCTAGTAGCAGCCACTGGAGCGAGATTTGGTCAAGGATCTGGTCCCATCTGGATGAATCAAATCAACTGCACAGGGAAAGAGAATGTTTTGAAGAAATGTCCTCAAGAGAAGAGCTTCAATCTCACCTGTGATCACAGGAAAGATGCTGGTGTGGAATGTGCAGGTAAACGTCATGAAACAGTGGACATAGAAAGGTCAAGTGAAGACACACATTCTTCCCTTCCCCCTCTCAAATGTACCTTCAAAAAGATTTCTTAAAAATGCCCTTCTCTGTCTGAATACTATGTGTGCATGTGTATTCTGTCAAGAAATTGGTTAAATTGAGACGAATCACCTCCCGATCTCAATTCTTCTCCTCCGACTTTCTGGCAGCTTCTCAGACGCATGGACAAATTCCAGACTTCTCAGTTGTCAGCTGTAAACAGCGGCTTAAGCTTTATTGCATATATACATCTTATATACACAGCCATCCGGACAATAGCAGTTCTCCATCCGACTCTTCCAAAATCGCATGAGAAGTACACTCCCATATTCCAATCTTATCTAAAATCTTATCCTGTCACATATCAGAAGCTTCAACTGCTACGCTCTAGCAATACATTTCCACTCTATGCATTTAACTGTTTCACTACTGGATTACATGCGCATTACAGACACACAGACTTATAGCCAGCTTTAAACTATAAGTATAATTTTAAACTACATCAAAATAATTTCATCAACATATTCTTGGTGTAGTGGCATGGTTTCATTTTCTGTGATAAGAGTTGAAGTTCATTTTTTTATTTGCCATGTGTTGTTCATTCATACAATCCATCTGAAAACATGGGTTATTCCATCTTGTCTTACTTTCTGGTTGTAAGTATCCCATCATGATCAAAAGGTTCCTTAAGGGGATGGGAAAAGCAATGCCCATGCAGCCCCCCCCCCCCCCCCCCCCGCCCAAGAGATCTTGGACAATCAAATCTAACCCAAACATGTTTTTAGGAGAATGATTTGCCCCTCCAAAATGGCTCATGGGGAGAGGAAAATATTTTATAACATTATCCATACCACTTGAAGAAAAGGAAAGGTTTTTTCAAAAGTAGCAAATGACCAGGCTAACAGCCGACGGTGCTGGAGGTGAACGACAAATCCTATGTTCTAAAGATCAACAGCAAATGACCTCAAATGTAATATTTTGGGTGAGGATGTTTTCCCCACATTCTCTTTTTGAAACATCATTTCCTTTTTAAAAATGACTTTGAAGGACCTGGCTGGCCAGAGAGATGGGCTTCTGGGGCTCATTGAAAGTCCAATGCAGCCTCATAACTTCTGCAGTTTGCTCACCATTGTCTTAGTCAAACAACAGTTTCAAAGAAATCCTGTCATGAATACTTTTTAAACAAAAGTTTTCTCTCTCTCTCTCTCTCTCTCTCTCTCTTTTTTTTTTTTTTTTACAATTTTCAGTGTGAGAATAAGAATTTTTACAGAACCACATTGGACATACAGATTCTAAACAAGTTATATTGGCTAACAAACAAACAAAGGGGAATTATATTTTCACTTAGCATTCACATTCACATATACGTTCATTCATCCTCATGTATACATCACCATTTCACCATTATTCCTCCTCCTCTTAGGCCAGACTGCTTCTTTGCAAATCTGCCAACTAATAGTTCCAAAACTTCTTAAACCTCAAAACATCTAAAATGCCAGGGTGCCAAAATGCATCCTCTTTCCCTAAACGCAACTCCAAAACACTCTCCTTTCTCTTCTCTTAAGAAAAGGAGGCAAAGTGACCAGACCTCTGCTTTCCATTGCAGGTCTGTCACTCCTAAATACATACACCATCTCTCTCGAGCATGGCGGATATTCCCACGAGGGCCATCCAATGCAAACCCATTCTGTTTTGGAGAATACATAATCTAAGCACTCTCGACAGATGGCCATTCAGCTTCTGTTTAAAACATCCAGAGAAGAGGGGAGAATGTTCAGGCCATAGAATGTTTTATGAGATACAGAGCCGGCCCTAGGTATTTTTCAAGTGTAGGCGAACAGAATTTTGGCGCCCCCCCAAACCAATCACTGAAAAATAAAAGCGTTGGATAAGCGAAAATGTTGGATAATAAGGAAGTATAAAGGAAAAGCCTATAAAACATCAAATTACATTATGATTTTAAAAATTAAGCACCAAAACATCATGTTTTACAACAAATCAATAGAAAAAGCAGTTCAATACATGGTAATGTTATGTAGGAATTACTATATTTGCAAATTTAGCACTAAACATTGAACAGGGATATAGGGCAGTGTGGACTTAGATAACCCAGATAGCCCTCAGTATTAAAAAAAAAAAACCTCTAAAATCAGGACAATAAATAAAGAACAACACTCTGAAAACAGAAGAAATCTAGACAGTAAACAATCAGGGACAGCTAACTCCTCCCAAAAAAAGATTCTCCCAGGCAAGAAGAAGCCAGGCCTTGAAGCCACAGGGCCATTAAATGCTAATCAAGGTGATTAATTACAACATTCACACCTGCTTCAAAGAAAAGTTCTTTCTCCCACCCTGGACCTTCTACAGATATATAAACCCCACATACCTAGCTTCCAAGTTCCCACAGACCTCACAATCTCTGAAGGCCCCAAAGGTGGGCTCCCGTGGTGTGAAGGTGGGTCTGCGCTGGCCGGAAGGCTGATGCAGCAGCTAAAAAAGCCAACGGGATTCTGGCCTGCATCAATTGGGGAATAGTATCTAGATCCAGGGAAGTCATGCTCCCCCTCTATTCTGCCTTGGTCAGACCACACCTGGAATACTGCGTCCAATTCTGGGCACCACAGTTGAAGGGAGATGTTGACAAGCTGGAAAGCGTCCAGAGGAGGGTGACTCAAAGGATCAAGGGTCTGGAGAACAAGCCCTATGAGGAGAGTCTTAAAGAGCTGGGCATGTTTAGCCTGCAGAAGAGAAGGCTGAGAGGAGACATGATAGCCATGTACAAATATGTGAGGGGAAGTCATAGGGAGGAGGGAGCAAGCTTGTTTTCTGCTGCCCTGCAGACTAGGACACAATGGAACAATGGCTTCAAACTACAGGAAAGGAGATTCCACCTGAACATCAGGAAGAACTTCCTCACTGTGAGAAGGGCTGTTCGGCAGTGGAACTCTCTCCCCCGGACTGTGGTGGAGGCTCCTTCCTTGGAGGCTTTTAAGCAGAGGCTGGATGGCCATCTGTCAGGGGTGCTTTGAATGCGATTTCCTGCTTCTTGGCAGGGGGTTGGACTGGATGGCCCATGAGGTCTCTTCCAACTCTACTATTCTATTATTCTATGATTCTATGAAAGAGAAGGAGGTGGAGAGTGGTGCCCTCCTCCCAGGACGATGGTGCCCCCGGGACGATGGCGCCACAGGCAAATGCCTATTTCGCCTTATGGTTGGACCGCCTCTGATGAGATACTTACAAGAGGGAAAATTCCCAATTCTAAAGTAGTTTATCACAGTTCAGGCCTGATATTGACAAGCCAGAGTAGGTCCAGAGTAGTATAGCCAAAATGTTTAACATCTGGAAGCCAAGCCCTATGAGGAGCCACTTAAGGAGCTGGGTATGTTTATCCTGGAGAAGTGAAGGTGAAGAAATGACATGATAGCCATGTTCACATTTTGGAAAGGTTCCTTTCCTGACCATCCATGATGAGGTTGTCTCAGCATAATTCAGAACAAAGTATGTTAGTTGAAGGAGAAAAGGTGCATTTTGAGAAAGTACTAGGGTTGGGCAAATTTTTCATATCGCTGTTAAATTCGTATCAAATTTGGATCTAAAGCATTTTTGAAGTGAGTTTTGACACATCTGCTCACTGCCTTCCGAATATTAAGAAATTGAATCAAAAGGCACCTTTTTTTGGTCTGTCTCAGATGTCTTCGGCTGTAGCTGTAGCCCCGCTGAGAAGTGAAGCCATGTTGGCATGCCTCTCAGCCAATCAGGGCAGAAGGAAGAGGGAGGGAGAGGTGGGGCCATCATTCTTGTAACCTTTTTAAAAAATGTTGTTTGAAAATTCTCAAAAAAATCCGTGGATGGGTCAAACATTATGAAACTTGATAGGCAAAGAGTGATGAGTATTTTCTTCGATTGTGGCAAATTTCATCCCAATAGCTTTTAAAATGGAGGAGTACGAAGCCTCTGAATTTTCCCATTTATAAAAGCATTGGGCTGAAGCAGACGTTTCTCCAATAGTACTATGTCTGCTTTAAAACTACAATTCCCAGATGTCCCAGGCCCTCTCTCCTCTTAACATTCCCCACCCCCTTTTGTCCTCACTTGACCATCTTGACCAAACTTTCATACGGTATGTGAATTCTTGGAAGGTATGAGAAGTTTAGAGAGGGAGAGGGAGAGGGAGGGAGAGGGCCTGGGACTTCCTTATTCAGAGGCTGATGGCCATCTGTCAGGAATGATTTGATAGTGTACTATGATTTCTGTTACTGGGTAATAAATGTCATTTCCTAATTGGTTCTGTCATAGAAACATGGCAAAATTTATGACAATGCCTGGACTTTGTCTTTGCGCAAGGGACATGGAGCACATTATGGTTTCCTGGGACACTGTCCACCAATTTAACAAAATTTCAGCCACAAAAACAAAGTTTCTGAAGTAGAACAATGACTTTCAAAGTAAAGACAACCCAATGAAACAGGAAATAAGACTTTCAAACCAGGAACAGATTTCTGCAATTATTAAAAAATGGTTTATTATAAAAGCTATGAAAATTCACCAAAAATCAGAGGATAAGGGAAACATTCTGAATTTTGGTGAGTTAGCAGTGGTAAATGGGTTTTACCACTGCACCAAGTTTGAAGGAGATAGCTCAAAAATGAGGGTGGGAGAATCCTGTAAAGTCCCCCCGGTGCTGTTTTTGGCCACTGCGCATGCGCACCTACCATTAACGAATTAATTTAGAATATTCCTAATATTCGTTAAGTAGTTTAAAAAATGAAACACCAGCACCCCCTACTTTAGAAGCAAGTTTAGAATCATTTTTTCCATGGATTGCTCATGCCTAGAAAGTATTAATGAGAGAATATAGCTTAGAATCATAGAATGATATAGTTGAAAGAGACCACATGGGCCATCTAGTCCAACCCCCTGCTGTGCAGGAAAAGCACAAAGTACCCCTGAAAGATGGCTATCCAAACTCTATTTAAAAGCCTCCAAAGAAGGAGCTTCCCTCACACTTCTACTGATAAACCTTTTCACTCCCTTCTTTCTTAAGAGTTGAAATAAATAATTGGAGGAACATAGTGGAGTCTCCTTCTCTTGAGGTTTTTCAGCAGATGCTGGGTGGCCATCTGTCAGGGATGCTTTGACTGAAGGCAGAATGGGCTTGGACTGGATGATCCTTCTGTTCTCTTCCTACTTCCAGAGATTATTCACAGCTCAGAACTTGGTCTCCATAAATGTAGACCTAACATTTTTCTCAGAAAATATTATTTCTGTACAGAAATCTGTCTTTTCCATGGAAAATAGTATTTTTGCACAGAAAATTCTGTCAGGATAGTCAACAAATATGGTTTTTAATCATTTTTGGAATGGTTGTAAATATTGTTTCTATTCCTACAAGCACCAGAAAACCTGATAATGACTGTTGTTTTGCATCTTTCTCAGTGATGAGATTAGCTGATGGTCATAATCCCTGTGCTGGGAAAGTTGAGCTCCTCCATGAGGGCCAATGGAGAATGGTAGAAGATAGCCTATATCGGCATATTGAACAAGGCAGGGTGATGTGCAGGTACCTTGGCTGTGGAACTGATCTGTCTGCCTTAATCTACCCAATTTATGGAGAAAAAGCTGCTCCCTTCTGGCTGGATGGTTTTTACTGTACGGGGACAGAGACCTCCCCCTGTGAATGTGAAAGAATACCAGGGATGAAGTATGACTTTAATTGGCATCGAGTATTTTATATGGCCGGTGTCGTATGCACAGGTAAGTCATTGTCATGAAAATTTGTGTCTGAAACCAGGAATAGGAAAAAATATTCATCTCTTCTGCACTACTAAAGTAAAATAACAGAATAGAAACTAATAAGAGTCCAAAAGTTAAATTGTTTCTGCCTGTCCATCTGGGTCATGTGTTTCATCCTGAGGAAGGCATGGTTCCCTCACTCCATTCTCTAACTCCAAGGACTGAAGTTCTCTCAACTTATGCTCTCCAATCTTTAATTAGGTAAAGTTCCAACAGTTTACCCTTTTCATATTTTCTAATAGGCAGATCACCTTTCACATCTTGCATTCTGCATTGTCAGAAAATTTATCTTGGGCCACAACTACATTGCTATATAACGAAACTGCACAATCTAGTCATTTTAAACTCATAATGCAGTTTAAATGCATAGAAATGCATTCTGTGAGTGACAGCCAGTATTTATTTATTTATTTATTTACAGTATTTATATTCCGCCCTTCTCACCTTGAAGGGGACTCAGGGCAGATCACATTACACATATAAGCCAAACATTCAATGCCTTGACATAGAACAAAGACAAGACAAACACAGGCTCCGAGCCTCAAACTCATGACCTCTTGGTCAGAGTGATTGGTCTCGGCTGGCTGCAGCTGGCTGCTCAATTGCATGAATTTTAAACTTGTGTCCTTTGTTTAATCCCAGTTTTGTGTATTTTAATATGTATTGTATAGAAATATGTTTTAATATGTATCTTTTATAGAAATACATTTTAATATGCGTATTTGTGGTATTTTTGCAATGATTATGTGTTTTAATTATTCTGCAACCCTCCTCGAGCCATGAGGAGAAGCGGGTAATAATCATAAAAGATCTCAGCCGGCATTTGGAAACAATAGACATTGACAAAATTACGATTTGCCAACTGCAAAAGGCCACCCTGCTGAGTCTGCACGCATCATCCGAAAATACATCACACAGTCCTAAACGCTTGGGAAGTATTTGACTTGTGATTTTGTGATACGAAATCCAGGATATCTATCTTGTTTGCTGTGTCATACAACAACAACAACAACAACAACAACAATACTCTACTCTGGCAGAATATGTAAAGCAAAGTGAAGAACCTGCTTTGATTGAAGTCAAAAATCAGAAACTCCTCAAAGCACAGCAGACAAAGAATCAGTACAAGAAAACTGCACTACAAACTAGAGCTGACAGCTGGCACAACAAAACATTGCATGGAAAGTTCCTTGACAAAATTGAAGGAAAAGCCAACAAGGAGAAGACCTGGCTATGGCTCACGAATGGGACCCTGAAGAAGGAGACAGAAGGCCTGATCCTTGCAGCCCAGGAGCAAGACATCAGAACAAAGGCAATTCAGGCCAAGATCGAAAAATCAGCTGATGACCCAAAATGCAGACTGTGCAAGGAAGTTGACGAAACCATGGATCATATCCTCAGCTGCTGTAAGAAAATCGCACCGACTACAAACAGAGGCACAACTATGTGGCCCAAATGATTCATTGGAACTTATGCCGTTATCAGGACCTTAAGATTGAACTTCAAAGACTCTGGCAGAAACTAGTGCAGGTGGTCCCGGTGGTGATGGGCACACTGGGTGCCGTGCCAAAAGATCTCAGCCGGCATTTGGAAACAATAGACATTGACAAAATTACAATCTGCCAACTGCAAAAGGCCACCCTACTGGGATCTGCGTGCATCATCCAAAAATACATCACACAGTCCTAGACACTTGGGAAATGTTCGACTTGTGATTTTGTGATACGAAATCCAGCATGTCTATCTTGTTTGCTGTGTCATAATAATAATAATAATAATAATAATAATAATAATAATAATAATAATAATAAGAAGGAGGATGATGGATTTTCCGTGTGTTTTGAATTTTAATTTAATTCTACTTCTCCATACAACCCAGTGGTGTCCTACATGTCTCTATATCTGATTTTCTCCCTTCTACCCCACAAATACCTTCATATATTCCCGAGAACTGAAAAATTAGTGTGACGCTGTAACTCTTCTTTTTCATCAGAGCTTCGCCTTGTGAATGGCTCTAGTAACTGTTCTGGAAGGGTCGAGGTGTTTCACAATGAAATGTGGGGAACTATTTGTGATGCTGGCTGGGATCTACAGGATGCCCAAGTTGTGTGCAGGGAACTGGGCTGTGGAGAGGCCTTAAGCGCATCTGGTGGAGCACAATTTGGAAGAGGGGCTGGTCCCATCTGGCTGGAGGGAATGAGCTGCATTGGGAAAGAAGAGTCTTTAAGGCAATGCCCCAAAGGACAGTGGGGAGAACACAGCTGTGACCACAGCAGAGACGCAAGTGTGGAATGTACAGGTAGGATTGTATCACTATAAAATAATGAATCGGTATAGAGGCAAGTTGCCAAGTTGTTATTCTTGTTATTTGCCATTGTGTTGACTTTGACTTATGACAACCTCATCAATGAGAAACCTCCAAGAGCTTGGTTGGGTCTTTGATTGTCCTGCTTCTGTCTTGTAAATTCAAGTCCCTGACTTCCTTGATTTGAATAAGGCCATTTCTCATAGTCTCCTTCTTTTTCTACTTTCTTCCATTTTATTAATCACTAGCTGTGCCCGGCCACGCGTTGCTGTGGCAAAGTGGTGGTGGTATTGGTTAAAAATTGTTGTGTAATTTTTATTTAACGTTATTTGCATTTTTTTAATTAATTTTATTCTAAGTTATATTTTTATTTATTATATTTTATTATTTTCTTGTATTAATTTTAGTTACTTTCTGTTATTATAGTATTTTATTGTATTAATTTTTAGTGTTTTTTATTATTTTTTATTGGGTTGCTAGGAGACCAAGTTGGAGGAGCTTAGCCTTCTAACTGGCAGCAATTGGATAAAAGCAATTATTCCTCTCCCTCTAATTAGGACTTTATTTTTCTTTTCTTTTTGTTGTATCAACCTAGAGCCGTGGATGATGGGTTGTGTTGTCAAATTTCGAGGTTGGAGGGCCTGTAGTTTTGTTGTTTTGTGGGTCGCCGTGATGCCATCACTCTTTTATATATAGAAATTTTAATATATAGG
The DNA here is from genome assembly GCF_035594765.1 of Anolis carolinensis. NCBI lineage: Eukaryota > Metazoa > Chordata > Lepidosauria > Squamata > Anolidae > Anolis > Anolis carolinensis. Next base: position 4,979,840 of record NC_085842.1, read on the forward strand.
GTATATATAGAAATATATAGAAATTTTAATATGAGTTACATGAATTACAGAAATGCTTGGTTTTACTGGTTTTGGGGATATAGCTTTTCCAGGTATTAACTCTCCATTGCAGGATGGGAAATGCTGTCCCTGTTTTCAAGTAGGGAAAAAAATAGGACCCAACAATTACCATCCAGTAAGCTTGACATCAATACCAGGAAAACTGAGTAGTGGGATGCTGCAGGGTACTGTCCTAGGCCCAGATCTATTCAACATATACAAAATCCAATTATCACAGGGACAAAACACCTGGAGGGCAAAGATTTGCCCATGCTTGCTATAGAGTAACACTGTCAAGGACAGAACGCCACAAGATAAGATATAACAAAGTTTATTGGAGTTACAGAACCAAAAATGCCCGTAAACACAAGGGCTAGGCAAACATTGGCCTTAAAAGTAAAAAGACACAAGGAAAACGTTCAAAAGATAAACCGGATTAAACCGGAGTTTAATCCGGGTTAAACCAAAAAAGCTTACTTCAGCCTGGGACTCAAACAAACAAAAGCTGGTGAACAAAAGGTTCAAAGGAATACAAAAAACTGGCAGCAGATGCTTCTCTGCTGCCAAAAGCTATGTTTGAGTAACTAAGAGGTTACTCCTCCACACAGCAAGCAATTTCCAGATACAAACGCAGCAGACAAGGGCAGAAGCGGTCAGCGAAGTTCCAATCCGGTCCGAGGGTCGTAAGGCAGGTACAGACGTTTGTAGTTCACCAGGTCCAACGATAATCACAGGAAGGAGAGTCCGAGGCCGTAGTCAGTCAGTCAGTCAGTCAGTCCAGAATAAACCGATGGCGTCTGTCAAGAAGACGACGGAGGTCCAAGCTATTAAGATTAAGCACAGGTTGCACAACAAAAGCCCACACAGTTCCTCCCGCCGTCTATGCCCAGTGTCCTTGGTAACTTACGTAGTCAGCAAACGAATCACACCCGTCTTCAGGAATTTCCCACACAGAGCCCAAGCGTTCGTCCAGATTACCTTGCCCAACGCAATTAGCCATTGCTTCCAAACCCCATTTTATGCCAGTTTACAGCTCCTCATCACTATCAGCTGTTACCCTAATTCCAGGCGTTTCCTCATCACTTTCCTCATCAGAACTGAAATACCTTTGACTACGCCCCACAGCATCCCCAGCTGTGGATCCCGTCCCATCCCTCCAGCTTGTCCACGGGTCTAATCCTGAAGGTCCCCAATCGCCTTCCATACTATCATTGCCAGTGGCACCCAAATCCTCCCTCACCCGAGTCCATTCCATGTCATCCTCCTCTGAGCTAACCATCTCTTCCTCCATTCTCTCAGTAAAACCCTCAAAGGAATCCTCGTCAGATGGTTCTGCAAATAAGTCCCGCAGCCGTTTCCTTTCTCGCTCCTCGAGAGTATCTGACTCCCGAGGAGTCTTACGACCACGTCTCCCAGTATCGGAGCCATAAGGCTCAACCATAACAAACACTTTCTGGCAATATTTCTGAAATGCTCTCACCATGTAATCATTTGTGTTGTATCTTTGGTAAAGAAGTTGTGAGAAGAAGTAACAGGAGTCATGCCTATTTCAGATCCAAGAAAGATCAGATTGGTGAATGGTTTTAGTCGATGTTCCGGGAGAATTGAAGTATTCCAAAACCAGGAGTGGGGGACCCTGTGTGACTTCGAATGGGATCTGAATGATGCTCGGGTTTTGTGCAAAGAACTTGGATGTGAAGATGTCATATCAGTTCCTTGGGGAGCTCATTTTGAAAGAACAAGGAGTCCTGTCTTGCCACTCATTTTCTACTGTAATGGAACAGAAGATGCTCTTAATGACTGTGAAAACTATCCAATGTTGGGAGGTCCATACTGCCACCAGGGAGAAGGTGCTGGAGTTGTGTGCTCAGGTAATGCACAGGAATGGACTCAATAATGCCATATGTTCCCTTCAACTGCAAATAATCTTGGATGGCACACACTATTATGAATTGGCTTCGGAGCAGGATACAGAGTTGAGATTACTATGGTTGTCTCAGTGGATTATTTCGGTTTTACCACTGATAAGAATATTTTTTTTGGCCCTGTTGAGGCTTCTAGATCGCGGAATGGCATTTGATATTGACCATGATATCCTTCTGGAACACCTGAAGGATATAAGAATCAAAAGCACTGTTTTGCAGTTGTTCCAGTCATACCTCTGAAGCAGGCTTCAGATTGGGGTGCTTGGGAATAGCTGCTTCTCAAAAAAAAGAGCTGTTATATAGCAACCCACAAGGGCCATTCTTTCTCCAATGCTTTTTAACGTTTACGTGAAACCACTGGGTCATGGGCTGGATTTAAAAACAAAAACAAATTGAAACTGAATCCAGATAAAGTGTATTAAGGGTCCTAACCTAGGGTTGGAGATACTTTACCCAGTTCTGGATAGAGTCACTCAACTGGTTTCCAATTATTGTCTGGGCAAATTACAAAGTGTTGCTTTTTTGGTTTTTTTAAAAAAGAAAATTTTATTAAATGTTTTATACTACATCGAAAGAGTGAGAACAACCAAGGTATAGAAAAGTATGAAAGAGAGAGAAAGATAAAAGTCTACAATCTACAAAAATATACCCACAAAAAAAAAACAGAAAATAATAATAAAAGTGTGACTTCCATTCCACCTTCTTGGATAATATTTTCTTATTATTCAAAAATATTTTTTCTTACTAAAGAAAAGAAAAAAAAAATAGTAAAATTGTCTCTCGTAATCTTCATTTTCTCAAATTATCCAGATAGTCCTGAAGATCGTCCCAATTCGTTCTTTTCATTATCTTGCCTGTATTTTTCTTCAACAAAAAAGTCAATTCGTCCATGTCCTTTATTTCTCTTATCTTCTCCACCCACTCCTCAATTGGTGGGACTGATTCCTGTTTCCATTCTCTAGCGAAAACAATTCTAGCGGTGGTCGTAATATAAGTGAAAAGTTTATCTTCTTGTTCAGTCAATTGTAAGTCTAAATCTGTAAATCCTAATAGATAATACTCTGGTTTTCTTATAAAGATTCTTTTTAAAACCTTTTGTGATTCTTCATGAATCTTCGTCCAAAACCTTGTTGCTTCTTTACAGGTCCACCACATGTGGTAGAAGGAGCCAACTTGTTCTCTACATTTCCAACACTTATCAGAAACTGTTTTGTACATTTTGGCTAATTGTTTCGGTGTAGTATACTATCTGTGGAACACAAAGTGTTGGTTTTGACCTTTAAAGTCCTGCATGGTTTGAGTCAAAGTCACCAAAGTCTTCCATACAATCCATGAAGCTTTCAGGCTAGATTTGCTCTAGGACCATTCATTTTGTTTTGCTAGTTTTGTCAGTGGCATCTTGATGGAGTTTGTAATTGTGTTATACAGACATACACACACAAAGCAAATCCTACCTAAATCTTAGTGTTACTCTCAGCTTGATTACACTGAATCAATTGTATTTGCCTATGTGTTGACAGCAATTGATTCAATTTGTTACTCTAGCTGAAAACGCTCAATGTCTTTAACCATGAAAAGACTATGATGAATTATATGACTTATTGCAGAATTTTCCCATTTTTCCATCAGAGCTCCGCTTAGTAAATGGCCCCAATCGCTGCTCTGGGTATCTTGAGGTGTTATACAACCAGCAGTGGGGGACTGTGTGTGACATTGGCTGGGATGCCCTTGATGCTGAAGTTGTGTGCCGGGAACTGAATTGTGGAGATAACGCAAAAGCATTTGGGGGAGTTTGCTATGGCCAAGGGTCTGGTCCGATTTGGCTGGAGAATGTGAACTGTACAGGAGAAGAAATATCTCTGGCTGAATGTCCCAAAAGCCCTTGGGGAAAGCACAGCTGCAACCACAGCCAGGATGCGAATGTAGAGTGCTCAGGTGAGTTTCTAGAATAGCAGGTAGTAGATGAGGTGAGGCCAAAGCACCAGCCAGCAGCACATGCTGGGCCTGTTCTGACTTACATACAAACTCAGTTCAAGAATGAGCCTACAGAACCTCTTTGTTCGCAACTCAGAGACTGATTGTAAAAGAGAGCCCATTTCTATGTATGTCTTCTCAGAAGTAAAACCACCTTTGTTCATGAAAGAAACAACTTAAGATCAGCCATTGAACTTTAATTACAGTACCTTTTCAAAATTGAACGCATCTAAAGTTTAGAGCACATAGAGTTTCAATGTTTGTATAAAAGGGTCAATTTAAAACAGATTGTGGGCAAAATCAGGGTCTCTTTGCACAGCAAAGAGGAATGCTCCAGCCGCATTGTTACCTCCTGCTCCACATGTGTACGCTACTCTGCTGTGCTGTGTTTTATTATTTAAATAAATGCTTGCTATTTTGGTGGGGAATTTCCATAACATTAATATCCTGAAGTAAATGAACAAGAACATGTGAGGTAGCTGTGCTGGTACAGCTGTACCAGGAGCTCCGACTTTACTTTCTTGCTGCAAATGTTTGCAATCATAGGACAGGCTGCCTGTCAATCATCATTAAGTTTGGTTCCGCCCTTTGTTCAGGGCTCTGGGAAGGAAGGAGCCATTTTTAAGTTAGTCTCACTTAGGAAGCTTAGCTATAGGACATAGACCAGCTCGTCCCGTAGAAAAGCTTCATATCTCAAGAACATCCGGGGATATAGCACATCCGTAGATACAGAACATCCGAGAAATCAGAAACAGGAATTCTAGAGGAAAAGTCCCAAAAGCTCTGGCTGAGAGCTTACAGCCTCTCAGCCTCACAGCTCCTAAGGGAAACAGCCCTAAGATTCTAAAGACTCAAAGAAAGAACAGCATCACAGATCCACGGAACCCCAGCTGAAACATCTACAAGCCTTGGCTGGTAGGTCCACTTGATACCCAGATGCATTTGGAATCGGTGGTGGTTCCACATCAGCTAAGCCTATATTCATAGTCAGCCTGGGAGAGGTTATAAGAGGGTTTTCACAGTTATCCAAAGCCAATCGCCTGTCCCTTGGAGACAAGACTTCAAAGGGCCAACAGTTTATTAAGGAAACCTTGAAGTGTTATTTGACTCCTTGAAGATTTATTATTTGTTCATCAATAAAGACTTTGTTATTTCATTAAAGACTCAAAGGCCATCCTTTCAGGGAAATCCTCAACAACGTTTCTTTAGGCGCCCTGGCTTCCCACTGGGCATAAAGTATACGTCCTATACAAAAAGACAATAGTTACAGGCCCAGCGCGTGACAGAACAGTAGCTCTGCATTCCCCAGAGAGACCAAATAAGGAATGTGTCTAGCAATTTGCTCATATTGGCCAGTTTTGATACTATTTCAGGAAAGTCTATTTTGCTGCTGAAAAATAGTGCATAGAAAACGCAACAGCTTTTATAAAACTTTTAGGAATGAAGAGGAACTGGGTGGTAAAATTTTCTTCAGCCAGTTACTACCTGTTTACAAGTTCAACCTGACATTTCTAGTGTAAAAGTTTCTATCTATTAACATATGAGCTTCTTGATTGGTTGTATACAAAATATTTCTCTATTCAAAATAAAATTTGATAGATTATTTGTGCATGCCTATCTTAGATACTTGAGTAACAAAAAATTAACATGTAATCAAAGTTGAAAAGGTGTGAAAACTACTATGCAAATTGAGTCCTTTCACCTTGAATTCATGCCCCACCCAGCTTATTCAATGCAACCTTTGTCTAATCTATTCTGGTTTCAGGGTTGTTGTGTGTTTTCCGGGCTGTATGACCACGTTCCAGAAGTATTCTTTCCTGACGTTTCACCCACATCTATGGCAGGCATCCTCAGCGGTTGTAAAGTATACCTCAAACTTTATACCTCACAACCTTTGAGGATGCCTGCCATAGATGTGGGCGAAATGTCAGGAGAGAATACTTCTGAAACATGGCCATACAGCCCAGAAAACATACAACAACCCTGTGATCCCGGCCATGAAAGCATTTGACAACACATATTTTGGTTTCACTTGGTTAGAAATGTGATTTTATCTCTGTATCTCTCTGTTCTCAAGTGGAAAGCCAGGCCTCATTCCTTGCTCTAACCTTAGCTGTTCTGGAAATACAAATTTTGTCTCTTTCTGTGTTTGTGTTCTCTGGGCAGTATCAACTATGTGGAGGAAAAATAGTGGTTCCTGGAACACCTGGACATTTCTGGTTTTCTTCTGGGACTAAATGCAGAGCTCCTCTCCAGTTCTTAAAATGACCACTCAAATTATCACTTGGGGCAGCCTCGACATGAAAAGCCTTCTTCTAAGGAGAAGATGGAAAATGACAAGCGTTCTTTTTCATCATTTCAGGTCAGGTTAGATTGGCCAACGGTTCGAGTCTCTGTTCTGGGAGACTGGAAGTGTTCCTGGAGCAGCAGTGGAAATCCATTTGTGATGATGACTGGGATCTGGAGGGTTCTGAAATTGTTTGTAGGACACTGAACTGTGGACACGCCTTATCAGCCCCAAGAGGATCCCACTTTGGAAGGAAATATAATACCATTAAGATAAGGCTTGATTTTTGTAACATGACAACGGATTCTTTAACAAACTGTGACTTAAGGGATTGGGGACCCTGTGACTCTGGAGGATCTGCTGGCGTGATTTGCTCAGGTAATGAGTTGTGGTACTCTGTGACCAGGAAAAGTCTCACACATTTACTGCTGTAGTGTCCTGTGAATTTTAAACTTTTCCTTTTTAAAAAATTCCGATCTATTTCTTCTGCATTATATCATTAAATTTTCTTAGTTAATATTTTTCTTATAGTCCTATTATTTTACTAGGGAGGTGTCAGTGGGTGTGCATTTTGGGGAGGGCTGTGAGTTTTAAAATGGCATTTTTGTGTGTTTAAACATTTTTATTGTTTTTGCTTTGACTTGACTGAGTTTAGGTTTAGGTTTAGGAAAGGGAGTGATAGCCTAACTCCCTTGAATCCCCACAAGGAGAATATTATTTTAATTTCAATCCCTCCTGGAACATAAGTGGAACTTCTGGGTGCCAGATCATGAAAGGGTATTTTCCCTGATTTTGGAAATTTTATGGTAAACAGAATGGGGGTAGCTGAAAACAGGACCCAAAATGCCACTTTTTTGGCATCTCGCTCACCCCTACTAAAATATACTCTCAGAGAGTTTTAGACTGTAGCACTTTAAACTATGTATGGGAAGAAATACTTACACTTATTTGAAATATTGTTGAAGAAAGGATTTTGGGTATCAATCTCATAATAAGAAACTGGGGAAATTTTATCAGCACAAATTTTACATGTGGTAGAAAGCAGCATTTTCTGTGCAGAAATTACTAACTTTGTGCAAAAATATTCATTTGTGCATGGAAAAATAAGCTGGAGTTGAGACCCAACCACATGTCTCAGTAAATATCTATGGACCAGAAATTCCTCATCTTGATTTCCTGCTCATGAAGAAGTGAGAATATTATAAAGCTTTTCTCCTAATTGCTATGTGTAAATGCATATCTTCCTTTGTTGGCCAGAGACAAAGAGTGTACTGATGAGGAAGTAGCCATGCACACTTATATAATTGAGTCTATCAAATATTCAACAGTGGAAACAGGACTCTCAGACCAGAAGTATTTCCCCACTTCTTCTGTGGCCCATATTGTCCCTAAAGATAGGCTAAACCTATTGGGAGAGACAACAACAAAGAATCAGATTTTCAAGTGTTTGACTTACGCTCTTTATTCCTTGAACTGTTGTGTCTAATCATATGGGTGCATTTCAATGTTATTTCATTTTCTCCTATCAGAGGCCCACCTGGTGAATGGCACAAATCGCTGTTCTGGGCGGGTAGAGCTGTTTCACAACAAACAGTGGGGAACTGTGTGTGATGCCGGCTGGGACACATATGATGCTCAGGTTGTATGCAGAGAATTGGGCTGTGGAAATGCCCTCAAAGCATTCAGAGGAGCACATCATGGCCAAGGATTTGGTCCCATCTGGCTGGAAGGAGTGAACTGTACAGGAAAAGAGACATCCCTGAGAGAGTGTCCCCAAAACCCATGGGGAGAGCACCATTGCAACCACAGCCAAGATGCCAGTGTGGAGTGCACAGGTAGGTTTCTAGCAAAAGATGCAGGCGAAGATGACATGAAAAGAGACAACGGTAGAGGCAGAGTACCAAGAGGTTTTACAGTACCTTGGAAACTAACTGTAAGAAAGAAGCTGGTATCATAAGCTTTGTAGACGAAAGCCTACTTCCTCAGATGACTGACGTTAAGTGCATTGAATCAGGCAGCTGCAGTTGACTGCTGTCTCAAAGAGTGAGTCAGTCACTCTCTTAAAGAAGGCTGCAGCTATCCCATATAGCTCTAGATTGCTTTATTCCTGGGAATAGATGGGTGAGGTATCATCCAAGTGGCAATGGCCTGTTGTTTTTCAATGTTCATGTTAACCTCCTTGATTGTTGGTCTTTGTGACACAGCAGCCATCTTCTATAACCCGTTGGTTTGGCCTCCTTGTCCAATATTACTCTGTCTGAAGTGGCCCTGGCAAAAGTTTAGTAGTTTTCCAGGCAAGAGTAAAGTCATTGGCTTCTGCTGTGTTGTTGTTTCCCTCCATGTGGGTTAGGCAACTCGACAACAAATATCTCAGAGGCATAGTGACTGTCGTGGGGTCATTTGTAAATGCTCGGTGCAAAGCCTCCTGTCTTGGGTGGGGAGATGTCGTTTAAGGGCAAAGTAGTTGGGTGGCCTGTCTGTCATCACCTGCATTTCCTCTCTCCTGTGCACTGACAGCTGTGGATGAAAGATAACTGAATAAAAACAGTAATGATTATTTGGGCTAGAGACTTAGGGAAAAATATAGATTTAGAAAACTGAGAATACCTATGGAATAAATGATTTAAATTTTCAGTAGTGGGGTCCATTAGAGTAAACATGTATAAAAGTTCTATAGAAGTTACGACTGAATTAATGGCCAAAATTGACAAAAAATGAGAATGCTGGAGATGTAAAGTGCAGAAAGGCATCTTTTCCCATGCTTGGTGGACCTGTAGAGTGAAAAAATTTTTTTTGAAAAAGGTGATGAAAGAAACTAATAACATGATTTCTAAGTTCAAGAAAAACCCAGAAAGATGTCTACTGGGCTTGTTTCAAGAGAGAATTAGTAAAGATGAATTAGAAACTTGCCAATATATTTTCAGGGCTGTGAGAATTACAATAGCAAAGTCTCGGAAGGAGAAAAATAAATTACTCATTAAGGATTGGAGAAGGAAATTAGTTGAGTATATCCAAATGGTCAAGCTCTCCAACCACTTCAGGGGAAAACAATGAAAAGTTTGTTAGAAAACGGAGACTTGCCTTTGGGTACTTAAAAAAAGACAAAAATAGATTTTGAAATAACTGCATGAGGAATTTATTTATGTAATGATAAGGATAGAGGTTTTTTTTTTTTTAGATATTTCTACATGGTGTGGTTTCAGAAGTCATGAGTGGTGGTCCATGGGTGGGAAGGGGGAGGTGGCGGGACTAGGGAAATAATATTTGAATCTTGATTGTTGAATTTTGAAGAGTGCATATTGTTTTTCTTCATATAACACAATAAAAATTTAGACAAAAAAACAAACATTCATGGCAGCTTCTTTATTCAGACACACTAATAAGAGAAATCCCAAGGAGCCTACAGTTCTCATGCATTTCTCTCTTGTACCTTTCCTCCACTCCCTCCTTCCAATTAGCCTACAGCTGTTTAGGTACCAGCTTTGATTCAGCTCCTGTAGGGAAAAGGTTCTCAAGGTTAAAGCACAAACTGAGCTCAGGCTTGCCAGGGAAATTAAAAACAATAAAAAGGGCTTCTTTGCTTACATTGGTAGAAAAAGGAAGGACAAGGAGACAATAGGGCCTCTACAAGGAGACGATGGGGTGATGCTGACAGGGGATAGGGAAAAGGCAGAACTACTTAATGCCTTCTTTGCCTCAGTCTTCTCACAAAAATAAAGCTGTCTTCAACCTCAGTAACATGGAGTGGATGCAGGATTAATGGAAATTCAACTCCAAATAGGGAAATAAGTTGTTCAGGAATACCTGGCTGCTCTAAACGAATTCAAGTCCCCAGGGCCAGATCAACTACAACCAAGAGTATTGAAGGAATTATCAGAAGTTATTTTGGAACCACTGGCAACCATCTTTGAGAGTTCTTGAATAACAGGGGAAGTCCCAGCAGATTGGAAGAGGGCGAATGTGGTCCCTATCTTCAAGAAGGGAAAAAGGGACGACCCAAACAATTACCGTCCGGTCAGCCTCATGCACGACCCCGCCTCCCAGGTGTGGCCCCGCCTCTGCCAGGTGTGGCCCTGCCTCCCAGGGGCTCAATAGCACCCATGGGAAGGTGGCGCCCAACGCAGGGGCGTGGTCAGCTTGCCGTGTTGGGCCGGGCCTGATCATCGCTAATAGTCAACACGGATTCACCAAAAACAAGTCATGCCAGAGTAATCTGATCTCTTTTTTCGGTAAAGTTCCAAGCTGGATAGATGCAGGGAAAACCGTGGGTGTAACGTATCTGGATTTCAGTAAGGCCTTCTATTCCATTTACCTGTATACAGCTCCTTTGCTAGACTCCTCCTTTTTTCTGCAGTAGAGCTACAGAGACCTGAGGCCTAGTCATTGTCTGGTAACCCTAGATCCAAGCAATCCAAAACAGGCATCCTTAGCACTAAACTCTGCATTTAGCAGTATTCTTATACCACCAGTCCGAGACAACAGAAGCCTTTGACCAGCTTAGGCTTCACAACGAAAGAAGATTGAGACAGCCCTTGGGCTCCAGCTTGTGAGCCATTGCTTTTCATCAGAGGCAAAAGACTTTCAAGAATTCCAGAGAGATGACTGCAACCAGCAAAATATCCTTTCACAATGTATTGTTTTAAGCTATCTTAGAATAGTCCTGGGTGGAGTTAACTCTTGTTTCAGTAAACTCATTTTGGTTATCTTTTCACCTTGTCTAAATTACCTCTGTATGTTGATCTTAACAGAAGGTATAGAGATAGCCCCTGAGAAAAGCAAGACACTAAAGTTTTCCCAAAGGCTTGGGCATGCCATCACAAAGGCCCTTTTCTCTCTTGTTCCCACCAACCAGGCTTGAGATGGAGGTGGAACTGAGAGAAGGAAGGGCCTCTCCTGAAGGGGTTCACAGAATCCAGGCAGGTTCGTACAAGGGGATGGGGTCATCCAAACCAAACTGTTTAGGTAATCATCAGCATTCTGAACTGTGCCCAGAAACACACTGGCAGCCAGTAGAGCTGCTGCAACCAGTGTGGGAGGGGGAGGGGAGTCCCGCTCCCTGCAGACAGCCCCAGTAAGCAACCTGGCTGCAGCTCTTGTAACCAGATGAAGTTTCTGAGCACCCTTCAGGAGTAGCTCCACGTAGAGCGTGTTATAGTCATTCAGACGGGATGTGACTAAGGCATGGACAACTGTGGCCAGACCTAGCTTCTCAAGGCACAAGTATGGCGCACAAGTTTGAATTATGCAAAGCCTTCTGGTTTTGAATACGTTTAAAATTGTGTGGTCATACTTTTAATTGTAGGCCCATTTGAGTCTCCTCTAGGAGAGATAAAGCAGTCTATAAATAAACAGAGACCAGGAATTTTTCCAAAATTGAAGCTAAAAAAGGGTGGGGTGTATCTTGGAATTGATGGCATCCTAGATTTGGTGCAATATAGGAGGTTATTTTATTTTCCAAAGAGGCAAACATGTTCTCCCTGTGTGTGTTTCAATGAGAAGAGAAACTGTGGGTGATACTTAATGCATGATGCTTAATCAAAACACCAGAGGTGTCCATTTGACCCCAAAATCTCAGGGCCTGGGAAGATGCTGATCTGATAACTAGATTTAAATTTTCCTAATATTATTGCTGACAGCATCCTCTGTTACTACCCTGCTTCCCCTAAAATAAGACATCCCCAGAAAATAAGACCTAGTAGAGGTTTTGCTGAATTGCTAAATATAAGGCCTCCCCCGAAAGTAAGACCTAGCAAAGCTTTGGTTGGAAGCATGCCCACCAAACAGAACACCACAGCATGCAGGATCGGTAAATGTACGTAGCATAGATTGTTGTACATGGAAATATTGATAGTAACAAGAAATTCTTGATAGGATTCACAGTTTGTCTGGTTATGCTGGTTTGTGATGACAACTACTGTATAGTATATAATAAATGTTCATTTTTTTGTTCAACAATAAATGTGAAGAATTTCCTTCTTCATGGAAAAATAAGACATCCCCTGAAAATAAGACATGGAGCATCTTTGGGAGCAAAAATTAATATAAGACACTGTCTTGTTTTTGGGGAAACACGGTATATTGGCCCTTCAGTTTACAATATGCCACAGTTTGTGTTTGATCCATATACTGCTGCTGTAGGGCTGTAGCAATTGACACAACCCACTTCTCCTGAATGTCACTGTGTAAATTAAATGCTTTTCTGCCTGCCAGGGAAACAAACACCAGAGGGAAACTGGGAAGGGAAGAAATAACTTTGGCTTTTCCCCTTTCCAGGCTGGATCAGATTGATCAACGGTTCAAGCCACTGTTCTGGGACAGTCGAGGTGCTCCACAACCAGCACTGGAAAGCCATCTGTGACAAAAACTGGGGTCTGTATGAAGAGCATGTTGTTTGCAGAGAAATGGGCTGTAAACAGATCCCATGGAACCCAAGATCAGCTCGACTTCTCAGTAAATACAGAGTCAACAGGCTATCTATCCCCTTCTGTAAATGGACAGCAAATGATCTTGCTGAATGTAATCTGACAGATTTCAAGGAGGAAAGCTGTAGTCATGGAAGAACTGTTGCTGTTACCTGTTCAGGTAATCCTTGGTGAACTGGTTGGAGGGTTGGACTAGGATGGCAGGGGGCCAGGGTGACCTTGCGAGAACCACATTCTTTCAGTCTCAAAGGAAAGAAATGGGCAACTCCCTTTGAATAAATGTCATGTGGAAAACATCTGGTTGGTATTTGAGCCTTCCAAGTGCTTGTCCATGTATGGCCACCCCATGAATTTCATAGATCTTTCATATGCATGGATTACAGAGAGGAGAATTTCCCCATTCCTTCCTATGAAATACTGTATTTACTGAAATCTAGTGTGCCATCAAATCTAAAGTGCATCTCAGTTTTCAAAACCTTGAAACCATGAAACCAAAAAAAAAAGTATTTGCTGGTGAATGTAATATGTGTTGGAATTCAACCCCACACTGCCCAAGTCTGCAGTTCTCAATGAGGAACAGTTAGTTAGCTTAAGAACAGGCTGAAGGAATCCCTTCCCCCGACTCCAGAATGCCAGTTGAAATGTCTGTTTATTCTCTCTCTCTCCTTCTGCTCCCATCCTGATTGGTGGTGTAGAATGGACACTCTTCAGGTTGCATGCCTTTGCTTAAGGCTTCTGATTCTTCATCTTTGCACTCAGACCTCTCTCTACTCTGTATGTTTGAAGAGATGTAGTTTTTGGAACTACATCTTGTTTTGGAACTTAGAAGTTGTGGAGTTAGAGAGAAGCCTAGACCCAATTCTTTCATAACAAGGAATGTTATTTTGTAAATAAACCTTTTTGATAACTTTAAAGATTGAACTCTGCATCTTGATTGCTAAGCTCAAAATTCTTTAGCAGCCACACCACATTTCACCTTTCCACTTGCTGTGAGCTGACTGTTCAGTTAAGTATCCATTTTTGTATTTTGGGAGAATTTCTTAACAATGTGCAACAGCAAAAAGTGCACTGTCTGTACTTCGTTCCAAAAAGGTGTGCATTGCAGATGCTGCCTGCAAAGAATTCCTTCTTCAAGAATAAAAAGTGTTAGATCATCAAATCTTCCGGCAATGGAAAGCAACACCAGAGAAACCAGGTAGCCCTTGATGGGAAGATGGGAAGGAAAGGAAGACATGGGGAAAATGGAAGGATAAGAAAAAAGGAGGGTGAGAAGAAATAAAGAAGATGGATGGAGAACAGAAAGAAGGCATTGGTTAACAACAGAGGAGAAAGCAAAATATTTTTTATAAAAAAAAACTCAAGAAAGACAATGAGGAAAAAACACCAGGCTCATCCTCAACAAAAGGAAAAAAAGCCGAAAAGGGCAAGGTATCACTCCCCAGAGGATCAGGATTTAGGTGCAGGGATTGGGCCAATGGACTCAGATTTTCCACAGGAAGATGAAGAGAGTGAATCAACATGAAAATTTTGTGACAGTTAAAACTCTATTCAAACAATATGAATGGATTAAACTCACCAAATAAAAGAAAAAATATAATGAACCAAATTATAAAAGGGGAGTATGATATCATCATGCTTCAAGAGACTCATATTTCCCAAAAACATGTGACTTAAATAACAAAAAAAATTGGAAAATAATTTTACTCGACCGATTTTAAAAATAGGGGAGTCGTAATATAGGTCAACAATAATATTCTGGCAGAATTAAAATTTAAAGACTCTGAAGGAAGGGTCGTGGCAATAGAAATAATTATCAATCAGCAAAAAATCCTAATATGTAACATATATGCCCCAAATGGACCTAAAACTCAATTTACAAAAAGCCTAAAAGAACAGATTGCCAAATTAGAAATGGATCACATAATTCTCTTAGGGGACTTTAATGGACACCAAAATGGACAAAAGCAAAAGCCCCGGACTGTGGTGGAGGCTCCTTCTTTGGAGGCTTTTAAGCAGAGACTGGATGGCCATCTGTCAGGGGTGCTTTGAATGAGATCTTCCTGCTTCTTGCAGGGGGTTGGAGTGGATGGCCCATGAGGTCTCTTCCAATTCTATGATTCTATGATCAAACAGCTAAACATTTAAAATTCATTAAACAATATAACTTTGAAAATGCCAATAAACCTAGGGCCTGGCTAGCAAGAAAGATAAGAAAGAAAGAAAAACACCAACATATTACAAAGATAAAAGGGAAGGAAAAAGACTATAACACAGATGATGAAATAAGGGAAGAATTTGAAAAATTCTATAGCCAACTATACAAACAAGAGGCAGTAGATCCATAATTAATGACAAAATATTTAGGGGAACAAAAATTACAGAAAATTATGGAAAGCCAAAGGGAACAATTGAACAAAGAAATCACAGAGGAAGAAATAAAAAAGGTGATAAAAACTCTAAAACCGAACAAAGCACCAGGACCAGATGGGTTTATGGCCAGTTTTTACAAAATACTGCAAGAGGAGATAATTAGTCATTTAAAGTAAATTATGAATTTAGCTCTTCGAAAAAAAGGAGATCCCGAAATCTTAGGAAGTGGCGGACATAATAACTCTCCCAAAAGAAGAATCACTCTCCCAAAAAAAGACAGGTAAAACATTATATTCCCATCTCTATATTAAATGTGGATTACAAAATTTTCACAAACTTTCTAACAAACAGATTCAAAGAGTTTTTAAATACTTGGATTGGCAATGAACAAAAAGGATTTCTCCCTGGAAGACAGATGAAAGAAAATGTGAGATGTATATTACACATTATCGAATACTATGAGATGAATGATAAAAAAATTACCTTCCTATCAGTCAATGCGGAAAAAGAGTTCAATAATTTAAATTGGACATTTGTTAAAGTCCTCTTTAAAGAAATTGATATAGGCCACCACTTTAATAATGCCATAAATGCTATTTATGACAAACAATATGCAAAGCTACTAATAAATGGCCAATACACAAAAGACATAAAGATAAACAAGGGTATGCATCAAGGGTGTCCACTCTCACCTTTAATTTTCATATTTGCACTTGAAGTATTATTAAGAAATATAAGACTAGACAAACAATTGAAAGAAACAAAAGTGGGCAAATATGAATTCAAGACAAGTACTTTCGCAGATGACATTATTTGTATGATTGAGGACCCAAGAAACCAAATACAACAATGGATAAAGAAAATAGAAGAGTTTGGGCTGGTAACGGGATTCCATTTAAATAAAAAGAAGACCAATATGTTAATAAAAATATGTCAAAAAGGGACAAGAAAAATTAAAAGATGTGACTGGAATTCAAATAACAAAGAAGATCAAATACTTAGGCATATGGATTACGGCGAAAAATGCACAGCTTCTTAAGAACAATTACCATGTGAAATAGAAAGAAATCAGTAAAGATCTTCAAAATTGGAAAAAACTTAAAAATGTCAAACGCCAATGTTTTCAAACACCAATGTTTACAAACACCAATGCTTATAAGCTGCCCAAGTGGCCACGTGGCACTGGAAAACTCCTTCAGGATTTCAACCAGCAATTACCTCATCCCCTCTCCCTTACCCAGCAATTTTTCCAGAAATACTTTTTTTGAGCTGCCCCAATATCATGCGCCAGTTGTCACACAGCTGGGACGGTTGTTGCAAGCAACCTCTCTGCCAATGTTTTACACAACAATGTTAGTACCAAAAGCAATTTTTAAGATCTGCCCCAACAGCCGATTGGAACATGCCAGTCATGCAGCGGCCCGAGATGGCTCCTTCAGGATTTCAAAATAGTACCTCATCCTCCTTCCCTTTATATCACTACCTATTTTCTCAGCCCAGTTCTTAACTATGAGTCGTTTGTAAGTCAGATAGTTGTAACTTGGAGACGGCCTATAAATCCAATGGCAAACTCAAGACTTCATTAACCCTTTCTGCCCAGCTTTTCCTCAGTAATGTATATCAGTTCAATTCTATCCAGCTGGAGTGTATTTTTATCTGTTTTTACTATGATGGCCACCAGATATCCCAAGCTTGTTGTTATTATGGGAGAACCTTGCCTATTTGAAATGGAATGAAAAGGAAATGTAAGGAGAGGAAGTGATTTCTTTGTTACCTTCATTTTGTAAAATCCAGTCCCATTCGAAACCCTAACAATAAAGGAGTATTACTGGGAGGTAGGAGGGATCGCGTTGCAGGCCTTAGCACTGCTTCTGCATTGATTGCAGAACTGCCAGCTTGCCACTCCTTATGAATGTTCCCATAATTAGAAAAGTATCAAGAGAAATCATGTAACTGGACTCCAGATCAATGAAAGCACCTTTCATTCTTCCAAAACTGACAGGAACCAGATTGGTGAATGGATCAAACCGTTGTTCTGGAAGAGTTGAAACATTCCTTCATCGGGAGTGGAGGTCATGGTGTCTTGATGAATGGGACTTACGTGATGCCCAAGTCGTGTGCAGAGAACTAGACTGTGGAGAAGCAGAGTCCGTCCCAGGAAGATCTTTCTTTGGAAGAGGAGAGGGTTCCATCACGTTCGATGAACCGAAATGTTTGGGAACAGAAGATGCCTTTCACAAATGTATGTTCGATTCAAGCAGTCGTTGTAGACTAGGTGAAATGGCTGGTGTTGTGTGCTCAGGTAACTGATGAATGTTAAAATGTGATCACTCACATTTGCATGTTTTCAAACTGCTAGGTTGGCAGGATCTGGGGCTAACAGCGGGCGCTCACTCTGCTCCCCGGGTTTGAACCTGGGACCTTTCGGTCTGCAAGTTCAGCAGCTCAGTGCTTTAACACACTTAGCCAATGGGGCTCCTGATTTTTAATCAGAATCTGCACTTTTAAACTTATTGATTGCAGTGTCCTTACGACTTACATGTGTATTTCACTTTTAATTCATATTTATTGGGCACTTACCTGCAGGAGCGTAGGTTTGTTTTCACCTGGAATAGACATGTTGACAGTTTTGGATCGTATTTACAGTTTGATCTTTTCAATTGCCAGTTTTGTGACCACACTCAGTGGTAACCAAGTTGAAACAAAGAGAATAATTCCACCCAATCTCCTTTATGTCTGAGTTTTTTGTATGGCTTGTGCCATGAAATAACTACTTTTGATTGTGTCCAGAGCAAATGAAATGCCCATAATATGCATAGGACAATAGTTACAATGGAGACATCAGTTCTAATTATTCTTTTGAGCACAGAGAGCTCAGTAATCATCATACTAAACTTCTATTTTACCAGTTGGGTCCAAAGTCATTACAATGGCAAGCATTCCTGTTAGTTACTGCCAACTGAAGCATATCTAGCTGCTCTGTCACGCGCTGGGCCTGTAACTATTGTCTTTGTATAGGACGTATACTTTATGCCCAGCGGGAAGCCAGGGCGCCTCGAAAGAGAGGTTCTTGAGGATTTTCCTGAAAAAAGGATATTCCTTTGAGTCTTTAACGAGATAACAAAGTCTTTATTGTTGAACAAATAATAAATCTTCAAGGAGTCAAATAACACTTCAAGGTTTCCTTAATAAACTGTTGACTTTTCAATCTTGTCCCCAGGGGACAGACAATTGGCTTTGGATAACTGTGCTTTCTCCATAAGAAAATCCCCTTATAACCTCTCCCAGGCTGTCTATTATCTGGGCCTAGCTGATCAGGGACCCACTGCCGACTCCAAATGCATCTGGGTATCAAGTGGACCTACCAACCAAGGCTTGCAGATGTTTCAGCTGCTGTTCCGTGGATCTGTGGTGCTGTTCCCTCTCCGAGGTTTCTTTGGAAACTTTAGGGCTGTTTCCCTCAGGAGCTGTGAGGCTGAGAGGCTGTGATCTCTTAGCCAGAACCTTTGGGACCTTTCCCCTGGAACCAAACTTAATGATGATGGACAGGCGGCCTGCCCTATGACTACAAACATTAGCAGAAAGAAAATAAAGTTGGAGCTTCTAGTACAGCCATACCAGCACACTAGCTGTAGTGTATATAGTCTAACCAAGACTAAACAAAGAATTGTTACCCATGAGTTTGTAATTATCATTAATCTCTTACTCTATTCTTTTTTAAAAAGAAGATCTCCGTTTACTGAATGGCACAAGTCCCTGTTCTGGGAGGGTTGAGGTCTTTCACAATGACACATGGGGGACCATTTGTGATGCTGGCTGGGATTTACAAGATGCCCAAGTGGTCTGCAGCCAGCTGGGCTGTGGAAAGGCCTCCAAAGCATTGGGCGGAGCACACTATGGCCAAGGATCTGGCCCCATTTGGCTGGAGAGCATCAACTGTAGAGGAGAAGAATCATCCCTGAAGGAGTGCCAGAAGGGAGGCTGGGGAGAGCATAGTTGCAGCCACAGCCAAGATGCCAGTGTGGAGTGTTCAGGTACATGTCTTTCACACGTTTTACTTACTGAAGACTACATGGGGTTTTTCCATTCTGAGACTGGGTGATACCAGTCTTTACATGTGTAAAGATAGTTTAGACCCCATGAGTCCGTAAAGAGTTGCTGCCACCACCCATTTATTTTAATGCTCTTGATTAGTGATCCAGTGAGAAAATAATTGTGGACAGAGATGTCCCCTGTGCACATGCACACTGAGTAAAAGGCATATAAGATGCGGAAGCAAGAAATGGAGAGTTATAAAAGAAACTAGTAATTTTAAGCAAGGAGTTGACATTGGACATGTGTTAATGTGGGATTTATGTATCGGTAGTGTTTAAATGAAATTTGTGTCTTGCCTGTATTGCATACTGATTGCATCATCCAGAGTGTACTGTAGTCTGGAAAGAGTTAATTACTAAGAAGCTGTGATGACCTTGATGTGTGGCTGGAACCAGGGAGTGTCCAGACAGAAGTGTTTGTGCATTGCTGATTGCATTCAGTTCTGAGTTCAGTCGAGTTCTGTCTTCCTAGAGTGAGAGTCAAGTCCTGTGTTCGTCCATTGTCTGCAAGTCTGTTTGTCTTGATTATTACTGCATATAGTAAAACTTTGTATATAGTTTTACTAACGTCTCTGGGTGTCACTTCATTCTGCGTTCCACTGCTTCCGTCCAACTACTGCTGCGCTTCAAATTATTCTGACAACATGAAGGCAAGCTACTTCTGGTATAGTTAGTTGCAAAGCAATTTGAATCATATCCAGTCAGAGGTTTAAAGAGATACAATTTCCCCAACACAACAATCCCCGGCTATTCATGGCTCCATCATTTCCTGGGGGTCTGGATTGTTCTTAGGATCTGGGAGCCTGGATCTTCTGCCTGCCCAGTTTAGGACCAACTTCCCCAGATGGGGCACAGAAAGACCACCCCCCAGTCCTTATTTATTTATTTAATTTATTTCATCATTTCTATCCTGCCCTTCTCACCCGAAGGGACTCAAGGCGGCTTACAAAACTGGCAGAATTTGATACCAATATACAACAATACAAAAGAATAAAACATAAGCAATTAAAAACAGATTTAAAACAATACAAAATACTTGAGCCATTCATCCACAAAACCTTGTACATAAACCTTAATCCAGACCGAGTCGAAGCCAACAAAACTTATTCTTTGAACGCTTGCTCCTTGTTCTTCTCTCTGTGTGTGCCGTCGTGCCTGGGGCTATAACTCAGTGAAAGAGGAATGGACGTGACATCTTTCCCCAGGGGATTGCTTCTTGCCCTCCTTTAGGGAAACTGGAACTCCCAAGGACCAAAACACTTTAGATAACTCAAAAACTGGTTTTATTGTTCATAAAAGGTTATGTGGAAGTTTCAAAGGGGTAAAGGAAAATATACATTACAGTATCTGGTTGTTTTAAGTCCGTGGAACTTTGTAGCTGAGAAGCTTTTCCAGGTCCCTTTTCTCAATAGCTGTGGATGCCGGAGCAAACTCTGCCTCAGTCCAATGACCTATGTTTGAAGACACAGTCTTCCTCTGTTGCCAAAGGACTGATTTGAAGGTGCTTGAAACTCCTCAATGTCGTTCAGGTTGGCCCTGAACATGAAGCGTGGGTCTCAAGGAACCTCAGAATTGGTGCTGAGAGGTAACTTTATCAAGGGCTTTTAGAGCCAAGTCTCTCTCTCACGTCCATCTGATAGAGAGCTTGATGGTGGAATGAAAGGAGGAAACACTGTCCTACTCCAGGAAGAGGTGGGGCCAAACAATTGAGCTGAGGAAGCAATATAACTGGTGCAAACAACATTGATTGACAGATATAAATAACCAATCCAACTACATTTACAGGGTAAAGGCAAAATCAGGCATGATACAATTCAAATCTTGCAATTTACAGTTTGACATATAGATGGCGCCACTTGCGGCATCACACTCTCCCTTTGAGGTTTATATATTTGGAATGGAATGGAAAGGAAATGGAAGGAAAAGAGGGAGTCATCTGCTGTCCTCAGTTCTAAAATTCAGTCCCACTCTAACTGTAAATCAGTTTTCCTCAACAAAATGTTGTGTTTTAGTCCCACTCAGAAAATTCTACAAATGGGAGGAAGTGGCTTCCAAATGAATATCTGGTCTTCTGGTCATGAATGGAGATGCAGTGTCCTACAGTAGCAATCACTACCAACCAATGTGTATCACTGTGAGATAAGAGGAGTTGTGTTGCATGGTTTTGTATTGCTTCTGCATTGATTTCACAAGTCAGCTCAACATTCACGATGAATGGTCCTAGAACTAGAGAAGTATACAAGAGAAACCATGGATCTGGACTACAGACCAATGAAATCATCTTTCATTCTCCTCAAACCAACAGGAACCAGACTAGTGAATGGCACAAACGGTTGCTCTGGGAGAGTGGAAGTGTTCCTCAATGGGGAATGGGGGTCGGTGTGTGATGATCAATGGGACCTGAGTGATGCTCAAGTCGTGTGCAGAGAACTCGGCTGTGGAGGAGCCGTGTCAACCCTAGGAGAAGCCCACTTTGGAAAAGGAAATGGTCCCATCTGGATAGATGAAGCCAAATGTTTGGGAAGAGAAGCTACCCTTCAGAAATGCCCATTTGAAAGAAAACATGATTGTAGCCATGAAGAAGATGCTGGTGTTGTGTGCTCAGGTAACTGATAAAAAAATGAAGAAATATTGATTATTGTCTTTAGATTTTTACAGTTCGCAGCAAAAGTGTTTAGCCAGTTCTTAAAACTGCAAATTCAAAGAAGAAATTCCAGTACAATTTTCTAGTGCTAGGAAAGACTTGCTTTCTCAACACTAAAGCAACAAAGAGAGGAATGTATCCCTATCTCAGTTTATAGTCCTTTCTCCCTCATCTCCACCTATGAAACAAATGCCTAGTTCTCAGCATTATTACAATAAAGCTTTAGAATTAAGAGGAAAAAAATAGTTCACACACTATTAATGACCAAGTTTGAAGTATTTCTATGAACCATTACAAAAAATGGAAACTTTGGAACGTTCATTCAGCAACAAAGGCAATAGTGGTTCAGCTAAGGTTTGGTATTTGTGTCATGTTTTTGTTCTTTTAATTAGGTGGAACTTGTTGATATCTAACTGAATGTATCTTGCTCTCTGGGACAAACTGTCCAAGTCTTTTGGACTTGTGATAATATGAAGGATTCAGAAAGAGAGTTCTTTCTTTCTTGTTCAATGTTTCTGTTCAAGACAAGTCAAGACAATACAGTTTCCTAAAGCGTTTTGTGGTACTGATCATGGAGTGCTGAACAATGACACATCCCTGTTCCTTCTTCCAGAAAGTAATTTGCAATAAAGAGTTGTGGCAGGACCACAACAGGATCTCTTTTTATGCTTATCACACTAGCTGGAGACTTTTGATTTGTGTAGCTCAGGCATGGGTAAACTTCGGCCCTCCAGGTATTTTGGACTTCAACTCCCAGAAATTCTAGCCAGCTGTTAGGAATTGTGGGAGTTGAAGCCCAAAACATATGGAGGGCTGAAGTTTGCCCATGCCTGATGTAGCTGCTGTCTGTCTTTTAAGGTGGTTTTGTGGGGTCAGATCAGAAGATGGACGTTAACTATATCAATCATGCAGGTTCTTTGATAAGGTTTCTTTGTTTTTGTACTTTTAAAGTACTTTGAGATCAATAATTTATTTTGTAATTTTTATATGAATCTGCATTTATCTGCTTCTTGTTTTGAGTACCCTTATGGCTTCAAGTGGGTCGTGGCATTATTTCAGATATACAAACAGGACACATCTTCATAGATTTATTGGATATATCCAAATAAACTAAATAATTTACATGTTCATTTCCCTTTCGTAATGTATTCCTATGGGAGTGTTGAGCTGTTCCCATCAGGATTGGAAATGATGAGAGTTTTGGATTCTATTTACAGGTTCCTATTTTCAATGGCCAGTTTTGTGAGTCCATTCAGTGATAACCAAGTTGTCACAAAGAGAGAATAAATCTACCCTATTTCTTTTTGTGCCTGAGTTCTTGCTGTGCTTTGTGCGATGAAATAACTGGGAGAGCTTTTGAGCATACAAGAACAAAGGAAATGCCCATAAAATATGTAGGACAAAAAGGGACTTCAAGCTACCAGCAAATATTAATTGCAATGACTCAATCTATTACAGAGAAAACATAAAGCTAAGTTGGGTTTTTAATATTTTTGCCCAGTAATCTTCTATTTTACCAATTGGGTCCAAATTCATAACAATGGCTAGCATTCTTATAGGTTACTCCCAACTGGAGTATATCTATTCAATCAGTAGTTGAATGGTAAATCAACATAGGGGCCCCTGGTAGCACAGTGAGTTAAAGCGCTGAGCTGCTGAACTTGCAGACCAAAAGGTCCCAGATTCAAATCCCGGGGGCAGAATAAGCACCCGCTGTTAGCCCCAGCTCCTGCCAACCTAGCAGTTTGAAAACATGCAAGTGTGAGTAGATCAATAGGTACTGTTCCGGCGGGAAGGTAACGGTGCTCCATGCAGTCATGCCGGCCACATGACCTTGGAGGTGTTTATGGACAACGCCGGCTCTTCAGCTTAGAAATGGAGATGAGCACTAACCCCCAGAGTCAGTCATGACTGGACTTTATGTCGGGGAAACCTTTACCTTAAATCAACATATAGCTAAAATAATAGATTCAGTATGTATAATCCCATCAAGTCAAGTTTAACAACAGAATTAAGGCTTATATCTCTATCTTCACCATTCATCTTTGGCTACATTTATGTCTTTTCTCTTAAAGATCTCCGTTTAATGAATGGCACAAGTCCCTGCTCAGGGAGGGTCGAAGTCTTTCACAATGACACGTGGGGGACCATTTGTGATGCTGGCTGGGATTTAGAAGATGCCCAAGTGGTCTGCAGGGAAAAGGGCTGTGGCAATGCCTCCAAAGCATTGGGTGGAGCACACTATGGCCAAGGATCTGGTCCCATTTGGCTGGAGAACATCAACTGTACAGGAGAAGAAGCATCCCTGAAGGAGTGCCAGAAGGGAGGCTGGGGAGAGCATAGTTGCAGCCACAGCCAGGATGCCAGCGTGGAGTGTTCAGGTACATGCCTTTCACAGGTATTATTTCCTGAAATGTAGATTAGGTTCATGCCTCCTCAAAATGATCATGGCCAGGACAAGAGTCTCTCTCTTCTTTAACCAGTGTTCAGGTACATGTCTATCACAGTTTTCCTTACTAAAGCCTGCATCAGGTTCAGCTCTCCTCAAATCCGCCGTGATCAGGATGAGAGTCTTTCTTTTCTATTACAATCATCTGTTCTGATTAAAAGTTTTGAGTGCAATCTGGATGACATAATTTTTCTGGAAATATTCAAAAAGATTGCAATCCGCTCTTAATGTCAGAAATATTCAATAGCTGCTTCAACAGACAATCCAAATTTTTGTTATTAGTATTGTTTCCCGCAAAAGGTGATAATCCACCCAAAGCTGATTACTAGGCATGTCCGATCGATGAAAAAAATGTTTCAATTCTCGTTTCTAAAGTAGGGGGCGCTGGCGCTTCGATATAGAAAGTATTTCCGATTTTTTTCACCCAAAAATTTCGGATATTTCCGAAAATTTGTAATGATTCTAAATGTTTCTAAAATGGCGGACGCGCATGCGCAATAGCCAAAAAAAAAGGAACCTGGGGGGGGGGGGACTTTTACAGGGATCTCCCGCCCTCATTTCTTGAGCTATCCTCATCAACCCTAGCCCCCACCTTTGCATCCATCGTGGAAGCTTCTGATTGGCTGGGGAGCGGCAGCCATGTTAGGTTGCGCTAAGCTCCCATTCTAGGTAGGTTGCAGAAACAAAAAAAAATTTAAAAAATATTTTAAAAAATATATTTAAAAAAAATTTGGGGGAAAAATTAACGAAACATTAAGAGACAATTAGAGGATGGGCCAACAATGGTTCGAATTACATTGCTGGTTGCGCTGTGAGACAATGTCTCGGAATGCGTATCAAAAAGGGAGAACAATCCGAAATAATTCCGATATACGATTCAAAACGATTTTTGGACATGTCTACTGATTACCATTCTGGTCAGCCAGCTGTAAAAGCTTTGTACATTCAAAATGTGGAATCTATTTCCTTTATTTTTTAAAGAAACAGTGAAGAGAGAAGACAACCTCTTTCAAAAATCCTAAAATTCCATGCAACATCTATTTTTAGCCCTTATCAATATACTCTCCCATCTTTTTTCTAAGCATGATATATTTGCCTCACTTTAAAATATGTATGTAACTAATAGTAGTAACCAGAGGAAGGGCAGCATGTGTTCCAAGAATCTCTTTCTGGGGTTTTGATAAAGCTGGCAATAGAGTACATCATGTACAATATTTATTTATTTATTTATTTATTTGCAGTATTTATATTCCACCTTTCTCACCCCGAAGGGGACTCAGGGCAGATCACAATGTACACGTACATGGCAAACATTCAATGCCGTTAGACACACACAGGCAGAGACATAGAGGCTATTTAACATTTCCCAGCTTCTGGCTTCATGAGGGTATGCTTGATTCCGGCCACAGGAGGAGCTACTGCTTCATCATCCACTGTGACACCGAGTCTTTGATGGAGTACTTCCTCATCTTCCGGCACGCACGCTGCTGGACATTTTTATGGTGACGTAAATTAGTTAAATTAGCCTCCTCGCATAAGCGGTCCCTAAATTTTCCTACTTGACAGATGCAACTGTTTTTCAGGTTGCTTAGGGAAACAACAGGCTGGGCTATTTAACGGTCAGGCACTCAATCTGACCCAGGCTTCGAACTCATGACCTCTCAATCATTAGTGATTTATTGTAGCTGGCTACTAACCAGCTGTGCCACAGCTAGGCTGATCTTCTCAATCTTCAACCAGAGTAGAACTCCTTGTCTTGGTACATTGTTTGAAGCAGTCAGTAGCATCTCCTTAACCAAGCTGCTGACGTAGATTTCCAGCTGTTATTGCTATAAAACAAAATGAGTGTGCACAGTCTACTTCTTGCAATACTAGAACAAATGAAAGACCTCAGCAGGAAAAAATGGCTCCTTAAGTCCCTGTGTCGGCCTAGATCAGTGATGGGCAACCTTTTGCACTTGGTGTGTCAAAATTCACCAAAAAACCTAGTATGACTTGGGTGGTGTGTCACTTTGAGAGAAAAAAACCATAATTTCACAATATATATAGTTTAAATAACAAAAATATATAATTGTAATATATAACTGTATTTAATAAATCTCCCATTATTTCCATGTACAACAACCTATGATACCTCTTACAGTTTCCACGCTGATTTCTCTCTATTGTAGTGAAGGGGCAAACCCTGACTTGTTGCAAGTATATGCTCGAAATCGTATGGGAACTGGTTCTGACTTGATGTATTGTTATTATTTGAAAGTAACTTCTTTTTCTCTGGAACAACTCTTTTCCCAAACATCAGCATTTTCTCTCAAGTGCAGGCCTTCCTCAAACATAGGCCTTTTGCAACTTAGGTCAATCAAAACATATGGGACTTATAGTCATTACAAGTATCTTTGAAAATTCTTTTTTAAACCCACGTCTCCCTCAGTAGTTTCAATGTAGTCATGAATAATAAATAATATAATAATAATATAATAATAAACTACAATAATAATAGAATAATAATAGAATGATTATATATGTATATATATGTAATGTGCATAATTCCCATGGAGTAAACAACAAAACCACTGGACCAAATCACACCAAATTTGGCCACAAAAGACATTAGTCATCCAATCAATCTGCATGCAGCAGTGTGTCAGCAAAAATTGCTAGGCGTGTCAGTGCTGACACGTGTGTCATAGGTTCCCCATCATTGGCCTAGATAGAAGAGCAAAATATCGTACAATTGGAACTAACTGGGGTCCCAGCTAAAAGAGACACCTGTAATAAATCAGTTAAATGTCCCACAGCTCTGTACATCATTTCCATTTCAGCTATTGATTCAATCAGTCTATTTTGGTTGGGAGTAGCAGTTGAATCAAGGACAACAATTTCGCATTGCAGCCAACACTTGAATTGTCCTTCCACCTTTATTGTCATTCTAGTTATTACGGCTGTTGAATCCTCCCTTGAGAGCAGCATTCACCTGGGAGTGGCTGCCTTGGTCTTCCTTGCCTTGGTGGGGATTGTGGCTGAGGCTGGATGCGGGAGAAGGAGGAAGACGAGGAGGAGGAGAGAGCAGCAGCTTTAAGTAGCCTTCTTCATCAGCCAGTTCCATGGATCAAGGTCTGTCTGCCAGTACGGTGGAGCCAGTGGCAGAAGGAATGTCATGTGCATTAGAGTTCAGAGTAATCTATCAGTATAACAATATACAGTAAATAAATACTGTATATCATTGTCTATCTACCGTGTTTCCACGAAAATAAGACAGTGTCTTATATTATTTTTTGCTCCCAAAGATGCTATAGGTCTTATTTTCAGGGCATGTCTTATTTTTCCATGAAGAAGAATTCACATTTATTGTTGAACAAAAAAAATGAACATTTATTATATACTGTACAGTAGTTGTCATCACAAACCAGCATAACCAGACAAACTGTGAATCCTACCCTGTTTCCCCTAAAATAAGACATCCCCAGAAAATAAGACCTAGTAGAGGTTTTGCTGAATTGCTAAATCTAAAGCCTCCCCCAAAAGTAAACCTAGCAAAGTTTTTGTTTGGAAGCATGCCCGCCGAACAGAACACCAGAACCTGCAGGATAGGTAAATGTATGTACCATAGAGTGTTGTACATGGAAATAATGGCAGTAACAAGAAATTCTTGATAGGATTCACAGTTCGTCTGGTTATGCTGGTTTGTGATGACAACTACTGTACAGTATATAATAAATGTTCATTTTTTTTGTTCAACAATAAATGTGAATTCTTCTTCATGGAAAAATAAGACATCCCCTGAAAACAAGACCTAGAGCATCTTTGGGAGCAAAAATTAATATAAGACACTGTCTTATTTTCGGGAAAACACGGTATCAAGATTTTCTTGTTACTATCACTATTTCCATGTAAAACTATCTATGGTACATACATTTACCAATCCTGCATGCTCTGGTGTTCTGTTCGTTGGGCATGCTTCCAAACACAAACTTTGCTAGGTCTTACTTTTGGGGGAGACCTTATATTTAGCAATTCAGCAAAACCTCTACTAGGTCTTATTTACTGGGGATGTCTTATTTTAGGGGAAACAGGGTATATGCTACTTTTAGAAAATGGATAAATGTCTTGTTTGTGACATATTTACTTTCTTAGGAATTTAGGGAGGTTTCCTTCTTCGGAAATGTTAATCAAATAAATAATTCTTACATTTTAATCTTTCTAACTATATTGGTGATTGACGTGGTGGGAAGGAAACACCTTGTGCTCTCATTCCACTGCCGTCAATTTCTTATTACTAATTAATATGCATTTGTCCTTTATGGAAAAGTCAAAGTCGGATTTGTACGGTAGAAAAATAGAAGAGTTAGCGTTAGAACTGGAGTCAACAGGATCATTTCGAGCCCTGGATGCAATATATTCTGATTGTCTACAATTGATATTCTCGCTTCTTCCAAACATTCTGGTGAATTTTTTAAATGTACCACTTTGGACTTAATTTGTGCTCTCTTCTTGCAGGCCTACCCAGTCAATTTTATACTATGAATTCTAAATTTAGATTCTATTAGTATTGCTTTTTAATCTGTGTACTATGTTTTTATTATATCTATGTATATGTATTAGGCTTGATCGATCCACGAAAAATTTGATTCTAAACTCGTTTCAAAACTAGAGGGGGGCAGCGTTTCGTTTCTGATGGTATTTCCAAATTTGGCCCCCCAAAAAATTCGAAATTAACGAAAATTCGTTATTTTCTAAATTAATTAGTTAATGGCGGACGCGCATGCGCAATTCCCAAAAACAGCACAGAGGGAGAGGACTTTACAGGACTCTCCCACCCTCATTTTTTGAGTGATCTTCTTCCAACTTGGTACAGTGGTAGAACACATTTAACACTGATAGCTCACCAAAATTTGGAACGTTTCCCTTATCCTCTGATTTTTGGCGAATTTTCATAGCTTTTATAATAAACCATTTTTTAATAATTGCAGAAATCTGTTCCTGGTTTGAAAGTCTTATTTCCTGTTAAATTGGCTTGTCTTTACTGTGAAAGTCATTGTTCTACTTCAGAAACTTTGTTTTTGTGGCTGAAACTTTGTTAAATTGGTGTGTGTGTGATATATACTGTGTATATATATAGTCCCTGCATAATGTGTGTGTGTGTGTGTGTGTATATAGGTAAAGGTAAAGGTATCCCTTGACGTTAAGTTCAGTCATGTCTGACTCTGGGGGTTGGTGCTCATCTCCATTTCTAAGCCCAAGAGCCAGTGTTGTCCATAGACACCTCCAAGGTCATGTGGCCGGCATGACTACATGGAGTGCCATTACCTTCCCGCCACAGCGGTACCTATTGATCTACTCACATTGGCATGTTTTCAAGCTGCTAGGTTGGCAGAAGCTGGAGCTAACAGCGGGCACTCACTCTGCTCCCGGGATTTGAACCTGGGACCTTTCGGTCTGCAAGTTCAGCAGCTCAGTGCTTTAACACACTTCGCCATCGGGGCTCATGTATATATAATATACATACACATACACACAATGTGGAGAATATGTGGAAAGGTAGATAGATAAGTTGGGAGCCACAGCGAAGGCACCTTCCTGGGAGCAAGGTCTAATAATAATAATAATAATAATAATAATAATAATAATAATAATAATAAATCCCTTACAATATCCAAGATGGCTCACTGCTACAGAATCTTGGGAGGTTTAGTTTGATATGGTACCATTATTGGCAGAGAAAGCTAAGCTGTAGGAGTTGAAATCCAATCATTTATCCTCCCTATAGAATCAATTTTATATGCATTTTTAGCTACAGAAAAGCTAAAATCAGGACAGTAAAAGAACAACACCCAGAAAATGGGAATTCCAGACAGGAAACAATCAGGGCCAGCTAATACCTCCCAACAAAGGATTCCCCCAGGTAGGAAGCAGCCAGGCTTTGAAGCTGCAAGGCTATTCAATGCTAATCAAGGTGACCAATTGCAACATTCACACTTGCCTCCCACAGACAAGAGTTCTTTCTCCCACCCTGGACCTTCCACAGATATATAAACCCCACTTGCCTAGCTTCGCACAGACGTCAAAACCTCTGAGTATCAGGCCTGAGCTGAGGCGAGGTGGCGGCGGCCATTTTCCCCCTCCGTCTTCCTCCTCCTCCTCGGCCTCCTTCCCCCTCGCCCCCTCCCATTGGCTGAGCCCGTGACGCCCCTTTTGCTGAGGGGCAAAAGGAAAGGGCCTGAATGGTGGGAGTTTGGGTGATTTGCAAAAGCTTTTTTTTCCTAACGAAAAAAACGACGACATAACGAAAAACGGCCTCTCGCGATTCGAAACCGCGATATCCAGACGTGTGGACAACCAATGCCGTATATTGCTTCAAAACAAACGAAAATAACGAATTAATAACGGTTAACAGGGAAAACGAATTATTTGAGCAAGCCTAATATGTATTATGATATTTTTTAATATTTGTATTTTATGGTATGTATTTTATAATACAATGCTTTAATTGTGTTCTACACCACCTGAATCCATGAGCAGAAGTGGGCAACAAATAAGGAGGAGGAGGAGAAGACGGTGGCCAGGGCTCCATTTGGCCATTGAAACCCACTGGGTGCTTTGGGTGAATCTCTAATTCTCTGCCATTCCATGATGGCTTTACCTGAGCTCCACCATAAGTTAGAAATTACTTAAAGATACACAGTGAAAACAACTCCTGTAATCACTGAAATTCACATTTCTGTTATTCCTTTCATTTTCTCGAATTGAACATTTTAATGAGCCCCACTCATCTAGTGGTACACAGTTCATGTGTGAGTATGAGTATGTTATAAAAGTAGTCACAAATACACAGTTTGTGTTCTTTCTTTGTAGAAGAGGGGAAACTGCATAATCTGTACACCTGAGATTATTGCTCTGAAGAATATAACAGTGACAGCAGCTCTGGGTTTAAATACTATGCATGTAATTTTTATTCACCATTTAAAATCATACGTTGTCATGGCACCAAGTGTATCCACACACACATTCACTCACACTGTCACACTCAACAATCTTCCCGTGAAGGACTGATCAATTTCCTTTGCAGAAATGATGGGATGCCAATGCAGCCAATTTTTTTCATAATGCCAATTTTTCTGCCTTCTTCATCCTTGAAATCCAATTTTGCTGGTATATTTGGATTCACATATATTATACACCCCCTTTGTTTCTATGGCCGAGGCATAAAATTGTCTTCCAATGTTTTTTTCACTAGATCTGCAACCTGCTTTTATGATATATGGGTTTCCTGTAAGGCCACTATGTCGTAATTGCCCTTTTTAATTTGATTAAATATTTTCTTTCTTTTATTTGGTGAATTCAACCCATTCACATTATTCGAGAAACATTTAATTTCCATCATCATCTTCTTCTTCATTGACCACATCCAGATTTGACATTGCCATTCCTGTAGGCAGGTCTTCTTTTCCCCCCACAACTCAGTCCTGGGTCTTTTCTTTTCCTTGTATCCTTTTGATTATTGTGTCTCTAGGAAGTCCATGTCTCTTTTTAGTTTCTTACAGAATTCTTGTGTGTTGTCTTCATGAAGGAAAACTTTATTGTCAATGGGTCAACCTGAGGGGTTTTTCTCTCCCTCATTTTTTGAGCTATCCAGCCAGGACAGAAAACACTCAGGACTTGGTTTCTTTCTATGGGGCTCTTATTAAGCCTGTTGCTAGCCCCAGCCAGGACAGAAAATGCTCAGGACTTGGTTTCTTTCTATGAGGCTTTTATTAAGCCAGTTGCTAGCCCCAGCCAGGACAGAAAATGCTCAGGACTTGGTTTCTTTCTATGGGGCTCTTATTAAGCCCAAATGCTAGCCATTGAAGAGAAAATGCTCTTCCCTTCCTGCCAAGACTCAGCACTGATTGGGCAAGAGGTAAGCCCAGGTTAGGCTGCTCCTCCCTGCAAACAATGTTTGGTTAAATTTAAAATGCTTTCTCATATATCCGAAGGTTTTCCGAGGCCATTAAATAAATGGGCTCCAACACTTTGAATTGGAAGATTAATTCCGAATCACCAAACCACCTCGGAACCCCGTTCGGAACCCAAAATAGATATGATTTTATTCCGATTAACAACGATTCCAAGGAATTCGCACATGCCTAATGTATACTTATACATTGTGATTGATAATCTATAAAACATTAATAAATGAAGGGGATGAGTCTGCCTATCGGTTTGAGTGGATCAGCTGCTGTCATGGTGCAGGAACAGTAATCTGGTTCTTAACATCAATAAGATCAAGGAGCTCATAGTGGACTACACAAAGAACAGACCAGAAATCCAGCCCCTGGTCATAAATGGAGTGGAGCTGGTGGCCAGCTTTGTCAGGTATTTCTTCAATCTGAAGCAGCTCAAACCTCCAAGCAATATTAAACTACTGTGTATAGTATGAGCAATACCTCATAACCTCTGAGGATGCCTGCCATAGATGTGAGCGAAATGTCAGGAGAGAATACTTCTGGAACATGATCATACAGCCTGGAAAACACACAACAGAGTATGAGCAGCACTTGTGTTACACCCCTAGGCAGCAAGAGCACTGAAAACCAACACAGAGGCCAATAACAATATATCTTTATTAAAGCAAATAAGGTTCCAAAAGGGAATAAGCAGAAAAGTTGAATAAGCAATTGACCTTTCAGGAAAGATCAAAACTAGTCCAATAAGTGAAAGTCTTATGTACAATATTAAGGTCCAAAGTCCAGAAACCGAAGCACACTCAAACTCGGCTTGAGTATTGAGGGGGGAAAAGGAGCTAGGTAGCACAGATGAGATCTTTGGAGTAAAAGTCTCAAGGCAGGAGTTCAAGGCAAGGCAGGAGCTGGAGCTGAAACGCAGTCCAAACTTGGGCAAGAAGGTAGACCGGCACCTGGTCTATTCAGGAGTAAGCGCACCATCAGGCCGCTCGGATTCTAGGAGCTACAGACGATGATGCTTCTCAGAAAGAAGTAAAGTTGACACTGCGAAGGAAAGTTCCCAGCGCAATACTTTTATTGAAGTTCATAAGCTCCCCCAAACCAGGTGCCTGACTCCCAAATTCTTCCCAAGAGAACTGGGCTTAGCCATAGTCACCACGCTCTACCAATCTGGCGCTTCTCCTGAAGCTTTGTCTGTGCAATCTCTCTGTTTTCAAAAAAGCCCTGTGATCAAACACTAACCCATCAGGAGAATCTGGGAGAGCCGGCACTGTTTCAAGGGCATCCTTAATTGGCTCTGGCTCGGAGATGTCAACAGAAGGCATCTGGAAAGGAGTTGAATCTTGCTGACATGGGAAAAAACCAAAATCTTCTTCGTTCTGGTCAGCAATGACCACAGGGTCAGGGGCCAAAGGTGCCTGAGGCATCACAACTTGCAATAAACAGCAGACTCAGGAGCTTATTTTCATAGGAAGGCTTTATCTTTCATTGCAGCTGTTTACAGTATTCATAGCTCTCCCCAGAATTCTCCAATTCACCAGACATCATCACATCACCCAACACAACTTATTCTATTGGTGTTCCTATATACGCTTGCATGATGCGATGTTTCATTTATGCTTTCATTATCTTATACACCTGATGCAAACCTAACTTAAGGGTTTCATTCTCCTCATGCTTAATCACTGTAACTGTGACTCAGCACTTAAAATACTTAAAGTAACCCAACATTTTATCTTGAAAATAGGTTAGTATATGTTAAAACTACTATGGTTGTGAGTTCCTTAGGCGATCCCTCATTATGGTCAGATCCCTCATTATGGTTGTATCTCTGTATACTAAGAGAAGACCTGTAAATAGTTATATGTAGCAACAACTGAAGAATAAAGAGGAGTTTTGATGAGAGCCACAGCTCAAGTGTGTTTATTCAAGCTGGTGAGAGCAAGGTCAGAGGCTGTGATATAAAATCTCTGCTGTGACCAGGACTCTGTAGTGTTTTGAAGATCGGAATTAACTGCCTGCTTTGGAGACATTATGTTCCATTGCATAGCTGGAGGAGGCCGTGAGAGAAGGAATTAAAGTGCCTACCTAGCAGGGGTTTTGTGTGTGTTTTACTCTTCTTCTCTTCCACACCTACGAAGAGTTTCATTCCTACAATGCAATCATTGATACACTCAGAGAGCTAAAACAGTAAGATGCATTTATTTGATTAAAATTTCTGAACAAGAAAACTTCCCTAAATTCTTATGAAAGTAAATATGCAACAAAAATGACATTTAGCATTTCTTAAAAAGTAGCATATAGGTATAGAAATTTCTAATATGGTAGATGTATATGTCAAAGCCAGATTCAGAGTTGGTACAATTCTTTGGGCTTTGACTCCACATGAAATTCCTTCTGAATCTGACTCCACGGACCTCATGGACAGATCTCGATCCCTGGAACTGGCCACTTAGAAGCTTAAAGCTGCTCCTCTCTCCTCGTCTTCCTCCTTCTCCTGCATCCAGCTTCAGCCACAATCCCCACCAAAGCAAGGAAGACCAAGGCAGCCACTCCCAGGTGAACGCTGCTCTCAAGGGAGGATTCAACAGCTGTAATAATAACTACAATGGAAACAAAGATGGAAGGGCAATTCAGGTGTTGGCTGCAACATAAAATTATTATTTACTGATCCCAGTGTTCTTGATTCAACCACTACTCCCAATCAAAACAGCTGATGGTAGGAAAGAAAGACTCTAATCCTGACCATGCCGGTTTTGAGATGAACTTGCTGCTATTGCGATATAAATTGGTGGAAATGACACTGTGAATAAATTGTCAAAATTTGGTTGAGATAGTGCTTGCAGTTCTGGATGGTCTCTCAATTTTTGATTATCATACGAGGGCAATCCACAAAGTTCATTACGTTTTGGAATTAAAATTAACAACGTATAGGAATAAATATTTATTATATACATTTGAAAGCCACACTGCAATAGTACTTTTAAATATAGTCCCCATTCAAAATTAGGCACGTTTCATAACTATTAGTGATTTTTGAAAGTTATTACCCTCAGCGCTTTCCTGCCGCCGCCCTGAAGAGTGTGGAACCCGTGCTATTGCAATGCGGAAGCTCAGCCACCTGAAGAATGAATGCAAAAAGAAGGGAGGCAAGAGAGCTGGCAGGAAGAGAAGGGAAAGGGACGCCAGAAACTTTTGATTCTCTCTTGCGATCTTGCAAAAGAAGAGAGAGAGCGGGGTCCTGGCTTGCTCCTCCCTTCTTTTTGCATTCATTCTTCAGGTGGCTGAGCTTCCGCATTGCAATAGCATGGGTTCCACACTCTTCAGGGCGGTGGCGGGAAAGCGCTGAGGGTAATAACTTTCAAAAATCACTAATAGTTATGAAACGTGCCTAATTTTGAATGGGGACTATATTTAAAAGTACTATTGCAGTGTGGCTTTCAAATGTATATAATAAATATTTATTCCTATACGTTCATAGAATCATAGAATCATAGAATAGTAGAGTTGGAAGAGACCACATGGGCCATCCAGTCCAACCCCCTGCTAAGAAGCAGGAAATCGCATTCAAAGCACCCCCGACAGATGGCCATCCAGCCTCTGCTTAAAAGCCTCCAAAGAAGGAGCCTCTACCACGGCCCCGGGGAGAGAGTTCCACTGTCGAACAGCCCTTCTCACAGTGAGGAAGTTCTTCCTGATGTTCAGGTGGAATCTCCTTTCCTGTAGTTTGAAGCCATTGTTCCGTGTCCTAGTCTGCAGGGCAGCAGAAAATAAGCTTGCTCCCTCCTCCCTTTGACTTCCCCTCATAATTTGTTAATTTTTTATTCCAAAACGTAATTAACTTTGTGGATAGCCCTCGTAAATTTAGAATGGAGATTTGGTTAACCAGCTAAAATTCATGAGGAAAGCAGGGGGTTTTTTTAACCTGAAAAATGGGGGGGGGGGGGTGGCGGTTTCTCTGATTTGCAAGCCATTTCTTCTGCTGTGCTGTTTATTTTGTTCTAGTATTGCAAGAAGCAAACTGAAGACCCTTTTGGCTCTTTGACCGCAATTGAAGGGAGATGTTGACAAGCTGGAATGTGTCCAGAGGAAGGTGACTCAAAGGATCAAGGGTCTGGAGAACAAACCCTATGAGGAGTAGCTTAAAGAGCAGGGCATGTTTAGCCTGCAGAAGAAAAGGCGGAAAGGAGACATGATTGGGGCCATGGGTCAAGATGTGAGGAGAAGCTGTAGGAAGGAGGGAGCAGGCTTGTTTTCTGCTGCCCTGGAGACTAGGATGCAGAACAATGGCTTCAAACTACAGGAAAGGAGATTCCACCTGAATATCAGGAAGAACTTCTTGAGTGTAAGAGACAGTTGTTCAGCAGTGGAATTCTCTGCTGCAGAGTGTGGTTGAGGCTTCTTTGGAGGCTTTTAAGCAGAGGCTGGATGGCCATCTCAGGGAGGGGGGATGCTTTGAATGCAGTTTTCTTGCTTGGCAGGGGGTTGCACTGGGTGGCCCACAAGGACTCTTCCAATTTTATGATTCTGTAATAATATCAGTTGGGATTCTATGTCAGCGATAATGCTAACCGCTTCAAACTCTGCACCAAGGGAATGAGATCTAAAGATATTGAGGACATTTTACATTATTTATTCTAGTCTAGTGGTTCTCAACCTGTGGGTCCCAAGGTGTTTTGACCCACAACTCTCTGAAACCCAGCCATTTTACCATCTATTAGGATTTCTGGAAGTTGAAGGCCAAAACATCTGGGGACCCACAGATTGAGAACCACTGGACTAGAATAAATAACGTAAAATGTCCTCAATATCTTTAGATCTCATTCCCTTGGTGCAGAGTCCTTGATTTATCAAAATCTCAGAAAGAGATTCTTGGTACGATTTTTGGGCCCCCTACAGATTGAGAGCATTGCAAAAACTAAATTGGCTACTATCAGCTGTATACACATTATATACAACAAGGCATTGTAACCGGGATTACATGTTGTTGTATAGTTGTGTTTGTAGATACACCATATTCTTGGACTGCTTTCCATTTGGGATTTATGTATGTTTTGCTTTATGTGTTACATAATAAAATAGTACCCAATTGGGACTGTAAAGAAAATACTCAGTAAGAAAGTCATACTGTCTTATGAATATATACATTTGAATCTGTAAGAAAGATTACACATTTAAGTTTTTCTCTCTCGATACCATTCTTGTTGCATTTTTAAGGTGTAAAGATTTTGCAGCTGGTTGACAAGGAACGTAATAACTGGAATGGGGTTTGGGAGGATCCTTTCTTCTTTGTGAAAATAATGCTAATAACAAAGTTTAGGAAAAGCTATTGAATATATCTGACATTAATGGTAGGTTACAATATTTTTGATATATTGTTTTAGGCCCAGAGGAATCAAACCATCTAGATGGCACTCAAAACATTTTTTTTCAGAACACCTAATAGTTCTAGAAGAGAGAGACTCTTATCCTGACCATGATCATTTTGGGGAGACATTATCCTAATCTAGGTTCCAGGAAATAAAACTTGTGGAAGGCATGTACCTGAACACTCCACGCTGGCATCCTGGCTGTGGCTGCAACTGTGCTCTCCCCAGATTCCCTTCTGGCACTCCTTCAGGGATGATTCGTCTCCTGTACAGTTGATGTTCTCCAGCCAAATGGGACCAGATCCTTGGCCATAGTGTGCTCCGCCCAATGCTTTGGAGGCCTTTCCACAGCCCAGCTGGCTGCAGACCACTTGGGCATCTTGTAAATCCCAGCCAGCATCACAAATGGTCCCCCATGTGTCATTGTGAAAGACCTCAACCCTCCCTGAGCAGGGACTTGTGCCATTCATTAAACGGAGATCTTTAAGAGAAAAGAGAGAAATGTAGTAAAAGATGAGTGGTGATGATAGAGTTATAAACAAAAGTTTTGTTGCTAGAATTCATTAGACCAGGGGTCCCCAAACTTTTTAAACAGGGGGCCGGTTCACGATCCTTTGGACCATTGGAGGGCCGGACTATAGTTGGCCACCGAGCAATAATAATAATAATAATAATAATAATAATAATAATAATAATAATAATAATAAAGAGGGTTGGAAGAGACCCTTGGGCCATTGAGTCCAACCCCCTTCTGCCTTTGTGCACCAAAAGCACAAGCAAAGCACCCCTGACAGATGGCCTCCCAGCCTCAATGTCAATAATAATAATAATAATAATAATAATAATAATAATAATAATAATAATAATAATAGACCCTTGAGCCATTGAGTCCAACCCCCTTCTGCCTTTGTGCACCAAAAGCACAAGCAAAGCACCCCTGACAGATGGCCTCCCGGTCTCAATGTTAATAATAATAATAATAATAATAATAATAATAATAATAATAATAATAGAGGGTTGGAAGAGACCCCTTGGGCCATTGAGTCCAATCCCCTTCTTCCTTTGTGCACTGAAAGCACAAGCAAAGCACCCCTGACAGATGGCCTCCCGGTCTCAATGTTAATAATAATAATAATAATAATAATAATAATAATAATAATAGAGGGTTGGAAGAGACCCCTTGGGCCATTGAGTCCAATCCCCTTCTTCCTTTGTGCACTGAAAGCACAAGCAAAGCACCCCTGACAGATGGCCACCCAGCCTCAATGTTAATAATAATGATGATGATGATGATGATGATGATGATGATGTTTGGAAGAGACCCCTTGGGCCATCTAGTCCAACCCCCTTCTGCCCTTGTGCCGTGGGGGCCGGATAAGTGGCTTCGATGGGCCGCATCCGGCCCCCAGGCCTTAGTTTGGGGATCCCTGCATTAGACCATAAACACTGAATCCATTGATTTTACCTATATGTTGATTCATCATTCAACCATTGAATGGACCTACTTTAGCAAGGAATAACCAGCAGGATGCCAGTCATGGTGATGACTTTGAATCAAACTGGTAAAATAGAAGGATTTAGTATGAGGATACCCAGACATTGCCAATCTAACTTAGCTCCATGTTTCTTTTTGTACCCAATAGAATCATTGGAACTGGGGCCGGGCTGTGGCGCAGCTGGCTAGTAACCAGCTGCTATAAATCACTACTGACCGAGAGGTCATGAGTTCGAAGCCCGGGTCGGGTTAAGCCTCCGACCATTAAAAAATATATATATAGCCCCGGCTTGCTGTTGACCTAGCAGCCCCGAAAGACAGTTGCATCTGTCAAGTAGGGAAAATTTAGGTACGCTTTATGCGGGAGGCTAATTTAACTAATCTACAACACCATAAAACTGCTCACGAGGAAAAGAATGAGGAAGTACAGCCACTTCTGGACGGTGAAGTAACAGCTCCCCCTGTGGCCGGAATCGTGAAGCTGGAAAGATGTTAAAAATGCCTCTGTGTCTGTCTAAAAACTGAATGTTGTTTGTCTGTTGGCATTGAATGTTTGCCATATATGTGTTCATTGTAATCCGCCCTGAGTCCCCTTCGGGGTGAGAAGGGCGGAATATAAATACTGTAAATAAATAAATAAATAAATAAATAAATAAATAACTGAGGTCTGCTCTCAACCAAACCTGGAACATGCTTATTATGACCAACTTAAAGTACTTGTTGGATTGGAGGACAATGAGAGATGATGATGAGAATTATGGTCCATCCACATATGGAGTGCCATGTTAATCCCAAGCACCCATAATAGATCTGAACTAATCTTGGTACACATTCTCATCATGACCAGATTAAAACACTAGTTGGGTTTAAGGGGGCTGATAAAGGATGATTGAAGTTGTAGTCCATCCACATCTGGAGACCCATGTGTATCCGGCCACAGTGCATCTAGAACAAACGTGGTACAAAGACCCTTTGTTATTCCATTTATAATAATGGTAGGATTTGGGGTGGGGGAGGGAAGAAAGAGGATGATGGAAGCTGGAGTCCATCCAAATCCAGAGAACTGTGTCAATGCCAGTTCTAACCCAACCAGATCTGACAGATGGGATTTCCAGAAAGAAAGATCTGGGTTTGATGGGAGTTGCATCCACCCAGATCTGGGGATGATGGGAATTCCACCTGGCCAGATGTGATTCTGGTGGGATTTGCTGCCAGCCAGTTCTTGTTCTTATGGGAGTTGTGGCCAAAGAAGGTTTTGGGCTAATGGAAATTTAAACCTGTTACATATACAATTTTTAACAAGTCCAATTATAGGTAAAGGTTTCCCCTGACGTTAAGTCCAGTCGTGTCCGACTCTGGGGGTTGGTGCTCATCTCCATCTCTAAGCCAAAGAGCCAGTGTTGTCCGTAGACACCTCCAAGGTCATGTGGCCGACATGACTGCATGGAGCGCCGTTACCTTCCTGCCAGAGCAGTATGTATTGATCTACTCACATTTACATGTTTTTGAACTGCTAGGTTGGCAGAAGCTGGGGCTACCAGCGGGTGCTCATTCCGCTCCGATTATATGGGTATACATTTTCTAATGGGGCCATTCATAAAACCATAAAGCTAACAATGATGATTTCTAATAAACAACATTAGAGAATGCATCTGCTGCCAGTGACGGGAACATAAGCTAGTATTTAATATTTTATTTATTTATTTATTTATTTATTTATTTATTTACAGCATTTATATTCCGCCCTTCTCACCCTGAAGGGGACTCAGGGCGGATCACATTACACATATTAGGCAAACATTCAATGCCTTTTAACACAGGACAAAGACAAACAACAACATAGCTCCGAGCGGGCCTCGAACTTATGACCTCCTGGTCAGTGATCCATTGCAGTTAATTGCACTGGCTTTGCTCTCCCGTCTGCGCCACAGACGTCTGAGTCATGCACATATATCACATTTATTTGGATTCACCAACGAAGAAATAAATGCAGATTCATAAAGTGTCTTAAAATGTTTTCCTACTATAAACATAACTTTTAAATAATGAGCCATGTTCTTGCAAAGAGAGGTGTAGGTTAGGTGTACCTGCCAATCTGACCCCAGAAGCTCCACCTTAAATGCCAGGCAGCCACATCAGTCAAAGTGTATCTAAAATGTTGGAGAGGGGAACACTTAAGGATTATGCCTCCAGTTCCTTCAACCACATAGCCACAGTGTGAGAAGCAGAAAGAGAGACCCTGTGGTCACAATTCCTAATTGTATCACTGTTTTCTGGCAAGTGGCGGATGGATGTGCCATCATTCAGTGCCCCATTCATCAGCACCACAGAGCTCCTTTGCCGGCTACAGTTGTATAGTGCAGTGTGTTCAGTGGTAACACTGTGGGAGCCGATATGGAATGCAGCTTCTGATATGTTGATCTTATTGTAGATGTTGATCATAAAATATTTCTAGGAACCAGGAAATAAAAAGAAAGTGTTGCTTTTTTTTATTTTTTGGTTCCTAGAAATATTTTGATTTTGATTGATATTAGTGTAGAAACAGTATTTTCCCCTTAATTATAACCCTTTGGAGACTAATAGTAAATTATAGAAATAATGCTTAGGAGGACTTGGCATTTATAACATCAGTGGAGATTTGGGAGAATGGAATATAAAGTAGGAACTCATTGTCACCTTTACTGCCTTACATCTATATATATAAAAGGGTAATGAAATTTTTGCCTAGGACAAAACAACAAAACTACACATCCCAGAAACACTAAACTTGGCAGCACAACCCCTCATCCATGCCTCTACGTTCATACAACAAAAAGAAAAGAAAAATAAAGTCCTAATTAGAGGGAGAGGAAGAATTGTTTTTATCCAATTGCTGCCAGTTAGAAGGCTAAGCTCCGCCCACTTGGTCTCCTAGCAACCCACTCAGCCCAAGGGACAGGCAGAGTTAGGCCTCACTCAGGCCTCTTCTACACTGCCTATAAAATACAGATTATCTGATTTGAACTGGATTATATGGCAGTGTAGACTCAAGGCCCTTCCACACAGCTATATAACCCATTTATAATGGACTTAATGTCAGGGGAAGACCTTTACCCTTTGCCTTAACTACCACCAATAACTCAATACTTTATTTCCCATAACACCAGACTTCGCCACAGAAACACGTGGCCGGGCACAGCTAGTATATATATAAAAGGGTAATGAAATTTCAGCCTAGGACAAAACAACAAAACTACACATCCCAGAAACACTAAACTTGGCAGCACAACCCCTCATCCATGCCTCTGCGGTCATACAACAAAAAGCTCCAGCTACTCCAGAAAACGGCCAGGCTTTGAGACTGCAAGGCTATTCACTGCTATTCCACCTGGCCAACAAAGGATTCCCATAAGCCACAACAACATGTGGCCGGGCAAAGCTAGTTTATTATAAGGAAGCAGCGTTCGCAACCCACCCCAGCACTTGAACATTTCACCAGAATTTCTTCCCCAGTTTCTGACTCTTTTGAGGGAACTGTGGGAATCTGGTGAATTATCAACCTGTCTTTAGTTTGCATCACTTACCTGAGCACACAACACCAGCATCTTCTTCATGACGACACTCATGAAATCTGTGCATTTTGTAAATGCAGTTGTACAGGGAAACCTCTGTCCCACGGCACTGGACTTCATTTATCAAGATGGGATCATTTCCTTTTCCAAAGTGGGCTCCTTCAGGGGCTGACACAGCTCCTCCACAGCTGAGTTCTCTACACACGACTTGAGCATCACTCAGGTCCCATCCGTCATCACACACTGTTCCCCAGACCCCATTGCGGAGCACTTCGACTCTCCCGGAGCAACGGTTTGGACCATTCACCAATCTGGTTTCTAGTGATTTGGGAAGAAGGAAAAAATCTTTTATTGATCTGTAGTACAGTTCCTTATTTTCTGCATCAGATCTTCCAAGTCATGGGGCCATTCATAGTGAGTGTGCACAAGTAAGAGACTAACTGACTATTGTGGAATCAATACAGAAACAAGGCTTTGCTGTGCAGGTTACCTATCTCTTAGTAAGACTCATTAGTTGTCATTGACTTCACCTACAAGGCGTCCCTTCCCTCAAATTCATAACCAATTGTCCACATTTGAATTTGTGAAGTCCTTCCTCTAATTTCTATAATTCTGTGAATGGTGGAACGTGAGCTGAGGAAATTGAGTTACAGCTTGGCGTGAAGGTGAATTTTATAAATTGGGGATAGCAGAGAAATCCCTCCTTCCTTCTATTTCCTTTCCATTCTATTTCAAATAGGCAAGGTTTCCCCACTCCATCTCTTTAGTGGGAGACTGAAGTTTCATTTATCTTGGTTAGTTCAGCACTATTGAGCTGGGGCTTCTTTTCTTTTCTTTTCCTTTTTTACTGTGGCACAATGAGTTAAACCCTTGTGTCATCAGGACTGCTGATCAACAGTTCAAATCCGGGTAGAGTGGGTGAGCTCCCTCTGTCAGCTCCAGCTCCAGCTCCTCATGTGGGGACATGAGAGGAGCCTCCCACATGATGGTAAAACATTAAACATCTAGACGTCCCCTGGGCAATGTCCTTACAGATGGCCAATTCTCTCACACCAGAAGTGACTTGCAGTTTCTCAAGTTGCTCCTGACATGGAAAAAAAAAAGCTGTGACAACCAGCTGATCTTCCAACCTTGTTGCGATAAAGAGCTCAACTATTATAGAATCACACCTGGAAAATCAGCTGGCCATCATTATAGTTAACAAATTTTAAAATCAACTCCAGCTGGATAAGAGTTGGACTGATAAACACAGTTGAGGAAAAGCTAGGCAGAAAGAATTAATGGGAAGATCAGCATCAAGGAGAAGTCAGAGCTACCTTTCTTTGCCAATGCCAGTTTCTTGCCTAGAATGACAGCCTCTTTTTAAAACTCTCAGTTTCTTCCCTTCTCATTTTATGTGCCTTTTACTGTGTGCATGTGCCATGGGGATCTTCCCATCAACAATAGTCTCCCCATGGAATCACTAGTCATGAAGTTTGAAATCAATGAATGGTGGCAAGTAATTCATATGGCCTCATTGTACAAGAGTGTGGTATCGCCCAGTAGGCAGTTTAGCATCTACACTCTCTTTTAAGAATGTGGGAATATATGGCAGTCTTGATCCTCAAACACTCTCTGTTTCATTCAAAAGAATGCTGCACTCGCAGAGCTCAGGCGGTGTTGTATTTCAGTGTCAATGTTGACTTTTTTGGAGAGATGGCTGCCAAGGTAGTGGAAATGGGCAGCATTTTCCAACGTTTCATCATTAAGCTGTATTTCTCACAATTGCATAGTGATTGGCTGGTGCCTCCTGGTAGAGACTTTGGGTTGTTTTTGATGTTTAATGAGAGACTGAGCTTCTCGTATGCTTCTGTGAAGATGTTTTGAGTGGCTTGTAGGTCTTCTTCTGAGTGTGCACAGACTACGTTGTCATCACCATATTGGAGTTATATAACAGATGTTATGGTGACCTCAGTTTTGGCTTTCAATCTGTTTAGGTTAACTAGCTTGCCATCTATCCAATAGATGATTTCCACTTCAGTGGGAAGTTTCCCATCAACAAGATGAAGTATTTTAGCAACGAAGATGGAAAATAAGGTTGGGACAATGACATATCCCTGTTTGACACATGATTCCACCTCAAATGGGTCATTTTGAGAGCCATTGCTGTCCAAGACTGTTAACATCATGTCATTGTGGAGGATGTTCACAAATTTGTCAGGGCGCCCAATTGTTTGGAGGATGGTCCAGAGAGCACTGTGATTCACTGTGTTAAATGCCTTTGCAAAGTCAGTGAATTGGTTGGTTTTGTTCCCTGCACTTTTCTTGAAGCTGTTGTGGAATGATCATGTCCATTGTTCCTTTGGAGGGGTGGAAGCCATTCTAGGATTCTTGGAGAGTGTGTTCTGAGACAGGTAGAAGGCGATTTGAAAGGATTCTTGAGAGGATTTTCCCAGC
Organism: Anolis carolinensis; assembly: GCF_035594765.1. Classification (NCBI taxonomy): domain Eukaryota; kingdom Metazoa; phylum Chordata; class Lepidosauria; order Squamata; family Anolidae; genus Anolis; species Anolis carolinensis. Next base: position 5,024,835 of record NC_085842.1, read on the forward strand.
TGAGGTTAGAAGGGAGATACCTCAATAGTTTCCACTGTTTGTTCTTTTTCCTTTTTTTTGAAAAAGGATAATGGTGGTGGCATTTTTGAAGTCTTCTGGGACTTTCTTGTTCACCCAGACTTTTTCAATGAGATGGTGGAGTTGTTGGAGCTGCTCAGATCCATCCTCTTTAAAGATTTCAGCAGGGATCCTATCAGGTCCACTGGATTTGTTATTTTTTTTTGTTGGCTGATGAAATTGCTGAATTCCTCCAAACAGTGCTGCAAGCTCATCCCTGGTTTGTTGTTGCAAGACTTGTGAGAGAACCTCTTTGGCCACATTGGAACTGCAATTCAGAAGATTGTGGTAGAGCTCTTTCCAACATAGTGCAATGGATTTTTTTTTTGGTCCTTCAGAAGTTTGGTTCCATCTGATGAATGTAGAGGGTGTATGCCATGATTTCTTGGTCCGTAGATGACATTTGTGGCTTTAAAAATCCCTGTGCGTCATGGGTATCTGCAAATGTTGTATTTCTTCAGCCTTTTTTGTCCACCAGATGTTCTTGAGTTCTCTTGCCCTTCTTTGGATTTCAACTTTTGAACTAGTATAAGTATTTTTCTTAACAGCACAGTTGATGTCTCTGCCATGTTTGGTAGGCTTTTCTTTTCTTATGAATTAACTGTTGGATCTCTTTGTCATTTTTGTCAAACCAGTTTTGATGTTTCTTAGTTTTGTATTCAATGGGATTTTTTCTCAGGTTGTGATGACAGAAGTCTACAGCTTATTCCAATGTTTCTCAATATTTTCAGAGTGTTCTATTTTCCATATATGATAAAATCCTCATAGAAGAGAAAAAAAGAAAAAAAGAAAATGAAAAACAGAAAAGAAAGGGAAAGAGAAAAAAAAAGGTAGAATCTTGGCTTCCGGTCATCTTCCATGACGTTTCTGCCTTTCACTTCTTCATCTTCCCTTCTTCCATTCCCCTCTGTTCAGATATATATTCTGTTCTTCCACATGTCTTTGTCTTCTTATAATCTTGTTTAAGATACTCTGTGATTTGGTCCCAATCTGTCTCTTTCATTGGGTTCTATATTTCTTATTTCTAAAATTTTTATTAGCCACTCTTCTTCTTTGGGTATTTCCTTCTTTTTCCATAGCCTTGCATAAAATATTCGTGCTGATATAGTTAATAAAAAGAGAAGTTTGTCCTTATTTTTATTTAGTTTTTGATCGATCATTCCTAATAGAAACGTTTCTGATCTCAATGGGATCTTCATTTGTAACATTTTCTGCATCTTATCCTGGATTTTCCCCCCAAAAGATATTTGATTTTTAACATGACCACCACATATGGTACAGGGTTCCTTCTTTCTCTCCACATTTCCAACACTATGTTTTTATAATATTTTCCCAATTTCTGTGGTGTCATGTACCGTTTGTATGCCATCTTTATCCAGACGGTCAGACTGAGTGGACCAACGCCACCCTTGAACAGTACCTCCATTGTTATAGCAACTACCAACAGGATAATTGCGTAGCCCTGCTTTTGTTGGCAGAGTTTGCTTACAATAATTTGCTCCATGACTCCATTCAGCAGATGCCCTTCTTTGCCAACCTGGGTTACCACCCTCGGGCATTCCCAGCGGTGGGCTCTTCCTTGGCAGTGCCTGCTGTGGACCAGTGGCTGCAGGAGTTGACGGCTGTGCAGGATCTCCTTCGACAGCAGTTGGATAATACAAAGCAGGATTATAAGACCACAGTGGATGCCAAGAGACAACCAGGGCCAGACTTGAAAGTGGGAGATCGGATGTGGCTTTCCACACAACACGTAGCTCAATGTCAGGACCCAGGCTGCAGAGCACCAATAACCATGCGCAGAGACCAGAATCTATCTAATATCTTTATTAAGGAAATATATAAAGTCAATAAAAACAAGTGTAGAATATAGTTCAGAAGTAGACCTTTAAGGAAAGGTCAAATATAGTCCAGGAAAATAATGTCCAATATGTGATATTAAGGTCCAAAGTTATAATCCAATAACCGAAACACACACTTTGCCAAGCAAAGTGTGGGGAGAAGACAAGGTCCTTAAGTCCATAGAAACTTGGCAATTAGGCTGGAAGGCAAACTTGATACTTGGCTAGAACAAGGCTTGAGACAAGGCAACAAGAGCAAAAACAAGGTCCGTGGTAAACGCGGGACGAGGCAAGGCTGAAAACTTGATCCGGGAAGCAGGGAACTGGAGTACGAAGTCTACACACGATCTCACTCCTCCAGCTGACAAATTGACTCCGCAAGGATTCCTTTGCGGGCAAACACCTAAATAGGATCTTGTTTTCCCGCCAAGGAACACTTTCTCTGGGGAACAAGAAACGAAACCTCTACTGTGTCCAGATGCATGACTCCTTAAAGTTTCCCAAGGGAAGCAGACTTAATCAGCTAATTGTCTGGCAGCTATCCTAGCGCTCCAGCGAGTCGCCTCTCGAGCGCTTCTATCTTGATTATAATAATCCCGGCGAGAAAATGGGGGAGATTTCTGCTCAAGGCTTGTTTGTCTGACTTCTTGTGGGCAAACATCTTGCAGGTGCAAGGGCTCCAAATCTGGCAGAAACGGTGGGAAACCCAAGTTTTCCTCTTCATCTGCCACAATAGTACTAGGAACGGGACTACATGGCCCATGAGTCATCACACTATCCCCGCCCTCAAGGCCCCCCTCAAAAATGGGCCCTCTTCCCGAGGTGCGGGGCCGCGGCTTGGCAGGGTAGGCCTGATGGAAGCGGCGGACTAAATCGGGGGCATGGACTGTGGAAGCGTCTTCCCAAGAGCGTTCTTCGGGGCCAAAACCCACCCAGTCAATGAGATACTGAAGGCGGCGGCAATGAAAACGAGAATCCAAAATGTCCTGAACCTCGAATTCCTCCTCCCCATCCACCAAAACAGGAGTGGGGGCCGGCCGGTCTGCATCAGGGCGCACACCATCCGCCGGAAGGAGCAGGGAGCGATGAAACACTGGATGAATGCGCATAGAGCGCGGAAGTTGGAGTTTGAAAGTCACTGGGTTAAGTTGCGCCACCACTGGATAGGGACCAATGAAACGGGCATCTAGCTTCCGGCAGGGACGGTGGGAGGGCAAGAAGCGAGTGGACAGAAGAACCCGATCTCCTACCTTGATTTCGGGGCCCGGCTGGCGATGACTGTCAGCGTGGCGTTTATAGTCCTCCTTGGCTTGGTCCAGTTGCTGGAGCAATAGTTGTTGCACCGCTGTGAGTTCTTGCAGCCAATCCTCTGCTGCGGGGACTTCTGAGGTTTCAATGACAGGAGGAAAGAAACGTGGATGGAAGCCATAGTTTGCAAAGAACGGGGTTTCCTTAGTTGAAGCCTGAACACCATTGTTGTAGGCAAACTCTGACAGAGGTAACAGGGAAGCCCAATTGTCCTGTTGGTAGTTTACATAACAGCGAAGGTATTGTTCCAAAGTGGCATTGGTGCGCTCAGTTTGCCCATCTGTTTGGGGATGGTGAGCCGAAGATAAACGAGAGTCTATGCCCAATAGTTTTTGTAGTGCCTTACAGAAACGAGAGGTGAATTGAGATCCACGGTCTGTGACTAAACTCTTAGGCAATCCATGTAATCTGAAAACATGTTGAAGAAATAAATCTGCAGTCTCCTTGGCCGTGGGAAGGCCATCGCAGGGAATGAAATGGGCCAACTTGGTAAAAAGGTCCACCACCACTAGGATCGTGGTGAATCCAAGGGAAGGTGATAGATCAGTGATAAAATCCGCAGAAATTATCTCCCATGGACGAGTTGGAGTAGGAAGGGGATGCAGTAGCCCTGAGGGCTTCTCCCTTCTTGTCTTGGAGCGCTGGCATACTGGGCAGGAATTGACATATTTTTCCACATCCTTGCGGATCTTGGGCCACCAGAAATCTCTTAGGATCAAATGCATGGTTTTAAATAGTCCAAAATGCCCTGCTGGCTTGCAGTCATGACACAGGCGAAGAGCCTTTTCTCTGCCTGGTCCTGGAGGGATGTAGACATGATTTCTGTAGCATAGTAATCCATCCTTAAGTGAGAAAGGGAAACGTAGTCCTTGGCAAATTTGATCTTGAGCCCAGGCATCCGCCTGTTGACTGGCTCTAATTTCTTGAGCACAAAGGGGCCCTGGAGTAGAGGGAGTTGATTCAATTGGAGTGGATTTGGTGTTTCCCACTGTGAGCGTGGCAAAGTTCTCGGGTTGCAGCAATTGGGATTCAAAGGTCTCTCTGCGCCCTGCAGCATACTCTGGTTTCCGTGATAGAGCATCTGCTTGCTTGGTCTGAGCTGGGGTTACATAATGGATCTGGAAGTCAAAACGCTCAAAGAATAAAGCCCAGCGCTGCTGTCTCTGATTTAATTTGCGGACAGTTCTTAAATGCTCTAAATTACGATGGTCAGTATGGACCTCAATGGGAAATTTGGCCCCTTCTAGCCAATGTCTCCAATTTTCAAAGGCTGCCTTTATGGCCAAAAGTTCCTTCTCCCAAATAGTGTAATTTCTCTCTGGGGCTGTTAGTTGACGGGAGTAAAAAGCACAAGGGTGAAGATGTTCTCCCACTGGTTGCAAGAGTACAGCCCCTATTGCCACATCGGAGGTGTCAGCCTGCACAACAAAAGGGGTTTTAGGTTCAGGGTGCTGTAGAATTGGCTGGGACGTGAATAATTTCTTTAATTGCTGGAACCCTTTCTCTGCTTGCTCCGTCCAGCGGAAAGGCTGTTTTCCACGGATGCAGCTGGTGATTGGGTCAGACCAGCGGGCAAAGTCTGGAATGAACTTGCGGTAGTTCGCGAATCCCAAGAACCGTTGCACCTCTTTCTTGTTAGTTGGCGCCCGCCATTCCAATACTGCTGAAACCTTTGCCGGGTCCATGGAGAGCCCTTGTGGCGAGACACGGTATCCCAGGAAATCAACCTCTTCAAGATCAAAGGCGCATTTTTCCAACTTGGCATATAGTCCATGATCCCGCAAACGTTGTAACACCATTCTGACGTGTTTCTCATGTTCTGATTGTGATCTAGAAAACACCAAAAAATCGTCCAAGTAGATGATCAAGAACCGATCTAGATAGTCCTGAAAGATATCATTGACAAAGTGCTGGAACGTTGCGGGAGCTCCACATAAACCGTAATTCATGACTAGGGACTCGAATAATCCGAATTTGGTCTGGAAGGCAGTTTTCCACTCGTCCCCCTCCCTGATGTGAACTAGATTGTAAGCCCCCCGAAGATCCAGCTTGGTGTAAACCTTGGCCCCTCGAAGCCGGTCTAATAGGTCCGAGATCAAAGGCAGGGGATAGCGGTTCTGCTTCGTGATATTATTCAATGCTCTATAGTCCACAACCAAGCGTAGGTCCCCTGACTTCTTTTTCACAAACATCACCGGGGAAGCAGCTGGGGATTGAGAGGGTTTGATGAATCCCTTGCGAAGATTTGACTCTATGAACTCCCTGAGAGCTTCTTGCTCTAGTTCAGTCAGGGAGTAGAGGTGTCCTCGCGGGATCGGGGCCCCCTCCACCAAGTCAATGGCACAGTCATAGGGTCTATGTGGGGGTAGTTTCTCGGCTTCCTTTTCATTGAAAACGCCCCAGAAGTCTGAATATTTCTTGGGCAAGGTGATGATGGGCTCTGCGTCTGTGGCATGGCAGACTTTGGCTACTAGGCAATGGTTTTGGCAATACTTTGAAGCAAATTGTAGTTCTCTGTTGGTCCAGGAGATGTTTGGGTTGTGGAGTGTCAGCCATGGAATTCCCAAAATCACAGGGAAGTGGGGCACCTCGGTGACGAAGAAGGAAATCTCTTCCATATGTTCCCTTATCCACATTCTGGAGGGCTCGGTCCACTGACTCACTGGACCCGTCTTTAGGGGACGACCATCTATAGCCTGTACCACTCGGGCATTTTTGAAATCATGATATTGTAATCCCAGAGAGTCGGCATACTCTCTATCAATGAAATTGTTCGTTGCTCCTGAGTCTATCATGGCATGGATCATGACGGGTCCCTTTTTCGCTGACCACAACGTGACCATTAGGAGAAATAGGACCCCCGTCTGCGGCTCTTGAGTGGGGGTTTTGACCGGGTTGGCGAGCCTCTCTACGCCCGGTCGCTGGCTTCCCCCGCCGGCTTGGCCCCAGCCGCCTCGGCCGACTCCGGCTCCACGGAAGACGCCGCTGCCAGGCGGGCGGCGGGCTTCCTTTTGGCTGGACATTCTCTGGCGAGGTGGCCCCCATTCCCGCAGTACCAACACAAATTCAAACGTTGGCGGTGGGCCTTTTCGGCAACATCCAGTCTGGGGCGCACATTGCCCAACTGCATCGGTTCTTCCTCGCTTCCCATGGGGTTTGGGGCTGGCGGTGGAGATTTCCATACTGGTCGTGGCTGAATACTGGTAGTAGCGGGGGGTCTCACCCCGGCTCTTCCACTCTGACCTCGGAGCCACTGTTTTTTGTTGGCAAGTAGGACTTCGGCTCGTAGACAATGATTAATGAGTCTCTCAAGAGTCTCTGGGGGATCCACCTTAGAAATTTCTTCCTGCATCTCGAAGTTAAGGCCCTCACGGAACTGCCCTCTGAGGGCGATATCGTTCCAACCGGTGTTCTGAGCCAGCACCCGGAACTCGGCTATGTACCGGGACAACGGCCTGTCCCCTTGAAGGAGTCGCCGGAGTTTATGGCCGGCCGCCTCTTCGTTGTCCTCGATTCCCCAGGTCCTCCTAAGGTGGTTTAAGAACCCTTGCGCGGAGCTTAGGTGCGTGGAACCTGCATCATACAGCGCCGTCGCCCAATTGGCCGCAGGCCCATCCAGAAGACTATAAATCCACGCCACTTTGACATCTTCGTGGGGAAATTCAGCTTGGCGGGCTTCTATGTACGCCTGGCACTGGCGACGGAAAACATGAACCTTGGAGGCTTCTCCAGAAAACTTGGTTGGAAGCACTAGGGCTGGGAGGCGCACTCCACGTTCCTTCAAGCCCAGAATTTCACCCTCCTGTGTTCGGAGAGTATCACGGATCCTGTCGAATTCTTCCTTGGAAATGGTGTAGCTGAGCGGTTGGTCTTCCGCCCCGGTTCCCGTAGACATTCTGGTCTTAGGTTAATTGGTGCTTAGGGTGGCGGAGTCAAACTGTCAGGACCCAGGCTGCAGAGCACCAATAACCATGCGCAGAGACCAGAATCTATCTAATATCTTTATTAAGGAAATATATAAAGTCAATAAAAACAAGTGTAGAATATAGTTCAGAAGTAGACCTTTAAGGAAAGGTCAAATATAGTCCAGGAAAATAATGTCCAATATGTGATATTAAGGTCCAAAGTTATAATCCAATAACCGAAACACACACTTTGCCAAGCAAAGTGTGGGGAGAAGACAAGGTCCTTAAGTCCATAGAAACTTGGCAATTAGGCTGGAAGGCAAACTTGATACTTGGCTAGAACAAGGCTTGAGACAAGGCAACAAGAGCAAAAACAAGGTCCGTGGTAAACGCGGGACGAGGCAAGGCTGAAAACTTGATCCGGGAAGCAGGGAACTGGAGTACGAAGTCTACACACGATCTCACTCCTCCAGCTGACAAATTGACTCCGCAAGGATTCCTTTGCGGGCAAACACCTAAATAGGATCTTGTTTTCCCGCCAAGGAACACTTTCTCTGGGGAACAAGAAACGAAACCTCTACTGTGTCCAGATGCATGACTCCTTAAAGTTTCCCAAGGGAAGCAGACTTAATCAGCTAATTGTCTGGCAGCTATCCTAGCGCTCCGGCGAGTCGCCTCTCGAGCGCTTCTATCTTGATTATAATAATCCCGGCGAGAAAATGGGGGAGATTTCTGCTCAAGGCTTGTTTGTCTGAATTCTTGTGGGCAAACATCTTGCAGGTGCAAGGGCTCCAAATCTGGCAGAAACGGTGGGAAACCCAAGTTTTCCTCTTCATCTGCCACAATAGTACTAGGAACGGGACTACATGGCCCATGAGTCATCACACTCAAAGACAACTCTGCCGGAAGCTGGCACCTAGATTCATTGGGCCCTACACTATTTTGGTGCGTATCAACCCTGTGGTATACCAGTTGGACTTACCCCGTAGCCTGCCAGTGCACCCAGTGTTTCATTGGTCCCTCCTGGTACCAGCTCATCATGTCTGTCCAGACACAAGGGTGGTACGTCCACCTCTGCCGGTCATCGTGGATGGTGAGGAGGAATTTGTTGTGGGTCATATTTTGGACTTCCATATTCATCGGTGTCGCCTGCAATATTTGGTGGACTGGGAAGGGTATGGGCCAGAGGAGCACTCTTGGGAGGACGCTTCCAATGTTCATGCCCCAGAGTTAGTGATCCAGTTTCACCAGCACTACCCGGGGAAACCTGGTCCTCTTCTGGGTCAGGGGGGGTGTTTTAGGAGGGGGAGTGATGTTAGGGATTCCTCTTCTTCAGAAGAGGAAGGTGAGCAGGAAAGTGTTCATGAGTCAGAGGGGCGGTACCCACATTTCAGGAAAGGTGAAAGGAAATAGTGCAGAGACGTCGTTCAGCTAGAAGAGCTGCCAGAAATGCAGCCAAGTAATTGGGAACTGCCCTAGCAGCTGTGGGGAAATTCAGGGCTATAAATCAGAAGCAGGTGCGGGCAGCTTTTGCTGGTAACAAACTGACTCTAATGCCTAAGCCTTCACTCCCCTTGTGCCTGCTTTGAGTCTGCATCTGGGAAACTGCTCCTAAGGATTTATTACTGAAGAATGTCTCTCTTCATTGACATCCTCTATCAAATAACCAAATGAAGCCATTCTCCACCAAAGTGAGCCCCCAGGGAATGCCAAAGCTTTGCTGCAATCAAATTCCTAAATAGAACTTTGGGCATTGTTCAGATTCCAACTTTCATTGTATATGATTCACCATGTATAGTTCTAAACACTTCAACCCTCCAAAAACAATAATTTGGACCATTCACATGGAAATAGAAGATAAAGACTCATCCTAACAATAACTGCTTTGAGGATACATTAACCCCATGCAGTTTTCAGGAAGTAAAACTTGTGAAAGATATTTACCTGAACACTCCACGCTGGCATCCTGGCTGTGGCTGCAACTGTGCTCTCCCCAGCCTCCCTTCTGGCACTCCTTCAGGGATGCTTCTTCTCCTGTACAGTTGATGCTCTCCAGCCAAATGGGACCAGATCCTTGGCCATGGTGTGCTCCACCTGATGCTTTGGAGGCATTGCCACAGCCCTTTTCCCTGCAGATCACTTGGGCATCTTGTAAATCCCAGCCAGCATCACAAATGGTCCCCCATGTGTCGTTGTGAAAGACTTCGACCCTCCCTGAGCAGGGACTTGTGCCATTCATTAAACGGAGATCTTTTGAAAATATGAAATATAGTAACAGATTAATAGTGATTAAGTTATGGGCAAACATACTGTTGTTAGCCTTGACTAGACTATATTTACTGAAACTAGATATACTTCAATTGAGAGCAACTGACATGAATGCTTGACATTGTTATGCTTTTGGATTTTTAAAGCAAGCATCATATTTATGCCCCTTCCACACAGCTGAATAAAATCCCACATTATCTACTTTGAAATGGAATATATGACAGTGTGGACATAGGGTACCCAGGGCAGTTCCACAAAGGGGAAAAGTCCGCAGCAACCCAGGTTTAAAAAACCCGGGTCAGGACAGACATTAGTCCACACACCAGCCCCAAATACCCGAACTTTCCCTGGGGGCGGGGTCTAGATGACATACAAATGACATGTCAGGAGAAGTGGGACCAGGAGCAATTTTTCCTACCCCTCCCCTTCTCCTGGCTCATCAATTCTACGTGCCTGGAGAGGGCCAGCAGCAGTTTAATGGCAGCCAGGTAAATAATTTTATTTTTCAAGTCTTTTGGAGGGGGTTGGGGAGGGGGTTAGAGCCCTCTCAGGTATTCTGGGCAATTCAGACTGGAAAATGCGAGAGGGCCAGAACTTCCAAGGGGGCAGTCCAAACAGGCCCAATACCCCATTAGACCTGGGCTTTTCAGGAAGGCCTGGGTCTAATGGGGTAACTAATTAATTTGGGACAAAGCAGGGTTAGTTAATTAGTTTTTATGTGGGGTGTTGTTTGGATGCCCCATGTAAAAATCCAGGAGTTTGCACATTTAGGTGCTGTCTGGATGCACCCCCAATTCAAAGTAGATATTGTGGGATGTTCTGCCTTGATATTCTGGGTTATAAGGCTGTGTGGAAGGGCTCTCAGTCTTTCCTAGCACAAGCATTTCTCCCTTGAATATCCAGTTTTTAAGACTGGTTGATTTTAGACTTTTCTGCTGTAAATTGTAAAAGTCTGGAGTGAATAATCAATCTTATTTTAATTTTCAACAATTACCTGAGCACACAACACCAGCTGTTTCAAACGATCTACAAAAATGTCTTGAATCAAACATACATTTCTGAAAGGTAACTTCTGTACCCAAACATTTGGGTTCATATGACCATCTGCCATACTTTCCAGTCCCAAAGAGAGATCCTCCTGGGGCTGACAGGGCTCCTCCACAGTCAAGTTCTCTGCACACGACTTGAGCTTCACGCAGGTCCCATCCGCTATCACACACTGTCCCCCAGGCCTCATTGAAGAACATTTCAACTCTCCCAGAGCAACGGTTTGTGCCATTCACCAATCTGGTTCCTGTTGGTTTTGAAAGAACCAAAGGTGATTTCATTGATTTGAAAGCCAATTACATGATTTCTCTTGTATACCTTCCTGTTTATAGGTGTTGGAATTCAACTCCACACTACCCAAGTCTGCAATCCACAATGAGAAACAGTTAGCTTTATTGTGTTGTCAAAGGCTTTCATGGCCCACTTGCTATCCTCATTTCTCTGAATGGCTTTGCCCCATCCCACCCCTTATGGTTACTTATTGTGAACCTTCAAGTTTTTTATGGATCTAATTTTTTGAAGCTAAGCAGGGTCCATCCTGGTTAGTACTTGAATGGGAGACCATCAACAATTGCCAGATATATTTCACAGGAAAAAAAAATACACAAATTGTCCTCTTTGCCTAAGAAATACTGATGACATTCTTGTTAATGTGGGATTTGTGTATCGATAGTGTCTAAATGAAATTTCTGTCTTGCCTGTATTGCATACTGATTGCATCATCCAGAGTGTACTATAGTCTGGAAAGAGTTAATTACTAAGAAGCTGTGTTGACCTTGATGTGTGGCTGGAACCAGGGAGTGTCCAGACACAAGTGTGTGTGCATTGCTGATTGCATCAGTTCTGTTCTGAGTAGAGTCAAGTCCTGTGTTTGTCTACAAGTCTGTTTGTCTTGATTATTACTGCTTACAGTAAAACTTGTATATAGTTTTACCAACGTCTCTGGGTGTCTCTTCGTTCTGTGCTCCACTGATTCCATCCAACTACTGCTGTGTTGCTAATACTCTGACAATTCTTTGGGTGGCCATACGTTGACAGGCGACTGGAAGGCTCAAATACCAACCAGGCGTTTTCTATGTGTCATTTGTTCAGAGGAAATTGCCCATTTCTTTCCTTTGAGACTTAAATAATTTTGCTTCCACAAGGTCACCAAGCAGGTGTTTGAACCCTGGCCCCCTGCCGTCTTAGTCCACCTTCCAACCAGTTCACCAATGATTACCTGAACACATAACAGCAGCAGCTCTTCCATGACTACAGCTTTCCTCATCGAAATCTGTCAGGCCACATTCAGAAAGGTCATTTGCTGTCCATCTACAGAAGAGTATAGACGATATCCTGTGTCCACTTCAAAATCCATCTATTGGGTACCATGTGATCCCTTTACAGTCCATTTCCCTGCAAACAACATGGTCTTCGTACGAACCCCAGTTTTTGTCACAGATGGCTTTCCAATGCTGATTGCGAAGCACCTCGACTGTCCCAGAACAGCGGCTTGAACCGTTGACCAATCTGATCCAGCCTGGAAAGGGGAAAAGCCAAAGTTAATTCTTCCCTTCCCAGTTTCTCTCTGGTTTTTGTTTCCCCTGAAGGCCAAGAATTGTTTAATTTACACAAGGACATTCAGGAGAAATGGTAGTGTCCTTTGCTAAAAACATACAACAGCAGTACATGGATCAAACACAAGTGTTGGCATATTGTAGACTGAGGGGTAAATGTTGTAACAGGGAATCATGCCAGCAATAATATTAAGAAAAGTTATACCTAGAGTTACCAGATCAGGACACTCCACGTATTCTTGTTAAGCATCATGTGTTAAGTATCAACCACTGTTGTACTTCTCATTGAAACACACAGGGAGAACATGTTTGCTTCTATGGCAATTAAAAGAGAACTAGAATATTTCACCAAATCTGGGAAGCCATCAATTCCAAGAAGCATCCCCACTCTTTTTCCTTTGAGCTTCAATTTTAGAAAAATGTTTTTCAAAGAAACCAGACTCTGGATTTCTCAGCTGGCTTTTTTCTATACTCATTTTACATATGCATTCCCCCCTGAAATGTTTACAAACCCTCTCTTTACATATGTGCATTTCCCTCCTGCAATATTTGCAATCCCTATATATACATTCATATATATCTATCTAGACATCTCTCTATATATAGATAATTGTATCTGTATAGAATTTGCAAAGACTTGCAAACATGTGAGGCAAAAATTCATATATAAAATAATGTATACACATCGATGCAGATATACAAGTACATGTAAATCTCTAGATATCTATATGTATACAGGATTTGCAAAGACTTGCAAACACATGGGGGGAAATTGATATATAAAAATTAATGGATAGATAGATAGATAGATAGATAGATAGAGGTACATAGGGATTACAAAGGCTTGCAGGGGGCAAACGCCTATATATCTGTAACAGAGATTAACAAATATTTCAGGGAAAAATGCTTTTATAAGATTAATGGGTGTATATATATATATTAGGCTTGATCGATCCATGAAAAATTTGATTCTAAACTCGTTTCAAAACTAGAGGGGGGCAGCGTTTCGTTTTTGGTGGTATTTACGAATTTTGCCCCCCAAAAAATTTGAAATTAACGAAAATTCGTTATCTTCAAAATTAATTCGTTAATGGCGGACGCGCATGCGCAGTCGCCCAAAAACAGCCCCGGGGGGGGGTCGGGGGCTCTCCTGCTCTCATTTTTTCAGCTATACTGATCAAATTTGGTACAGTGGGAGAACACAATCCACCCTGCTTGTTTGCTAAATTGCAGAGTGTTTGCCCTTTCCTAAGATTTATTGCATAATTTTATAGTTCATATAGAAAAACTTTACCAATTGCAAGAAATCTGTTCCTGCTTTTGAATTGTTATTTCCTGTTCATTCAATAGGGGTTCCATCACTGTGAAAGTTCTTGCTTGTGTATCATTGTTTCAGTGCCCGTAAATCTGTCAAAATTTTAGGGCATTGGGGGACATTGGCCAAGAGACACATTTTGCTGCCTGCCACTATGCGCAATGACTTTCCCCAGGCATCAATATTGGAGGCCATTATACCCCAGTGGTCAAGCCCCTCCCCCTCCCAAGAAATGTAAGAATTCTGCGACGTTGGTTTGATTTATTGTCTGATGGCAAAATGGGTAAAGAACAACAGCCGTGAGACAAGAGAGATGCGGCGCATCGTGGGAAACATGTCGACCACGTAGGCTGACAGGCAGCTAAAACCAAAGAAAAGAAAAGAAAAGAAAGAAAAAGCCACAGGTGGAGAGGCCCATATGTTAAAATGGGCCGGCCACAGTTGGCCGGCAAGCATCCCAGAGAGGGAAAAAATTGTGGCCCGCAACAAAGGAAGGATAGCCTCAATATGTACAGAGGGACGGCTGCGAGAGAAGAGAGATGCGGCGCATCATGGGAAACACGACCACGTAGGCCGACAGGCAGCTAAAACAAAAGAAAAGAAAAGAAAGGAAAAGCCACAGGCGGCAAGGCCCATACGTTGAAATACTGTCCACTAGGCCGGCCACCGTTGGCCGGCACGCTTCCCAGAGAGGGAAAAAGAGTGGCCCACACGTTAAAATACTAGGCCGGCCACCGTTGGCCAGCACGCTTCCCAGAGAGGGAAAAAGAGTGGCCCACACGTTAAAATACTGCCCAGGGGGGCCGGCCACCGTTGGCTGGCACGCTTCCCACAGAGGGAAAAAGAGTGGCCCACACGTTAAAATACTGCTCACTGAGGGCCGGCCACCGTTGGCCGGCACGCTTCCCACAGAGGGAAAAAGAGTGGCCCCCACGTTAAAATACTAGGCCGGCCACCGTTGGCCGGCACGCATCCCACAGAGGGAAAAAGAGTGGCCCACACGTTGAAATACTAGGCCGGCCACCGTTGGCCGGCACGCTTCCCACAGAGGGAAAAAGAGTGGCCCACACGTTGAAATACTGTCCACTAGGCCGGCCACCGTTGGCCGGCACACTTCCCACAGAGGGAAAAAGAGTGGCCACCACGTTAAAATACTAGGCCGGCCACCATTGGCCGGCACGCATCCCAGAGAGGGAAAAAGAGTGGCCCACACGTTAAAATACTGCTCACTGAGGGCCGGCCACCGTTGGCCGGCACGCTTCCCACAGAGGGAAAAAGAGTGGCCCACACGTTAAAATACTGCCCAGGGGGGCCGGCCACCGTTGGCCGGCACGCTTCCCACAGAGGGAAAAAAGAGTGGCCCACACGTTAAAATACTAGGCCGGCCACCGTTGGCCGGCACGCATCCCAGAGAGGGAAAAAGAGTGGCCCACACGTTGAAATACTGTCCACTAGGCCGGCCACCGTTGGCCGGCACGCTTCCCACAGAGGGAAAAATAGTGGCCCCCACGTTAAAATACTAGGCCGGCCACCGTTGGCCGGCACGCATCCCAGAGAGGGAAAAAGAGTGGCCCACACGTTGAAATACTGTCCACTAGGCCGGCCACCGTTGGCCGGCACGCTTCCCACCGAGGGAAAAAGAGTGGCCCCCACGTTAAAATACTAGGCCGGCCACCGTTGGCCGGCACGCATCCCAGAGAGGGAAAAAGAGTGGCCCACACGTTAAAATACTGCTCACTGAGGGCCGGCCACCGTTGGCCGGCACGCTTCCCACAGAGGGAAAAAGAGTGGCCCCCACGTTAAAATACTAGGCCGGCCACCGTTGGCCGGCATGCATCCCACAGAGGGAAAAAGAGTGGCCCACACGTTGAAATACTAGGCCGGCCACTGTTGGCCGGCACGCTTCCCACAGAGGGAAAAAGAGTGGCCCACACGTTGAAATACTGTCCACTAGGCCGGCCACCGTTGGCCGGCACGCATCCCAGAGAGGGAAAAAGAGTGGCCCACACGTTGAAATACTGTCCACTAGGCCGGCCACCGTTGGCCGGCACGCTTCCCACCGAGGGAAAAAGAGTGGCCCCCACGTTAAAATACTAGGCCGGCCACCGTTGGCCGGCACGCATCCCAGAGAGGGAAAAAGAGTGGCCCACACGTTGAAATACTGCTCACTGAGGGCCGGCCACCGTTGGCCGGCACGCTTCCCACAGAGGGAAAAAGAGTGGCCCCCACGTTAAAATACTAGGCCGGCCACCGTTGGCCGGCACGCATCCCACAGAGGGAAAAAGAGTGGCCCACACGTTGAAATACTAGGCCGGCCACCGTTGGCCGGCACGCTTCCCACAGAGGGAAAAAGAGTGGCCCACACGTTAAAATACTGCCCAGGGGGGCCGGCCACCGTTGGCCGGCACGCTTCCCACAGAGGGAAAAAAGAGTGGCCCACACGTTAAAATACTAGGCCGGCCACCGTTGGCCGGCACGCATCCCAGAGAGGGAAAAAGAGTGGCCCACACGTTGAAATACTGTCCACTAGGCCGGCCACCGTTGGCCGGCACGCTTCCCACAGAGGGAAAAATAGTGGCCCCCACGTTAAAATACTAGGCCGGCCACCGTTGGCCGGCACGCATCCCAGAGAGGGAAAAAGAGTGGCCCACACGTTGAAATACTGTCCACTAGGCCGGCCACCGTTGGCCGGCACGCTTCCCACCGAGGGAAAAAGAGTGGCCCCCACGTTAAAATACTAGGCCGGCCACCGTTGGCCGGCACGCATCCCAGAGAGGGAAAAAGAGTGGCCCACACGTTAAAATACTGCTCACTGAGGGCCGGCCACCGTTGGCCGGCACGCTTCCCACAGAGGGAAAAAGAGTGGCCCACACGTTGAAATACTGCTCACTGAGGGCCGGCCACCGTTGGCCGGCACGCATCCCAGAGACAGAGAGAGAAGTAAAAAACCAGGAAATGTGGGGCCAAGCCCCTCAGACCCGGGGGGCCGGCCACCATTGGCCGGCCCCACGCCCACACCACAGAAACCACATGGGGAAGGGCGTTTATTCTTCACGTCTGCTAGTGAACTGTGGGCCCAAGCCCCACTGCCCAGGGGGGCCGGCCACCGTTGGCCGGCCCCACGCCCACACCACAGAAACCACATGGGGAAGGGCGTGTATTCTTCACGTCTGCTAGTGAACTGTGGGCCCAAGCCCCACTGCCCAGGGGGGCCGGCCACCGTTGGCCGGCCCCACGCCCACACCACAGAACCCACATGGGGAAGGGCGTGTATTCTTCACGTCTGCTAGTGAAATGTGGGCCCAAGCCCCACTGACTAATGTGTCAACCGGACCATAGCAACAAAGTCTTTAGCCGCCACAAAGGCACACTCCCTGACAGCAAAACGTCAGCGGCCCTGGCCACACCCTTACCGGGTGGACACAAGCTAGCTGGCAGTCCACAGGGTAGTCGTGGCCAACATCACATCAATAATGATTGTAATAATAACCACAGTAAGATCTTAATTGTTATTACCCGCCCCATCTTCCCGGAGGGACTCTGAGCGGCTTCCATGGGGCGTGCCCGTCAACAATACAATGTGAACAATTAAACCCCAAAATTTTATATTTATTAAAGGAAATGTTGCATCAATAACACATAAAATAAAAAAGCTGTCACAGACAGCATACAGCATTACCTGCTTAAAAAACAGAGGTGTAAAAACACGGCTCTGTGGCCGAGGGCTGAATACTTCCACATAGATGAGGTAGTTTGAGAGTTAAAAATCAATAAAGTGCGAAATACTCTTGGCCTGGAAACCAATTCTTCATCTGGCAGCGATCCACCCCATAGTCCTCGAAGGCTTTTGGGAAGAGGAAGGTTTTACGGCTCTGATGTAAGGTTAATGTTTCTATGGCGTTGAACTAGAGGGAAGACTTGTGTGTGTGTCTGGTGTTATTAAAGGTCTCTAACAGCTGATCTGGAAAGAGGGAAATGACTTCTGTTGGTATACATTTTCAGTAAAGTTGTGGATGTAAAATAATGAAAGATATTGTCTTTATGGAATAGAAATGAATCCAAAGAACTAAAACATAGCACAACTGTGGAGACAAAAGAAACCATGAAGACATAACTCATTGCTTCCAACAGCAATACAGAGTTTCCGAGAGGTTTTTTTTTCTCTACTTATGGGTCTGCGGAAGATTAGCATCACATACCTTCTGTGTCTTATCCTCTCTGACACACGCATAGAGATAAAACTTGTGTCAGGCAATGGCTGGGATCCATTAAAAAAAGGTTTATCCCTGCCATTGTGGGATTTCACTTATCCCATATTTTAAAAGCATTGTAAAGGGGTGGGAGATAAATAAAATGTTTTCGTTATCCTAAAACAAAAGAGGCTTCGGCCAGGGTGTCCCACCTTTAACGATGGCTGTGTTAAAAAATTTGGCTTGTAAACCGCCTTTTGTATCATCCGTCAAAAAACAGTCCTCATTTTCGAATACCAAACGCAAAAAATTGTCCTGGACTGCTTCAGCAAAAGTGTTGGAAAAGTGCACCTGATACTTTAGCACAGCAGACATTTTTGCAATTACCGTAATATTTTATGATGTCAAGACATAAAATTATTTTATTACTTTCATTGAAAAGAAATTGATTCTAAATGATGTTTTTTCATTTTGTACTCATGTTGCTTGGGCCGCTGCCCCAAATAATCTGCACCGAGTCCACGCAGGGAGATGTTGGCGGGAAATATTAAATTTTGTATTCATTTAACATTGATCGTTTTATATACTCTCTGAGAGTCCTCCTCGTTTCAAAGGTATTTCTTGATATTCCAGGACCGGGAGTTTGGCCTCGAGGAAGAGTATTCTCAGATAGGTCACTCGGCAAGCTGCTGAAAGGGGTCACACCATCGTCGGCCATGTTGAATACTCTCTTCAAAGCCTTAAACTGCTAGGAGGATAATAAATGGAATGTGCTGGGTTTTTTGGGAATTCCAAGTCACATAGTCTGTCCCACGGAAAGTGTTAGTTGACATGCTGGGAACAGAAAACGGATCAACCGCCGTTTTCATGCTTGGGAACGGCTTGCAGCAGGGCCGCAGAAGTTCAGCCTCTGGAATCATCTAGCCGTTTGTCTGGAACATTAAATGCGACATGCTTGGCTAGAGGACCTGTAGGCAGGATTTGAAATATATGGAAAGCACGTTTACAACCTATGGTATGAGATAACAGTCTGCTGGCTGAAAGACAGTAGGGGCAGAGGAGCCTTCTCTCAAAGGTGAAAGAAGAAATGACCAAAGCTGGGTTGTAAGAGAAGGAAGCCAAAGGGAACCAGAGAGATGTATAACTGTTAACAACATGGATTGGATGTGGAGGGTTTGACAGATGTTTAATTTATTCTTGCGACATCTCACTGTAGGTGTGGACTGTGGGCTGCAAGTTAGTAGAGGTTTTGCAGAGCTATGTCCACACTAGACAAAAAAAGAAAAGAGACTTCATGCAAACATTGGAGGACCGCATACTGGCATTGTCATCGCAATACCGTAGTCCAGAAACCTGCGGATGTGAGAGCTTGACCGTAAGGAAGGCAGAGCGTGGGAAAAATGGCACTTTTGAAAAGAATTGCTTTTTGCAAAAACAAGACAGTGCCTGGGAGTGTAAGAAGATCCAACTGGTCCATCCTCCATGTTTTATTGCCCGTCCGATTCAAGGAGGTAGTAAAATTACAGGCATAGCATCAGGATGGCATGGACTTGAAGGAAATGACGCCGTTGATGTCCAACAGGAAATTCTTTTCTGAATCCGTCCGAGAGTTCTCCATTGATCGTAGAAGAATACAAGTCTTATTTCTGAGTGTAAGACTTTCTGTGGTGTGATTCCACCCTCTTCTATCGTCCTACCAACAAACAGAACCTGCGTCCAGAGGTCACTAGCAGCCGCAAAGGCACACGCCCTGACAGGCAAAGGGCACCGTCCTCGGGCGCGGACAGAGGGCGAGGGGACCCTAAGGTGTCCGTCCCTCGGCAACAGCGTCGACAACCGCCTCTCAAGGTGATGGGACAGTGGAAGAAGAAAATTTTGAAAAGTCGTGGACAAGGCCGAGGTGTCCCGCTTTCTGCAGTGCGGTGATTCCACCCTCTTCTATCGTCGCTGCCAACAAGGCAGCAAAAAGCACTTCCGTAGCCAGAGAACCTGCGCCCAGAGGTCACTAGCAGCCGCAAAGGCACACGCCCTGACGGGCAAACGCCACCGTCCGCGTGCGCGGCAAGAGTGCGGGGGGACCAAAAGGCGGCCGTCCCGCGGCCACAGCGTCAAGTACACTGCCTTTAAAGGCGATGGGAAAGTGGAAGAAGAAAATTTCTAAAAGAGGTGGACAAGGCCGAGGTGTCCTGCTTTCTGCGGTGCGGTGATTCCACCCTCTTCTATCGTCCCTGCCAACAAGCCAGCAAATTGAAGTTCCCACGCCACAGAACCTGCGCCCAGAGGTCACTAGCAGCCGCAAAGGCACACGCCCTGACGGGCAAACGCCACCGTCCGCGTGCGCGGCCAGAGGGCAAGAACAATCAAAGGCGGCCGTTCCGCAGCAACAGCGTGAATCACAGCCTTTCAGGGTGATGGGACACAAGGTTTACATTTGGAGTAATTTGTGCAAAATCGAAGGTGTTCCACTCTCTTTGATGATTCGACCCTCTGAGTTATACCAACAAGCCAGCAAGAAGCGGTTCGCACTCTACGGAACCTGTGCCCAGAGGTCACTAGCAGCCGCAAAGGCACTCGCCCTGACGGGCAAACGCCACCGTCCGTGTGCGTGGGCAGAGGGAAAGGGCAACCAAAGGCGGGCGTCCCGCGGCCACTGCGTCGACCACACCCGCTGAAGCCGATGGGAAAGTGAAAGATGAAACTTTAGAGAAGTGCTGGCCAAAGTCGAGGTGTTGTATTAATCCCTGTGGCAAAACACATCTTCAAAGGTTCAGATGGACAGATATCTCTGAAAAGTGTGAGTCTGGTGTATTCCTTCACCTATAATGATTATCCGAAGTATCCTCATCAAATATAACTGTGCTCTTTCTGTACAGGAACTCCGAGGATCTGGAGAAGACCAAACAGTCCTGGATCATGAGGGAAATAATTTTTGACCAAAAAAAAGAAACATAGTGAATTGAATGAAATCCGTACTGAACCCTAAGAAGAAGCATATCCTACCTTGGATTTTATGGACTAATTCCCACAGAAAATCCTTCTACCTCTAGAGCGTCAGTATTACAGGAGAGAAAAAGTATTGTAACTTCAGACTACAGAGATGGGCCAAAAGTAACTTTATTAAGTTCAACAGGGACAAATGAAAGCAACTTCACTTCGGTAAAGATAATGGAAATCTAAGCGACATTTTTTGGGACGCCTAGCTTGACAGCAGTGTGTGAGAAAACCGTCTGGGAGTCCTCGTGGACAACAACATAACAATGAGCCTACTAGGGTTTGCGGCAGAGCAAATATCCAATGGGCTTTAGGCATGCAACAACAGGGGAATAGCGTCTAGATCCAAGGCAGTCCTGTTCCCCTCTACTCTGCTGTGGTCAGACCACACCTGGAATACTGTGTCCTACTTTGGGCACCGCAGATAAATGGAGTTGCGGGCAAGCTTGAAAGTGTCTAGAGGAGTGTGACTAAAATGAATAAGGGTCTGCAGAACAAGCAGTATGAGGAGGGGCTTTATTAGCTGGCCATCATTGTTTAGCATGCAGAAGAGAAGGCTGAGAGGAGACATGTTAGCAATGTACAAATATGTGAGGGGAAGTCATAGGGAGGAGGGAGCAAGTTTATTTTCTGCTGCCCTGAAGACAACGGGACGGAGCTGTGGGTTCCAACAACTGGAATGGAGATTCCACCAGAACATCAGGAAGAACTTCCTGACTGTGATGGCTGTTCGGGAGTGGAACTGTCTCCCCCGGACTGTGTTGGGGGCTCCTTCTTTTGAAGCTTTAAAGCATAGGCTCGATGGCCATCTGTCGGGGATGCTTTGAATGAAACTTCCTGCGTTGTTGTTGGGGGAGAACTCGATGGCCCATGAGTTCTATTCCAACTCTACTTTTCTATGATTCCATGATTCAATGATTCGGGAAACGGCCCCTTGTGATTGATGAACCCAAAAACAACAGTGGGCAACGGTGAGTGATGATAAAGACGAGAAAGGAAGGAAAAAGAGAGAGGAAAGCATTGTAGGTTAGAGGAGAGAATTTTTGGACAGAGTCCAAAGGGGCAACCCCACCCCCCCCCGGCCACCCACAAAATTAGCCAAAGTTACTCTGAAGCATAGCTGATTAAAGGAGAACTATTGCTCTATGAGCCGTCGGTGTCAAAATCCAAATCTGGGAAATTCAACACGGGAAGGTTGGCCTTCAGGAAAACCAGTTTCTCAACTGTTTGCGGGTCCAGCAAGCTGCGGTGGGGCGTGACTACATCTCCCGCTAGGCTGAAGACCCTTTTGCTCTGCACGCTCGTGGGAGGACAGCTGAGGAACTGGCGGGCTACGTGTGACAGATCCGGCCACATGTGTTCGCGTGAAGCCCAATAGGCCAATGGATCACAAGATATTATCTCAGGAGGCTCCTCAAAGTACCTGTTGACCGAGCATTCGGCCGAGTCTACCTTTTGAGCAGAAGCCAGCAAAGAGGATTCTTCAGAGCAGGCTAGTATGGCCACCGTCTCTGCAAAAAAAACGTTTCCTGGTCGCTGCTGGAGATCCGTATCCCTACGGCAAACCCCTACCGGCTCCCCGGGACTTTCAGTCTCGCCACTAGCGCTAGTGCTGGGGTGACAGGCATTTCCGGAAGAGGGGCCGCTGTGCCCGTTTCCGCCACCCTGGCAGCAAAGACCTCCCTTACAAGGTTAACTAGTTGGGCCTTCCACACGGTAAAGTCTTTTGGGCAGACGTTGTACTTTAGCCGGGGATCACACAAGGCCGCCAGCATATGGACCTTGCTGGAAAGAAGTGGCTCAAGGCGTTTCCGTACAGCAAAGGACAACCTCCTCACCACCTCCTGGGCCGGCGGTGTCAGCGGTCCAGCCAGGGAGTCCAGTGTTCGACCGGCCCCAAGCCTTTCTAGGTGCCTCCTTAGCCTCAAGACCATGGGCACGGCCTGGCTAAGAAGGGCTTTTGATTCCGAAAGGGTGTCAGTGGCATGTTTGAATGGCTTTAGTATGTCTACTAGCTGGGAGATGGTGTCCCACTCTTGCTTATTTGGAACAAGTTTGCTAACTGGCGCAACCAATGTGAGGGAGATGCCGTGTACCGCCTTCTGCTGCTCGACCATGCGTTCAAGCATTTTAAAGGTTGAATTCCTCCCATGGCGCTACGCAACATCTGGGAAACGCGTTCCTTACAGCCCTCGTACAAGCCGGGAATTACTTTTCTGGAAAAGGTGTGACGGGGGGGGATTTTGTATCGGGGGCACAGCCGTTTCATAAGGCGTACGAAGCCTTCTTGTTCAACCAGGCGGAAGGGATGGTGATCAAGGGCAATCATCTCTCCCACAGTTTGGGTTATCTGCTGGGGTGTGAGTAATGTTTCCCCCGTTTTCTTTCTGGGTAATGGAATGGCCCAATCCTCCAAGGTGGACTGTGTCTGCCTTCCACCATCTTCACCAGGAGAACTTTGTGTGCTAATGCTGCCACTGGAAGGGCTTGCAGTTCCCCCTCCTACCGATATGGAGGGATGGTGTCGCTTCAAGTGAGAACTCAACCCCGAGGTCGCAAGATGTCTCAGGTCTCTGCCTCTGCTGATATTTGCCCCACAGTGCCTACAAACAGCCAAGGTAGCACTCTGAGAGTGGACATGGACATGGTCCCAAATATAAGACCTAGGCCTCCCCACAGCCACTGTGGCGACGCCCACTGAGATAGGAGTCATGGGCACCCTTTCGTCAGCTTGAGAAAGTTTTTGTTTGGATGGTACAACCTCCTCTACCTCCTCCTCACTGTCAGTAGCGGGTGGAGGGGTGGGGTTATCTATATCCTCACTATCCACCACCTGTAGTTCCAGGACAGCTAAACCTGTATGTTCCATTGATCGTCCTGTGGTCTCGGCTCTATAAGACAACTGGCTCGATGTGGAGGGCTGTGTACTTTCTGCATGCGAACAGCCGGCTTCTTCATCAAGTCCACCCACTCCCATAGTTCGGCGTTCCAGACGGATGGGACCCACCCTAACTTTTTTGGCCCCCCACAGTGTCCTGGCTGTGCCTTTACCACTATCAGGACTTGCTCCCCCAGACCCGCGTACAGCTGAACGTTTCATGACAGCAGGAGTGTTTTCAGGAGACAGATGGGGGGATGGAAAGGTGTTGTGTAAGTGGTGGAAAATATTTCTTGTTTCTTGATTGGCAACGTGTTATGTTTAGGGTATATTAACTTCCGCAAAACCGTCTATTTATTTTTTAGTTATTTTTATTTTTTTACAAGGGGATACCTGTACTTTCCAGTTCTACAAAGGAGTATGGGAGGTGCTATCCTTTGGCCAAAGTTGGCTTTTGGTTCACAGAAAGCGACCCTGGCACGGACAAACTGCCTTTTTGGAGCAGGGAAAGGGCAAAAGTGGGTCCCTTGTTTCCCAAAAAGGAGTTTTAGTTCTCCCAAGGACAATGGGAGGTGCAATTCTTTTTGCCAAAGTTGGCTTTTGATTCACAGAAAGCGACCCTGGCACGGACAAACTGCCCTGTTTGAGCAGTGAAAGGGCAAAAGTGGGTCCCTTGTTTCCCAAAAAGGAGTTTTAGTTCTCCAAAGGACAATGGGAGGTGCAATTCTTTTTGCCAAAGTTGGCTTTTGATTCACAGAAAGCGACCCTGGCACGGACAAACTGCCCTGTTTGAGCAGTGAAAGGGCAAAAGTGGGTCCCTTGTTTCCCAAAAAGGAGTTTTAGTTCTCCAAAGGACAATGGGAGGTGCAATTCTTTTTGCCAAAGTTGGCTTTTGATTCACAGAAAGCGACCCTGGCACGGACAAACTGCCCTGTGAGCAGTGAAAGGGCAAAAGTGGGTCCCTTGTTTCCCAAAAAGGAGTTTTAGTTCTCCAAAGGACAATGGGAGGTGCAATTCTTTTTGCCAAAGTTGGCTTTTGATTCACAGAAAGCGACCCTGGCACGGACAAACTGCCCTGCATGAGGCAAGGGCCAAATCACCAGGCTCCCTTGTTTCCAAAAACCCTTTAGCGTTTAAAAAAGAAAGAAGAATGCCCACCCCGCCCGCAACAGAAAAAATGGCGCAGCAGAAAAATTGCTGGCCGTCTGGAAAAATTGAAAATGCCAATCTCGTGTGGAAAAAAACACCCACAGGCCCTTTGCAAAAAATTATAAAAGCAACACCCAACAGTTTCCCCACACCTCCCAAACTCACCCACCCAAACTTTTCTCCCGGTCTTCTGTAGCCTAGCTCAGCTCTAGCTCAAAAACAGCCAAGGAGGCTGTGACGCAGCAATCTTTCCTGCCTGCCTGCCTGCCTGCCCAGAAACTCCCTTCCACCCTCTTGAGATTCACGGTGCGAATGAGCCACGAGGCTGAGTGCTCGCTCTTTTCATTCAGGACGTCCTACCAGCCCCTCCCCCTGGTTTAACGTGCTCTCTGATTGGCCACAAGGTGCAAACAACACGCTAGGTTGCCCCAGTGCACTTAAACAAGTTTGGGTGATTTGCAAAAGCATTTTTTAAAAACGAAAAAAAACGACGCCATAACGGAAAACGGCCAATCGCGGTTCGAAACCGCGATATCCAGACGTGTGGATCCAACCGCGATAACCAATGCCGTATATTGCTTCAAAACAAACGAAAATAACGAATTAATAACGGGTAACGGGGAAAACGAATTATTTGAGCAAGCCTTATATATATATATATATATATATATATATATATATATATATTCTTCTTCCTGACTTACAAGGGCTTCTTTCCCTTTTCAAAACATTCCCTTGGTTAAGAGCGAGGGAGGCTTTGGAAAAGTAAACACTGATAAGGGAGGGTAAGATGAGACATTAATGTACCATATATTGCAAGCAATGGCTTCCCGGCTCTGCTGCCGGCTTGACCTTGACCCAATTATAAGCCGGGGGAGGCTTTTCCAGCTCATAAAAAGGGCTGAAAAACTCGGCTTATCTTCGAGTATATACTGTACTTCTTTCTTACAGTTAATTTCCAAGGTGCTGCAAAACTCCTTGGTACTCTGCCTCTGCCGTTGCCTCTTTTCATGGCATCTTCTCCCGCATCCTTTCCTAGAAACCTACCTGTGCACTCCACACTGGCATCTTGGCTGTGGCTGCAGTGGTGCTCTCCCCATGGGCTTCGGTTACACTCGCTCAGGGATGCCTCTTTCCCTGTACAGTTCACTCCCTCTATCCAGATGGGACCAAATCCTTGGCCATGATGCGCTCCTCTGAATGCTTTGAGGGCATTGCCACAGCCCAATTCTCTGCATACAACCTGAGCATCATATATGTCCCAACTGGCATCACACACGGTTCCCCACTCTTGGTTGTGCAGCAGCTCTACCCGCCCAGAGCAGCGATTTGGGCCATTCACCAGGCGGGCATCTGATGGGAGAAAATAAAATAATGTTGAAATGCACCCATATAATTAAATGCAGCAGTTCAAGAAATAACAAACACCAGTCAAATGCTAAAATGTCTGATTCTTTATTATTGTCTCTCCCAAAAAGGTTTAGCACATTTATAGGGATAACATGAGCCCCACAGAAGAAGTAGGGACATACTTCTGGTCTGAGAATCCTATTTCTGCTTTTGAATACTGTACACACTGAATTATGTATCTGTGCATGGCTGCTTCCTCACCAGTGCTCTCTTGGTGCTGGCCAAAAAAGGAACATATGCATTTCCACCTGGAAATTAGGGAAAAAAACATTTATTCTCACTTCCTCATGAGGAGAAAATCAGGAAGAGGTACTTCTGGTCCATAGATATCTACTGAGACATGTTGTCAGGTTTCAACTCCAGACTATTTTTTCAAAGATAAATGAATATTTTTGCTTGAGAGAGTGTGACTTGTCCAGGGAGGTTACATTGAAAAAAATCCTAAAAATCAATACGTGCTGGGTCTTTCTGAAATTTTGTAGGAATAATTGCCTGATCATATCATCTCATCGTGCAGAAATGCAGGGAGATAAAAAAAATTAAAGTTTCCTAAAAGCCTGGGGATGATCAAATCTTTCTGAAGTTTGGCAGGATTTATGCCTTGTTCATGCTGACTAATCTTGTAAAAATTCAAGGG
Organism: Anolis carolinensis; assembly: GCF_035594765.1. Lineage (NCBI taxonomy): Eukaryota > Metazoa > Chordata > Lepidosauria > Squamata > Anolidae > Anolis > Anolis carolinensis. The sequence goes on from NC_085842.1 coordinate 5,051,384, forward strand.
CATATCTCTTTTATTTCTTAAAAACAAATTTATTTGTAAAAATTTTAAAAATTCCAAAAAATCAGTGGATGACCAAAATTTTCTGAAATTTGGCAGGCTTACGGTCATAAATGTGGCCTACAAGTGTGGCAAGATTCATCCAGATAGCTATAAAAATGATGAAGAAACAAATCTTAAAATTTTTCACATTGGCGCTAATTGAACGAATCGTCCCAAAACAAAACAAGGGGTACTTGAATTTCAAAACAAAATCCAAACCAGATTTCTGCTATTACGCACAGCTCTAATTTATCTAGATCCCTACCTTATAAAGCTTGGTTTTCAGGTCATTCCTCACAAAGATTGTATCCATGCTATCTTTTGCCTGACATTCCAAATGTACAAGGTCCACCTGATTCATTTCTCTTCCCTTCTTTTCACTCTTTCAGGTCATGCCAAGTTCCTATACCTTATCCTACAAACACACACACACACACACACACACATATTTCTTCACATTCTTACAATCCAATCTCACCCTTCCTGTATCTTTGTGGACACTTCACCCCTGTCCCCAGAGCCAGTCCAACAATGAGGTGAATTAAGCAGTCGCTTGGGGCGCAAAACATATGGGGGCGCAGTCGAGACTGCTTTTTCTGTTGATTTGTTGTAAAACATTATGTTTTGGTGCTTAATTTGTAAAATCTTAATGTAATTTGATGTTTAATAGGCTTTTCCTTAATCCCTCCTTATTATCCAACATTTTCACTTATCCAACGCTTTTATTTTTCAGTGATTGGTTTGGGGGTGCGCCAAAATTCTGTTCGCCTACAGTTGAAAAATACCTAGGGCTGGCTCTGCCTGTCCCCCATCTGTTTCACTATTTCTAAAAGGTTTCTGAGGCCAAATGGAGCCCAGAAAAGTCATGTGGATGGAAGTCAGTTTGGAACTTTCCTGTACAGTACCTGAAAAAGGTCCTCAATACAAGGAAATAAAAATTGAAAAGTTTAAAATCCATATTACCCTTCACTCATGGACCCATCTGATAGGAGCCAGGAGGCTCCATGGGTGACTTGAGCTAAACTGGTGCATGCTGCCAATTTTAGCCCTGTGTGAAGAGATTCCTAGTTGCTACAACAGTAAGTGTGTGTGACTTTTCCTGGTCACAGGGACTCCTAACTCATTACCAGAGCAAATCACACCAGCAGATCCTCCAGAGTTGCAGGGTTCCCATTCCCTGAAGTCACAGTCTGTAAAAGAATTCCCTGCCATGGTACAATAATTTAGATTTATCTTGATGGGATTATATTTCCTTCCAAAGTGGGATCCTCTTGTAGCTAATAAGGCATTTCCACAGTTTAGTGTCCTACAAACAATTTCAGCATTCTCCAGATCCCAGTCACCATCGCAAACGGTTTTCCACTGTTGATTCTGGAACACTTCCACTCTCCCAGAACAGGGACTCGAACCATTGACCAATCTAACCTGACCTAAAATGTTGAAAAAAGAAAGGGTGTCACTTTCTAACTCCTCCCTAGGTAAAGGCATTTCATCTTGAGGCTGCTCCAAGTGTTTGAGTGGTCATTTTAAGAAATAAAGAGGAGCACTGCATTTAGCCCCATCCACCCCAAATCAATGGAAAACCAGAAATGTCTAAGTATTCCAGGAACTACCATTTTTCCTCCACATAGTTGATGCTGCACCAGGGAATACAAACACAAAGAGACAGGATTTCTATTTCCAGAACAGCCAAGGTTACACCACTTGAGAACGAAGAGATACAGAGCGGAATACATTTTTGGAGATAAGTAGGCCAACCATATTTATAACAAAGTGAAACCTGGACTAGTTTAGATAAAGTGCCAGGATGTGTCCGTACCAGCTTCATTGAGCTGCTTCGTCCACCCCGTGCCATGATTTTGGGAAAGGGGGGATAGCTACATTCTCTGATAAGGGCCATCTGGACTGGGGAAAACTGGGAAGTGTAGAGTGTCCTATGAGAATAGAATGTAGCCGTTAGAAATAGATAGTGGGAGGGGTTATGGATCAGCTAGATGATATACACTGAAATTGGCAGGAACTAGTCAGAACTCTCTTTCTATAACCTTTGGTAAGAAGGAAATAAAGCTGTATCCATGGCTTTGCCTTTGTGAGCGTGTTTTTCTTCCAAGAACTTCCAGAGTCTCACACAAATGTTGCCTTGAATAAGCTGAGGGCAGTGGGGGGCATGAAATTTAGGTGAAGGGTTTAATTTACATGGTATTTTTCACACCTCTTCTACTTTGATTACATTTTTATTTATTTTTTGTTACTCTAAGATAGGCATGCATAAGCAATATATCAAATTTTATTTTGAATGGAGTAATAGTTGGCATACAACCAATCAAGAAGCTCATATGTTAAGGTGGGGAGAGGCCCATTCATAACTATGAATCCGACACAAGTTGGATGTTTGTAACTGGGATGCCTGTACTTTACTTTTTGGTTATTTTCTTCTGTAATTGGTTTTCTTGGAGAGAAAGGTGTGGACTTTGGCCCCACCTCACCTATTATCTGCTATTGGGACCAGGCTTAGCACAGCAAGCAAATCAGCTGTGTTGCAGAAGAATCCTGCCAATCTGAAGGTCAGCAATTCTAGCCCGTAAGGGGTAAGCACCCACCCTTAGCCCCAGCTCATCTGTCCAGTTAGGTGGATGAAAGCAGAAATGCAGGTAGATAATATAGGTACTACTTTTAGCTGGGAGATAACGGCAACCCACGCTAGTATTCTTGCCATGAAAACTAAATGGATCAGTACAACGAGAGATATGTCGGTATACCATCAGGAAATGAGACGCCTAGGTTGGAAGATGGTCAAAATGGTACGGGGGAGGAACAGAGGATAAGTTCAACTAGCCCTAGATGTGATGACACAGCAAACTCAAAGCTGAAAGAAGGGCAAACAGCCGACAGTGCTGGAGGTGAACAACGAATCCAATATTTTAAAGATCAACACACTATAGGAACCTGGAATGAGTCAGCACAAATTGGACATGGTTATTGGTGAGATGTGAAGTTTAAAGATAGACATTCTAGGAGTCAGTGAACTGAAATGGACTGGAATGGGCCACTTCACAAAAGATGACCACCAGATCTACTACTGCAGACAAGAGGAACACCGAAGAAATGCAGTAGACTTCATAGTTAATAATGAAGTCACTAAACCGGTGCTGGGATACAATCCAAAAAATAATAGAATGATTCAATTCAAATTCAAAGTAAGCCATTTAACATCACAGTGATCCAAATCAAATAAAATCATATACTTATACTTTGGGAAGAATATTTTTGCACAAGATATTGCAACACTAGATACTGATCTATGGTGGATCAACCTTCCCTGAATCCAGCTTGCTCCTCAGCTAGTATGCTTTCTTGTTCTAACAAATCTTGGAGTTTCCACTGCAGATGTCTAACATATAGCTTTCTGATAGTGTTAAGGAGGCTGATTGCTCGATAGTTCTCAGGTTTGTTCTTTTTCCCTTTCTTTTTTATAGATGGGAGCAATGATGGCAGTCCCCCAATCCTTGGGGATCATTGATCCAAATATACGCCCCAACCACAGCTGCCGAAGAAGCAGAAGTAGATCCGTTCAAGATCCTGCAAGGTAGACTTCAGCAATACATGGAGTGAGAGTTGCCAGATGTCCAAGCTGGGTTCAGAAAAGGCAGAGGAACCAGAGACCAAATTGCCAATATCCTCTGGATAATGGAGGAAGCCAGGGAGTTTCAGAAAAAAATCGGCTTCTGTTTTATTGACTATTCTAAAGGGTTTGACTGTGTGGATAATAACCAATTGTGGCATGTTCTTGGTGGTACGGAGATACCAAGTCACCTTGTCTGTCTCCTGAGGAATCTGTATAAAGACCAAGTAGCAGCAGTAATAACAGACCATGGAATAACAGACTGGTTCAAGATTGGGAAAGGAGTATAGCAGGGCTGCATACTCTCAACCTACCTATACAACTTGTATGCAGAACACTTCATGTGACGTGAGGGGCTTGATAAACCCAAGGATGGAGTTAAAATTGCAGGAAGAAACATTAACAACCTCAGATATGCAGATGATACCACTCTGATGGCTGAAAGTGAGGAGGAGCTGAGGAGCCTTATCACTAAAGTGAAAGAAGAAAGTGCAAAAGCCGGGCTGCAGTTAACCATCAAGAAAACCAAGATTATGGCAACCAGACTGATTGACAACTGGCAAACAGAGGGAGAAAATGTGGAGGCAGTGACAGACTTTGTGTTTCTAGGAGCGAAGATTATGGCAGACTGAGACTGCAGCCAGGAAATCAGAAGACGTTTCCTTCTTGGGAGGAGAGCAATGGCCAATCTCGATAAAATAGTGAAGAGTAGAGACATCACACTGGCAATGATGATCCGCATAGTTAAAACAATGTTATTCCCCTTAGCAACCTAGGGATGTGCGAGCTGGACCATAAGGAAGGCTGAGCGAAGGAAGAGAGATGCTTTTGAACTGTAGTGTTGGAGGAAAATCCTGAGAGTGCCGCAAGAAGATCCAACCAGTCCATCCTCCAGGAAATAATGCTCGACTGCTCACTGGAGAAAAGGATACTAGAGGCAAAGATGAAGTACGTTGGCCACATCATGAGAAGGCAGGAAAATTTGGAGAAGATAACAATGCTGGGGAAAATGGAAGGGAAAAGGAAGAGGCCTGACCAATGGCAAGATGGATGGAAGTGATTGGCTTAAACTTTGAAAGAGCTGGGGGTGGCCACAGCTGTCAGGGAGCTCTGGTGTGGGCTGGTCCATGAGGTCATGAGGAGTCGGAAGCAACTAAATGAATAAACAACAAAACAACAACAATAAAAAGATGCCATTAAAAGGACATTGATTGGAGGAAAGCTCCTCAGCATGGAAGATGGAGCAACCGCACTTTCCCCTTCCCCCTCTCTCGCGTCCCCGTGGCTAAAGTCAAGCACAACCTCCAAAATGCTTGAAATAAGATGGAAAAAAACTGTCTTTACCTCAGTTTGTGTTTTTCTGTCCTTTTTAATTGTATAATCGGCATTGAATGTTGGCCATATGTATGTCCTGTAAACCTTTCTGAGTCCCCTTCAAGGTGAGAATGGCAGGGTACAAATACTGTAAATAAATAAATAAATAGAAATTCACCTGAGCACTTTACACTCACATCCTGACTGTGGTTGCAGCTATGCTTCCCTCAAGGGCTTTTGGGACAGTCAGTCAGAGACATTTCTTCTCCTGTACAGTTCACATTCTCCAGCCAAATCAGACCAGATCCTTGGCCATAGCGAACTCCCTCAAATCCTTTTGAGGCATCTCCACAATTCAGTTCCCGGCACACAACTTGCGCATCATGGGTATCCCAACCAATGTCACACACAGTCCCCCACTGCTGGTTGTATAACACCTCAAGATGCCCAGAGCAGATATTGGGGCCATTTACTAAGCGGAGCTCTGATGGAAAAATGAGAAAATTCTGCAATAAGTCATACAATTCATCATAGTTTTTTCATGGTTAAAGACATTGAAAGTTTCCCTCTAGAGTAAACAAATTAAACCAATTGCTAGTTATTTCAGTTGATAGACAGCTTCAGGTCATTTGTTAAGTGAGGTTTATTTTTCATGTCAGGAGCAACTTGAGTCGCTTCTGGAGTGAGAGAATTGGCCGTCTGCAAGGATGTTGCGCAGGGGACGTCCGGATGTTTTGATGTTTTTACCATCCTTATGGGAGGCTTCTCTCATGTCCCCGCATGGAGCTGGAGCTGATCGAGGGAGCTCATCCGCACTCTCCCCGGGTGGGATTCGAACCTGGCAGCTTTCAGGTCAGCAACCCAACCTTCAAGTCACGAGGCTTTAGTCCACTACACCATCGGGGGCTCCAATGAGTAATTAAGCCAGCAGTTGAGTGAGTGTTTGTTTCCTGTTGAAGCTATTTAAGCCAGCATCACGCGTGAAGTCATACCTTCACTAAAATACATCTTTATAGTACTCACAGAAAACAAAACGACATAAAACAGATACACGAAGGGGAGGTGGTGAGCAGTCTGCAATTAATGTTATTCTTATTAAAAGATTATAATATTTATGTAAAAAGGAAGAAAGTACAAAAAGGAGAGTATGACAGATGGCCTTATTCAGATCAAGGAAATTGTGGGCTTGAATTTACAAGACAGAAGCAGGACAATTGATGACCCAAGCTCTTGGAGGTCTTCCAAGGGCTTGGACTTATGAGGTTGTCATGAGTTAAACACAATGGCAAATAACAGAAATAACAACTTGCCTCTATACTGATTCATTATCTTATAGTGATACAATCCTACCTGCACATTCCACACTTGCATCTCTGCTGTGGTCACAGCTGTGTTCTCCCCACTGTCCTTTGGGGCATTGCCTTAAAGATTCTTCTGTTCCAGTGCAGCTCATTCCCTCCAGCCAGATGGGACCAGCCCCTCTTCCAAATTGTGCTCCACCAGATGCGCTTAAGGCCTCTCCACAGCCCAGTTCCCTGCACACCACTTGGGCATCCTGTAGATCCCAGCCAGCATCACAAATAGTTCCCCACATTTCATTGTGAAACACCTCGATCCTTCCAGAACAATAATTAGAGCCATTCACAAGGCGAAGTTCTGATGAAACAAAAGAGTTACAGCATCACACTAATTTTTCAGTCCTAGGAAATTTTCTGGAGAACTCACAATAAAGATTAGCAATCCTGTGAAGGTATTTGTGGGGTAGGAGGGGGGAAATCAGATATATAGACAATTGTACCGTACCAGTGGGTTGTATGGAGAAGTAGCATAGGTACTGTAAAAGACGGGTCACATTCTTATTGAAACACATGAAAAATTTGTCAGCCTCTGGGTTCACACACTGTAGTTTAATGTATTTAAACTACATTATATGAGTCTAAAATGACTAGATACAGTAGAGTTCCGGTTATCTGAGTTCCATTTATCCTACACTCCGTATTATCCAACACACCGCCGAGGCGCTTGGCAAGGAGGGAAGGGACTTTGGCACACCATGCATGGAGGCACATGGAGGAGCCCCTTCAGGGGTGCAGTGGGGATGGCCTAACTGGAGAAGAGCCCTTTGAGAAACTTTTGAAACAGGCCGCAGGGAGGTGCCTCGAGGGAGGGAGGGAGGCTCCGAAGGAAGTTTTAATGGAAGGGTTGCTGTGGAAATTTTCAGTGTGTTTTGTTGTTATAGACTGAAATGTTAGATCATTTGTATGTTGTTGGATTGTGCATCTGTGTTCCGGCAAGCTTTCCAGCAGCACAGGAGTTAATTACATGCCAGCCCTGATTGATAGCCTGCAGGGCCAATGGGTCAAGACTTCTGTTTCAACTGCATGGATGGAACATTCGTCGTGAACAGTGGAATGTTGGGAGGTGCCTGCATGCACTGATTACAGACTCGGCTTGCTGAACGGACATGCCATGCTTTTCCCTTGCTGGGGGAACATGTGCCCAGAGAGTGATGGTGTTTGGAGTAGTATATAGTCTTGTAAATAAATCCCAGTACCGCTGGGATCAGCAGTAAATCTACGACTGAGGTGTCATTTGTCAGTGCTACTTTTGCAGGCTGCTTAAGTGGTTTGACTGATGAGCAGAAGGTCATCAACAGGTCAGGGCGATAGTAGTATCTCTTCTCTCCCCCTGCTCCTGCCCTGCGCTCTGACAGAAGGAACCCTGTGATCCCAGTCATTAAAGCCTTTGACAACACAGTTTTAATGCAAGTTTTCTTATCCTTGTTTGCTCACCTTTGAGAAGCTCGGAGGCTCCCATCAGCTGCTCCGAGGTGGCAGGCGGCGGGGCAGGCTCCATGCGAAAGAGGGCCTGGAGCTGCGAGGAGGCATGGGAGGAATCTGCCGCTGCCGCCGTCGTGTTCATGGCTGCCCAAGAAGATGCGAAGCAGGAGAAGGCGGTGGAGGCAGACAGAGCGGCTTGGAAAATAGGGCCTCCCTATTATCCAACAGTTTCAGTTATTCGACATTGGGCCTGCCCCTTTATGTCAGATAACCGGAACTCTACTGTAGTACAGTTTCATTGTACGGCAATGTAGATGGAGCCAGAGATAATTTTCCTGACAACGCAAAATTATTTATTTATTTATTTATTTGCTGTATGTATATACTGTTTTTCTCACCGCTGGGGGCGGGGGTGTTCAAAGAGGTTTACAACATAATAATGGCAAGAATTCAATGCCTGACATACATGTAAACCAAATCAAACATCTAGACAAGAAATATATAACTATGCATTAAAATCAACAAAACCATTAAACATAAGATATAAGCAACATTTAGACATGAAAACATAGAATTAAAATACCTAATATAAACATTAAAATCACATGATCCAAAATGCAAGATGTGAAAGGTGATCTGCCTATTAGAAACGGTAGGAACGGTACCTAAATAAAGATTGGACAGCATAAGACCTTCAGTCCATGAAGTAAGAGAATGGAACAGGGGAACCAGAAAGACAAGCAGAAGCAATTTAGCTTTTGGATTCTTATCAGTTTCTATTCTGTTATTTTACTTTAGTAGAACAGAAGAGGTGAATAACAAAAAAAAAATTCATACTCTTGGTTTCAGAAACAAATTTTCATGACAATGACTTACCTGTGCATGTTACACCAACCACATAGAATGGCAAAAGCCTGTCGAGGTCGGAGTCCTGCCATGGTGTTATTTCACATTCACTGAAGGAGGTCTCTGTCCCAGTACACTGAACACCATCCATCCAAATGGAAGGAGTTTTTTCTCCATAAATAGGATACATTAAGGGATGTGGAGCAGCTTCACAGCCAAGATGCCTGCACACCACCCAGGGTTCTTTCAAATCCCAGCGTCTGTAACTTACCATTCTCCATTGGCCATCAAGGAAGAGCTCCACTCTCCCAGTACAGCGATGACGGCCATCAGCTAATCTCATCACTGAGAAGGATACAAAACAACAATCATTATCAGGTTTTTTGGTGCTGGTAGGAAGAGAAAGAATATTTACAACCATTCCAAAGATGATTAAAAACCAAGTCTGTTTAGTGCCAGAAATCCCTGACAAGGAGAAACCTGACAAAATTCTCTGTGCACGAATACTATTTTTTACAGACACTGATGATTTTTGAATAGAAATAATATTTTCTGAGAAAAATGTTAGCTGCAAATTTATTTCGACCAAGTCCTGATCTGTGAATAATTTTTGGAAGTAGGAAGATACCAGAAGAATCATGCAGACCACAATCAAAGCGCTTTTGACATCTGCTGAAAAACCTCCAGAGAAGGAGACTCCACGATGTTCACTTATTCATTTCATCTCTTAAGAAAGAAGAGAATGAAAAGGTCCATACATAGAACCTGCCCAGAGTGTGGGGGAAGTTCCTTTCTGGAGGCATTTACACAACAGCTGGATGACCATCTGTCAGAGGTGCTTTGATTGTGCTTTTCCTGCATGGCAGGGGGCTGGACCAGATGGCCCTATGTGGTCTCTTCCAACTCTATGATTCTAACCTATATTCCCTCACTAGAACCTTCTCAAAATACTCCATTTATACCTGCAACTAACAGGTTTTTCTGAATTCTGCTGGGACAAGGGAGACGGGACAGAAGGCTACAAATCAACCTCATCATGGATGGTCAAGAAAGGAATCTTTCAAAAATGTGAGCATAGTTATCATGTCATTTCTTCGCCTTCTCTTCTCCAGGCTAAACATACCCAACTACTTCAGTGGCTTCTCCTAAGTCTTGGCTTTTAGATGTTAAACATTTTGGCTGTGATTGTATTCTAATTTGTCAGTATCAGGCCTGAACTGTGACAAATTACTTCAGAACTGGAAAAGAATTCTGACATCCAGATGTCTATTGGGAATCATTGGAAGTTTTTCCACAGAGTTTTGATGGCATCCTCTTGGGAATACTTTAACTGGCAAATTCCCATATTGGTATTGCTGCATTGACATAGTCCTGCATTGGACTTATTTTACCTATTCATTACATCATTCATTGATTGAATTCATATCCTGCCTTTCCCCTCAGATCAAACACAAGGCACCTTCAAAGAATGTAATACAAGATTCAGACAGAGAAGAGCATTTTTAAAGTATTTTTGTAGGTACATTTGAGAGGGAGAATATGTGTCTTCACCTGACTTCACGATTACCTGCACATTCCACACCGACATCTTTCCTGTGGTCACAGGTGAGACTGAGGCTCTTCTCTTGAGGACATTTCTTCAGAACCTTCTCTTTCCCTGTGCAGTTCACTTCATCCATCCAAATGGGACCAGACCCTTGACCAAATCTTGCTCCAATGGCTGCTACTAGAGCTTCTCCACAGCCTACTTCCTGGCACACCACACTGGCATCCTCTAAATCCCAGCCATTGTCGCACACGGTTCCCCAAGCCTTGTTATGGAACACCTCTACTCGACCAGTGCATGGAGTTGGACCATCTATCAATCTTACCTCTGATTGGGGAGAGATCAAATAAATAATAATAATAATAATAATAATAATAATAATAATAATAATAATAATAGAATGTGACCTCTGGTGGCAGAGGACTCTTACAAGTAAAGCAAGCAGTCAAAGAAGAAGAACATGCCTTGGCAGAATATATAAAGCAAAGTGAAGAACCTGCTTTGATTGAAGTAAAAAAAATCAGAAACTCCTCAAAGCACAGCAGACAAAGAATTGGTACAAGAAGACTGCACTACAAACTAGAGCTGACAACTGGCACAACAAGGTATTGCATGGACAGTTCCTTGACAAAATTGAAGGGAAAGCTGACAAGGAGAAGACCTGGCTATGGCTCACAAATGGGACACTGAAGAAGGAGACAGAAGGCCTGATTCTTGCAGCCCAGGAGCAAGCCATCAGAACAAATGCAATTAAGGCCAAGATTGAAAAATCAGCCGATGACTCAAAATGCAGACTCTCTTCTCTTCTCTTATGCTTGTTTGCCATTCACATGGCACAGGAGGAGGAAAAGGGACTGCCAAATAGCAGGTAGGTTCCCTCCAGCCGAAACCAGCTTCAGCATGGCTGGGCAGTAGGGATGCCCTCATACCACCAAGGTGGCTCAGGCTGCAATGCAATGTCAGGCTGCAATGCAGGCCAGAACTAGCATTTTGGACACTGCTTCCAGCCTTCATTCTGTTCTGTTCATTCACTCAGTCATTTCCGACTCTTTGTGACCTCATGGACCAGTAAACGCCAAAGCTCCCTGTCGGCCGTCGCCGCCCCCAATTCCTTCATTCTCTAGCTGGGTAGAATTGCCCTGAGATTTTCAGGTCAGAGACCTTATGTCTGTGCTGGGACACCAATGCTGACTTTCAGTAATTTTGCTCATCGTTAATTTTCTGCTGCTTTATAAAACCATTTAATGACTTTGAAAGCCATTTCTAAATGTTGCAATCATCACAATGAGTTCCATGGGTCATAGAATTAGAGAGTTGGAAGGGATTCCAAGGGCCATTTAGTCCAACACTACCAAAGTGTGGAACTCTAGAAAGATGGTCATCTTGTTGTTGAAAACCAGACCACAAAATTATGACCTCTATAGTCCACTGCTCCATAGGGGGTAATTGTAGAGCCCGCATGGATTTATTCCTAGTTTCAGAGTTATTTTTATTAAATACCCACACACACCCCCCTGGCCCGGATGCTTCATAGACATACCTCAGACCTAAGGGGATGGTGACACCGTGACACCGTAGTTAAAATAATCTTCTCACAAAGCCCCGAGAAGACACCTGGGATGTTCAATGGGCTTATGAAAGAGCCTTTGGGTTTTTTCCTGATATATCTGCTGGAAAATAAACTTGGCCTAGAGTACAAAGTCCAACAAATTCCTCACTTGCCTTGAAGACAATTTTATGGTCCAGAAGGTAGAAGAGGCAACAAGGGGATTGGCTACTCTCAATCTCATCCTAACAAATGCGGAGGACCTGATCAATGCAGTCGAAGTGGTTGTATCCTTAGGGACAAGTGACCATATTCTCTTGCAGTTTGCGATACAAAGGAAGGTTGAAACTCAGATGAGTCAAACCCACATTCTGGACTTTAGGAGAGCTGACTTCCAAAAAATAACCAGGAAAATTGCATTCAAAGCACTCCCGACAGATGGCCACCATGCAGCTGTGGACAAGTCTACATAGGGACCACCAAATGCAGCAGCATTGCCCAGATACGAATCAAAGAACATGAAAGGCACTGCAGACTAATTCAGCCAGAGAAGTCATCCATAGCAGAGCACTTGATGAACCAACCTGAACACAGCATATTATTTGAGAACACAGAAATTCTGGACCACTCTAACAAGCACCATTTCAGGCTACACAAAGAAGCCATTGAAATCCACAAGAAGCATGTGGACAATTTCAACAGAAAGGAGAAAACCGAGAACATGAACAAAATCTGGCTACCGGTATTTAAAAAATTCTAGAATCAGAACAGCAAATAAAACAAACCCTCAGAAAGGAGAGGAATTCCAGACATGATACAATCAGGGCCAGCTAACACTTACCAACAAAGGATTCCCCCAGGCAGGAAGATGCTCGGCTTTGAAGCTGCAAGGCCATTCAATACTAATCAAGGTGCCCAATTGCACTGTTCACACTTGCATCAAGCAGACAAGAATTCTTTCTCCCACCCTGGACAGTTCAACAACATCTGAAAGGGGGCAGTTGTCAACCCCAGACATTGGGGGAAAAAACGCAATCAAGCTAACCATGGTTGATGAACTTACCTGAACATACAACAAAAGCGGTTCTTCCACTATCACAGCCATGTCTCCCCAAAGGACTTGCCGAGCACTGAAACAGAGAAGATTCTGTCCCTCTGCAATGGACGCCATCCAACCAAATGGGGCTGGTTCCACTTCCATTCCACGTTCTGCTTTGATTCATGCTGCCAGTTCCACATCCCATCTCGTGGCATACCACTGTGGCTTCCTCAATGCCCCATCCATCTCCACAAATGGTGCCCCATTCACCATGATGGAGCAATTCTACTCTTCCGCTGCAATTATCTACCAATCGAATCTCCGTTGGGTGTGTGGGATCAGAGCCCCAGGGCTGACCTAAGAGAGAAAAGGTAAAAAGACAGAGGAGACAGCTATCCTCCTTCTCTATTCCTGGAACAATAAAACCCCAGGAAATTCATGGGGAAGACTCACCTGCGGCACAGGTGAGGATGTGAGAGAGAGAAGGAGAGGGACAGAGGAAAGAAAGCTGTTGCACTCACCGGCACTTTCTCAGCCTTTGGAGGCTTCCCAAGACCACCTCAGCTCTAGATTATTAAATATGGTTTTCTGTGGGCAAGCAGATGGCGACTACTGGATGGCATATGTCCTGTATCAGAAACTAGAGCTGATGTGGTCTATCCAATGCAATTTTCTGAATCAACACCCCAAATAACCAAACTGAATCTAAAGTTAACCAAAAACTGTTTTGTAACCCTTTTTGTACTAATGTTGGAGAGTAGTCCCTGGTCAATGTGGTCCCTGGTCAAAAGAAAGTTGGGAACTACTGCTTTAAGAGGAGAGTCCCTTGAATAATAACCCTGAAGGACTGAAGAGTTTGTCAATATACTTCTTGAATTGTGGGTTCCAGAATTGAACACAGTCTTTTTCCCGATGTGGTCGGACAGGAACAGACTAAAAGTGAATCCCGCAAAAACTGAGATACTCTGGCCCGGCCAACCACCAGAGTTAACCCAGTCACTGCCTGATTTTATTTATTTTTATTTATTATTATTTATTTTTCAAACTTATATGCCACCACTCCCCTAGGGCTCGGAGCGGTTTTCAAGAACCGGCTAAAATCAACAATTTAAAAAACATTTTAAAAACATCTTTTAAAAAAAACATCTTAAAAACACCCTAAAAGCACCTTTTAAAACATCAGCAACAGAACTCAAAAGCCTGTCGAAACAGGTGTGTCTTACATGCCCTGCGGAAGGCCAACAAGTCCCGCAAGGCACGAACTTCAGGTGGCAAGGTGTTCCACAGAGATGGTGCCACTACTGAAAAGGGAAGTTCTGGTTCTGTCTGCTACTGTTAAAAGCCTCGAGGTTGTGTTGGACTCATCGCTGACAATGGAGGCCCAGATCACTGCCATAAGTAAGCAGGCCTTTTTTCATCTTCAATATCTGAAAAATGTGCACCACGATAAAGGTTCAAACCATAGAACACAATAGGTATATTAGAGCATCATATACATAATAATGTTAACAATAATACAAATAATAATACAACTGATAACCAAATTCTGTCAGCTGTAGTGGCATACAGTCATAACTTACAAAGATTTATAGACTGCAATAATCCAGATTTAAATGCTACACAGAGCGGTTTTCAATATAAAACATATATCAGACATATATCAACAAGACTCCAACTAAAGTGTGTTAGCGACACAGTATGTGTGCATCCAGTCTCTCCAAATGCATGTAATATGCTGTAAAACTCAATATATCAGTGTGCAAATCAATTGGCTCAAACTTGGCTTGGAGTCAAAACAAATCAAAGTCTCTGTAGTCTTGGAGCAGTTCTATAGGACTCCTCTAGATGTAAATGCAGTCAATAGGCTGTAGCTTCAGTTTGTTGACAATAAATGGTCAAATAGATGTTATTTTAGAGTAGCTGGCTGTGAGCCGAAGTAAGCTGTTTACAAGCTGTTTACACAAGCCGTTTACATTTTCATCTTCGCCAGGCAAGGAAATTGGCATCCTACCTTTCGACAGAACGGTAATCCATGCAACAGTCACCACTAGGTTGGATTATTGTAACGCTTTATATGCCGGCCTTCCGAAGATAAAAACCCAGAAGACCCAAATGGTCCAAAATGCGGCGGTCAGGCTGCTAGCAGGATCATCTATAAGATCCCATATTACACCGATTCTGAAACAACTGCATTGGCTACCAATAGAACATCGGCTCTCTTACAAGATACTGATTCTAACATTTAAAGCTCGAAATGGCCAAGGACCATATCTTAGGGACCGCCTCATTCCTTTTATTCATCAGTGGTCACCTCGATCCTCCCAGGAAAATCTCCTATACGTACTGGGCCCTAGGGAGGTACACCTGGAAGCTACAAGGCGTAGAGCCTTTTCGGCCGATACTCCAATTCTGTGGAACTCATTGTCTCCATATGTTAGAGCAATGTCGGAGTTGGGACCTTTTGTAAAAGCACTCAAGACTTGGCTGTTTGGTTGTGCATTTATGTAAATCAGATCGAATTTGCCAAATAGTCACTGTTGAATGTTTTTATGTTGTGGAATGATATTTTAAATTGTAAGTCACTCAGAGCACTCTGGTGGGGAGTGACTAATTAAGAAATAAAGTGAAGTGAAGTGAATAGAGTGGAACTCATTCTTCCCTCAATGTGTATTCTCTATACATAATACTACACTGAAGTAGGATATGTCTCATGAGTATCTTACCTTTAGAGGTACACATCTCTAATTCATCTTCCAATTGCAATGACATTTGTATTACTAAAACATGCCCTACCTGGGACTGCTTTTGAAGGTGGTTTGGGAATGTCACCCACCCCACCCACCATCATCTCCCCTTTTATGCCACTGCAATGCCCTTCCTGGGCTTGGATGTATCAATATTTCTTCAGAAAAGATTGAGAAAGAAGTGATGACTGATAATCTGTGCTGTGACCAGGAAGCAAGTGAGCTCACTGATACAGTTTCCAAGCAATGGCAGAGATATGGAAGAAATGAGAACATTCACATTGAGATGAAGATTGCGATCTTTAAAAAATTCTCTTAAAGATATAATGGCCAGGAACATATCTGTTTCCTTGGCTAAAGTACATTTGTACACAAGATCTATGAAGAGGGACCGGCCTTGTCTCTCAATCTAAAAACTGTAGTCACCAAGTTCAGCTACGCACCCATCAGGGAAAGCACCTCATCTGGAACGCTTTTCCTTTAAGGGGAGAGTCCCTTGAAACAGTAATCCTCTACTGCAACCTTGGCTGAGGGAAGGAGTGAAGAAGAGCATGCCAGGTTGGATACTAGAGATGTGTGCAGTATTTATTCCTTTTGTTTCATTCGTGTTTCCATTTTGTATTGTCAATTTGGATGGCACAAAACAAAAAGCCCCCCCCTCCCCTTGAAACAAAAAAAAAAAAACTCGAAATGAAACGCAGGCGGGAGCTGGCGGCTCCAAGTCTCCCTTTCAGATCAATTGCCTCACAGGACCTGCAGCCAATTGCCGAGCAAGGAACACTCCTTACTCGGCAATCGACTGCAGGCCCTGCGAGGTTCAGGTACGTAGACCCCCATCCCCTACTTTCCTAGTAAATGTCTAATAAAAATTATTTGGGAAAAAGAGAGATGAATACCTAGTTGTTGTTGTTGTAGTAGTTGCTGTTGCTGCTGTAAGAGTTCAAGATTCGTAGCAATCAACTGGTCCAGGATGTGTCCAAAATGTGATACTTGCACTTTAGTCCTCTTGATGTCTAAGACCAATTTATTACTCTAAGGCAAGGGTTCCCAAACTAAGGCCCAGGGGCCGGATGCGGCCCTCCAAGGTCATTGACCTGGCCCCTGTCCTAAACTTTAGACTTAGGGTTGACCTAGGTCTACCTGGTCTTTTGAGGTCTTTTTGCTTACCTATGGTCTTATGAGATCGTTTAGATCAGGGGTCCCCAAACTAAGGCCCGGGGGCCGGATGCGGCCCTCCGAGGTCATTTACCTGGCCCCCGCCCTCAGTTTTATAATATAATATATTGTATATACATATAATATTGACAATATTATAATGTAATACAATATAACACTAATAATAATACCATATAATAATATTAATTATATATTCTATATTACATATAATATTACTAATAATATTAAGGCATAGTGGTATAGTTCAATATAGTAATATATAATACTAATATTGTGCTATGCTAATAATATAATATATTGTATGTACATATAATTTGTAAGCCACTCTGAGTCCCCTTTGGGGTGAGAAGGGTGCGATACAAATGTAGTAAATAAATGCAGTAAATAAATAAATAATAAATAAATACATTTTAGAGTTAGGCTCTCCCAAAGTCTGAAATGACTTGAAGGCACACAACAACAACAACAACAATCCTAATTAACTTGACTAAATACATAATAATAAATAAATAAATTTTAGACTTAGGCTCGCCCAAAGTCTGAAATGACTTGAAGGCACACAACAACAACAACAATCCTAATTAACTTGACTATCTCATTGGTCAGAAGCAGGAGCACATTTCCCATTGAAATCCTGATAAATGTATGTTGAGTTAAAATTGTTTTTATTTTTAAATATTGTATTGTTCTTTCATTGTTCTTGTTGTTGTTGTTGTTTTTGCACTACAAATAAGACATGTGCAGTGTGCATCGGAATTTGTTTGTATTTTTTTTCAAATGATAATCCGGCCCCTCAACAGTCTGAAGGATTGTGGACCAGCCCTCGGATTAAAAAGTTTGAGGACCCCTGGTTTAGATGGTCCTTGAAGATCTCTTTGCTTAGCTGCAGCCTTATGAGACCAACTAGATGGCTTTTGGAGGTCACTTTCCTTACCTATGGTCTTATGAAACCATCTAGATAGTCTTTGGAGGCCCCTTTCCTTATCTATGGTCTTATGAGACCATCTAGATGGTCTTTGGAAGTCTCTTTGCTTACCTATGGACTTATGAGATCGTCTAGATCAGGGGTCCCCAAACTAAGGCCCATGGGCCGGATGTGGCCCTCCAAGGTGATTTACCTGGCCTCTGTCCTAAAGTTTAGACTTAGGGTTGACCTAAGTCTGAAATGACTTGAAGGCACACAACAACAACAATCTTAATTTTGGACTATTTCATCATAGTCCGGCCCCCTAACAGTCTGAGGGACTGTGAATCGGCCCTCCACTTAAAAAGTTTGAGGACCCCTGCTCTAAGGCATACCTGCACAACTTGCAGCCCTCCAACCGTTTTGGCCACCAACTCCCAGAATTCCTGTCCATTGAACAAGTTATTCCGGGAGTTAGAGATCCAAAAAACTGGATGTCGCAGGTTGTGCAGGTCTGCTCTAAGGCCTATTTATTGATGATTTTAGTAGTCTGTACCTTGATTTTGTTAGTTGCTCGACCGATAGCTGACAATGTCCTGTCAGCAAGCTTCCAGTGACCCCCTGCCCAAGGAGGATGGCCATTATGTACCCTCTGGATTCAGGGATGAGTGGCAGCACAGCTAAAGGAGTTCCCCATTGTGTCCACCATCTCCCCTTACAATATGTCTTTAGGGGGTGCCTTTCTTCAGATTTTTTTTTTCATGTCAGGAGCAACCGGAGTTGCTTCTGGAGTGAGAGAATTGGCCGTCTGCAAGGATGTTGCCCAGGGGACACCCGGATATTTTTGATGTTTTTTCTATCCTTGTGGAAGGCATCTTTCATGTCCCCGTGTGGAGCTGGAGCTGATAGAGGGAGCTCATCCGCACTCTCCCCGGGTGGGATTCAAACCTGGCAGCTTTCAGGTCAGCAACCCAACCTTCAAGTCACGAGGCTTTTATCCCCTAGGCCACCGGAGGCTCCTTTCTTTAGAATGAGGCATTGTGAAGAAGGTGACCCCCAAATCTTCCCCTGCTGCCACAATGAGACAGGTTGGGCAAGAGCTCTACAGTGCCCTACAGTCACAGGAGTAGGTCAAAATAATTATTTGTTTTATTTAGTTTTATCCTACCTTTCTCCTGATAAAGGGACTCAAGAGGCTAAGTGAAACCAAGGAATATATGTATATGTATCTTCTAGAGGGAATTTGGATCACAGGAAGTTGATGAAGTCAATCAACCCACCTGAACATATAACCCCAGCGGTTTCTTCATGGCTGCAGTCATGTTCACCCCATGGACTTGCTGGGCACTCACTGAGGGCGGATTCAGTTCCTCTACATCTAACATCATCGAGACCAATGGAGACAGTTCCATTTCCAAACTGTGCTTCATGTGTGGCCGAGACTGCAGATCCACAGCCCAGTTGGCGGCAGACAACCATGGCCTCCTCGATGCCCCAACTGTCATCACAAACAGATGCCCACTGACCAGAAAGGAAGACTTCAACCCTTCCACTGCAGAGATTTGGACCTCCAACCAGCCTGATCTCCATGTGGTCTGACTCTGCAACACTTGAGCCCATCACTAGACATAAAGGAAACAGAATAGCAAAAAATGCTTTAGCACAGCGGTCCTCAAACGTTTTCAGTGGAGGGCCAGTTCACAGTACCTAAACTGTTGGGGGGGCGGACTATGATGAAATAGTCCAAAATTAGGATTGTTGCTGTTGTGTGCCTTCAAGTCATTGCAGACTTAGATCAAGTATAAAGTTTAGGACAGGGGCCAGGTAAAGGACCTTGGAGGACCGCATCCATCCCTGATCTAGACAATCTCATAAGACCATAAGCAAAGAGACCATCTAGATGGTCTCATAAGGCCATAGGTAAGGAAAGGGACCCTCAAAGGCCATCTAGACAGTCTCATAGGACCACAGGTAAGGAAAGGGACCTCCAAAAGCTATCTAGGTGGTCTCATAAGGCCGTAGCTAAGCAAAGAGAACTCCAAAGACCATCTAGATGATCTCATAAGACCATAGATAAGCAGAGACCTCCAAAGACCAGGTAGACTTAGGTCAACCCTAAGTCTAAAGTTTAGGACAGGGGCCAAGTAAATGACCTTGGAGGGCCGCATCTGGCCCGTGGGCCTTAGTTTGGGGACCCCTGCTTTAGCAGATGGCATCAGAACACTTTCTTCCCTGTTTTATTTAAAAGGCAGAAATATTGGTCTGCTTGAAATTGCAGTTGCAGGATCTTATCAAGTTCCAATTAGTCCTATCTAATATGGCATGCCTTCACTCTAACAATCTATTTTTAAAGCACCCATCTAATCACCCAAGTTCTGCATGAAAAGCAATGGTGACAACAATCTAGGGACAGATGGATTCTCTCCTTATCCACTTCCAAATTGATTCTCCCAACAGTCAGCTGCTAACTTTTCAAACACCTTTATTCAAACTTCCAGCCAGCCCCAATTTTCTCTTAGATTCAACACATTGCTCTCCTTCTTTTGACCGTAATCTACAATACAGTAATTCCAACTGTCAGGCTCACTTCAAAGGACCAGTCTGAACGCAGATCAAAGATAGCTGCTCTCAAATTCAATCTTTATTGAAGAATACATGACTTTGGAAAAGTCGAGAATGACCTAATGTTTACATACATCTAATTTTATCACTTCTGATGCAACGTAATATCACACGCAAATATCATCATCAAACCCCACCTTCGGAATCACATTTCTACCATGATTTCTATTCCCACACACTACAGCAATTATAATTGTTTATACTTTCAACTCTGAGTTCCCAGGCTCATTTTATCTCCTCCCGCCAGGTGCTTGCAGGGTTGTTTTATGTTATGAAGTCAGATTCAGGGCTTGGAAATTCAGCCCTGGGATCTGGCTCCATGACATGGCGCCCTCGTTTTCTTCGTCCTCCTCTTCGGTTCTTCTTTCATCATAGTTCTGAAACAAATCAAACAATAACTCTATGTGTCCATTTTGTCCAAAGTCCCCATATACTTTTTCAGTAAGCTGCGATGGAATACTGGGTGTATTTTCCCTAAACTTTTTGGCAATGCCAACTGGAAAGTCACTTCATTGATAACACCCTGTATTCTGAATGGTCCAATATATTTGGGGCCCAGTTTTCTTGAAGGTAGCCCCAATTTGATGTTTTGGGTACTTAACCACACTAGATCTCCTTTATTTAATTTATCGCCTTCCACCCTCTTTCTGTCTGCGAACGCTTTATACTTTTTGTGTGCTTCCTTTAAGGATGCAGTCACTTGACTCCAACATTCTAGCATTTGCGTTTTCCACTTCCCTGCCTCTGTTTCCTCATTTTCTGTCCACCTTGGCAACTGGGGTAAAGGCTGTATTTCATACCCGTAAACTACTTCAAAGGGGGTTTTATTTGTTGCTGAATGTATAGTTGAATTAAAGGCTAGTTCCGCAAAAGCCAACCACCTAGACCAGTCATTTTGTCTCAAGTTAGAGTACATTCGAAGGAACTGCCCAAGCGTTTGCTGAGTACGTTCTACCGCCCCGTTTGTCATGGGGTGAAAAGCAGAACTTAGACTCCTTTCTGCTCCTAGCATTTCCAAGAATTTTTCCCAAAACTTTGCTGTGAACTGTACTCCTCTGTCACTGACTACTCTACTGGGACATCCATGTAGTTTGTAAATATGATTTATGTACAATTCAGCTAGTTTCTCAGCCGATGGTAGTTTCGTCAGCGCTATAAAGTGAGCCTGTTTAGAAAACAGGTCTAATACTGTCCAAATATAACGATGTCCTTTGCTAACCGGCAGTTCTCCCACAAAGTCCATAGCTACACATTCCCAAGGTCTGGTAGGTTCCGCTACTGTTTGTAACAATCCCATAGGCTTCCCTCCTCCCGATTTATTTCTGGCACAATCATCACATTGAACAACATGATTCTTTATGTCCTTCCTCATTCCTGGCCACCAACAATGTTTTACTATTGCCTTTGTTGTTTTTGTAATTCCTGTATGACCAGCGCTCTGGTTGTTGTGAAAACGATGCAGAATCTTAATCCTTAATATTGCTGGGATATACAGTTTCTTGTTTACAAACCAAAATCCCCCCTTCTGTTCCCCCTTTTCTGCGTTGGACGCGATCCATTGATCTCCTTCATAAGACTGTTTAAGTTCATTTCCCCAGTTTTCTTCCCCGCCGAGTTCAACAAAAGCCGTGTCCTCCTTTTGGGTTTGTGCTCTTGTCCTGACAGCTAAGCCCCATTGTTTGTCAGAGAATATTGTCCCCTCTTTTGCTGTGGTTATGCCTTCGTGTTGAGGCATGCGTGAAAGAGCATCTGCCAAGACGTTCTGCTTCCCTTGAAAAAACTTTAATTGGAAATCGAATCTGCTGAAGTATTGCGCCCATCTAATTTGTTTGGGGGACAATTTTCTAGGAGACTTTAAATACTGTAGGTTCTTATGGTCAGACCAAATTTCAAATGGGATTCCGCTTCCTTCGAGAAAGTGTCGCCAGCATTCTAAGGCTTTTAATATGGCTAATGCCTCTTTTTCCCATATTGGCCAACTTTTTTCAGTTTCGCTGAACTTCCGTGATAAATATCCACAGGGTTTTAAGTTCCCATTTTGATCTTTTTGCAATAGTACTGCCCCATACGCACAGTCTGAGGCATCGCAATGGATTATGAAAGGGCTCCTGATATCGGGGTGTTTTAGGATGGGTCCTTCAGTGAAGCATTCTTTTAAGGTTTCGAATGCCTTTTGGCATTCTGGCGTCCAACTCAGTTTGGCGCCAGGAGCTTTCACTTTTGCTGTCTCCCCTTTCCCTTTTGTTTTTAAAAGTTCTGTAAGGGGTGCGGTTATTTGCGCGAAACCTTTTATGAAGGGTCTGTAAAAATTTGCAAACCCCAGAAATGATTGTAATTGCCTCCTTGTTTGAGGCACTCCCCATTCTTTCACATCTGCTACTTTAGCTGGATCCATAGCTAACCCTTCTGGAGATATCCGATACCCCAGAAAGTCAATTTGAGTTTTATTGAATTCACATTTGGACAGTTTTGCGTACAGCTTTGCTTCTCTTAGTCTCTGCAAAACTTCCCGGACCAATTTTACGTGCTTTTCCTTATCTTCAGTTACAATCAAGATATCATCAAGAAATATGAATACCCCTCTGTACAATAACGGGTGTAGTATTTCATTTATAAGCTGCATAAAGCAGCCGCCTCCGTTTTTTAACCCGAAAGGCAAAATTTCGTATTCAAAATGGCCGAATGCGCAGGAAAATGCAGTTTTCCAAGTATCCTCCGGTTTGATCCTTAATTTATGATACGCTTCAATTAAATCCAGTTTAGTAAATATGCTCCCTTTCTTCAATACGGTAATTAAATCCTTGACTAAGGGCATAGGGTATTTATTGTCCTTAGTAATTGCGTTTAAATTTCGATAATCAATGCACAATCTTAGGGAGTTGTCTTTCTTTCTCCTAAATAACACTGGGGCCCCGAGAGGAGAATTGGATGGCTTAATGAAGCCTCGCGCCAGGTTTTTATCAATGTATTTCCTCAATTCCTCCTTCTCCTGCACAGACATGGGATACACTTTTGGTTTGGGTAAGTTTGCTCCTGGGGTTGTCAGGACCCAGGCTGCAAAGGCACCAATAACCAAACGCAGAGGCCAGAATCTAACTAATATCTTTATTGAAGGAATATATAAAGTTAATAAAAGCAAGTATATGAAATTGTCCAAAAGCAGACCTTTCAAGAAAGGTCTCAATTAGCCCAAAAAAGCGATGTCCAATATAAAATATTAAGGTCCAAAGTTGTAATCCAATAACCGAAACACTCACCTTGCCAGGCAAAGTGAGGGGAGATGTCAAGGTCCTTTAGTCCATAAACTTGAGCAAGGCTAGGAAATGACTTGATACTTGAAACAAGGCTTAAAACGTGGAACAAGGTAACAAGGAACAAGAACAAGGTCCGTGGAAGAACTTGGTAAAATCCGTGATACAAGGCAATGTTTAGTCCTGGGAAACAAGCAAGGTCCGTAGGTAAACAAAGGCAAAAACAGGAGCGAAGGCTGGAGAGCAGGGCAAGGCTTGAGCAGGAGCGAGGCTTGAAACGGAGCGCGCTGTCCAGACACAACTCGCTCCGGAGGTTGACGAATTGACTCCGCGAAGTTACTTCGCGGGTAAATCACCTATATAGAGTCTAACTTTCCCGCCGAAACAGTTCTCTGGGAACCAGAAACGAAAGCTAATCTTTGAGACCAGATGTTTGACTCCTTAAGGATTCTCACGAAAAAGGAGACTTAATTGGCTGAATTCTTGGCTGCTATCCTCGCACTCCTGCGCGAAGCAGCTTCCAAACCTCTCTGTTGTTTACAAAACTCATGGCGGGAGAACACAGGAGAAGTGGGCTCCGGATTTGTTTGACATACTTCTGGGTCACAACTTTCTTGCAGGTGCAAGGTTCCCAGATCTGCCTGGGAAAGATCTGGCTGAGAAAATTCCAGTTCAGACTGGGAAGGTAAAAAACCCAAGTTTTCTTCATCATCAGGCATTACAGTGTCATAAGCAGGACTACAAGGCCCATGAGTCATCACACTATCCCCCTCCTCAGGGCCCCTCCCAAACTGGGACTCTCTCCCCGAAGCGCGAGGCCGCGGTTTGGTGGGATAGGTCTGATGAAAGCGACGGGTTAGATCAGGAGCGTGAACTGTGGAGGCGTCTTCCCAAGAGCACTCCTCAGGGCCAAAACCCACCCAGTCAATGAGATATTGCAGGCGGCGGCGGTGAAAGCGAGAATCTAAAATGTCCTCAACCTCGAACTCCTCCTCCCCATTCATCAAAACAGGAGGGGGAGCCGGTTGGTCTGTATCAGGACGCACACCATCCGCCGGAAGGAGCAGGGAACGGTGAAACACTGGGTGGATGCGCATTGAACGCGGAAGTTGGAGTTTGAAAGTCACGGGGTTTAATTGCGCCACCACTGGATAAGGGCCAATGAAACGGGCATCTAACTTCCGGCAAGGGCGGTGGGAGGGCAGAAAGCGAGTGGACAGGAAAACCCGATCTCCTACCTTGATTTCGGGGCCCGGCTGGCGATGTTTGTCAGCGTGGCGTTTATAGTCCTCCTTGGCTTGGTCCAGTTGCTGGAGCAAAAGTTGTTGTACCGCTGTGAGTTCCTGCAGCCAATCCTCTGCTGCGGGAACTTCTGAAGTTTCAATGACAGGGGGAAAGAAACGTGGGTGGAAGCCGTAGTTTGCAAAGAACGGCGTTTCTTTTGTAGAAGCTTGAACTCCATTGTTATAAGCAAACTCTGACAGTGGTAACAGAGAAGCCCAATTGTCCTGTTGGTAGTTTACATAACAGCGAAGATACTGCTCCAAGGTGGCATTGGTGCGCTCCGTTTGCCCATCTGTTTGAGGATGATGAGCTGAAGATAAGCGAGAGTCTATGCCCAATAGTTTTTGTAGTGCCTTCCAAAAACGAGAGGTGAATTGAGATCCACGGTCTGAGACTAAACTCTTGGGCAATCCATGTAGTCTAAAAACATGTTGAAGGAATAGATCTGCAGTCTCTTTGGCCGTGGGGAGACCTTCACAGGGTATGAAATGGGCTAACTTGGTGAAAAGGTCCACCACCACTAGGATCGTGGTGAATCCACAGGAAGGTGGTAGGTCAGTGATGAAATCCGCAGAAATTATTTCCCATGGGCGAGATGGGGTAGGAAGGGGATGTAGAAGCCCTGAGGGTTTCTCCCTTCTTATCTTGGAGCGCTGACATACTGGGCAGGTGTTGACATATTTTTCCACATCCTTGCGGATCTTGGGCCACCAAAAATCCCTTAGGATCAGATGCATGGTTTTAAATAGTCCGAAATGCCCTGCTGGTTTGCAGTCATGACACAGACGAAGCGCTTTTTCCCTGCCCGGTCCGGGTGGGATATAAACATGATTTCTATAGCAAAGCAGTCCATCTTTAAGCGAAAAGGGAAAATGCAGACCTTGACGAAGTTGGTCCTGCGCCCAGGTATCTGCTTGCTGACTAGCCCTGATTTCTTGAGCACAGATGGGTCCTGGAGTAGAGGAAGTTGAACCAATGGGAGTGGATTTGGTGTTCCCCACTGTGAGCGTGGCAAAGTTCTCGGGTTGTAGTAGTTGGGATTCAAAGGTCTCCTTGCGTCCTGCAGCGTATTCCGGTTTACGTGACAGGGCGTCTGCTTGCTTGGTTTGGGCTGGGGTCACATAATGGATCTGGAAGTTGAAACGTTCAAAGAATAAAGCCCAACGTTGCTGCCTCTGATTTAGTTTGCGGGCAGTTCTTAGATGTTCTAGATTTCGATGATCAGTGTGGACTTCAATGGGAAATTTGGCCCCTTCTAGCCAATGTCTCCAAGTTTCAAAGGCTGCCTTTATGGCCAGTAGTTCCTTTTCCCAAATGGTGTAATTTCTCTCTGGTGTGGTTAGTTGACGGGAGTAAAAGGCACAGGGATGAAGGTGGTCTCCCACCGGTTGTAAGAGTACAGCCCCAATTGCCACATCCGAGGCGTCCGCTTGCACAACAAAAGGGGTTCCAGGATCTGGGTGCTGTAGAATTGGCTGGGACGTGAATAATTTCTTTAGTTGCTGAAACCCTTTCTCTGCTTGATCAGTCCAGCGGAAGGGCTGTTTTCCACGGATGCAGCTAGTGATTGGGTCAGACCAGCGGGCAAAATCTGGAATGAACTTGCGGTAATAGTTCGCGAACCCCAAGAAACGCTGCACCTCTTTCTTGTTAGTTGGCGCCCGCCATTCCAATACTGCTGAAACCTTGGCTGGATCCATGGAGAGCCCTAGAGGCGAGATACGGTAACCAAGGAAATCTACCTCTTGTAGATCGAAAGCGCATTTTTCCAACTTGGCATAAAGTCCATGATCTCGCAAACGTTGTAACACCATTTTGACGTGGTTCTCATGTTCTGATTGTGATCTAGAAAACACCAAAAAATCGTCCAGGTAGATTATCAAGAACCGATCTAGATAGTCCTGAAAAATATCATTGACAAAATGCTGGAACGTTGCGGGGGCTCCGCATAATCCATAATTCATAACTCGGGACTCGAATAATCCGAATTTAGTCTGAAAGGCAGTCTTCCACTCGTCCCCTTCTCTGATGCGAACTAGATTATAAGCCCCTCGAAGATCCAGCTTGGTGTAGACCTTGGCTCCTCGAAGTCGGTCCAGTAGATCCGAGATTAAGGGCAGGGGATAACTGTTCCGCTTGGTGATATTGTTCAATGCTCTGTAGTCCACCACCAAGCGTAATTCCCCTGACTTCTTCTTCACAAACATCACTGGGGAGGCGGCTGGGGATTGAGAGGGTCTGATGAATCCCTTGCGAAGGTTTGTCTCTATGAATTCCCTGAGAGCTTCTTGCTCCGGTTCAGTCAGGGAGTATAGGTGCCCTCGCGGGATCGGGGCCCCCTCCACCAAGTCAATGGCACAGTCATAAGGTCTATGTGGGGGTAATTTCTCGGCTTCTTTTTCATTGAATACATCCCAATACTCGGAGTACTTCTTGGGCAGGGTGATGATGGGCTCGGTCTCTGTGGCATGGCAGACTTTGGCTACGAGGCAATGGTTTTGGCAGTACTTTGAAGCAAACTGCAGTTCTCTGTTGGACCAGGAGATGTTTGGGTCGTGGAGAGTCAGCCACGGGATTCCCAAAATCACAGGGAAATGGGGAACCTCGGTAACAAAGAAAGAAATCTCTTCCATATGTTCCCTTATCCACATCCTGGTGGGTTCTGACCACTGGCTTACGGGCCCCGTCTTGAGGGGGCGGCCGTCTATGGCTTGCACCACACGGGCATTCTTGAAGTCATGATATTGTAATCCCAGAGAGTCGGCATACTCTCTGTCAATGAAGTTGTTGGTGGCTCCGGAGTCTATCATGGCGTGGATCATGACGGGTCCCCTTTTTGCTGACCATAAGGTGACCACTAGAAGGAACAGGACCCCGGTTGGCGGCTCTTGAATGGGTTTTCTGACCGGGTTGGCGAGCCTCTCTACGCCCGGTCGTTGGCTTCCCCCGCCGGCTGTGTGCCAGCCGCCTCAGACGCCTTCGTCTCCGTGGAGGACGCCGCCGCAAGACGGGCGGCGGGCTTCCCTTTGGCTGGACACTCTCTGGCGAAGTGGCCCCCATTTCCGCAATACCAGCAGAGATTTAAGCGTTGGCGACGGGCCTTCTCGGCGGCATCTAACCTGGGTCGCACGTTGCCCAACTGCATCGGCACCTCCTCGCTCCCTCTGGGGTATGGGGTTGGTGGTGGGGGTCTCCACACTGGACGCGGCTGGACGCTGGCGGGAGCGGGGGGTTTTGCCCCAGTTCTACCGCTCTGACCACGTACCCATTGTTTCCTGTTGGCAATCAAGACTTCAGCCCGTAAACATTGGTCAATGAGTGCTTCGAGGGACTGGGGAGGGTCCACCTTGGAGATTTCTTCCAGCATTTCAATGTTGAGACCCTCCCGAAATTGCCCCCTGAGGGCTACATCGTTCCAGCCGGTGCTGTGGGCCAGCACTCGGAACTCGGCTATGTACTGAGACATGGGTCTGTCTCCTTGAAAGAGGCGCCGGAGTTTATGGCCGGCTGCCTCCAAATTGTCCTCGATTCCCCAGGTCTCCTTAAGGTGATCCAAGAAGCGTTGCGCTGTTCTTAGGTGGGAAGAGGCTTGATCGAATAGGGCCGTCGCCCAGCTGGCCGCTGGTCCGTCTAGAAGGCTGTAAACCCACGCCACCTTGATGTCTTCTTGGGGAAACTCGGCGGCACGGGCCTCTAGGTAAGCCTGGCACTGGCGGCGGAAAACTTGGACCTTGGAAGCTTCTCCAGAAAACTTAGTTGGCAACGCCATGGCCGGGAGGCGGACTCCGCGCTCCCTCAATCCTTTTATTTCTCCATCCTGCGCGTTGAGTCTGTCACGGATGCGATCCACTTCATCTTTGCTGATGGTGTAGCTGAGCGGCTGCCCAGCCGGCGCGGCTCCGGTCGACATTCTGGCCTTGGTTAATTGGTGCTTATGGGTGGCGGAGTCAAACTGTCAGGACCCAGGCTGCAAAGGCACCAATAACCAAACGCAGAGGCCAGAATCTAACTAATATCTTTATTGAAGGAATATATAAAGTTAATAAAAGCAAGTATATGAAATTGTCCAAAAGCAGACCTTTCAAGAAAGGTCTCAATTAGCCCAAAAAAGCGATGTCCAATATAAAATATTAAGGTCCAAAGTTGTAATCCAATAACCGAAACACTCACCTTGCCAGGCAAAGTGAGGGGAGATGTCAAGGTCCTTTAGTCCATAAACTTGAGCAAGGCTAGGAAATGACTTGATACTTGAAACAAGGCTTAAAACGTGGAACAAGGTAACAAGGAACAAGAACAAGGTCCGTGGAAGAACTTGGTAAAATCCGTGATACAAGGCAATGTTTAGTCCTGGGAAACAAGCAAGGTCCGTAGGTAAACAAAGGCAAAAACAGGAGCGAAGGCTGGAGAGCAGGGCAAGGCTTGAGCAGGAGCGAGGCTTGAAACGGAGCGCGCTGTCCAGACACAACTCGCTCCGGAGGTTGACGAATTGACTCCGCGAAGTTACTTCGCGGGTAAATCACCTATATAGAGTCTAACTTTCCCGCCGAAACAGTTCTCTGGGAACCAGAAACGAAAGCTAATCTTTGAGACCAGATGTTTGACTCCTTAAGGATTCTCACGAAAAAGGAGACTTAATTGGCTGAATTCTTGGCTGCTATCCTCGCACTCCTGCGCGAAGCAGCTTCCAAACCTCTCTGTTGTTTACAAAACTCATGGCGGGAGAACACAGGAGAAGTGGGCTCCGGATTTGTTTGACATACTTCTGGGTCACAACTTTCTTGCAGGTGCAAGGTTCCCAGATCTGCCTGGGAAAGATCTGGCTGAGAAAATTCCAGTTCAGACTGGGAAGGTAAAAAACCCAAGTTTTCTTCATCATCAGGCATTACAGTGTCATAAGCAGGACTACAAGGCCCATGAGTCATAACAGGTTATTTCAATTTCTACTTCTATATTCCTTTTGGGAGGCAATTTACTGGCCTCTTTCTGATTGAAAACATCCACAAAGTCCCTGTATTCAGGTGGTAATAGCTGTGGGTCTATTTCCCCTGCTTCATCTTCCTCGTCCTCCTCTTCTGCAATTTTGCTTATCTCCCATTGCATCTGCTGTTCTTTGAATGCTAGGCTTTTTCCTCTCCAATCTACTTCAGGATTTGCCTGTTCGAGCCATGGTATCCCCCGCTCCTCTCCGCCTTCGTCTGCTAATCCACTGGACCCGATCCCTGGCCCCAGTGGCCTTTCCACCCCGACGCCCATTCGGGGGGTTGGGAGCTCTGTTGGAGATGGCGGCCTCAGAGTTCCCAGGGCTCGCTGACGCTCCACTTCTCGCGCCATTCTGTCCCGGAACTCCAGCTCCCGCCAGTATTCCTCATCTCCCTCGTCCCTTGCCGCCACGGGACTCTGCGTTGACGCTCGCTGGCCCCTCTGGCTCCAATCTCCTTCTTTACTTGGTTCTCTCTCGGCGCCATATCGGCTGGGCTCCTTTTGGAGATTCTCTTCCAATAATGGCACCAATCTCCCCACGGTTTACGACAGCCTGGATAAATTAGTTTCCAGGATGGATAACCGCAGGGCCACGGTCTCCGGCATACTTCCTCCAGATCCCCAACTGGTTTCTGCAGCCGCAGAGACGCCTCTTCCTCCCCTGGGAATTCTCTGGGTCACGCCGTTCGGCCTGGGGTACCCCGTAGAGGAAGCTATGGCTTGCAGCGTTTCTTCTCTCTTCGGCCGGGCCCCTTGCAAAGGCCTCTCTGCCCCATTTGGGCTTTGATCTCCTTCTTCACTCATTATCACTTCACTGCGAATTCCGCAGGAGGGTGAGAAATGGATTCTCGACTTTAATGTCAGGCTCACTTCAAAGGACCAGTCTGAACGCAGATCAAAGATAGCTGCTCTCAAATTCAATCTTTATTGAAGAATACATGACTTTGGAAAAGTCGAGAATGACCTAATGTTTACATACATCTAATTTTATCACTTCTGATGCAACGTAATATCACACGCAAATATCATCATCAAACCCCACCTTCGGAATCACATTTCTACCATGATTTCTATTCCCACACACTACAGCAATTATAATTGTTTATACTTTCAACTCTGAGTTCCCAGGCTCATTTTATCTCCTCCCGCCAGGTGCTTGCAGGGTTGTTTTATGTTATGAAGTCAGATTCAGGGCTTGGAAATTCAGCCCTGGGATCTGGCTCCATGACATCCAACACAGGGTTTCAAAATCATTCTTGGTGGTTGAGATCATAAGTAATTTGAGGCAAATCTCAATTACTTTTTCTGCTTCGTGATTCTTTTACAAGAAATTATTTCCACATTTTCAGAGGGTTTTCACAGGGTAGATTCTGTGAAAGTAATATTGAGTTTTGTATCAACGGGACTCTGGGGCGGCATTCAATTGTAAAAAGTTATGCAAGATGTTTAAGAAAAAAAGGATAACATCCCTAATCCAAATGGTTAGAATTATCATCATACTCACTGTGTCATTTATTGTTAGTATTCTAAGGATAGTCATCTTCAGGGCTTCAGTTCTGGCTGGTCAGAAAGCACCATTTTAGACCCCATCTATACTGTCATATAATCCAGTTTCTGAATCCCGATTATCTGTTTTGAGATGGATTATATGGCAGTGTAGGTTCATATAATCCAGTAAAAAGCAGATTTGGATTCAGAAACTGTATTATATGGCAGTTTAGATCCAGCCTTAGAAAGAGGAAGAAGATTAAGAAAAATAGGAGATTCAGTTAGTCCAATTAGAATGTTCCTGAGAATGTGAGGGGGGAAATACTTGTCTCCTCCCTCCAATCTATCATTACACAACCACTCCATTTCAACCTGTGCTACTCACCAAGGAAGGTGATGCTGAGAGAGAGCCACATGCTGAAAGACCATTCAGCTCTTTGCTCAGGAGTCCAAGTTGCTCCACAAATGGAGCTCTCAGTTGAGGCTGTAGCTTCAGAAATGCAGTGATGCACTCTACTATCCTTTATCAGTTCTCTTTGATCTGACAAAGAACACATCACGGGCTGTCCTATAGACCACATCCTTTTTTAAATCTGGAGCCAAAAAGCAAACTGGATGTCAAAGTCTTCGTCCACTGCATTATATTGATTCAATCTGGAGGACCTCTTCAGTGCTGGATGGAGGATTCATCCTTTATTGTAGTCGGGGAAGGGGTGCACCTACAAAGGGAGGAGAGGGATTTCCAAGACCAAGAAGGGGCCATCAAAGTGTTCCAAGGCAGGAGGAGATGCAGGAAGAGGAGACAGTACTGTTACCATCAAAGGACCCATTTTACAGATTTCTTTTTGCTTCCAGACTTTCTCCTCTGGTAGGTAACTTAGATGTCCATGGTGGCATTCCCCCCCCCCCCCCGTCC
The DNA here is from genome assembly GCF_035594765.1 of Anolis carolinensis. Taxonomy (NCBI): domain Eukaryota; kingdom Metazoa; phylum Chordata; class Lepidosauria; order Squamata; family Anolidae; genus Anolis; species Anolis carolinensis. The sequence goes on from NC_085842.1 coordinate 5,083,481, forward strand.
CCCAGAATGAAACTGCTGCTGCTAAATGACAGGTCAGTCAATCGTATAATATCTATCATTCAGGAATTGATCCTTGATGAACAAGTTAACCTGGTGTGCATTACCAAGACCTGGCTGGGTGAAGCCAAGGGAGAGTAATTTCCCTCAGTTTTGCCCATCAGGTTTCTCAGTACAGCAGCAGGCTAGGCCTGGGGGCGGGGAGGGGGAGTCACAGTAGTCTATCAGAATTTATCTCCCTGACCAGATGCCTTGTTCCACAGTCAGTTGAGTTTGAGTGTGTCTATTTAAAGGTGGGCAGCTAGGACATAATAGGGATTCTGTTGGTGTACTGCCCACTTCATGGCTCAACAGTCCCTACCTGTGCTAGTTGGGCTGTCCTCTGCTTTGGTGTTGGAGTCCCATTGGCTTATAGTGCTGAGGGACTATAGTGCTGCTGAGACTAGCTTGTCGGGAGTGGCTCAGGACTTCATGGCCACCATGACAACCATGGGGCTGCCCCACCCATGTGGCTGGACACACACTGAACTTGGTTTTCTGTACGGGATGGGATGATGATGGCTGTGGAGTGGAGGAACTATCTATGGTTCCATTGTCATGGACCGACCATTATCTGATCAGGTTTAGACTAACTGCAGCTCTGAACTTCCGCAATGCTGGAGAACCTATTAAAATTGTCCACGCCAGGAGGTTTATGGAGGCTTATCCAGACAGATTCCTGATGGCTCTTGGGGATTTTCCTGCCACCATGGAAGGTGATTCTGTCAAAGTTCTGCCTGACCTCTGCAGTACGGAGGTAGCCAGGGCAGTAGACACTATCTCTCCTTATACAGAGCAGAGCCAAATCAGCTCCATGGTATAACATGGACCTGGAAGCAATGAAGCAAATGTGTAGGAGACAAGAGCAACGTTGGCACCGAACTTGTACTGAATCTGACTCAAAACTGAGTATAGCATATTGAAAGTCCTACTCCACAGCAGTGAAGGCAGTTGAGGAATTAAATAAGTCAGGCCAGAAGACACAACCTAGCTTGGTAAATAAGGTGGCTCTGTTGCTAAGTAGGTGATAAGGAATCACACCTGGTACTGAAATGTGACCAGTTTCAGCTTGTAAGACACTCGGTGTATTGCTCCCTTTAATGGGGCTCAGAGGTTGGCTCCACTTGCAAACCCCAGTTTATAGGCAGACTTACATAGCGAGAGGGTGCTTATATACCACAGTCTCACTGAGGGCTAGAAACATCAATCCAAGCACTTAAAAGTTGTAAACAGTCTTATAAGTGCAACAGGGCTTAGCAATGAAGAGTCACACAATGCCTTAGAGTGGACAATAGTAATATAGGGCTAGGTAGCTTGAGTGATCCAGAGTGTCCTCTTATCAGACCTATCTGTGATGTAATCTGACCCTCTTGGGGATAATTTTCTACCTCTTCTCTTCCTGCCAGTCCTCTCTCAGATTAGGTTAGTTCCCTGAGTAAAATAGAATGCAGTTCCTATAATAAGCCTTTTGTTTGGCTTTTGAGGATTAATCATTGCAGGTTTGATCTATCTGCCCACCCAATAATAGGATGCCTGACCATTATTACGTTGCATTTTATTGACTTTTTAGCTGTGAAACTACCTCTCCCATGTTAAGTTTTCTGCACTTTGGCCAGATCTGTGTTTTAGCCTCCTGTTTTTAACATTTTATGTTGTGTGCTGATTTTTATGATTGTTTTACTGATGTTGATGTTTTATTGTTTTATTGCTGTTATTGTATTGTTGTGTCGGGCATGGCCCCATGTAAGCCACTCCGAGTCCCTCCAGGGAGATGGGGCAGGGTATAAAAATAAAGTTATTATTATTATTGTTGTTGTTGTTGTTGTTGTTGTTGTTTCTCCGAATCATTGGGTTTTTTGCTCCTTAATCTAATAGCTGCACACACTCTCTGTTAGATAGTAATTTCCCCAAGGCAACCAGGGGTCTTAGAAAACAAAAACTGTTCCCAGAACCTGTGCTTGGTTTCATCCAATGCAAAAACCCATGGTGTCACCCTCCATGAACCTGCTAACACACCAGACTATACAAGGATACTGTATTAAAATACATGAGAATTTGACAGAATCAGCAACTAATTAAAAAAAGCCTAGCAGCAATGTAAGCTTGTTCTGCATGCAGACAAAACCACATGATTCTAAACATGACTGTAGTAGGGTGATAAGGACAGCTCTGATAGAAGCACATAGAAATTAGAAGGTGCAAAACAACAGAGTTATAGCCTTGTGGATCTATTGATACAGTACATATAATCCAGGATTATGAAAGATTATTTGTGGTTATGTCTAACTGCAGAGATACAACCCAGAAAAAATAATATATTTTGTTGTGACTGCGCCTTCGGGGACTGTGGATGATGGTGGTGGGATCAGGAGAGGAAGGAAAAACCCTTGTGAGGAGGGCTCGTTGGAGGATTTGTACAGAAAGAGGATTAGGGACCTCAATGGGGAGTCTTCTGAGGAAGATTCAGATGGGGAGTTTGTGGAAGAAATGGATGCTGGTGAACAGGTGGTGGCTGAGGAAGTGGGCACTGACTGGGCACGGGCACCGGAGATGTCTGGGGAATTGGGGCCAATAAATACTGCTGAACCTTGGGTATCTTCAGAAGCAGATCCCACTTGGTCTACTTGGAGGAGGGAGGATGGATCCTCAGGTGTGCATGGTGTTGGGTGTGGGCAGGATGATTGGGATTCTGATGAACTATTAGGCACGCCCGATCCACGAGCTCTAGCTGTGTGAAGCTCTGATTCTGATTAAGGATTTGGGACACCTGCTCTTTGGGAGTTGGTGTTTGGATACCCAGGGGGAATTGGGATAAATTGAGAATGTTTGGTCACTTCACTTTGCGTGTGGTAAGGTGTTTGCTGGGCGCCATTGGGATTCCTGTAAGTGTTTAAGAAGACTGGACTGGGACTATGCTTCAGATCTGCTGTTGCCTCCGTTGTTTTGGCTCTTTGGGCCATTTCGTGGACCTTGAACTGATGACTACAACCTCTGGAACCTGGACTGGAATTTGACCCTGTTTCTGCCTACGCTCTCTGATTAGTCTACCCACAGCTCTTGACTTCTGGCTTGCCTCCGGACCCTGCTGCTGTCTCCTGTCCTGACCCTGGATCAACCTGACGACGTCTCTTCGCTTTGTCCCTGGAGCTTCTGGCATTACCTGCACTCTTGAAGCAGTTTGCTGCTGTTCATGCTAATTGACGTCTTTTTGCACTGCCCCTTTAAATCCCCAAAGCCTGTTGCTGGCAACAGTAAAGGCTTGGAGCCATTCCTTCCCTTTTTGCATCGGCTCCAAGTTTGTTTACAGGCTCTTTTGCCCAGTTTCCGTTTCTGTTTAGAGCTTTGTGTTAAAACTGCTAGTTTGTGACTCTTGGGAGTTTTTTGGAAGTTTCCAAGTCTTTGTTTTGTTTTGGCTACTTTTCCAAGCCAACTTAGTTTGTTTAGAGCTGAATTGAAGCACCTTTTGTTTTATCTGGATTATATGCTTAGATAACCCGGTTTGATTGCTAAAGCATTCTTTTGATATATTTTTGTTTGGACTGCTTTTAAACACTGAAAGTTAAGTGTTTAAAGCCATCTTTTGTGTTTATGTCTATTTTTTGGGCTATCTCTTGAGTAAACTCTCTTTTGCTCTCAAATTGGCGTCTGACTCTTGACACATTTTTGCTAGTCATTTCGGTATCACCACCTCTAATGGCATCACCCGATGTTGTTCACAACCCCTGCACCTCGGTAGCGATACTACTGATTGTTCCAGAAAAATGGGGTGTTAAGGACAAGACAACATTTCTTAAAAGAAGACCAGACAAGGCAACTTACTGAAGGATCCAAGATGAGAGGAATGAGGAGAAGACAGGTGGGTTCAAATGGAAAGGATTCCTGGTAGCTAAGATGCCATTGACAAGGTAGTCTCCTGGCCTGTAATAATTCCAAGCTTTGGCTGAACCCCGTATCATATTTAAGAGGCATTTTTGTCTCCTGCTTCTCATGGGCTACAAGAGGTAGCAGGAGCAGCAGAATGAGCAGAAATATTATTATCGACTACCTGCTTCTTATCCCTCCCTTCTGGCTGCTTCTCTCAGCTCCAAGACCAGCCAAAGAGAGAAGAAGCCAAAACCTCTTGCTGAATGAGGTCTGTGGTGACTTCCAAGGAGATGTGGATAATAAATACAATTTTTATTATTTTCAAAATTTCACCTAGACATAATCATCCCCAACCTCTCTCCAAATTCTAAGATCTCCAAGACATGAGAACTTTTATATGCAGTTTTTCTTAGACATACTGCAAGAAGTTGCGTCAAGTTGCCCTTGATACTCTTCTTGACATTGGTGTTTTCAAAGATTACTCCCAATGTGTAAAACTAAATTTCTCAAGCTTTGTCAAGAAAAAAGATCACTATCATCTTGATAATTCTAACAGGAAGGAACATTACATCTGCAGTGTCTGAGTGTTTTGAAAAACAGCGACAAAGATAAGAGAAAAACATGTTTGTGTTGAAGGGACCATAAGCCAGAAAATAGTAAACTTTTGTCTATGTGGCTTTGCCTCTGCATATGTCCCTCCTTTCTTGTGAGCTGGTGCTTTTCTCCAGAAACTTCCAAGAGCAAAGGTTAGCTTGAAATCAACAAGTGAGGTCACAGGTATCACTTATGCCAAGTGGGTGTGGAAGGTGAGGAAGACCCTCAGCCATTGGTCAACTTTAGATAAACTAAGATATATATTCTTTGTTAACTGCAACACACGGGGCAGCAGCCATTTGCATGGTACGGACCCATTGAAGTGGATGTGTACAGCTGTTCTGCCTTCTCATAGCTATGGTGAAAATAAACTTTGCTTTTTGCATTTCTCACAAGACTGGATTTTCTGCCTGATTTCCCCTCCTGAGCCAGGACCCATTGAAGGTAATTGTCTTACAGAGTGAAAAGCTGAGCCCAACTCTTAATTTAAATTATGGAGAGGAAAGGTTGGGCTCAGCCTTTATTGACAAAATACTTTAATAAGAATTGGGTTCAAAACAGTGTCCCATATATGGAATTCCAATATCCAAAATCTATATATATAAAAGAGTGATGGCATCACGGCGACCCACAAAACAACAAAACTACAAGCCCCCCAACCTCGAAATTTGACAACACAACCCATCATCCACGCCTCTAGGTTGATACAACAAAAAGCAAAGAAAAATAAAGTCCTAATTAGAGGGAGAGAAATAATTGTTTTTATCCAATTGCTGCCACTTAGAAGGCTAAGCTCCGCCCACTTGGTCTCCTAGCAACCCACTCAGCCCAGTGTTAATAAAAGAATTAAAAATAAAATAAATACAAATAATACAATAAAAAATAATAAAAAAACACTAAAAATTAATACAATAAAATACTATTACAAAATAACTAAAATAATACAACAGAATAATAAAATATAATAAGAAAGATAAGTTACAATAAAATTAATTTAAAAAATACAAATAACGTCAAATAAAAATTCCACAACAACTTTTAACCAATACCACCACCACTTTGCCACAGCAACGTGTGGCCGGGCACAGCTAGTACTCCATAAATGTCTACTTGGGTTACTAAGGCAGTGATACCTTTGCTTTCTGGTGGTTCAATATACACAATTTTGTTTCATTCACAAAAATAATTGAAATGTCATATAAAATTACCAGCGGGCAGTGAGTATAAGAGATATGTGAAACATAAATGAATTTTCTGTTTAGATTTCAGTTCCATCTCCCAAATATCTCATCATACCTATATATGCAAATACAAGCATTCCAAAATTGTAAAAATCCAAAACCCCAAACATTTCTAGTCCCAAGTATATTGGATAAGGGATGCTCAATCTGTATTGAATGAGCTCAAACTGCAGCAAAATAGAATCCTAGAGTTGGAAGAGACCTCATGGGCCATCCAGTCCAACCCCCTTCCACAAAGCAGGAAAATATGGTTGCATAGTTCACAAATGTGTGTGTGTGTGTCTTCAATTAGCCCCTGTCTTATGGCAACCTTATGAATTCCATAGTAGCCAAGACAGGATTAGCCTCCTCCTGCTATAAGATACCTCCAAACCAACTGAGCTACAACAGGTACAACATCTGAAATAAGATTTCGGCCTGTGACGCTGACACCATCACTTTTGTTCTCATCTATGCTTTTTAAATATCTTTTGTCTGACGAATAAGCCAGTAGAGCTTCATAAACTTGTCCAATGTATTTTGTACATTTCAGTTGGTCAATAAAAGTATCGCTGTTTTGCAGATTTCGGATGTTTAGAAAGTTTGTGAAATGTTATTGTTGGGTTTTTATCCTGATTTTACTTGTTGTAGCCCAGCCTGCACCTGGCCTGTCAGGTGAGCCTTGTGAGCCTTGGGTTGGGCCTTTTCAGCCTGTGATTGTACCTGCGCCTGACTTGCCAGTAGACTCTGGGTTGAAGGCTAGAATTCCCATGCAGCCAGATGGGTCTGCTGGTTCTGGACAGTTAGAGTTAGAGGAGGTTGCTGCCCCTGAGGATTCTGGGAACAGGCACTCAATGGTTTCAAGCAGGTAGCTTGAACCGCATTCCTTGGGAGAGTCAAGGTCGAACTTTCTTCGGCCAGATTGGCATCTCAGTGGTGATAAGGCTAACAAGGTTGACATGATAAAAGCAACAGAGACAAGAAAGCGAGTTTTTGAGGTGCAACAAAAGGCTATTAATGAGAAAAGATTTTGAACAAACTTCCCACGGAAAAAGGTCTTGATTTCAGCTTTAAGAAGAGCTATCAGAGGTTTTCAGAGGTAGTAACTTTGCTCATTGAGCATGGTTCCTGTTTATGGACTCAAAGAATCCTGCTTCCATGTTCCTGTGGATTTTCATGCCAAGTTCATGTAGCCTTGTATCTTGAGACTAATTTTGATACCTTGTGGAATTTTATTCTTGTGTTTGATTCTCTTGGACCCTTTGCTTCAAGACTCTCAAGTATCTTGTACCTGGTGAACTACAATTTTGTTTCATTGAACTTGAACTTTGATTTGCTATTGTTTACATATATTCTAGAGGAGTCCCAGTGGCGAAGTGTGTTAAAGCACTGAGCTGCTGAACTTGCAGACCGAAAGGTCCCAGGTTCAAATCCCGGGAGCGGAGTGAGCACCCGCTGTTGCTCCAGCTTCTGCCAACCTAGCAGTTTGAAAACATGCCAATGTGAGTAGATCAATAGGTTCCGCTCCGGCGGGAAGGTAATGGCACTCCATGCAGTCATGCCGGCCACATGACCTTGGTGTCTACGGACAACGCTGGCTCTTTGGCTTAGAAATGGAGATGAGCACCAACCCTCAGAGTCGGACATGACTGGGCTTAACATCAGGGAAAACCTTTACCTTTACCTTACATATATCCTTCAATAAACAACTTGCTTTGCTTATAGTCTGGGGCTCCAACATGGGTTTGAGGTGTCTTCCCTCGATCTAGACCAGTGGTTCTCAACCTGGGGTTCCCAGATCTTTTTGGTCTTCAGCTCCAAGAAATCCTAACAGCTGGTAAACTGGATTTCTGGGAGTTGTAGGCCTAAAACATTTGGGGACCCCAGGTTGAGAACCACTGATCTAGACACTAGACTCCTTTAGATGCTGCCCAGAATCCCATTGGCTTTTTGAGCTGCTGCATCACACTCTTGGCTCATGTTCACCTTCCTATCCATGAAGACTTCAAACTCTTTCTCACATGGATTGTTGTCAAGCTAGGCATCATCTATCCTGTATTTAACATTTGTGTCTAACATTTGTCCTTGTTGAAATTTATTTTATTAGTTTTGGCCAAGAAGCTCTCTAATCTGTTAAACTCATTTTGAATTTTGATTCTGAAGATCAAACCCATCCATACTCCAGGAAATAAAGCCCAACTGCTCACTGGAGGGAAGGATATTAGAGGCAAAGATGAAGGACTTTGGCCACATCATGAGAAGACAGGAAAGCTTGGAGAAGATCATGATGCTGGGGAAAATGGAAGGAAAAAGGAAGAGGAGTCGACCAAGGACAAGATGAATGTATGACATCCTTGAAGTGACTGGCTTAGCCTTGAAGGAACTGGGGGTGTGGGGACCATAAGCCAGAAAATAGTAAACTTTTGCCTAACATAGCTTTGCCTCTGCATATATCATATAGCCTTTATATAGACAATATAAGCACTTTGTATGAACCAAAGTAGTATCTGCAACACAGGGCCTGTGCCCCCCCCCCCTTCCTGTGAGCTGGTGCCTTTCTTCAGGAAGATCCAGAGAGAGAAGAAAGCTCAGAGTAAACAAGTTATCAGTAGGTCATTGGTATCACTTGCACCAAAGTAGGTGCGAAAGGTGGGGAAGATCCTCAGCCATTGGTCAATTCTAGATAAGCCAAGAGGTATAAATTCTTTGTTTACTACGTACATGTTGCGACGGCCATTTGCATGGTATGGATCCACAAAATGTGGGTACCTACGGCTGTTTTGCCTTATCATCAGCTGTGATAATAATAAAAGGCTTGTTTTATTGCTCTCCTGGAATTCTCTCCTTTACTTCCCCTCCGGGCTAGTCTCCAACAGGGGTGGACACGGCGAATGGGGAGCTCTGGCCAGGGATGGTCCATGGGGTCACCAAGAGTCGGAAGCAACCGAACAAATAAACAACAAGCTCCATTCTCATTTTGTGTCCTCTGCAAACTTGATCAGCACGCCCTTTAAACCTTCATCCAAGTCATTAATAAGGATATTGAACAGAACTGGACCCAGGACCAAGCCTTCTTTATGGAACCCAAGTAGTCACTTCTTTCCAAGATGAAGAAGAGGAGCCATTGGAGAGAAGGACCCTTTGGGTTCAGTTGTTTGTTTGTTTTTTAAATAGTTTTTATTGAATTTAAATTTTTTCATACATAATTACTTTTTTTACATAGCTGATATTTAATGTATCATACAATACTTGCATCATCCTTTTATATCTACTGTTGATTTATATCTACTACATTGTTAACATTTGTCTATCTATATTTCTTCACCCCTCCCACCCCGAGCCACTTCTTATGCATTGTCTAACCAAAATCTCATTTCTTCCTGAGGCGGAAGCCCTCCATCCCTTTTTTGGAGTCCTTTCTCAATAAATTTCCCCCATACATCCTCAAAATCATTTTTTTTCCCATATCCCTCTTTTAACTTTTAATTTGCATGTTAGCTTATCATTTATTGCCAATTTCCATACTTCCTTATACCATTCTTCAATCTGTACATCTATTACTTTTCTCCAATTTCTTGCTATAAGCAGTCTTGCTATTGTCAATAAATTTGTTATTGCTTCTTTTTCTTTTGTATCCATCTTATTATTATTATATATTGATAATAATGCAATACCAGGGTTTCTTTCCAATTTGATGTTCATTATATCCTCTATCTCTTTAAATATTTTGTGCCAAAATTTCCTTACATATTTACAATGCCGCCACATATGTATATATGTTCCCACTTCCTGACAGCCCCTCCAGCAATTTTTGGGTGGTTTTTATTAATATTTGACATTTTTAATGGCGTTAAATACCATTTCCAAATTATCTTATAATACTTTTCTTTAACTCTTATTGATAATTTTTCAAGTGCCTTTGTTTCCACAATCGCGACCATTCCATTTCATTTATTTTCATCTCTAACTCCTCCTCCCATATTTCCTTAAGAGTGGTATTTTTTCTTTCTCCTTCTTTTATTCCACCCTTTGGGTTCGGTTGTTAACCAGTCACAGATGCACCTAATAGTAGCCTTGCCTAGACCACATTGGACTAGTTTGCTTGCAAGAAGGTCAGGAAGACTTTGTCGAAGTCTTTGCTGAAATCCAGATATGCTCCATCCACAGCATTCCCTGCATCCACCAAGCTTCTTTGGTGGCTGGAGGGCCATCTGTTGGGGGTGCTTTGATTGTGCTTTTCCAGCATGGAAGAAGAAGGGGGTTGTGCTGGATGGCCTTTGGGGGTATCTTCCAACACTGACAGTCTCTCTCAGCTGCTGCCCTTCTTCATTAACCCCTTTTTGCCATCTTGGCCACACTCACACTGAAGCCCAGAAGAAAGAAAAAAGGGAAAAGCCAACCCTGGAGGACCAACAAAAGTTTGGGATACATTGAAGGGTTAAAACCAGCGAGGCCGGTGAGCTAGAACGACGTGGGAAAGCAAGGAAAGAGTTCCCCGGGGCTAGAGAGGCGGCACTTCCGGTCCCCACCTCTACCAAGAGGCCTGGAGGGTTTTCCCCGCCGCCTGGGAGTAGGCGCTGCCTATTTCACACCTTCCCCCCCTCCGCCTTTGCACTTGGACTCGCCTGGTGAGTGTAAGGGCATGGAGGCTTGGAATGGACCAAGTTCTTTGCGGGGGGGAGGGTGAGGGAATTGTTATTAAGAAGCAATAGAAAGGAATGGGGAGCTGGTGGTGGGCCCCAAAATGGCCTACGGATTCCTCTCTCCACCCAAAAGGGAGTGGGGCTCCATTGCTATCACAGCTGCAATGAATTCTTAAAGGGTGTGTGTATGTATACACACACACACACATGCTATGAGTTGTTGGGTGTAAGCTGTCAATTGTATGCATACATATTTCTGAGATTTTCTCTCTACATATACACACGTTTGCTATCAGCTGTTTGAATAGCTAGCACGATAGCTACTATGAGCTGTTAAAAGGTGTGTATGTATATTGTAATATACACACACACACACACACACACACACATATATATATATATATTCTTGGGATTCTCTATGTGTGTGTGTGTGTATATATATATATATATATACACACACACACATATGCACACATAGATATCTGCTATCAGCAGTAAGAAAAGCTAATATGAAAGCTACTGTGAGCTGTTAAAAGGTGTGTGTATATTGTGAGATATATATATATATATATATATATATATATATATATATATACACACACACACATACATACTTGGGAATCTCTATATGTGTGCGTGTGTGTGTGTGTGTGTGTATATATATAGACACACACACAGATATCTGCTATCAGCAGTAAGAATAGCTAATATGAAAGCTACTATGAGCTGTTAAAAGGTGTGTATGTGCATATACCGTAGATAGATTTTGATACATTCACATACATATATATCTGCTATTAGTGTTAGAGTAGATATCATAGCTATTATGAAGAGTGTGTTCAAGAGTGTGTGTGTATGTATACACATATATACCTACTATGAGCTACTATGAGCTCTAAAGGGTGTGAATGTGTGTGTGTGTGTATAGAGAGATGCGCGCACACATTCATTCACATACATATATATCTGCTATTAGTGTTAGAGTAGCTGTCATAACTACTATGAGCTGTTAAAGTGTGTATATATATTTCTGGGACAATCTATCATTACACATACAAGTTATGAGTTGTCAAAGGGTATATCCATATAGTGGGACTATATATGTGTGTGTGTGTGTGTATACACACATACATACATATATACACACACATGCATATGTATTTGGCATGAGCCTTTGGAGTAGCTGATATAACTATTACTACTCAATAGTGTATATACATATTTTGGGGCTATATACACATACAGTTATATATGCTGTTAGCTGTTAGCATAGCTAATATCATGGCTATTATGAGCTATTATAAGGTGTATCTATATAGATCCAACATAGCTATTATGATGTACAGACATACAGTATATGTTTCTGGGACTATACACACACACATACATATATAAACATCTCTAAAATGGTGTGCCTTAGAATCACAGGATATATATGTCAATATATATATATATATATATACACACACACACACACAGTCTTCCACCATATTTACTCAAATATATACTTACCTTTTTGGCTAAATTACTTTTTCAAAATTAAGGTGCACATTAGATTTGCGTAATATGGTAACCTTTGTGCTCATCAAAAGCAAAAGGGAAAACTGCTTCAGGAGATGCACCTAGAGCTCCTATTTGTGGGATATCACCTCTAATTTAATAGCCATGGCTCAATGCTATGCAATCCAGAGATTTGTGGTTTGGTGAGTCATCAGCCTTCTTTGGCAGAGAAGGCTCAAGGCTTTGTAAAACTACAGCCCCCATGATTCCATAGCATTGAACCAGGGCAGTTAAAAGTGCATTCATTCAACAGTACAGATGCACCCCAAGGGTTTTTTTCCCCCACTGTTGAAAGCTTTAGCGTTCTAAAACTTTCGTTTTCAAAGAAGGATTTCACTTCACTTTCTGTCCCTGTGATCATTGGATTTTGGAATAGAGGGCTAACTGTAAGTATATTGATACTGAAGAATAAATATTTGAATCATGATTTAATCAGAGTTACGAATTCTGTCGTAAATATATATGTGCAAAAATTAAAATTGATAACATCAATTGGATAGCTAGAGTTAAAATGTTTTTAAAAAAAGAATAAGAAAACTTTTCTGTAGTAGGTTTCTCCATGGCCAGGATGTTGGACTTAATGACCTTTTGAGATCCCTCCCAAAAGTTGAGGATCTGTTTATTTATTCCATGTTTATCCCACTGTTCTCCCAGGGCTGGAACTAAGGCTGACTCTACACTCTAGAATTAATGCAGTTTGACACCACTTTGTCTGCCATGGACCAATGCTATGGAATCATGGGAGATGTAGTTTGGTGAGGCACCAGCACTCTTTGGCAGAGAAGGCAACACATTTTTTTTTAAAACACACACAGAGGAGCAGGTAAGAACAAAAAGTAACTTAAAGCACCATAGAACAAGTTGTATTGGAATGGCAGGCTACCCTGTATACTCAAGTGTGTGTATGTGTTGTATCAAAATCCGTAATTTTGGCCTCAAGTTATGCCCCTGACTTAGCCATGAGTTCAGCTTATACCTGAGTATATACAGTAATTAAAACCCTCTGAAGAAAATATTAGGAGGAACAATGCACTTTTGACCTGATCGCCCCCATTTTATCTATTGATGGTGATGTTTTTTTATTACCTTCCCTATTTGGTTACAACGGTGTTTTGTATTTTGTGCTTTTAATTTGCTTATTATATCTGAGTGTTAATGTTTTATACTGGTTTTATCTGTCATATTTTGTTTCTGTTTGGGCTTGGCCCATGTTAGCTGCCCTGAGTCCCTTCGGGGAGATGGTGGCGGGATAGTAAATTTAATAATAATAATAATAATAATAATAATAATAATAATAATAATAATAATAATGATAACAATTATTATTATTATTATTATTATTTCCTGTAAGAGACATTTATCAGTGCAACAGACCCTCTCAGCAGTTGGTGGACTGTCCATCTTTGAAGTTCTTTAAGCAGAAATTGGATGGAGTGCTTTAGCTGCATATTCCTGCATGGCAGAGGAATAGACTAGATGGTCCATTTGGTCCTGCCCAGCTATCATGTAACGAATGGTTCAAGGATTTTATACTGTATGGTTTTAAATGTATTTATTGCATTTTGTTAAATTATTCAATTGTTTTAATTGCTTATGTTTTATCTTCTTGTATTGTATATTGGCATTGAATTTTTGCCAGATTGTGAGCCGCCCTGAGTCCCTTCGGGTGAGAAGGGTATTATAGAAATGAGGGAAATAAATAAATAAAAATATCATATTATATGAGTGTGGTTTCAGAAATAAAAGAAGTCAAATCAAAATTTTCTAATTTTTTTGGGAGGGGGGAGATGAACAATAGATATGGAATTCCTTTACTAGGCTCTTTGGATGGACTACAACTCCCATCATCCTCTGTCAACTCTCCACCAAACCACGCCAGTATTTTTAAGTTGGTCATGACGGGTCTCTAAATCTCTAGATGTGGGTTGACTGCAACCCTCATCATCCTCTGTCATCAACTCCCTCAATTATTTTAAGTTGGGTCGTGATGGATATGTGTACTAAGTTTAGTCCAGATCCCTCAAACCATGTTAGGAGCCTTTGTAGCCCAAACATATAAATAAACTTTGGTTTTTATATATAGAGATGAAAGAATGATATTACCCTACTGTATGCATACATTTGTTTTGGAACTCAGCAAAACAGGATTAGCTTTTGCCGGCATTCAAATTCTGGGCTGGAGGAGGAAGCCGTCACAGACTCAGGAATATCTAGGAAAAAGGATTTTGAGAAAAGCTATACATTGTCTTTACTTGTCCCGTTTCTTCTCTGTTCTTTATCCCTCTTTTGCCTTTACTTGCCTGAGCTCCTCAGCCCTATTTCAAGTGCAGTTGCTGTAAAAACTGACTGGATTTCTTCCCTGCATCTGGAAAGGCTCGGTCATAGAGCGATGGAGGCACCACCACACTGGGTAAGGACCAGAGAGGACATGGGGCCTTCCTCTTTCATGTTTCCTTGAAATCCACACAAACTTATTGTATATAGAAGGATACAATGAGGATGCAATACAGCTTGAGGAACAAGTTGGCCACTGCAAAAGGTTTCTGAACCACACGCATTGGCCCAAATCTGTGAGCAACAATGTACAGCATTAGCAGTGGACTCTGCAGGAAGTGCTTCAGCTCTACTCTACAAATAGGAAAATCATTTTGTTTAGTAAGCCTTGCAATTGCTGATTTATTATCTGTAGATGCCTGGTTTTGATACCTATTTTGTATACCTATATATCTGGTGTTGCTTCAAAATTTCTCGGGTGGAAAGGGGTCATGATTGGAAAAAGTTAAAGACTTGCTCTAGAAAAATCCTAGAAAAGATAGATGCTTTGTCATTTCTGAGGTCCTCCAGCATGGCACTATGGTAATTTTTAGGTGAAATTGTTCATTTCAGTATTACCATATGGAAATGTTTCTAATTCTACAGTTACAGTAGAGTCTCACTTATCCAAGACTCGCTTATGCAATGTTCTGGATGATCCAACGCATTTTTGTAGTCAATGTTTTCAATATATCGTGATATTTTGGTGCTAAATTCGTAAATACAGTAATTACTACATAGCATTACTGCGTATTGAACTACTTTTTCTGTCAAATTTGTTGTATAACATGATATTTTGGTGCTTAATTTGTAAAATCATAACCTTATTTGATGTTTAATAGGTATTTCCTTAATCTCTCCTTATTATTCAACATATTCGCTTATCCAACGTTCTGCCAGCCCGTTTACGTTGGATAAGTGAGACTCTACTGTACCTATATATCTGCCGTTGCTTCAAAATTTCTTGGGTGGAAAAGGAGTCATGATTGGAAAATGTTAAAGACTTGCTCTAGAAAAATCCTAGAAAAGATAGATGCTTTGTCATTTCTGAGGTCCTCCAGCATGACACTATGGTGATTTTTAGGCGAAATTGTTCATTTCTGTATTACCATATGGAAACTTTTCTGATTCTAGAAATGTCTGCCCTGAGGAGATAGGAGTCATACTGTATTCTGAATAATGTGATTTATGTCCACTTAATCCACTTTTAAGGCTCTCAGTACATGGCAAGGAGTTTTATTTCTATAGATTCACACTTTGTGTAAGAACTAAACCTGAATCCTGAGAAAGGAAAATAGAAAATACAACTTTATCTCAAGGAATGCTTAGGCCAGGGGTCCTCAAACTTTTTAAGCCGAGGGCCGGTCCACAATCCTTCAGACTGTTGAGGGGCCGGATTATCACTTGAAAAAAATACAAACAAATTCCAATGCACACTGCATATGTCTTATTTGTGGTGCAAAAACAACAACAACAACAACAACGAAAGAACAATACAATATTTAAAAATAAAAACAATTTTAACCAACATACATTTATCAGGATTTCAATGGGAAGTGTGGTCCTGCTTCTGGCCAATGAGATAGTCAAGTTAATTAGGGTTGTTGTTGTTGTTGTTGTTGTTCTTGTGTGCCTTCAAGTCATTTCAGACTTTGGGTGAGCCTAAGTCTAAAATTTATTTATTATTTATTTACTGCATTTATTTACTACATTTGTATCACACCCTTCTCACCCCAAAGGGGACTCAGAGTGGTTTACAAATTATATGTACATACAATATATTATATTATTAGCATAGCACAATATTAGCATTATATATTACTATATTGAACTATACCACTATACTGTAATATTATTAGTAATATTATATGTAATAAAGAATATATAATTAATATTATTATATGGTATTATTATTAGTGTTATATTGTATTACATTATAATATTATTATCAATATTATATGTATATACAATATATTATATTATAAAACTGAGGGTGGGGGCCAGGTAACAGACCTCGGAGGGCCGCATCCGGCCCCCGGGCCTTAGTTTGGGGACCCCTGGCTTAGGCAAACCTCTTTCCTTGAAAGCTGCTCACTGAGAGGAATTTGCACCAAGTCCTGATTGCTGTGTTGTCTGCTACTCTAAAGCATTGACCATTTCCTTCAGGGTATCGAGTCCTTTGAGGAAATGGCCGTACATTTCACCGCGTTCCATGGAGCAGGCCTGGGGGCCATTCGGTCCAGGGCAGAGGGCTCTGCGACAAGGGATTACAGAGGGGAATTGTGGAGCTGTGGGAGCCTCGCTTCTCTGGGTAAGAGACCTGCTGTGCAATATAGAAGAAAGTGTGGCCCATGGGCGGCATGGGGATCCTAGTGCTCTGCAGACTACTGCAATTTTAAAAACATTTTTAATGCTTATTTTGGGATGATCCTGTACCCAAAAAAAATAAGGAAAGATCTCAACAGTTGCTTTAATTATGTCAAGATTGTAGATCTTAAGAGGTGAGCATGACTCTTGTTAGTCCCATATAGACAAGTCCCTAGGCAGGAATTTTTTCATCTATATATATATAAATGAGTGATGGCATCACGGCGACCAACAAAACAACAAAACTACAGGCCCCCCAACCTCGAAATTTGACAACACAACCCATCATCCACGCCTCTAGGTTGATACAACAAAAGGAAAAGAAAAATGAAGTCCTAATTAGAGGGAGAGGAATAATTGTTTTTATCCAATTTCTGCCAGTTAGAAGGCTAAGCTCTGCCCACTTGGTCTCCTAGCAACCCACTCAGCCCAGAGGACAGGCAAAGTTAGGCCTCACTTAGGCCTCTTCCCCACTGCCTATATTAATACAGATTATCTGATTTTAACTGGATTATATGGCAGTGTAGACTCAAGGCCCTTCCACACAGCTATATAACCCATTTATAATCGTATATTATCTGCTTTGAACTGGATTATCTTGACTCCACACTACCATATAATCCACTTCAGTGTGCATTTTATACAGCTGTGTAGAAGGGGCCTCATACTTCGCCACAGCAACGCGTGGCCGGGCACAGCTAGTATTATATAAAAAGGTAAAGGTTTTCCCCTGACGTTAAGTCCAGTCGTGTCTGACTCTGTGGGTTGGTGCTCATCTCCATTTCTAAGCCAAAGAGCCGGCGTTGTCCATAGACACCTCCAAGGTCTTGTGGCCACTGGCATGACTGCATGGAGCGCCGTTACCTTCCCGCCGGAGCGGTACCTATTGATCTACTCACATTTGCATGTTTTTGAACTACTAGGTTGGCAGAAGCTGGGGCTAACAGCGGGAGCTCACCCCGCTCCCCGGTTTCTAAGCGCTGACCTTTTGGTCAGCGAGTTCAGCCACTCAGCAGTTTAACCCACTGCGCCACCAGGGCTCATATTCTATGGTGACACTAAATTAGAAGAGATAGGTACAGTAGAGCCCCGCTTATCCGATACTCCGTATTATCTGACGCCCGGGGCGCCCTCCTTCCCTCGGTCACCCCCTCCCCCCCAGGCCAGCGCAGCAAGGGTGGCAGCAGCCATTTTCCCCTGCTCTCTTGCTCATTCACCAAACCGGGTCCTGAGGCAGAGATGAAGACACAGAGGCAATTTAACATTTTCCAGCTTCTAGGCTTCATGGGGATATGCTCGATTCCGGCCACAGGGGGAGCTGCTGCTTCATCATCCACTGTGACACCAAGTCCTTGATGGATTACTTCCTCATTCCTTTCTGCACACCGCTGGAAGATTTTATGGTGTTGTAAATTGGTTAAATTAGCATCCCCGCATAAGCAGTACCTAAATTTTCCTACTTGACAGATGCAACTATGTTTCAGGCTGCATAAGTTAACAGCAAGCCGGGCTATTTAATGGTCGAGGGCTTAACCCGACCTGGGCTTCGAACTCATGACCTCTCGGTCAGTAGTGATTTATTGCAGCTAGCTACTAACCAGCTATGCCAGAGCCAAGTCTTAAGTGATTTGTTGGTGCTGCCAGTGGTGCAATGGGTTAAACCCTTGTGCCGGCAGGACTCCTGACCAAAAGGTCGGCCATTCGAATACGGAGAGTGGGGTTTTTTTTTTTCTGTGTCAGGAGCAACCGGAGTTGCTTCTGGAGTGAAAGAATTGGCCGTCTGCAAGGATATTGCCCAGGGGACGCCCGGATGTTTTGATGTTTTACCATCCTTGTGGGAGGCTTCTCTCATGTCCCCACATGGAGCTGGAGCTGATAGAGGGAACTCATCCGCACTCTCCCTGGGTGGGATTCGAACCTGCAGCCTTCAGGTCAGCAACCCAACCTTCAAGTCACAAGGCTTTTATCCCCTAGGCCACTGGAGGCTCCATGGAGAGTGGGGTGAGCTCCCGTCAGTCAGCTCCAGCTTCCCTTGTGGGGACATGGGAAGCCACCCACAGGATGGTAACACAACCGGGCGTCCCCTGGGCAATGTCCTTGCAGACGGACAATTCTCTCACACCAGAAGTGATTTGCAGTTTCGCAAGTTGCTCCTGACACAAAAAAGTGATTTGTCGCACTGTTGTTCTGGTATGGTAACATGCTGTACCCTATCAGCAAGTTAGCTTTATGGAACTGTCTTTCAGTTTCCTTCTGGTCCAGGCATGGGCAAACTTTGGTCCTCTCTCCAGGTGTTTTGGACTTCAACTCCCGGTAGGCTGCTAGGAATTGCGGGAGTTGAAGTCCAAAATTTTGGAACTGAAAGACAGTTCCATAAAGCTAACTTGCTGATAGGGTAAATTCTCCTATGGTCCTTTCTCCTATTGTAGACAGTACTACTTCCGCTGCTGCAGCCGAAGCCAGTGCCAGCCACTTGGAGACCAGGACCCCAGCAGTCACCCCCAGCACTGCCTCCCCGGTGGTCCCTGAAGCCCAAGCCCATGAAGACTCCACAGATGAGGAGGACATGGAGCAGGAGTCGGCTGCCCTGGCCGGGCGGCAGCAAGTCCCCTGGGCCGGCTTCGAGAAGGTCTTCACCTTTGTGCGGCAGAAGGGGAAAAACCTGGTGGTGCAATGCAATTGCTGCCTTCCGGCCATCAAGCACTTGAGCTCGGCCATCAACTCTTCGTCCAACCTGAGGAAGCATTTGGAGGTGAGCGCCAGTTGTCATGCTGGTCCTTGGAAAGTTATTTTTAATATTTGCAGCTTTTCCATTTTCATGGTGGCCCTGCCAATAGTGTGAAAGCTGACTATAATACATGTTTCAATAAGCTGTCAGAATGAACTGTTGTGAATAATAATAATAATAATAATAATACCTGCAAAAGTATTGGAAAATGAGCACACAAAGATACTGTGGGACTTCCGAATCCAGACTGACAAAGTTCTGGAACACAACACACCAGACATCACAGTTGTGGAAAAGAAAAAGGTTTGGATCATTGATGTCGCCATCCCAGGTGACAGTCGCATTGATGAAAAACAACAGGAAAAACTCAGCCGCTATCAGGACCTCAAGATTGAACTTCAAAGACTCTGGCAGAAACCAGTGCAGGTGGTCCCGGTGGTGATCGGGGCATTGGGTGCCGTGCCAAAAGATCTCAGCCGGCATTTGGAAACAATAGGCATTGACAAAATTACGATCTGCCAACTGCAAAAGGCCACCCTACTGGGATCTGCACACATCATCCGAAAATACATCACACAGTCCTAGACACTTGGGAAGTGTTCGACTTGTGATTTTGTGATACGAAATCCAGCATATCTATCTTGTTTGCTGTGTCATAATAAAATAATAATAATAATACACTATATTTATATTCTGCCCTTGTCCCCTACGGGACTCAGAGCAGATTACAGCATTTACATACATAGGCAAACATTCAATACCTTTACAGTCATATACAATGAGACACAAACACAAACAAAAGTAGAGGCTTCTTTCATTTCCGGCTTCTCTCTAGCTCTGGGAGATGTTTTTTCTCTCCATTTTCAAGCCGAGGAGCCCGCGTTGTTGCCTGCTGGTTGTGTAGCCGGCAAGATTGCTCGGATTGTCTCTTGCCTTTTCCTGTTGAAGCAATACCTATTTATCTACTCACATTTGCGTGTTTTCGAACTTCTAGGCTGGCAGGAGCTAGGGCTGACAGACGGGAGCTCATCCCCATCTCATGGGTTCGAACTGCCAACCTTCGGGTCAACAGTTCAGCAGCACAAGGGTTTAACTCATTGTGCCATCGTTCGCTGTGGTTTTTTTTATTCTTATGTCTCTCTCACTCCGAGTTTTAACTTAATGTTCATGTGGTCTGCCCTTGTTTTTCATTGTTTCCTTGATTTATTTTGTAATGGATATTATTATTTATTGTATTGCTTATTGTGTTGTGATGTGTTGTTCTTTTATATGCTTTTTATATTGTATTGTTTAGGGCATGGCCCCATGTAAGCCGCCCCGAGTCCCCGTTGGAGAGATGGTGGCGGGGTATAAATAAAGTTTTATTATTATTATTATTATTATTATTATTATTATTATTATTATCGTGGCTCCTAATGGAAACGTTTCAGTCATTTGACACACAAGAAGCTCCTTTTATAAGTCCTTTGAGAATGGGATCTGCCAGGACAATCCCACATAAGATCCCAACCATAGTCTGCCATCATGTGTTTATCCCATCTTCTCTGGAAAGTGATCTAAGTGGCTGCAGATAATGGACTTCTAACACTCATATTACAGCTAAGCATATTGAAATGAATATATAAAAGCAAGATTCCCCTTCTCCCCTTTGCATTAATGGGTTTCTTTTTTTTCCTCTTCCTCAGAGGGCACATCCTGGGATGCTGAGAGTAATCAGAAGTCTAAAAAAGGCGAAGAAACGTGGACTCACAGGTTAAAAATCTGTGCTGTTTGGAGGGATTGGGGGGGGGGGGTAAATAAATAATACCTACATAACTTATTTAAACTGAGTACAGCAGGCATGGGCCAACTTCAGCCCTCCAGGTGTTTTGGACTTCAACTCCCACAATTCCTAACAGCCTACCGGCTGTTAGGAATTGTGGGAGTTGAAGTCCAAAACACCTGGAGGGCTGAAGTTGGCCCATGCCCGCTGTACAGCTACTCATAGAAGCATACAGAAGGAGCGTTTACCCTTCTCTTATTTTCAGCCAGAAAAAAGGTCTGTCAATGAAACCTGGTCATAGAAGTAACATTGGGAACCTCACGCTGGTCTAGGCATGGCCCTTTGTCCATGCTTGGTTGTGTTGGAAATCGCAACCTTCTCAAGCCTCCACTAGTTATTTGTTATGTATATAATTCAGATTGTTTACTGTATTGTATGTCTGTGTATTGGTTTGCAGTTTTCCAACCCTTTTGTTGTTGGAGGGGCAGCAGATGATGTGATCAGGGCTGGGCTTGATCAGGGCTCAGACTCCATTTTCAAAACAGTATGCTTCAGACTTCAATGTAGGAACAGATGTATGGACTGTACAGGCTCCATTGGACTTTCAGACTAGACAGAGACTCTTTTAGACTCTCAGAACAGAGCGATGCTTTAGATTAGTGTGGTCCAACCCGCAGCCCGCGGGCAACATGCGGACCACCAATTCATTTTGTAGGCCCTTGCCCTTCTTACTGGAAAAATACTTTAATTTAACATTTGGAAAAAAATTGTTTACCCTTCTCACTGCTTTAAGTTTTTAAGAAACATTTTCTTTCTGGAATGTCTCTGGACCTCACATTCCTATACTAAAGTTTGATTGCCCCTCAGGTAATTAAAGGTTGGATCACGCTGCTTTAGACTATGGACTGTTGAGTCTAAGAAAGATGTCCTGTGTTATCCACACAGAGAAACTACTTCAAATCCTATTTGTAACTGCATTGATAAGCGAAGTACCTGTATGCTAAATACATGAAGTTTGTGAGTAAACCAACTATGTTACTTTAAAAGAAGTTACTTATTTTTGTCTCTTGAGAGTATGATTTAAAGTTAAATTTATTTTAAGGGAGAGTTTTTGGGCAACTAAAATAACACTTTTGAAACTCTGCTATATACAGTGTTCCCTCACTTATCATAGGGGTTAGGTTCCAGGACCACCTGCAATAAGTGAAGCAAAGTAGGGACACAATATGTACTTTAATATCTATACATTATTTTAGTAGTTATACACTATTTTAAGTCTTTATCAACCAATCGTGTGTTGATAAACCGCCTCCTTCTCCTCCCGTTGCCGCTTGGGCTCCTTTTCTCTCCCTTTGGCTTTTCCTTCCTCCTTTCCTTAGGCTGTAAATTGTAATTTTTTATGATTTATAATATTCTTTTTTAGGGTTTATTGAAAAACCGCAAAACAGTGAATACGTGAAAAGTGAACCACGAAGTAGTGAGGGAACACTGTATGTGTCTTTTGTGCATTGGCAGATCTTTGTCCCTAACCATTCAAAGACATATCTAGATACATTAGTTTAACAGCTGAGAAACCTGATTGCCTTGCAGGAATGCCATTTTCCCAAAAGCTTATGGCATCATTTTGCAAAAGAGTATGACTTCTAACAAGGTCATGCCTTTCCAAAGATCATAAAATCTCCAAAAGGTTATGGAGATTTCCATTTTCCAAAAGTTTGGTATTTTAGGAGATTCCAATGGAAGCAGTGCCAGCAATGTAATTCTGTCTCTTCTTCCCATAGGCCTTGCGGCAGCCGCTGCAGTTGCCGCCGATGTTGCTGCAGAAGGGCTTACCGGTCACACGAAGAGAAGCAGCACTGCAGGAGCCCGGAGCACAGAGTCGCCTAATATGGCCGAAGCCCAGTCCCAGGAGGATTCGACGAACGAGGAGGAGGCGGAACAGCCGCCCACCACCACACCTGCACAGTCGCAAGAAGCATTGCCAGGCGCAGAGACTGAGACAACGCTTTCCTCAGGTTAGAACCTGTGCCCTCTCAAGGCAAGGGCAGGGGAGGTGCTGGGCCTCAGGCAGCAAAGTATCTTGGGCAGAGGTTTAAGAATGGAAGGAAGAGGGTTGGGAGCTGGAGCAATATACTGTCGTGTAGGTTAAAAAAAAAAAAGAACCCTATTGATAGCAAGTATTATTTAGGAGAGCATGAAACAGGAATGTGATGACATGGATATGCAGATGATTCCTTGTTTGACTTAATGTCCAGTTGAAGAGAGGGTGCCTTAGAGTCGTTTTATTCATAGGGCCAACATCAGTTGACATTGGCTTGATGGGACCTTATTATTATTATTATTATTATTATTATTATTATTATTATTATTATTACCCCACCTTTCTCTTTATGGGGACTCAAGGCAGCTAACAATCCCACACTTTAGTCAACTTTAAAGAAGTGCAATACAAAGTTTTTTTTTAAAAAAAAATCATATAGTAAACAGTCTGGTAAAAACAAATTAAAATACTATAAATACACTTAAAAATGGCCTTTAGAACTCACAGGTCCCAGTTATTTCCAGAGACAGTAGTAGTAGTAGTAGTAGTAGTAGTAGTAGTAGTAGTAGTAGTGTCATCCCATTTGTATCTTTGTGATTGAAACCCAAAGCAGCTCATAACAATTAAAAACTGTGCAGGTTAAAATCTCCAACGTATAAATATTAAAATGCAAT
Organism: Anolis carolinensis; assembly: GCF_035594765.1. Taxonomy (NCBI): domain Eukaryota; kingdom Metazoa; phylum Chordata; class Lepidosauria; order Squamata; family Anolidae; genus Anolis; species Anolis carolinensis. Next base: position 5,107,283 of record NC_085842.1, read on the forward strand.
TCAACATTGAAAGGTAACTAGTCAAAATGTTCTAGAATGGCCTCCAGAGATCAATTTGATTGATACATAGGGTCATTCCATGCCAACTGGTGTAAACCTTTCCATCATCTTGTCTCCAATTTTGTTCAAATTTTAGCTGTAGCGCCAATCAGGTGTTAAACTAGGTTTCCCAAAATGTGAAGACTCTAACCGCAACAGTTGCCGATCTAGACCCCTTATCTGAAGGGTAGTCAATCAGTGTGCACACCACATTTAAGAAAATGCCATTTTTGAGTCTGATAAAATTGGATCTAAATGTATAAGAATGGCTAGTAAATTGAAATCCTGTAGTTTTTTTTCCTGATGATTCCGATGAAATTAATTTTAACATTATGAATGCAAATCCAGTCAAAGCGTGCATTAAAATGTGTCACGACAAATTTTGACCAATATTCCATTCAAACAAAGATAAAGACTTGAAATTTTGACCGAGCATTATGCTTGTGCTGGGACATAATACTGCCAGTTTTGCAACTACCCAGCATCTCTAACCACCCTGCAAGATCTCTTCAAATTTGACACTGTTGGCGCAAATGGTAAAATCTACCAAAGTTCAAAGCCAATTATTTAAAAATAGTCTACCTGAATATGCTTGTGAATAGTATCATCTGAAAGAAAATTTTGCTCTACAAGACTGATATGTTTTTTGTTTTGCAATGCAACCATTAAGAATCCATTTACTCAGATCAAAGTATATTATATTTTGTGCATTTATGCATTATGCTTTATGCATCCTCATGGTCCTGCTATCTCATTTTATTGGCCACTAAGATGCGATACTTGCTGGATTCCAGAACAACTTATCATTGCTGTTATTCCAGCTCCATCACTGACATCATGTGGTTGGCAATATAGTTTCCCTGAAACCATTCTCTTACAGGTCAATGATGGTTTCAGAATGATGAAGTAACTAAAGAAGACAGGCTTGGGAACCTGCAGGAAAGATACCTATCCATGGCTGTTACTACATGGCTATTGGGTGTGACCCCTATGACAGTGAGGATGCTGGTTTCAATGTGATAACCAGTAACAGGTCAGCCATCACAAGCCAACGCAATATCTTGTGCACACAAAATACAATACATCGTGCATTCCCATTGTCTTAGGGGCCAAGCCTGATAGCCATGCAGTAATAGCCATGGATAGGAATCTTTCCTGCAGGTTCCCAAGCCTGTCGTCTTCCGTTACTTCATCATTCTGAAACTATCTTTAGTTATGCTGGCAGCATTGCAGGCCAGCATAGGTAAAGGTAAAGGTTTCACCTGATGTTAAGTCCAGTTGTGACCGACTCTGGGGGTTGGTGCTCATCTCCATTTCTAAGCCAAAGAGCCGGCGTTGTCCATAGACACTTCCAAGGTCATGTGGCCGGCATGACTGCATGGAGCGCTGTTACCTTCCTGCCGGAGCGGTACCTATTGATCTACTCACATTGGCATGTTTTCGAACTGCTAGGTTGGCAGAAGCTGGGGCTAACAGTGGGTGCTCACCCCGCTCTCCGGATTCAAACCTGGAATCTTTCGATCCGCAAGTTCAGCAGCTCAGCGCTTTAACACACTGTGCCACCAGGGGCCCCTGCAGCCCAGCATAACCAAAGGCAAAAAAAACCCTCTGGGAGCTGTAGCTGATTCTCACTCTAATCTCAATAGCTTTCATAAACCAACTTAACTTCCTACATTAAGATTGCTTAGATAGGAAGCCAACTGTATGGGTTTCGAGCCCGTTCTACTCCAATTCCGCACATGCCAGACACGCATCTATAGAATTATTTACCTATTCCTTGGTTTAGCTATTAAAAAGACTGAGATGTCACATGAAGTCACTCTAGCATAGAAATTTTAAAATTGCAGACTTTGTTGTTGTTTTACTGTAGAGAGCAACGTGACTTCCATTGAGACAAGTGTCAACGCAGAGGTGAAGATCCTCCCGATCATCCACAGCGGCGAGTCCCAGATTGTGGAGACTCAGCTGCATGAAGGCTCTGCGCACGAGGAGGAGGCGGAGACGCAGCCGAGCGCCCCGGCTTCGCGCCAGCAGGACCCTTTCGCAGGCTTAGAGAAAGCGTTCACCTTTGTGCGCCAGAAGGGAGGAAGCGTCCTGATGCAATGCAACTACTGCCTGCCGGTCATCAAAAACGTCAGCTCTGCCGTGAACTCAGCCACCAACTTGAGGAAACATTTAGAGGTAAGAGTTGGTCGTACCAGTTCTCGGAAAGCTCCAGAAAAAGCCATGTCTTGAAAGAGGGTTATGTGTGGAGAACATGATGGACCATGCTTCCATATCAGTCTGCCAGGGCAGGGGATTTAGATCTTTAGATCCTTCTCTCTTTATCTGATATCCATAATGGAGAGGTAGTGGTGAACGAGCTGAGGCATGTTCCAGATCAGGGGTCCCCAAACTTTTTAAACAGGGGGCCAGTTCACGATCCTTCGGACCGTTGGAGGGCCGGACTATAGTTGGCCACCGAGCAATAATAATAATGACAACAACAAAAACAATAATAAAAAAGAGGGTTGGAAGAAACCCTTTGGGCTATTGAGTCCAATCCCCTTCTGCCTTTGTGCACCAAAAACACAAGCAAAGCACCCCTGACAGATGGCCACCCAGCCTCAAGGTTAATAATAATAATAATAATAATAATAATAATAATAATAATAATAATAATAATAATAATAATGAAATTACGATCTGCCAACTGCAAAAGGCCACCCTACTGGGATCTGCACACATCATCCAAAAATACATCACACAGTCCTAGACACTTGGGAAGTGTTCGACTTGTGATTTTGTGATACGAAATCCAGAATATCTATCTTGTTTGCTGTGTCATAATAAAATAAAATAATAATAATAATATATCACACAGTCCTAAATGCTTGGGAAGTGTTCGACTTGTGATTTTGTGATATGAAATCCAGCATATCTATCTTGTTTGCTGTGACATAATAAAATAACAATAATAATAATAATAAAAATAATAATAAAAATAATAATAAAGAGGGTTGGAAGAGACCCCTTGGGACATTTAGTCCAATCCCCTTCTGCCTTTGTGCACCAAAAGCACAAGCAAAGCACCCCTGACAGATGGCCACCCAGCCTCAATGTTAATAATAATAATAATAACAACAACAACAATGGTTGGAAGAGAAGAAGAGACCCCTTGGTTCATTTAGCCCAACCCCCTTTTGCCCTTGTACCATGGGGGCCAGATAAATGGCTTTGATGGGCCGCATCCGGCCCCTGGGCCTTAGTTTGGGGACCCCTGTTCCAGATAAAACAAGATGCTCAGACAGAAGGGATTCTGTTTTTGTTGTTGTTGTCCTCCTCCTCCCTCTTCTTCTTTTTGCATTCCTTCAAGTTGTTTCTGATTAACAGTGATCCTATCATGTGGTTTCCTTGGCAAGATTTATTTGATGGGTTGCCTTTACCTCCCTCTGAGGCTGGAAGAGAATGACTTCTCCAAGGTTGTTGAGGGTTGTAGATATAAATAAATAGAAGCTTTACCACCGTTTCTGAACCATAATATACCCTGCAGTATAATAAAGTGTCACTCAGGTTTGTGTAACAAGTCACAGTAACTTTACTTCAGTTCAAAAGATTGAACAGGGACACAATATATACAGCAGTCTCTGAATTCTTACAGAGAACAAAGGGAATAAACAGTACAGTAGAGTCTCACTTACCCAACATAAATGGGCCGGCAGAATGTTGGATAAGCGAATATGTTGGATAATAAAGAGGCATTAAGAAAAAAGCCTATTAAACATAAAATTACATTATGATTTTACAAATTAAGCACCAAAACATCATGTTTTACAAGAAATTGACAGAAAAAGCAGTTCAGTACACAGTAATGTTATGTAGTAATTACTGTATTTATGAATTTAGCACCAAAAATTGCAACATTTACTACAAAAACAATGACTACTAAAAGGCAGACTGCCTTGGATAATACAGAACATTGGATAAGTGAAGCTTGGATAAGTGAGACTCTACGGTATCTTTTCAATTTTTATAAGCATCTTTGAGTTCTGGGGAAAGCATAGAAGATAAATACATTAACGACAAAGAATGATTGATTGTATCATTTATTTGTTTGTTTTCAGTTTGCAACAGCCTGTTTTGCCCCCGTCATTAAGATTAATGCCTTTTTGCTCCTTGGTTTTCCCCAGAAAGCACACCCTGAGAAACTGGGAGCATCTGAAAACGCAGGAAAGGGGAAGAAGCGTGGCTTTTTTGAAGAGCTTCTGGACGAGGACGATGACCCGCCTTCAATCAAAATGTTGAAGCAACAGCAGCAACAGCAGGCCACCCTGGAGAGGTGGGGATCAGGCAAAGAGCAGATCACCCAGAAGATTCTTGACCGGAAAATCATGGATTTCATTGTGGACGAAACCTTGCCTCTCCACACAGTAGACCGGCCATCCTTTGTAGGGTTGGTCCGCCTCGGCCTTCCAAAGTGCCTGACTATCATGTGCTCCAAGACTCTGAGAGACAGCATTGAGAAGAGAGCGGCCAGTATGCGGGAAAGGCTCCTGCGGCGGCTGGGTGCCGTGGAGCACGTGGCAACCACAGCGGACTGCTGGACGTATGGCAAGAGGCGTTTCCTGGGGGTCACAGCCCATTGGATCAACCCAACAACGCTGGAGCGTGAGTTCGGGGCCTTGGCTTGTAAGCGCCTGAAAGGGCGCCCCACTTACGAGGCACTTGCGACAACCCTGTGCAAGGTTTACAAAAAGTACAAGATCCACAGCAAAGTCGTGTGCACCACCACGGACAATGGCTTCAACTTTGTGAAGGCGTTTCGATTTTTTGAGACCAAAGAACCAGCCGATGCTGCAGACAGCAGCACAGATGATAATGTTGATGATGAAAGTGACAGTGACAGTGATGAGGACAATGACCATCGCCACGAGGAGGAGGAGACTGACGACGAGGAGATGGAAGTGGAGTTTGTGCCCATCTCCGAGATGTTGAATGCCGGTAATAAGGCAAAAGATGATACAGAGGATTCTGGGGACTTTGGCTTACCCCCACACCAGCAGTGCGCCAGCCACACCCTCAACCTGGTGGCCACCCAAGAGGTCCAGGCCATGGTGACTGACTCCTCCTCAAATAGTCCTCTGGGTCTTTTCAGAAAACACTTTTGTTCCTTGATGGGAAAGTGCAGCAAGCTGTGGTCCAAGCAGGAGCAGTCGGAGCAAATTGCAGAGTACATCCACAAGCAATACGGGGTGTATCTGATGGTGCCGGACAAGACCAGGTGGCACTCCACGTTTGAGGCCCTGAAGCAGCTCAATGAACTCCTCTCCAGCATGCCTTTGAAACTGGATACCGTAATGGATCAGTGTTCTCTGGCCAGAATCACGACGGCCGAGTCTCTGGTCCTACAGGAATACACAGAGGTCATGGGTCCCCTGGCCCAGGCCCTGGACATCCTGCAGCAGGACAATGGCATGTTCATGGGGTACCTGCTCCCCACTCTGTACAACCTAGACCGCAAGCTCCAGAGCTTGGAGAAGGAACCCAGCAGGTACACATACTGCCTTCCCCTCTTGAAAGGGATCCGCAAGGCCCTCCGGAAACGGTTTGCACATATTTGGGAAGACAAGAAGCTTCTGTTGGCAGCCTGCCTCCATCCTCGCTTCAAAGTCGACTGGTTGGAATCGGCCCAGAACTCCCACACAAACAGGTAAGGAAATGAAGATCATACCTTAGTTAATGAAGTAGATCTGTTTGTGAACATTACTTCTGAAACAGAAATAACAGATCAGTTACTGCCTCATGAAAAAAAAAGAGCATCGTGAAAAAATGAAGAACGACAGGCAGCAGTGAGGTCTGCCTGTACAGTAAAATGCCTATATCATAGATAATAATAGTTAACCTGGTGAATAAACAACATTGGGGTTATGCCCCTCTAAGCATCAATAGGTCCTTCTGCACAACTCTATCTCTGGTAAAATTCCATTGAAGGCATATCATAGAATCATCTTGGAGGCCCTCGTGGCCCCCAGTGGCGCATCTTGGAGCTCCTTTGGGCCGACAGGACTGCTGACTGACATGTCAGTGGTTCGAATCCAGGGATAACAGATGAGTTCCCTCTGTCAGCTCCAACTCCCCATGCGAGAAGCCTCCTACAAGGATGGTAAAACATCAAACATCCAGGCATCCCTTGGGCAACATTCTTTTATAGCATGCACTCAAGAAACAAAAATGAAGTAGACTGGTAAAAATAACATATTTGTTTTACTCACAGCCTTCATGTATTCAGCATAACACAGGTACATAACTTCTCAGTCCAGTTTTAGATATGTTTGAAATCATCTCTGTGCAGATAATGCAGGTCATCTTTCTTACAACCAACAGCAGGCAAGTATTAGTCTGAGCAGTCCCAAAGCCAATGGAGTCTGACGTCAAATGGAGTCTGAGGTCTGAGCAGTCTCAGATCAGATCATATGGTCTGCAGTCCTTCCCACAACCTCTCAGTAAAACATAGAGCAAAGGAAGCTGCATTCCAGAACATATATACAAAACAGTAAGTAAACAGAATCATACCCTGTTTCCCCTAAAATAAGACATCCCCAAAAATAAGACCTAGTAGAGGTTTTGCTGAATTGCTAAATATAAGGCCTCCCCTGAAAGTAAGACCTAACTAAGTTTTTGTTTGGAAGCATGCCCATCGAACAGAACACCAGAGCATGCAGGATCGGTAAAGTTGTACATGGAAATATTGGTAGTAACAAATTCTTGACAGGATTCATAGTTTGTCTAGTTATGCTGGTTATGTTTGTGATGACAACTACTGTACAGTATATAATAAATGTTCATTTTTTTGTTCAACAATAAATGTGAATTCTTCATGGAAAAATAAGACATCCCCTGAAAATAAGGCCTAGCACATCTTTGGGAGCAAAAATTAATATAAAACACTGTTTTTGGGGAAACACGGTAGATTAACAAATTACTAAAGGAGGCTTGAAGAAGGTTGCAATTTCCAACAGTTCTATAATAGTAATAATAATAATAATAATAATAATACTTTATTTATACCCCACCACCATCTCCCCGTGGGGACTCGGGGCGGCTTACAACGTTACAAAAGTAACAGCGCAAATACATTAAACAATATACACAGTTTAAAACACAAGAAGATGATAAAACAGAAGTTAAAACACAGGTTTATATAACAGTAATAATATCAAACAACCACCAATGCAATTCTTTCACAGTGACGACATAGATTCTTAAATGGAAGATGTCCCGACAAGGGTTGACTTGACATTTCGGTATCCAGAACTAGATCAGTATATGCCAGTATGGCTATTGAGGTGAATGGTTTTTACTGCAAGTTGGGAACCATCCATTTCCAAGCACTGCATAGAGAAAGGGGAAAATGGAATTGCCAGTGGTTTCTAATCTGGGTTATTATGTCCCCACCTCCAGGTGCATGATGGAAACTTTGTTGAAAGCTGAAATAAGGGGCACGGTTGAGGAGGCTGGGGACAGATCTTCAGAGAAGGACCCCGAAGGAGCCAGTTTGGAGGACGAGTTCTTCAACATCCCTCCCCGGGAAAAGACCCCGGCCGAGGAGGACTCTGTGGACGAGGAGGTGACGCGGTATCTGCGTTCCCCTAGCAGGGAGGTCTCCTTGCTCCATGCCTTCCCCCGCGTCATGCAGAGCTTCCTGCAATACAACACGGGGATGCCTTCAAGTGCCGCCATCGAACAGCTCTTCAGCACCGGCAGCAAAGTCATGACCGTCAAGAGACATTCCCTGTCCGACGAGCTCTTTGAGCAGCTGGTGCTCCTGAGGCAGAACAGGGCAGTATTTTAAAAGCAGCCTTTTAGGATATTATTAAATTTTTTTTGTTTCTTTTTGAGTTTTATTCTGTGCATTGCTCTGGGCTATTATTACCGGGAGGGCGGGAGTGGGAAGTCTGGGCATAATATTATGCGATAACTATTATTAATCCTATGGATAAACTTGTTACTCAATCCTCTGTGTGTGTCTATTCATTTGTTGTTATCTCGGGCCAGGGTGAGCATAGCATACACTCCTGGCTCGCATTTTCCTGCTCCTGAAGCCCCTGCATCGAGTGTTTAAAAAATGTGATCCAGTTTTCAGTAAATTTCTGGGCCCCAAAATGTATCAAAGCAAACACAAAGTATCCCCACAATCAACATATGATGACATATCCCTCTGTTTATCTTAGATTATGTTGACCAGTTGTTGGTACAATAATTCTTATAACTGATGTATGTATTTATGTAGCACCATCACTGTATTATTATTATTATTATTATTATTATTATTATTATTAAACTTTATTTGTACCCCGCTAGCATCTCCCGAAGGACTCGATGTGGCTTACAAAGGCCAAGGCCTCAACACACAATATAACAATACAAACAAAGGTAAATTAAAAGAATTAAAACAGTATAAATATGGTGCTTTACAAGAAAAAAGCAGTTCCCTGCATCCATGCTTCTAGTCTAATTAAGACAGGATATAAAAGGAAAGGGGAATGTCAGTAGGGGAAGATAGTACATCCAGCAGATACTTCTTGTTTTCTCTGAGCAATGGCAGGTGGAATGGAAGGAGAGCCATTGATTTGATTCTAGGAATAGACATGATGGAATCATAGAATAGTAGAGTTGGAAGAGACCTTATGGGCCATCCAGTCCAACCCCATTCTGCCAAGAAGCAGGGAAATCGCATTCAAAGCACCCCCGACAGATGGCCATCCAGCCTCTGCTTAAAAGCCTCCAAAGAAGGAGCCTCCACCACATTCTGGGGGAGAGAGTTCCACTGCCGAACAGCCCTTCTCACAGTGAGGAAGTTCTTCCTGATGTTCAGGTGGAATCTCCTTTCCTGTAGTTTGAAGCCATTGTTCCATTGTGTCCTAGTCTGCAGGGCAGCAGAAAACAAGCTTGCTCCCTCCTCCCTAGGACTTCCCTTCATGTATTTGTACATGGCTATCATGTCTCCTCTCAGCCTTCTCTTCTGCAGGCTAAACATGCCCAGCTCTTTAAGCCGCTCCTCATAGGGCTTGTTCTCCAGACCCTTGATCATTTTAGTCGCCCTCCTCTGGACGCTTTCCAGCTTGTCAACATCTCCCTTCAACTGCGGTGCCCAGAATTGGACGCAGTATGCCAGGTGTGGCCTGACCAAGGCAGAATAGAGGGGGAGCAGGACTTCCCTGGATCTAGAGCAGGGGTCCCCAAACTAAGGCCCGGGGGCCAGATGCGGCCCTCCAAGGTCATTTACCTGGCCCCCACTCTCAGTTTTATAATACATTTTTATATCAGTTTTAATAATATATTGTATATACATATAATATTGATAAAAATATTATAATGTTATACAGTATAATGGAGCTCCGGTGGCGAAGTGTGTTAAAGCACTGAGCTGGAGACCGAAAGGTCCCAGGTTCAAACCCCGGGAGCGGCGTGAGCGGCCGCTGTTAGCTCCAGCTCCTGCCAACCTAGCAGTTCAAAAACATGCCAATGTGAGTAGATCAATAGGTACCGCTCTGGCGGGAAGGTAACGGCGCTCCATGCAGTCATGCCAGTGGCCACATGACCTAGGAGGTGTCTACGGACAACGCTGGCTCTTCGGCTTGGAAATGGAGATGAGCACCAACCCCCAGAGTCAGACATTGTTGTCGACCGCGTTTCTAGGGGATCGGGCCCCTTAAGGAGAGAGCCGATCCGGTCCTGAGAGAACGGACCTTGGCGGAGCCAATAAGAGAATATGAGCCGCAATACAACCTGGAGCCGAAATGAAGAAGGTCCGCCAAAGATGAAGGAAAATCCGCCAAGGAGTCTTTATTGAGCGATTCAGCTGAAAAGGACACTAGTAGCGATCATTCAGTCTACTAGCGTATCATACATTCAAAATAAAGCCATATTTATACAATGTTTCGGTCTGACAGCCCTTTGAATTTCCCGCCCCGCTCCCCCGCCCATCTGATCGCGGATAGGCTAGAAGGCTGAACAAGGCGGGCTTTCGTTTCCCGCCTTGCTCTGCTGGCCCAATGGGGAGCCGCTTTTTGTCCCCACTCGGGCCAATCAGAGAGGAGGAGGCGGGAGCTATTGAAACAATGAAATGCCAGGGCAGGAAATATCAGATTAACTCCTGCCAGACCGATTTCTAAAGGAATTAATGGCACCCATCAAGGATGTCCGGGTTCCTGTCGCGTTCACAGATTTTAGATATGCCTTGGGGTGTCAGAGGGGAAGTGGTGATGGGTGTTGATGAGCCAAAATTGACAGGCTCCACAGGGCACCTTCCTGAGGTGTCCTGGAATTTCCTGGGATATGACAATGTTTGCTCTGGGAGCTGAATCACCTTTAGGACTATACTCCGAATTTGGTGACTCAAGCCTTATATTGTCCATGCAATCTGAATTAGATTGGGTTAAGCTGTGGCAGATTATCCTTTTGTTTTTTTGGGAAAGGAAGCCTGGGTCATAGGAGCAGGGGTTCATGTTGGGGTCAAAATATTTCCCATTTGATTTCATGATTTGACAATTATATGAAATAGAATGAAAATTAAAATAAAGTTGGAACATAAACCCAGCTGGGAAAAACACATATTTTCCGGGGATCCCAAAGAGTACAAATACATATAGGCAGATAGATAGATTTCAAGGAAGCAAGGGAGAATCCATAAAGGTGGGTTACATTGCATAAAGGGGAATCATGAATGATATAAACAATTGAAAACATTTGATAAGAACGAAGTTCACAACATCTGGGGAACCCAATATGGAAAGTCATAGGAGTGGAGTTCTAGCAGCATGATTTCACAATTCATGAAGTTAGCCCAACGATTAGAAATTCATACAACAGTGAGTCATGAGGGTGTCCAGGTACATAGAATATGAAAATTCACGGATACATGAGGAAAAAGAGTTCATCTGTGATGGAAGGAATCCATAGAGATGGCATGGGGAAGGGGCACATGTGGGTTGCAGTCTTGGGAAGTATAAGATTTCATAAGTCCAGGGATAGGTCTGGGGACGAGTGTTCTTCTCCTTCATAAAATTATTAAGGTATGAATGAAACGTGGAGGGCGCCCGTCCGGGCACCCCCTGGCAGCTGTAGAGAGGGTGAGGGTTCTTGGAGAACTATGTCTCCCCAGCGAGAGAGCGATCCCCCCATCCCCAGTTCACAGAAAGGGGCTAGGGATCTCTTAAAACCATTCCGCGGGTCGCGGGGAGAGGAAAGTCCGGGATAAGGCAGCAGTTTGGCTTGAAAGGAGCAGTCGGTCCCGTTTGACAGTCAGCTGTTGAGGTGCCGAGAACTGGACCGATTTCGGTTCCGCTGGTGGTCCTTGAGTCAGGGGCCTTAAAAAGGGTTAGGACTAAAAGATGAGTGTGCTAGGGGTAATTTTGATAAAGATATGAGCCAATTTGTACCGTCCGCCGTATTAATCTATGGCAGAGAAGCCTCCGCCAGGGTTTTAAAGATCAGACGGGTTAGTGAGAGGGAGAGAGAGAGAGAAATTGCATGCAAAGGAAGAAGTCAGAGAATGACACAAAATAACCAGATAGAGGGTGTTACTGTTAAAATAAATGCTACTTTTATTGGGGGATTTGTTACATAGTTCAGGGAAGGGGAAAGTGAAGAAAAAAGATCTTTTAATAATAGTCTGCTGCGGTCCCGCTCCGTTCCTTTTGGTGAGTGACCTGCGGAACTCTCCGCTGCGAGTTCAAATTAATTTGAAGGCCGGGGTGACGGTCATCAACATGACTGGACTTAACGTCAGGGGAAACCTTTACCTTTACCTTATACGATATAATACTAATAATAATACCGTATAATAATATTAATTATATGATATATATTACATATAGTATTACAGTATAGTGGTATAGTTCAATATAGTAATGTATAATGCTAATATTGTGCTATGCTAATAATATAATATATTGTATGTACATACAGCTGCTCTGAGTCCCCTTCGGGGTAAGAAGGGTGGGATATAAATGTAGTAAAGAAATAATTAATTTTAGACTTAGGCTCACCCAAATTCTGAAATGACTTGAAGGCACACAACAACAAACAACAATCCTAATTGACTTGACTATCTCATTGGCCACTAGCAGGCCCATACTTTCCATTGAAATCCTGATAGGTTTATGTGGGTTAAGATTGTTTTCATTTTTAAACTAGCTTGGGGACCCGGCGATGCCTGGGTCATTTGAGAATGGTATTATTTGTCTTTTAATGTTATGGATTCTGTTTGGAGTGGGTGAACTACAATTCCCAGAATCGTGGCTAACTCCTTCCCAAAACCTGCCAGTATTATAAGTTGGCCATTTAGGGTATGTGTGTACCAGGTGTGGTGCAGTGCTGTCTGGACGGGGGTGAACTACTGGAATTTCTAGATTCCCAGGGCAATTGTCCCGAAATATCTATCAGTATCCACAGCAGGCAATATTCAGTTTGTGTGCCAAGTTTGGTCTAGATTTGTCATTGGCTGGGTTCAGTGGTCTTTGGATGGAGGTGAACTACAACTCTCAAAATCAAGGCCCCTTCCCACAAATACCTGCAGTATGTTCAGTAGGTCATGAGGCTTTTCTGTGTGAAGTGTGGTCCTAGTGCATTGTCGGTGGGGGTCAGTGTTTACCTGGCTGCAGGTGAACTATAACTCCCTTTTTCCCAAACATGTGCAATATGTTGTATTGGTTATGGGGGCTCTGTGTGCCAAGTGTGATGCTCATTCATTGCAGGTGAACTATACATCCCAGTACCTACTACTACTCAAGTTCAAGTCTAGTTTCCCTCCAAACCCACCAGTAGTCAAATGTGGGCATATTGGGTCTGCATGGCAAGTTTGGCCGAGAGCCATCATTATTTGGGTTCATAGCGTTCTGGGTGTAGGTGAACTACAACTCCTCTATATTCCCCAGTAGGAGTGACAGGGCTCTGACTTGAGGCAGGGTGAACTACAACTTCCACCATGTGGAGTCAATCCCCAAACTCCTCCAGTAAGTTTAGTTGCAGCTCAGTTCTGCTGTGTTTGTTATGCAGAGAGATTGGAAAGGGAAGGGCAGTGGGCGGGGCCATGCAAATTCCACAGCAATGGAGAACACTGGGATGCCTGCCTGTGGTAGAAGAAAAAGCAAAGTCTAGGATGAAATGGTGCCCAAAGGAAAGCATTCCTTGGGTGGTGGGCTCTAGTGTTTGGGAAGGACATTGGCAGGGGCTGGGCTGCATGTTTATGGCGCTCGCTGTAACCGCAATGTCAGTGGAAAAGAGTGACTTGCTAGATTCTTAACCCTGGGAAGTATAGCCTGTTTGTGGAGGCTGGAGGCTGTCTGTGTGAGCAGACATCCATGCCACATACACACATACAGGTTTATGCTTTTATTATGGATTTAGATTAGTTTTAGATATTGTATTGTTCTTTCATTGTTGTTGTTGTTTTGCACTACAAATAAGACATGTGCAGTGTGCATAGGAATTTGTTCATTTTTTTTTTTTAAATGATAATTTGGCCCCTCAACAGTCTGAAGGATTGTAGGCCGGCCCTTTGCTTTAAAAGCAGGGGTCCCCAAACTTTTTAAACACGGGGCCAGTTCATGATCATTTGGACTGTTGGAGGGCCAGACTATAGTTGGCCACTGATCAATAATAATAATAATAATTATTATTATTATTATCAATAATAATAAAAAAGAGTGTTGGAAGAGACCCCTTGGGCCATTGAGTCCAACACCCTTCTGCCCTTGTGCACCAAAAGCACAAGCAAAGCATCCCTGACAGATGGCCACCCAGCCTCAATGTTAATAATAATAATAATAATAATAATAATAATAATAATAATAAAGAGAATTACAAGAGACCCCTTGGGCCATTTAGTCCAATCCCCTTCTGCCTTTGTGTACCGAAAGCACAAGCAAAGCATCCCTGACAGATGGTCACCCAGCCTCAATGTTTATTATTATTATTATTATTATTATTATTATTAATAAAGAGGGTTGGAAGAGACCCCTTGGGCCATTTAGTTCAACCCCCTTCTGCCTTTGTGCACCAAAAGCACAAGCAAAGCACCCGTGACGGATGGCCACCCAGCCTCAATGTTGTTAATAATAATAATAATAATAATAATAATAATAATAATAATAATGTGATTTTGTGATACAAAATCCAGCATATCTATCTTATTTGCTGTATCATACAATATAATAATAATAATAATAATAATAATAATAATAATAATAATAATAATAATAATAAGGGTTGTAAGAGAAGAAGGGACCCCTTAGATCATTTAGCCCAACCCCCTTCTGCCCTTTTGCTGTGGGGGCCGGATAAATGGCTTCAATGGGCCGCATCCGGCCCCCGGGCCTTAGTTTGGGAACCCCTGCTTTAAAAGTTTGAGGACCCTTGATCTAGACGCCATACCCCTATTGATGCAGGCCAGACTGTCTCTCTCTTGCCTTTAAATCAGTCCTGCTCCTTTAACGCGAAGCCCCGCCCCTCTTTGGGCGCCCGCCTCAGCCGGCCATGACAGTCCCGGGCGGAAATAGGGCTCCCTTGGAGACAGAGGGCGGGAGAGCCTCCGCGGGCGGAAGTGAGGGCGCTTCCGGTTGGGCCCAGCCAAGGAGAGGGACCAATCCTTCCTCCCACCTCCAGCCAAAGAGGACTGCCATTTCACCCACCCACCCGCTTAGAAAAGCATCTTGCAAAAGAGGTCGGGTGAGTGCAAGGAGAGAATTGGGGGCTTTGGGGAGGGGAACCCCAGGGAAAGGGGGTGAGGAGCCGGAGGGAACAAAAGGGGGGCAGGCAGGCAGGCAGGCAGGCCTAGAGGCAGAGAGGAGACAGGCCTCCTCCCTTCAAAACAGGAATGCCAGATCCCATCCCCATCGCAGGAAATCCTAGCAGCACCCCTTTAAAAGCAGAACCTGCCCATACCCGGTTGATATTGTTATGTATTGTTACAATATTGCTGTTTTTATCCTATTTTTATATTGTGAATTGCTTTCTATGTATTTTTATTGTTATTGTGCTGTCGGGCCTTGCCCCATGTAAGCCGCCCCGAGTCCCCTTAGGGAGATGAGGGTGGGATATAATAATAATAATAATAATGATAATAATGCTAATAATAATAAACTCCGCCGCTATCAGGACCTCAAGATTGAACTTCAAAGACTCTGGCAGAAACCAGTGCAGGTGGTCCCGGTGGTGATGGGCACATTGGGTGCCATGCCAAAAGATCTCAGCCGGCATTTGGAAACAATAGACATTGACAAAATTACGATCTGCCAGCTGCAAAAGGCCACCCTGCTGGGATCTGCGCGCATCATCCAAAAATACATCACACAGTCCTAGACACTTGGGAAGTGTTCAACTTGTGATTTTGTGATACGAAATCCAGCATATCTATCTTGTTTGCTGTGTCATAATAATAATAATAATAATAATAATAATAATAATAATAATAATAATAAGATGATGATGATGATGAAAGGCACTGCAGACTCACTCAACCAAAGAAATCAGCCATAGCAGAGCACTTGATGAACCAACCTGGACACAGTATATTATTTGAGAACACAGACATGCTCGACCACTCCAACAACTATCTTGTCAGGCTACACAGAGAAGCCATTGAAATTCACGTGCATGTGGACAACTTCAACAGAAAGGAGGAAACCATGCAAATAAACAAAATCTGGCTACCAGTATTAAAAAACAGTAAATAAGAAGCAACACTCTGAAAACAGAGGAGTTCCAGACATGAATCAACCAGGGGCAGCTAACGACTCTGAACAAAGGATGCCCCCAGGCAGAAAGAAGCTGGGAGAATAGCTATTCAATGTGTTGTCGAAGGCTTTCATGGCCGGGATCACAGGGTTGTTGTATGTTTTTCAGGCTGTGTGGCCATGTTCCAGAAGTATTCTCTCCTGACGTTTCGCCCACATCTATGGCAGACATCCGCAGAGTGTGAGGTATAAATTAGCTATTCAGTGCTAACTAGGGTGATTAACTACAACATTCACACTGGCCTCCAACTGACAAAGAGTTCTTCTCTCACCCTGGACTTTCCACAGATATATATAAACCTTCCTTGCTTAGTTTCTCCATATACCTCACAACCTCTGAGGATGCCTGCTATAGATGTGGGCAAAACGTCAGGAGAGAATACTTCTGGAACATGGCCATACAGACCGGAAAACACACAACAACCCAATAATAATCTTTATTTCTAGACCGCCCTCTCTCCCCAGAGGGACTCAGGGTGGTTAACATACATATAAAATGGCAAACACTCAATGCCACAACTACATCACTTAATATGAAAGAGTATAAAATAATGATAACATACTTATTGTAGTAAAAACAAATCAAAATTATAAAAAAAACATAAATTTAAACATAACAGTCAGTAAAAACATTACTTCTTCTAATCAACTTCTGAATCATGTTTTGATAGGGATCTCTACAAATGGAGAGCCCCGGTGGCAAAGTGTGTTAAAGCACTGAGCTACTGAACTTGCAGACCGAAAGGTCCCAGGTTCAAATCCTGGGAGCGGAGTGAGCGCCCGCTGTTAGCTCCAGCTTCTGTCAACCTAGCAGTTCGAAAACATGCCAATGTGAGTAGATGCCGGCCACATGACCTTGGAGGTGTCTACGGACAACACCAGCTCTTCGGCTTAGAAATGGAGATGAGCACCCTCCCCCAGAGTTAGACATGACTGGACTTAATGTCAGGGGAAACCTTTACCTTTTACCTCTACAAATGGTGGTGTTTGGAAGTCAAATAAAATATATCTCAGTAAATAGATATGCAAATATACAAACCAGGATTTATTTATCGATTGAAAATAAAGTTGTTATTATTATTATACCCCAAAAGGAACTAGAATTTGCAGATATTAATGGCTTAATGGTTTCAATTGCTCTTTTGTTGATTTTAAACTATAATAATGATAATAATAAAACTTTATTTCTAGACCGCCCTCTCTCCCCAGAGGGACTCAGGGCAGTTAACATACATATAAATGGCAAATATTCCATACACCAATTTCTTCATTAATATCAAAAGTATAAAATGACAATAATATATACATTATAATTAAAATTCCACATTAAACAATAAATTTAAACATGACAATCAGCAAAAACATTATTGCAAAGAACGAGCATATACCTGGACTAATTTAAAAGACCAAGTTGCTGTACTTGGTTTAATTTTTTTATTATTTACTTACTTTTTTATCCCACCTTTTCCCCCCAGCATAGGGACTCAAGGCAGCTCACAGCCAAAGGTAAAGGTAAAGTTTTCCCCTGACATTAAGTCTAGTCGTGTCCGACTCTGGGGGTTGATCCTCATCTTCATGTCTAAGCCAAAGAGCCAACGTTGTCCATAGACACCTCCAAGGTCATATGTCCATTTGCATGACCTCGTGATTGCCTCCCTGCCAGATTGGTACCTATTGATCTACTCACATTTGCATAATTTCGAACTGCTAGGTTGGCAGAAGCTGGGGCTAACAGTGGGAGCTCACCCTGCTCCCCGGATTCGGACCACCAACCTTTTGGTCAGCAAGTTCAGCAGCTTAGCGGTTTAACCCACTGCACCACCGGGGACTCCAGTTCACAGGCAACGTGACACAAATAATGCAATACAGTGTATTATCTGCCTCTTTGCAAGCTGACCTACAAGGGTGGGATATAAGTTAAGGGATGAACAGAAGGATCTGGGGTCTGATCCTTCCTAGTAGTTTTTCCTAGTAATTGTGGGGTTGCTGCGGTGCTGCAGAAGCTCCCTATGTATATAGTCAGTCTTTCACATTTGCAGGTTTGACTTTTGTGGATTTGATTATCCACCAATTCGATTGCTTCTCTATGTCCTCCACTGCAAATCTATGGTCACCATCTGCCAGAGGTTGACCATATACACATGCTGGAGGACTTAAACAAAACAAGATACATGGGCCAAATCTGGCCTGAGATGCCATTGAAATCATGCCCACGATGATTTCAATGACAGAGCAACATGTAGGCATATTTGCAGTCTTATATTTCCAAACTGAAATGGCCCTCAATGAAAATGAGTTTGACCCCCATGACCTAATGGTTCCTAGAGAGGTGTTCTCGCAAGTTAAAAAAATGATTAAATACAATAGAATAACTTTATTGTCATTGTACAGCGAAATTAAATGCTTTCCCCAGCACATGTCACAAAACAACACACCCATCCCTCCCCACTCCCACCCCACCGCCTCCAATGCTACATCAATGTGAAGCAATGGAGTTCAAAATGGTTACTGCCTCTAGGATAAAAGCTGTCTTTCAGTCTGTTTGTCCTTGCCTTTGCCACGCTGTACCATCTGCTAGATGGTAATAATTTTTTTTGAAATGAATATCTTGGGTGGGATGGATCCTTAAAAATTCTCTGAGCTTTCTTAAGACTGCGGGACCTATAAAGTTCTTCCAAAGAGGGGAGAAGACAACCAGTGGTTCCTTGTGCAGAAGTGGCGACCCTTTGGAGCGCCGTCCTATCTACCTCCATGCAGTTACCATGCACAGATGCAGTAGGTTAGGACACTCTATAGCACAATGGTAGAAAGTCACCAGCAGTTTTTCATTCCGTCGTTGGTTCCTTAGGAGTCTCAGATAGTACTGTCTCTGCTTCACCAAAACCGCCGTATGATTGCCCCATGCCAGATCCTCCTTCACAGTGACACCCAGGAACTTGAAACTGACCACCCACTCCACTTGGTCTCCATTCATGACCAAGGGCTGGATTTCTGGTCTGTTCTTTCTGTAGTCCACTATGAGCTCCTTGGTCTTATTGATAAGAACCAGGTTATTGTCTCTGCACCACAGGAGCTGCCAATCCACTTTATCCAGATAGGCATGGTTATTCATGATGTTTCATGTATCTAGGAGTATTGTGCCCCTTGCCCTGGCAAATGTGGTCATACCAGTTTGAAATGGGCTCTTGAGTGGAAGTGTCATCCCTCATCCATCTGGGCTTGCTTGCAATCTCTTGTGTTCCTTTGAGCCTATAACAAAGTGTGATTTTTTATTTACAGATGCCATGTTTAACTGTGTTTTAAAAAGGGTTAATATTTCAGTTACTCAGCACTCAGAGCTGGTTGCCATGGAAAAGGAGGCGGAGCCAACTGGGTTAGCTGAAGAGAGAGCAGAATTTGGAGGGAAACTCAGGCAGTCAGTCAGAGTCTGTGGTCAGAGAACTCCAGGGAAGGTTGATTTTAGTGTGGGCTCTGTTGAAGCTCAGGGAAGGCTGATCCTAAGTTAGGGGATCAGGGATAAAATAAGTTTGGTGACTTATTTTAAGGTAGTCTGTAATTGGAGGAATTGCAGTTAAGACTGATTCTCAGTTGGAGAATCAGGATGGCTCAAAGGTTGGATTTTGAGTCAAGTCCAAAATAAGTTTGGTGACTTATTTTAAGGTAGTCTGTCTCCTGACTAGGAACAGATATTCTGTGATTGAAGTGGAATTTTAAAGTTTGAAACACCTCAATATAACTTTGCAACTGTTCAGTAACGTGCCTCAAACAAAAAGAAAAGTTATTGTAACCATCAAGCTTGTGCCTAAATAAATGTGTTATTATTCCTTCAAACATCTCAGTCTCTGTCATACATACACACATCAAGAATAAACAAGAAGAAGAAAGAAAAATAAAAAGTCTCCTCTCTAAGTAGCCAGTGGCTAAATCTTCCAATAGTGGTGGCAAGAGTTGATAATCCCCTTAACATCTGGTGGCCGCATTATAAACATTTTTACCTCTGGTGGCAGCGTAAATAAGCATTTTAAATAAGTGGTGGCAGCGGATATAAAATATATCTAATAATTAATTAATAAAAAACAACCTCCATCTCCACATCTCTGCAATTGGTGTCAGAGGTGGGATTTTTTGAAAAAGATTTCTCCTCCTGCCTGACATCCTTACAATTTGGTGGCAGCGGTGGGATTTCAAAAGATTCCCCCCGCCTGAGTTCTTTACAGAGCCACTATTTGTTTACTTCTTTCCTTGCAGAAAGAGGCCATGGTCACAGACTGGAATACCTGAGCATTTCTTTTCAAGCCCTCAGCTAGTGTAAGACTTGCACCCAGAAAGACTTCAGACCTTTGGTGTATATAATATCCTTCTCACTCCAAACGGAGCCTATCTTTGTCTCAAGAAAGAAAGTGGGCAGAAAGCAAAGAAATTCGGACCACTTTTGGGACAGCAGAGAACCAAGATGGCAGAGCAAGACTCAGCTGACCCCGAGGCCTGGATGGGAATAAATGAGGATCCCTGTGGCAAAGGAGGACAGACTCTCCTGGGCTCAGACGACCTGTGCTTGGACATACAGCGCCAGCGCTTCAGGGGAGTTTGCTACCGGGACGCCAAAGGGCCTCGAGAAGTTTGCAGGCAACTCTCTGATCTTTGCTGCGAGTGGCTGAAGCCAGAGAAGCACACCAAAGCCCAGATACTGGACCTGGTGATCCTGGAGCAGTTCCTGGACATCCTTCCTGAGGAGATGGAGCGCTGGGTGAGGGAATGTGGGGCAGAGACCAGTTCCCAGGCCGTGGCTTTGGCTGAAGGATTCCTCCTGAGTCAGGAAGGAAACCAGAAGAAAGAAGCTTCACAGGTGAGATGTTTCCTCTGGTACAGGCATGGGCAAACTTCGGCCCTTCCAGGTGTTTTGGACTTCAACTTCCAGAATTCCTAACAGCTAGTAGGGAGAGATCTACTCCCCTGTTTAAGGAGCTCCACTGGCTGCCGTTCATTTTCCGGTCCCAATTCAAGGTGCAGACCATCATTTATAAAGCCCTAAACGGTTTGGGACCCACCTACCTTCGTGACCGTATCTCCTACCATAAACCTGCCCGATCTCTCCGATCATCAGGGGAGGCCCTCCTATCGCCACTGCCTATATCTCAGGCCCGCCTTGTGTGAACAAGGGAGAGGGCCTTTTCTGCTGTGGCCCCCCGTTTGTGGAACTCACTGCCCATTGAAATCAGGCAAGCCCCCACCCTTTTAGCCTTTAGGAAAGATTTAAAAACATGGCTCTTCCGGTGTGCTTTCGGAGAGTAACTGTTATACACTTCATTTGTTACTCCCCCCAACATCTATCCTCTAGACCAGGGGTCCCCAAACTAAGGCCCGGGGGCCAGATGCGGCCCTCCGAGGTCATTTACCTGGCCCCCGCCCTCAGTTTTATAATATAATATATTGTATATACATATAATATTAATAATATTATAATGTAGTACAATATAACACTAATAATAATACCATATAATAATATTAATTATATATTCTATATTACATATAATATTACTAATAATATTACAGTATAGTGGTATAGTTCAATATAGTAATATATAATGCTAATATTGTGCTATGCTAATAATATTATATATTGTATGTACATATAATTTGTAAGCCACTCTGAGTCCCCTTTGGGGTGAGAAGGGTGTGATACAAATGTAGTAAATAAATGCAGTAAATAAATAAATAATAAATAAATACATTTTAGATTTAGGCTCGCCCAAAGTCTGAAATGACTTGAAGGCACACAACAACAACAACCCTAACTTGACTATCTCATTGGCCAGAAGCAGGACTACACTGCCCATTGAAATCCTGATAAATGTATGTTGGTTAAAATTTTTATTTTTAAATATTGTATTGTTCTTTCATTGTTCTTGTTGTTGTTGTTGTTGTTGTTGTTGTTTTTGTACTACAAATAAGACATGTGCAATGTGCATCGGAATTTGTTTGTATTTTTTTTTCAAATGATAATCTGGCCCCTCAACAGTCTGAAGGATTGTGGACCGGCCCTTGGCTTAAAAAGTTTGAGGACCCCTGCTCTAGACTGTTTCACTATCTGATGTCCCTGTTCCCCGAGGTTTTTATTCTTATCCCTTTCTCACCCCGAGTTTTAACTTAGTGTTCATGCGGCCCGCCTTTGTTATATTGCTTTCTTGACTTTGTGTTGTACTGTACATTATTATCTATTGTATTGTTTAATTGTATTATGATATGTTGTTTTTATACTTTGTTATATTGCATTGTCCTGGGCATGGCCCCATGTAAGCCGCCCCGAGTCCCCGTTGGGGAGATGGTGGCGGGGTATAAATAAAGTTTTTATTATTATTATTATTATTATTATTATTATTATTATTATTATTATTATTATATAGTAGGCTTTTAAGAATTGTGGAAGTCCAAAACACCTGGAGGGCCCAAGTTTGCCCATGCTTGCTCTAGTAATTCCTGTTTATGGAACAGTCTCTGGGTGGTCTACCTTTTGCTACCTCTCTCACTAATTGCGAAGGCCTCCACATGTCTCACCCCCATGGTTTCTGGGTCAGACCTTATTTGGACCCCACCCTGCTTGAACCACAGCTGCCACAACAGGCAGTGTGTGTCTGAACTCATCCATATCAATAACACTATTCTCATATGATAACAATTTACTCTTGTGGTCTCTTTGAGCTCTATAGCTCTATGTTTCTGTGATCCTTCTTTCTCTTCCAGGAGCCATCAAAAGTGGTCATGGATTTCTCAGCTGTGGAGGAGTTCCTTAAAGACACTGGGAAGGAGCAGCTATCAAGGGGGACTGAGCAGGAGAGTGATGGAGGTTTTCTCTCAGTGGGTAAGGATGAGATAGAAATATATTTGTACATCCTCTCCTTCCAAAACAATATCTGATTTCTGCAGGCTGCTCTCTTGTTCTCCTTGAGTCTCTTGCCAAGGTGACCATTATTCCAGCTTCTCTGAACATTCGGAAAGAAGCCGTTTCCTCAAAAGATATGTTTCTCAAGTAAATCCAAAGCAACACCTTGAATTGCAGTATGATCCCCTTATTAACAGAGTCACTACCCATGGGTTTCGCTTGCCCATGCTCTAATAAATATTCCCCTTTCCCCTGGAAGTGTTTGTGGACCTCTCTAGGTCTTCCAGTGCAATTCCATGATATGTTTTTGGCCCAAGTATAATCAAAATCGAGAGAGATCTCCATATACACCAATTCAGCATCTATGGATTTAACAATCTATAGTTTGAATATATAATATATTCAAATCCAGAGCCTTGATTTTGCTATGTTAGGTAAAGGTAAAAGTTTCCCCTGACGTTAAGTCCAGTCATGTCTGACTCTGGGGGTTGGTGCTCATCTCCATTTCTAAGCCGAAGAGCTGGCATTGTCCATAGACCTCTCCAAGGTCATGTGGCTGGCATGACTACATGGAGCGCCGTTCCCGCTGGAGCGGTACCTATTGATCTACTCACATTTCATGTTTTCGAACTGCTAGGTTGGCAGGAGCTGGGGCTAATAGCGGGTGCTCATTCTGCTCCCGGTATTTGAACCTGGGACCTTTTGGTCCACAAGTTCAGCAGCTCAGTGCTTTAACACACTGCTCCACCAGGGGCTATGTTATACTATGAATATATACAAGGCTTTTTCATCTACAGATCTTTATATCCTTGGGAGTCCTGGTACCAAACCCCAGCAGA
This sequence comes from Anolis carolinensis, assembly GCF_035594765.1. Lineage (NCBI taxonomy): Eukaryota > Metazoa > Chordata > Lepidosauria > Squamata > Anolidae > Anolis > Anolis carolinensis. The sequence continues at coordinate 5,130,817 of NC_085842.1, forward strand.
TACCACTTTTATTCACGGCTGTAGGTGTAAGTAAAATGTCATGGAACATATCCCACCACAGATTCAGGATTCTTACTGTATGCCCCAAAAGGAATGGAGAGAATATTGATTTCACTCAAGGATGTGATAACTGATGAAGCATAACCCTCCCTACGGTTGCCAGATCAAGATTATTCCTGGGACCTGAATTTCTCATTCAAAATCTGGAATGTAGGGATGGCCTCCTGGTGATGTCCTAGTGATGAAATTACCGTTTTGAGCAACAACCATGGTTGATCACTGCTGCCATTCAGTTTCTCAAGTCCTGTCTTTTTTTCTGTCTCTCTTTCTTCCTTTTTTTCTTGTTGTCTTTTCCATGTTTGCCAATCAAGACAGAAATCCTAGCTAGAGGGACTTGTTCCCCAATCCAAACAAAATGAGAAGATTCTTCATTCTCATTCTTGTCTATCTCATAGGCAACAGAAGGATAGGCCAAGACAGTGCTGCAATCCCATCTAGGTCACCTTCGCCTTGTGGAGATATCGAGACAGTTACTGTGAAATCAGAACAGGTACGGCAGAGATTGTTGGGTATCTTGTATGGAAACAACTTGGGTGCCTCTTTCCCCTTTATGATTCTTTGAGCTGGAAGGAGACTCAAGGTTCTCCTGTTCCTGTCTGACAATGTGGCCAGCTAGGAAGGCTTTCAACTGAATGGCAGGGGGTTGGACTGCATGGCCCATGTGGTGTCTTACGATTCTGTGATTCTAGTTTCTGGAGAACTTCCACTTCACTCTTGTCTTTTGGGGAATTCTTTGATAACCTGGGACCGGGCTGTGGGCCGGGCTGTGGCGCAGCTGTTGAGCAGCTGCCTTAAATCACTCTGACCATGAGGTCATGAGTTCGAGGCCAGCCCGTGGCGGGGTGAGCACCCGTCAATTAAAAATAAAAAATAGCCCCTGCTCGTTGCTGACCTAGCAACCTGAAAGATAGTTGCATCTATCAAGTAGGAGATAAGGTACCACTTATAAAGTGGGGAGGCAAGATTAACTAATTTACGACCTGGAATGAGGAAGTGCCGTCAGTGTGGATGATGAAGCAGCTCCCCCCCTGTGGCCAGAATCGAACATCCCCTCAGAAGAAGGTTAACTTGCCTCTGCGTGTGTCTCTCAGTCTTTGTTTGGTGTGTTTATGGGCATTGAATGTTTGCCCTATGTGTGTTATAATGTGATCCGCCCTGAGTCCCCTTCGGGGTGAGAAGGGCGGAATATAAATACTGTAAATAAATAACCTGCTAACGTAGAACATTTCCTCCATATTTCAGAGCCTAGAGACCTTTGAGGAGATGGCTATGCAATTCCCAGCATTTCACCAAGGAGGACTGGGTGCTGTTAGAGCAAAGCCAGGGGGATCCGGAGAAGGAAATCACAGAGATCAACTGTGGAGCTGTGGAAATCTGCCCTCTCCAGGTTTGTCTTCTTTTCTGGTTTATAATAAAAGATGTCTCAGAGTGCAGTAGAAGCTTCTTCTTTGGAGGCTTTTAAGCAGAGGCTGGATAGTGATTTGTCAGGGGTGCTTTGGTCTTGCTTTTCCTGCATTGCACGGGGTTGAACTGGATGGCCTTTTCCAACTCTGTGATTCTATAATGCTCTGTCCATTCTGGATCAGACGAAAGGTCTATCTAAGGTTCTATCTACACCTTCCAAAGTATTTCAGAGTAAAATGCTCTGGAACTGCCCCAAATATAGCCCAATTTAAGTGCAGAGGGCTGGCCAAGAAAACAATGCACTAGCACCATCATTGCTGTTTTGTCAGTCAAAAGCAGTCTCTGGAACAGCTCGGCTGGAAGATCATAGTAAGGTGCTTAACCAAGTGACATTGCTAGCAAGTCTGTGCCAGGGAGTTGCTTCCAGTCAGCAACACAACGGTGGATTTGTGTGAAATCTAGACACTGGATCACCCCAAACCCTGCCCAATCCAGCTGTCCATATGTCAGAAGCACTGGAGGTCACCAAGCTCTGGAGTAAATACTGTTCTCCTTGTGCCCACTTTTTGGTTGAAAACAATACTTCTGTGAAACCAACCACACATGGGGACCACTAGCAGTGAGTGCTTGCAAACTGAGTCTGTTTTATTTGGTATGGTAGATACAACCTAGGCTAGTGTTTGTTTTTTCCATTGTGGTGAACCAGTTGTCTACAGACTATGTAAACGCATGATGTGAATGCATTGGTGCACTCTCAGTCTAAATGCCTCTGATAAAGTCCTGGAGACCGTGAATCCCTTCTTTAAACTGGGTCTGTTTAGCCTGCAGAAGAGAAAGTTGAGAGGAGACATAAGGGTCATGTATGAATATGTGAAAGGATGCCGTAAGGAAGAGGAAACAGGCTTGTATTTTGCTGCCCTGGAAACTAGAATTAGGAGCAATGAGTTCAAATTACAGGAAAGAATATTCCACCTGAACACTAGGAAGACCATACGAGCTGTTCAATAGTGGAACTCTCTGCCTTGGAGTGTGATGGAAGCTCCTTCCTTGCAAACTTTTAAACAGAGGCTGGATGGAACACTTTGATTGTGCTTTTCCTGCTTGGTAGGGGGTTGTACTAGATAGCCCATGTGATCCAACTCTATTATTTGATGATTCTATAATTCTACTAGCTGTGCCCGGCCACGTGTTGCTGTGGCGAAGTATGGTGGTAAGGGAAATAAAGTATTGAAGAATTGGTGGTAGTTAAGGTAAAGGGTAAAGGTGTGGAGTCCAGATAATCCAGTTAAAGCAGATAATGTAAGATTATAAATGGGTTATATAGCTGTGTGGAAGGGCCTTGAGTCTACACTACTGTCAGGACCCTGGCTGCAGAGCACCAATAACCTTACACAGAGGCCAGTCTCTATCTAATATCTTTATTAAAGAAATATATAAAATCAATAAAAACAAGTGAAGAATATAGTTCAGAAGCAGACCTTTCAGATAAGGTCAAATATAGTCCAGAAATGTATTGTCCAATATAAGATATTAGAGTTCAAAGTTTTAATCCACTTGACCGAAACACACACTTTGCCAAGCAATAGTGTGGGGAAATAACAGAGTCTTTAAAGTCCAATGAAGCTTGACAACAAGGCTGGAAATAAACTTGATTCTTGACTAGATCCGTGACTGGAGGCAAGACGAACATGAAGCATGAAACAGAGTCCGTGGTAAAACCGTGAGACAAGGCAAGGCTTGAAGCTTGATCCGGGAAGCAAGGAACTGGGATTACGAAGTCCACACACGATCTCTCTCCTCAAGCTGATCAATTGACTCCGCAAAGAATCCCTCGCGCCAAACACCTATATTGGGTCTCGTTTTCCCGCCAACAGAACTCTTTCCCTAGAGAACGAGAAGCGAAACCCAACTCTGTCCAGATGCATGACTCCTTAGAATTTCCCAAGGGAAGCAGACCTAATCAGCCATTTGTTTGGCAGCGATTCTCAGGCTTCTCCGATTAGCCTCCCTGACTCCCCTGTCTTCAGAATAATTTTCCCTCCTGGAAAACGGGGGGGGGGGGGGGGAGTTCTGCCCAAGGCCTGTTTGGCTGAATTCTTGAGGGCAAACATCAACATCCTGCAGGTGAAGAGACTCCGGCTCTTGCTGAACCGGCGAAAACCCCATGTTTCCCTCTTCGTCTGCCGTAATAGTACTAGGAACAGGACTACAAGGCCCATGAGTCATCACAACTGCCATCTAATCCAGTTAAAATCTGATAATGTGTATTTTATAGGCAGTGTGGAAGAGGCCTAAGTGAGGCCTAACTCTGCCTGTCCCCTGGGTGAGTGGGTTGCTAGGAAACCAAGTGGGCGGAGCTTAGCCTTCTAACTGGCAGCAATTGGATAAAACACAATTATTTCTCTCCCTCTAATAAGGACTTTATTTTTCTTTTCTTTTTGTTGTATCAATCTAGAGGCGTGGATGATGGGTTGTGTTGTCAATTTTCGAGGTTGTGGGGTGTTTAGTTTTGTTGTTTTGGCGGTCGCCAGGATTCCATCACTCTTTTATATATATAGATAAGTTGAGCCCTCCTTGTCCAGAATTGTGAAATTCAAAATACTCTAAAATCCAGAACTGTCAACTGGCTGAATCACTGACATCTTTGTTTATACACAGTGAATAGGGTAAAGAGAAGGTGGGGTTAGTTACATGCCCAACACCTCCTGTGCCCCCTCCTCAAAAAGGCCCATGTTCCACTTACAGAAACTTGACAGGTTGGAAAGAGAAGCATGGACAGGAGTAGGATTTCCTCTTACATTTGCCTTTTCAGAAAGCAAACATCCCAGATGTTTCCCTGGCTCTTAGCACACTTTCTGCTTTTTAGAAAAGTAGCCAAAAAAGGAAGAGTAATTCTCATTGTAGCCATTCCAAGGAGCTCACCCTTCTGTGTGCCACCATTGTCCAGAGTGAAGGCAAGTGTAAAAACATCTGGGATGCCCACCCTTCACAGGGCCCTGCATGAATGGAGCTAGAGGACCTGGAGTCCTTCCTCCTCCTTCTCCCTGCTGACAGTGATGGAGCAAGATCTTCCTGTGGACTCTGGAAGTGTGACCAGCCCTTCCTCCTCAAAGGTGGAAGTGGGCAGAAAGTTATTCGGTATTTCAGATTTCCAAATGAGAGAGGCTCAGCTTATATTTCTACTAGCTGTGCCCGGCCACGCGTTGCTGTCGCTTATGGGAATCATTTGTTGACCAGATGGAATAGCAGTGAATAACCTTGCAGCCTCAAAGCCTGGCCAATTACGTCTTATGCTTGCTGCTTGGAAAGCTGGGTACTTGCGTTCTAGGGGAATGGTTTTTTGGGCAATTTGAATTGCACTGAATAGCCTTGCTGCTTCAAAACCTGGCCGCTTTCTTTAAAGGGGCATCCTTCCTTGGGCAGGTTGAATGGGACGGAGTAGCCTCGTGGCTTTAAAACCTGGGAGTTTTTTCTCTAGGGGAAATCTTGGTTGGCCAGGTTGAACAGCCCTGAATAGCTTTGCTACTTGCAAGCCTGGCCGCTTTCTGCCTTGTGGAATTCTTGGTTGTCCTGGTTGAATAGCAATGAATAGTTTCAGTGCAGCAAGTTGGAATACTCCAGTTAGTCACCTTGATTAGCATTTAATGGCCTTGCAACTTCAAAGCCTGCCTGCTTCCTGCCTGGGCAAATCCTTTGTTGGGAGGTGTTAGCTGGCCCTGGTTGTTTCCTTTCTGGAATTCCCCTATTTTCAGAGTGTTGCTCTTTATTTACTGTCCTGACTTAAGAGATTATATTGTTCTGTCATATTATACCACAGTAGTTTTAGATATTATATTTATAATATTATATTATCTGCTTAGAAATGGATTATATGAGGTCCCTTCTACACAGCTGTATAAATTCCACACTGAACTGGATTATATGGCAGTGTGGACTCAAGATGATCCAGTTCAAAGCAGATACTGTGGATTAAATGCCTTGGCATTCTGGGTTATATAGGTGTATGGTAGGGCCTTGAGCCTACACTGCCATATAATCCAGTTCAAATAAGATAATCTATTTTATAGGCAGTGTGGAAGAGGCCCTGGGTGCCATTGTGGCTGAGGGGGTTGCTAGGAGACGAAGTGGGCGGGGCCTGTCCTTCTAACTGGCAGCAAGGGGGAAAAAACAGCTTTTCCTGGTCCTCTAATTTGGACTTTATTTTTCTAGGGTTTTTTTGTTTTTGTTTTGTTTGAAAGACATATTTTGAATGACTGTCTTTTGTGGCCAGATTTGGTGTGATTTGGTTCAGTGGTTTTGTTGTTTACTCCACAGTAAAATGCACATTACATTTATATATATACAGTAGAATCTCACTTATCCAACATTCGCTTATCCAACGTTCTGGATTATCCAACGCGTTTTTGTAGTCCATGTTTTCAATACATCATGATATTTTGGTGCTAAATTTGTAAGTACAGTAATTACTATGTAACATTACTGCCTATTGAACTACTTTTTCTGTCAAATTTGTTGTATAACATGAAGTTTTGGTGCTTAATTTGTAAAATCATAACCTAATTTGGTGTTTAATAGGCTTCTCCTTAATCTCTCCTTATTATCCAGCATATTCGCTTATCCAACGTTCTGCCGGCCCATTTATGTTGGATAAGTGAGACTACTGTATATGTATGTATGTGTGTGTGTGTATATATATATATATATATATATATATATATATATATATATATATATATACACACACACACACACATATATATATATACACACTAGCTGAGCCCAGCCACACCTTGCTGTGGCTTAGTCTGGTGGTATTGGTCAGTCTACATTAGGTTGTATTTATGCTGTGACCTCCACCCTTCTTTATACTCACATTAGTAGTAGTATTTGAAGTCTGTTACCTTCTTCAATTTTTGTGTTGATTGATAATTGCTTGAGATCCCTGTTGTCTTTGGTTTATTGTTAATCGTGATGTCTGATTCTCCTGAGTACGGTTTATATTTTATTGCGGTACAATAGTCTTTTTTGTGTGTGTGTGTGAATGTAGGGATTGGGGAGGTGGATGAGTACGGAATGGCCTTGCAGCCTCAGTGCATGGCTGATTCTTGCCTGTGTAGGTGTTTATTATAAGTGGGTAAGTGGGTGGATAGATAGAGTGGGTGCTCTCCTTGTTTCCTTTATTCCTATGCTGTTCTGGTCAGAAAGGAGGATAAATATAACTGGATCAATGGTCTTTCTCTCCCTTTTGCTCTTGGCCTTCCGGGCAGAGAGGGAGGGCACCTGTCCTTGGCGTTCCTTTGCTTCCATTCCCTCCCTCCTTCCTTCGTTCTATCCGTCCCAGCCTTTCCTGCCTGCGGAGCCATGGAACTGGGTCAGTGGGTTGGATGGTAGGGAAAGGGAGAAGGAAGAGGCCTCTAATTGAAATGCATGGACTCCATGCCATGGGGTGCTGGGATTTGTAGTTTGCATCCAGTCCAACCCGTTTCTTTCTTTTTGTCATGGAGGAAGACCCCACCAACACCCCTCAGACAGATAGCCATCCGATTTAGTTGTGTTGCTATAGTCACAATGCGTTGTTGTGAGTTTTGTGGGTCCGGATTGTGGTTTTGTGGTGTGGTTGTGTTGTTACAACCGAGAGGGAAGGCTTTTGCATTGTGTTGCCAAGTTTCGTATTTCTGGGGCGTTTAGTTGTGTTGTTATAGTCACGATGCGTTGTTGTGAGTTTTGTGGGTCCGGATTGTGGTTTTGTGGTGTGGTTGTGTTGTTACAACCGGGAGGGAAGGCTTTTGCGTTGTGTTGCCAAGTTTCGTATTTCTGGGGCGTTTAGTCGTGTTGTTATAGTTACTGTGCAAACAACTTTATCCTTTTATATATATATACTAGCTGTGCCCGGCCACGCGTTGCTGTGGCGAAGTCTGGTGGTCTGGGAAATAAAGTATTGAGAAATTCGTGGTAGTTAAGGTAAAGGGTAAACGTTTTCCCCTGACATTAAGTCCAGTCGTGTCCAACTCTGGGGGTTGGTGCTCATCTCCATTTCTAAGCCGAAGAGCCGGCGTTGTCCGTAGACTCCTCCAAGGTCATGTGGGATGACTGCATGGAGCGGCGTTACCTTCCCGCCGGAGCAGTACCTATTGATGCACTCACATTTGCATGTTTTTGAACTTTTGGGTTGGCAGAAGCTGGGGCTAACAGTGGGGGCTCTCTCCGCTCCCCCAATTCAAACCTGTGGCCTTTCGGTCCAGAAGTTCAGCAGCTCAGCGCTTTAACACGCTGCGCCATCAGGGGATATTATTTCCTAAAGGTTGTGAATATTCAATGTTTCTGATTGGGTTTTTTTTTTTGTTGGAGGCAAGTATGAATGCTGCAATTAGGAAAAATGGTTAGGATGTAATGGCCTTGCAGCTTTAAAGCCTGGCTGTTTCCTCCCTGAGTGAATTTTTTGTTGGGAGGTGTTAGCTGGCCCTGATTCTTTCCTGTTTGGAATTCCCTTGTTTTCAGAGTGGCGTTGTTTGCAATATTTTATGTGCTTCTACTGTCTGTGGCCCTGAGAAAACAGAGGATTTGCCAGACTTTGATGATGGGAATACTTTGTTGGGAGGTGTTAGCTGGCCCTGATTGTTTCCTGTGTGGAATTCCCCTGTTTATCTACTGTCCTGGTTTTAGAGATTATATTGTTCTGCATTATTATATCCCAGTAATTATTTCATATTAAAGTAGAATCTCACTTATCCAACATTCACTTATACAATGTTCTGGATTATCCAACGCAGTCTACCTTTTCATAATCAATGTTTTTGTAGTCAGTGTTTAAAATTCATTGTGATATTTTAGTGGTAAATTTGTAAATACAGTACAGTAGTCTCACTTATCCAACATAAACAGGCTGGCAGAATATTGGATAAGCGAATATGTTGGATAATAAGGAGGCATTAAGGAAAAGCCTATTAAACATCAAATTAGGTTATGATTTTACAAATGAAGCACCAAAATATCATGTTAGACAACAAATTTGGCAGAAAAACTAGTTCAATACACAGTAATGCTATGTAGTAATTACTGTATTTATGAATTTAACACCAAAATATCACGATATATTGAAAACATTGACTACAAAAATGCATTGGATAATCCAGAACATTGGATAAGTGAGTGTTGGATAAGTGAGACTCTACTGTAATTACTACATAGCATTACTGCGCATGGAACTACTTTTTCTGTCAAATTTGTTGTATAATATGATGTTTTGGTGCTTAATTTGTATAACGATTACCTAATTTGATGTTTAATAGGCTTTTCCTTAATCCCTTCTTATTATCCAACATATTCACATATCCTGCCAGCCTGTTTATGTTGGATAAGTGAGAGTCTACTGTTTATTGATAATCTTATATTATCTGCTTAGAACTGGATTATATGAAGCCCCTTCTTCACAGCTGTATAAAATGCAGACTGAAGTGGATTATATTGCAGTGTGAAGATAATCCAGTGCAAAGCAGATAATATAAGATTATAAATGTGTTATATAGCTGTGTGGGCCTTGAGTCTACACTGCCATATAATCCAGTGCAAATTAGATAGCCTAAGTCTGCCTGTCCCCTAACTGAACCCTGGCTGTCCCTTGGCTTGCTAGGAGTTGGTTGCTAGGAGACGAAGTGGGCGGAGATTAGCCCTCTAAACTGGCAGCAATTGGATAAAAAAATTATTGCTCTCCCTCTAATTAGGACTTTGCTTTTCTTTTTGTTGTATCAACCTGAAGGCATGGATGATGGGTTGTGTTGTCAAATTTCGAGGTTGTGGGGCCTGTACTTTTGTTGTTTTGTGAGTCGCCGTGATGCCATCACTCTTTTATATATATAGAATGTTAACTTGGTGGTGGCTTCTTTGCATGCATAAAACCCACAGCTTTACTCTGTGGTAAATATATATATATTCATATAACATTCTTGCCTTTTTTATTCATCAGCCAGAGCATTTGATGAAGTCTGTCCTTTGATTTGAGTATCTGTTTCTCACTGACCAATTTTGTAAAAATGTATTTCAGATGTTGAGACAGAAAATAATACAGAGGCTGAGCAGCTGAAAATAAAAATTGAAGAAGAGGAGGACATTCCTATCGAAAGCATTGATTTCCATGAAACTCCAATACCAGGAGAATATTGTGAAGGAAATGACAAGAATATTCCCAATGGTGAAAAGTTGTTGATATGTTCTGATTGTGGAAAGAGCTTCAGTGAACATGTATACCTTACTGAACATCGAAGAATTCACCCTGGGGGTAAGATGTGTGGAAACCAGTTTACTCACAGCTCAGACCTATCCTTGCCTCCAGGAGTTGATGCAACCAGAAAGCTCTTTGGATGCTCAGACTGTGGAATAAAATTCAGTGATGACAGAAGTCTCAAAAGACATCAAAGGATTCACGCAGGGAAGAAGGTCTATAAATGCCCAGAATGTGGGAAAAGTTTTAGCCGCAGCCCAGAACTCAAAGCGCATCAGAGAGTCCATACGGGAGAGAGGCCCTATAAATGTTCTGAGTGCGGAAAGACGTTCAGTCAGAGCTCAAATCTGAGCAAACATCAAAGAATCCACACAGGGGAGAAGCCCTACACGTGTTCTGAATGTGGGAAGAGTTTCAACCACAGCACACACCTCAAAAGACATCAACGAGTTCACACGGGGGAAAAGCCGTACAGCTGCTCGGATTGCGGCAAGAGCTTCAGTCAAAGCATAATCCTCAAGCAACATAAAAAAATCCACATGGTGGAGAATCCAAACAAATGCGCTGAGTGTGGGAAGAGCTTCAGCAGTAGCGGGAACCTTAAAACACACCAGAAAATTCACCGGCGGGAGAAACCCTTCAAATGCTCGGAGTGTGGGAAGGGTTTCAGTCAAAGTGTCATCCTTAAATTCCATCAAAGAATTCACACGGGCGAGAAGCCCTATAAATGCTCAGAATGTGGAAAGAGTTTCGGCAATAGCAGAAGCCTGAAAATACATCAAAGAACTCACACGCAGGAGAAGCCATACAAGTGCTCGGTGTGCGGAAAGAGTTTCAGTGTGCGGAAAAGCCTTAACGTGCATCAACGGACTCATACCGAGGAGAAGCCCTATAAATGTTCCGAGTGCGAAAAGTGCTTTAGCGATAGCAGAATCCTTAAAGTCCATCAAAGGATGCATACGGGGGAGAAGCCCTATCAATGCTCAGAATGTGGGGAGAGCTTCAATCAGGGCCCACATCTGAAAAGACACCAACGGACCCACACCGAGGAGAAACCGTATAAATGCTCCGAGTGTGGAAAAAGCTTCAACCAGAGCACGCACCTCAACTCACACCTACAAATTCACACCCGCGAGACAGCGTACGAGTGCTCCGAGTGAGGAAGACGTTTCCATCAGAGCAGACACCTTAATTCACATCAAAGAATTCACCAGAGGGGTGGGGCTTGTAACAGTTCTCAATGACCGGAATGTGGATTGTTTAAAGTATTTGGTTTTTAAGCTAATCTTTTCAAGTATGTGATTAAGAAGAGTAGTGTGTATTTCATAGAAACGTAGAGTTTGGAAGAGATCCCAATGTAAGTTTTTCCTTCTGGATCACCATGCATTGAATGTAGAGACTGTGCATGTACACTACCTTTACTTATTTGAAATGTTTTAAGTTTTTGTCAAATATGTTGTGTCGTTGTTTCGGGCTTGTCCCTGTTATAAGCCGCCCCGAGTCCCTTCGGGGAGATGGGGCAGGATATAAAAATAAAGATTATTATTATTATTATTATTAAGACAATTACCTTCAAAGGTTCCAGCCCAGGAGGCAATCAGGCAGAAAACCCAGTCTCGTGAGAGTACAAAAACCAACGTTTATTTTCATCATAGCTATGAGAAGGCTAAACAGCCGTACACACCCACAAAGGTCTGTACCATGCAAATAGCCGCTGCAAAACATGTCGCAGTTAGCAAAGAATATATATCTTGGCTTATCTAAAATCGACCAATTGCTGATGGTTTTCCTCACCTTCCACACACCTATTTTGGCACAAGTAGTATCTGTGATCTCACTTGTTTACTCTTCTCTCCCCAGAACATTTTGGAGAAAAGCACCAGCCCCCAAAAGGGAGGGGCACAGGCCCTGTGTTACACATACTATAGTTCATACAAAGAGCTTACATTGTCTATATAAAAGGCTAATATGATATATGCATAGGCAAAGCTATATATGCAAATGTTTTCTATTTTCTGGCTTATGGTCCCTTCAACAAGAGCCTCCAGTCCAACCTCAATCTGCCATGCAGCAATACCCAACTAAAGCACTCCCAACATATGGTCATCTAGCCCAGCGGTGTGCAACCTTTGGTCCTCCAGGTGTTTGGGATTCCAACTCCAAGAAGCCGTGGCCAACTTGTTCAGTAGTCAGGAATTCTGGGAGTAGAAGTCCAAAACACCACTGATGTAGCCCTATTTAAAAATCTCCAGAGGAGGAGATTCCACCATACTCCCAGACAGCATATTCCACTGTCAAACTGCTCTTACTATCAGGACGGGTTAATGCCAAGACATTCACAGCCAGAATCACTGAGGTGTTATATGGTTTCTAGGCTGTATGGCTGTATTTTAGCAGCATTTTCTCCAGATTTTTCACTCCACTTGCTTCACTGCCAACAGACTTCTGAAGATGCCAGCTACTGATGCAGGTGAAATGTCAGGAGAGAATGTAGCTGGGACATGGCCATACAACCTGAAAACTCACAGAAACTAGACTTGACAGTATGCTGGGACCAGAAGTCAGGAAACTAAATAGCATTCAGTTGATCCATAGTTTCAGATAGCCATAGTACAGTTGGGACCATATCCCCCATGGATATAAGGATCTTACCGTACCAAAATGTATGAGGTCAGAAGTCAGGCTCATGACATCATAACTACTGCACACTTTGCTTCTCTCCTATCCTCTTGGACAGGTCCAGGCATTGTCTGGCCTTCCAGATGATGTGCAACTGCAGTCTCTGATTGCTTCTGCATTGTAGAATTAAAGCCGTTTGATACCACTTTTAACAGCTATGGTTCGATGATATGAAATTATGGGAATTGTAGTTTTTTTGTCCCGAGAACCAAAAGGCCAACGCTCCAATGTTTCAGATTGAAGGCACACATAGATGGGTACCAAATCAGAGATTTTTATTCTTCAGTGATCAGAGAAGGTTCCCAAATCTGTCAGGTCCTTATGGCGGAACCCACCCATGTTTTATGATGTCACAAAAACAATGTGCTTTGCTCTTATTTGGCTAGGTGTATACAATTTGTTTTCCATTGGTTTAATGTAGTAGTTTCCATTTCCATTGGGAGACATTGAAAAAGCCTTGCAACTGGGTCACACTTTAAGCCTTGCAATTCAGTTGCAATTGGGGTGGGGGGGGGGGCATTGAATAAAAATACAGGGGTGGTAGAAGTATAAAGAAAGAAGAAAATTGAAAAAAAAATTATTTGGACATCTGTTATGTCACGTAGAGTTAGAATTGTAGCAATTATTTTCCAGATAAACACACAAAATGCAAGTTATAACCTACCAGTGTTGGCAGTCGAATGTGTCATGCATTGTCGGGAAGTCCAGCTTGCATCAACAGAAATGTATGCGTGTAATGACTTGTTTACAGTACTCAGTTTTAAAGGATTTTAATGTTTAATATTCTTAATATTTAATTCTATTTTAATGTTCATATATTTTTGAGTTTGCATGTATTCTGTGTATTGAGTTTGCATGTATTGCATCAGTTTTACAGTAGACATTTTGGAGACAAAAAGTGGGGTGTAAATAGTAATAATAGCATCAAAAACAACAACAAATGGGTGACATGTATTAAATCTACTTTAGACTGTTTCTCAATTGTTTGACAATTAATAATAGTACAAATGCAGTAAGTATTTTAATAAATTAATCCATGCTGCTGACAAAAGTAGTTCTGAACATTAATAAATTATTAGCACTGCACCAGGTTAATTCTTCCCATTTAGGATCATTTTTAATTTTAGTCATATTTTTTAAATTTAATGTTATCCTTTCTTAATGTGCTGTGTGTAATGCGAAGATTGCTAAGGTCTATTTAATAAAAAATTTCATAATTTCAAGGAGTCTTATTTACAACAATTCTCTGTACCTCCTTGCAAGATGTAGGTAGATATATAGATACACGCATGCACACACACACACACACACACACACATATATATATACCGTGTTTCCCCAAAAATAAGACCGTGTCTTATATTAATTTTTGCTCCCAAAGATGTGCTAGGTCTTATTTTCAGGGGAGTCTTATTTTTTCATGAAGAAGAGCTCACATTTATTGTTGAAACAAAAAAATGAACATTTATTATATACTGTACAGTAGTTATCACAAACCAGCATAACCAGACAAACTGTGAATCCTATCAAGAATTTCTTGTTACTACCAATATTTCCATGTACAACACTCTATGGTACATACATTTACCAATCCTGCATGCTCTGGTGTTCTGTTCGTTGGGCATACTTCCAAACAAAAGCTTTGCTAGGTCTTACTTTTGGGGGAGGCCTTATATTTAGCAATTCAGCAAAAGCTCTACTAGGTCTTATTTTCTGGGGATGTCTTATTTTAGGGGAAACAGGGTATATATATATATATAGAGAGAGAGAGATACATACATATAGATATGGCTGTCTCTCTCTAAAGGGTGTTTGAAAAAGAACTCCCTAGTTTCCATTTACTTTTAATGGAAACTAGGGAGTTCTTTTTCAAACACCCTGTACACACACACACACACACACACACAGAAATAGAAAGATAGACATACATATATAGAGATATAGATAAAGATATATATGATATATGTAGTAAAGCAATGCTTTTGGGTTGGAAATATTAGCTGTTTACAAGAAACATGCCTAAGGGGCGCCCAATTGTATTTACTCATGCTTCAGGGAGGCTCTTTCTGTGTCCCCCTGTGAAAACTTACTGGCAGCGCATGAGGTGCAGACCCACAATTAATAAGAACATTAGCCCTGGCCTTGTCTTACTCAACCGCTGAGTACGCCTGTCCTGTCTGGCACAAGTCTGCCCATGTGAAGCAGGTGGACATAGCACTGAATGAAACATGCAGAATCATCACGGGATGCCTTAAACCTACACCTGTGAATAAACTCTACAAGTTAGCTGGCATTGCCCCCCCCCCCTCTGATGTGCAATGAGAAGTTGCTGCTAGTTGTGAGAGAAATAAGTGTGCCGTTGCGCCTGGGGCTATATCGCTTAGCGAAAGAGGCATGGACGTGACATCTTTCCCCAGGGGATTGCTTCTTGCCCTCCTTTAGGGAAACTGAAACTCCCAAGGACCAAAACACTGTAGATAACTCAAAAACTGGTTTTATTGTTCACAAAAGGTTATCCCAATAAGCTGGAAGTTTCAAAGGGGTAAAGGAAAATATACATTACAGTCTTTGGTTGTTTTAAGTCCAAGGAGCTCTGTAGCTGAGAAGCCTTTCCAGGTCCCTCTTTCTCAATGGCTGAGAATGTCGGAGCAAACCTCAGCCTCAGTCTAAATGGCCTATGTTTGAAGACACAGTCTTCCTCTGTTGCCAAAAGAATGATTTGAAGGCGCTTGAGACTCCACGTCATTCAGGTTGGCCCTGAACATGAAGCATAAGTCTCAAGGGTAAGAACCTCAGAATTGGTGCTGAGTGGTAACTTAATCAAGGGCTTTTAGAGCCAAGTCTCTCTCTCTCACGTCCATCTGATAGAGAGCTTGATGGTGGAATGAAAAACACTGACCCACTCCAGAAAAGGATGGAGTCAAACAATTGAGCTGAGTAAGCAATATAACAGGTGCAAACAACATTGATTGACAGCTACAAATAACCAATCAATCCAATTATATTTACAGGGTAAAGGCAAAATCAGGAATGATACAACTCAAATCTTGCAACTTACAGTTCGACATACAGATGGCGCCACTCGCACCGTCACAATAAGGTTGAACACCGTGAAAGCCACCCACTGCATGACTATCAGCCTCCCAGTAGCCGCAAATCAAGGAAAAGTTTCATGAGAACCACCACTCCTCTTAATGTTTCCCCAGCAACAGCAAGAGTATCCCTCTGGGCAGCTAAACCGGGCAATCCCAACTGGATGGCCGCCCACGACCCATGAGGGTCTTCCTCCAGGGGCAAACCAAGAATGGCAACATGGAAGTCCCTGAACAGAAGCAGAGTTGGGAGATCGAAAGACAACCTGGCAAAACGGCACAACCCAGAAGAATCCTCCACTTTGTGCAACTGTGGAGCAGATAAGACAACTCCGCATCTGTATGCTTGCCCACAATGCCCTGCCTCATGCACAGAGGAAGAATTGTTGAAAACTGCAGACAATGCAGTCACTGTTGCCTGTTTCTGGTCTAAAACCATTTAGCTGCTTGTGTTTTTTTTTTTTTATCGGTTTTATATTTATTTATTCAATGCTTTGGACATGAGGTACACACACACACAGGTACATATAGATACCCATATAGATATATAGGCACATATAGATATATATACAGGGGCCCTGGTGGTGCAGCATGTTAAAGCATTGAGCTGCTGAACTTGTGGACCAGAAAGTCGAAGGTTCAGATCTAGGGAGCGGAATGAGCCAACCTAGCAGTTCGAAAACATGCAAATGTGAGTAGATCAATAGGTGCCACTCCAGCGGGAAGGTAACAGCGCTCCATGCAGCCATGCCTATGGCCACATGACCTTGGAGGTGTCTACGGACAACGGCGGCTCTTCGGCTTAGAAATGGAGATGAGCACCAGCCCCCAGAGTCGGATACGACTGGACTTAATGTCAGGGGAAAACCTTTACCTTTACTTTTACCTTATAGATATATACAGGTACATATACACACGTACACACAGATATATATAGATAGATATATAGACAGATAGGGCCGCTTTGAGTCTACTTATGGAGGGAAACAATGGGATATAAATAAGTGTAATAAATAAAATAAAATAAATAGATACATAAAATAATGCAGATTTGTTACTGTCTCTTTCTGTTGTTGTTTACTTCTCTTCAAGAAGGTAGATTTTCAGGGGAGCAACGAGTATATCATCATCATCATCATCATCATTAGTAGTAGTAATAACAACTGCTCCTGTACCTTGGGAAGTCAGGTTCATGCTCTGGTTATATCTCGTATAGACACACTCTATGTGGGGTTGCCTTTGAAGATTGTCCGGAAGCTCCAACTGGCTGCGAATTTGCATCCAAGCACAATTCAAAGTACTGACTTTAGCCTATAAAGCCCTAAACGACTCCTGCCCAGCTTACCTTTCTGAACGGATCTCCCCCTATGAACCACCTCAGAGATTAAGATCATCTGGGGAGGCCCTGCTCTCGATCCCACCTTCTTCACAAGCGCGAATGGCGAGGACAAGACAGGGCCTTCTCAGTGGTGGCCCCTCGACTGTGGAACTCCCTCCCTAGCGATATCAAGCAGGCCCCTTATGCTTAATTTGTGTGTTTTGTGGCACTGTATAAGTGCCATTTGTAAGCCGCCTTGAGTCCCCCTCTGGTGTGGAGAAATGCGGGGTATAAATAAGGTAAATAAATAAATACTGTATTCTGAAAGGTAGTAAACTATCTACGTTTGGGTACCTCTAACACTTTCCTATCTCTAGACTTTCAAGTTAGGTGGACTCCATTACCCAGAATCCCTGATCATGGGCCAAGGTAACTGAGGCTTCTGGGAAATTGAGTCCAGTAACTTAGGCTAGCGCTTGGGAAATCCCAACCAATATCTATCTATCATCTATCTACCTACCTAACACTTTCCTATCTCTAGACTTTCAAGTTAAGTGGACTCCATTACCCAGAATCCCTGATCATGGGCCAAGGTAGCTGAGGCTTCTGGGAAATGGAGTCCAGTAACTTAGGCTAGAGCTTGGGAAATCCCAACCAATATCTATCTATCTATCTATCTATCTATCTATCTATCTATCTATCTATCTATCTATCTATCTATCTATCTATCTATCTATCTATCTATCTATCTATCTATCTATCTATCTGTATCACCCATAGATTAATCAGATTTGTAACAATATTTGTTTGAAAAAATGATGCCCCCCTCGTTTTGCAGAATAGTTGGATCCTTCCTTCCTTTTCTCGCACTAGGCGGACTGTTCCATTCCTTGCCACAGGGGAGGGAGAAAAAAAAACCAAATGCCACCTCAACGGTTAAGATCAGAGAAAACTTGCAACGCCTAGAGCGGCCCCAGGGAAGCTGGCTTCCGGTTCCGTCACTAGATTGGCTGTTGCTAGGCGAACTGGGCCTTGTGTGGTGATGTCACTGCATTGCCTGTTGCTAGGCGAATAGGCCCTCTGCGATGACGTCACTGCATTGCCTGGCGACAGGTTGAAGGATCGGCTGTTGCTAGGCGGAGTGGCCCTCTGTGATGATGTCACTGGGAAAGAAAGGTGACATGTTTGAAGGGAAAGAGCCACAAAGAGAGCCGGCTCACTGTTGCCATGGAGTCTTTGTGAGGCAGAGCTGGTCCAGAGAAGGGAAACAGGAGGTAAGCAACGGCAGGTACATATATCTATTTTGTTTCATTTATTTTGCTTCAAGTCAAGTATGGCGAACTTTGGCCCTCCCTCCAGGTGTTTTGGACTTCAACTCCCACATCCGCCTTAGTATTATATAATACTAATATTGAGCTATGCTATTCATATAATATATTGTATATACCTATAATATTGATAATATTATAATGTAATAAAAGGTAAAGGTTTCCCCTGACATAAACTCTGGGGGTTGGTGCTCATCTCCATTTCTAAGCCGAAGAGCCGGCGTTGTCCGTAGACACCTCCAAAATCATGTGGCCACTGGCATGACTGCATGGAGCGCCGTTACCTTCCTGCCGGAGCGATACCTATTGATCTACTCACATTGGCATGTTTTCGAACTGCTAGGTTGGCAGGAGCTGGGGCTAACAGCGGGTGCTCATTCTGCTCCCGGGATTTGAACCTGGGACCTTTTGGTCCTCAAATTCAGCAGCTCAGCGCTTTAACACACTGTGCCACCAGGGGCCCCTATAATGTAATACAATATAATAATAATACAATATAAAATTATAATAATTGTATTACATATGTAATAGGTAAAGGTAAAGGTTTTCCCTGATGTTAAGTCCAGTCGTGACCGACTCTGGGGGTTGGTGCTAATCTCCATTTCTAAGCCGAAGAGCCGGCTTTGTCCGTAGACACCTCCAAGGTCATGTGGCCACTGGCATGACTGCATGGAGCGCCGTTACCTTCCTGCCGGAGCGATACCTATTGATCTACTCACATTGGCATGTTTTCGAACTGCTAGGTTGGCAGGAGCTGGGGCTAACAGCGGGTGCTCATTCTGCTCCCGGGATTTGAACCTGGGACCTTTTGGTCCTCAAATTCAGCAGCTCAGCGCTTTAACACACTGTGCCACCAGGGGCCCCTATAATGTAATACAATATAATAATAATACAATATAAAATTATAATAATTGTATTACATATGTAATAGGTAAAGGTAAAGGTTTCCCCTGATGTTAAGTCCAGTCGTGACCGACTCTGGGGGTTGGTGCTAATCTCCATTTCTAAGCCGAAGAGCCGGCATTGTACGTAGACACCTCCAAGGTCATGTGGCCACTGGCATGACTGCATGGAGCGCTGTTACCTTCCCTCCGGAGCGGTACCTATAGATCTACTCACATTTGCATGTTTTCGAACTGCTAGGTTGGCAGAAGCTGGGGCTAACAGCGGGCGCTCATTCCGCTCCCGGGATTTGAACCTGGGACCTTTTGTTCCTCAAGTTCAGCAGCTCAGCGCTTTAACACACTGTGCCACTAGGGGCCCCTATAATGTAATACAATATAATAATAATACAATATAAAATTTTAATAATTGTGTTACATATGTAATACGATATAATATATATATTTCAGAGTTCACCGTTAACTCCCCTTAGAAATCCAAGCAAAGGATCATACATTTGTTCTCCTTTACAACTATATTATATATTATTATATATATTAAAATATAATTACACATAATGTAATACACTTTAATACTAATAATATTAGGTATAGACACATAATGTAATACAATATAATATATATTATATTATATTTATTTATTTACATAATTTCTACCCTGCCTTTCTCACCCGAGGGGATTCAAGGCGGCTTACAATAATAGGCAAAAATTTAATGCCTGACACAATACATTCAAACCACAGTTCAGATAAATTAATACCATAACATAGTAAAATACATGATACAAAAGTTAAAAAACATATTCAAGTTAAAATCCATTCATCTAAAATCCTCATATGTAAATCTTACTCCAGACCATGTGACATAGATGTTCTCATTCATTGAACGCTTGCGTACACAACCATGTCTTTAAGGCTTTCCTGAAGCCCAGGAGCATTGGAATCTGCCGTTAATGGGGAGGAGCCACCACCGAGAATGCCCTGTCCCTCGTTCCCACCAGCCGTGCCTGTGAGGCTGGCGGGACCGAGAGCAGGGCCTCCCCAGACAATCTATTACATATAATGTAATACAATATAATACTAATAATACAATATAATAATATTAATTATATATTATATATTATGTGTAATATTAATAATATTACAGTAAAGTGGTATAGTACAAGATAGTAATATATCATGCTAATATTGTGCAATGCTAATAATATAATATATTGCGCAGGAGAGGGCGGCTTACATGGGCAAGGCCCGACAACACAATAAAAACATACATAAAAAGCTATTCACAATATAAAAATAGAATAAAAACAGCAGTATTGTTAAAATAAATAATAATATCAACTGGCAACCAGACACAGTTTCTGTCATCTTCATGGGTGGGTAGACTGAAAGCAGCAGTACAGAATAGATTGATAACTAAAGTGCACGATCATGTGACAAAAGATAAGGACCGAATAAAGTGCAGGATAGATTATTAGTCCCATTTGGAGCTGGTTATCAAATGACTGTCTATTCAAAAGCACGACGGAACATCCAGGTCTTTAATTCTTTTCGGAAGGGGGATAAGGAAGGTTCTAGCCTAATCTTCCTAGGAGGGAGTTCCAGAGTCAGGGGGCCATGGCTGAGAAGGCTCTCTTTCTCGTTCGCACCAGCCATACCTGTAAGGAAGATGGAAGCGAGAGGAGAGCCTCCCCAGAAGATCTTAGAGATCGCATAGGTTCATAGGGGAACACGCGGTCACGAAGATAGGCAGGTCCCGAACCATTTAGAGCTTTATAAGTAATGATCTGCACCTTGAATTGGCCCCGGAATGTTATCAGCAGCTAGTGGAGTTGCTTAAACAGGGGTGTTGACCGTTCCCTGTAAGCAGCTCCGGTTAGTAACCTGACCGCCGACCTTTGTACCAACTGCATATCACCCAGCATATTCTTTTTTTAATTATTACCATTTGGCCGATGGGACAGGGTGACAAAGACAAGAGCAAGCAGACTGAGGGATAGCTTTTATCCTAGAGCTGTAACTATATTGAACTCCTTAGCTTCACATTGGTGACTATGTGGTGGTGGTGGGAGTGTGGAGGGATGAGGGCATTGTTTTGTGGTGTGTGCTGGGGAAAGCAGTTAATTTCATTGTACAGTCTACAGTGACAATAAAGCTATTATATTCTATTCTCAGCTTTAAAAATAGGATTTTTTTATGTTTACTTTTTTACCGGGAGCAGTGTCCTGTGTCTCTAACCACAGCAAATGTGGTTTTACTCATTTGGTACTGGGTCTTTAGCACTGCTTGTGTTCCTTTGTGTGACAATGCATTTATCTTTCTTTCCTTACAGGAAAAGGCCATTGCCACAAGCTGGAATACCTGAGCATTTCTTCTCAAGGGCTCAGCTAGTGTAATACTTGCACCAAGAAGGGCTTCAGACCTTTGGGAGATGTGATCTCCTTCTCACCCCAAAGAAAGAAAGGGGGCACAAAGCAAAGAAATCCTCTAAGTCGTTTTGGGAAGCAGAGCTGCAGCAGAGAGACAAGATGGCAGAGCAAGACTCAGTGGATCCTGAGGCAGAGAAAGATTCCCATCAGATCTGGATGCGAAGAAGTGAGGATCCCTGTGGAAAAGAAGGACAGACTCTCCTGGGTGAGGACAACCTGGGCTCGGATGTACGGCGCCAGCGCTTCCGGGGGGTTTGCTACCGGCAGGCTGAAGGGCCTCGAGAAGTTTGTAGCCAACTCTGTGATCTTTGCTATGAGTGGCTGAAGCCAGAGAAGCATACAAAAGCTCAGATATTGGACTTGCTGATACTGGAGCAGTTCCTGGCTGTCCTGCCCGTGGAGATAAAGAACTGGGTCAAGCAGTTTGGGCCAGAGACTAGTTCCCAGGCAGTGTCCCTGGCTGAAAGTTTCCTCCTAGATCAGGCAGAAGACAAGAAGAAGGCGAGTTCTCAGGTGAGACTGTTTCCATTTTATTGGATGGTGTGTGTGAGGACTGTCCACCTTATTCTATCCCCACATGTCTCTTGATTTATGGGTCAGACTTTGTGTAAACTCATTATTGGACACTGCCACCAACAGGCAATGTGTGTCAGAATTCATCCACGCTAATAACACTAGTGTAGCATTCTCACACATTTGACACAATTTAAGTCAGGCATGAGCAAACTTCAACCCTGCAGGTGTTTTGGACTTAAGTTCCCACAATTCCTAACAGCCTGTAAATTGTGGGAGCTGAAGTCCAAAACACCTTGAGGGCCAAAGTTTGTCCATACCTGAGTTAAGTCTATTGAGAAACGTTGCTAGGTTGTTCTGTTTCTTTCCTTTCCTGGTTCTTCTTCTTCTTCCTGAGATCTTTCACTCTCTTCCAGGAGCCATCAGACATGGCCATGGACTTCTCAGGTACAGATTCCCCAAATGATACTGAGAAGAAGGTGCTGTCATGGGAGACTGGGGAGGAGCATGATGGAGGTTCTCCCTCAATGGGTAAGGGTGATATTTGCATGTCCTCTCCTTCCACAAATGTCCAAAATCCACAAGCTGCTCTCTTGTTCTCCTTGAGCTTCTTTCCAAGGTAGCCATTCTGTCCAGTTTCTCTGAAGATTTAGAAAGGAATTGTTTCCTTAACAGATGTGTTCCTCAAGTAAATCCAAAGTAACTACTTGGATTACAGTAAGACACCTCCCTTTTCCACCTGTAGTTTTCAATTGCTCCAGAATATATTTCCCTTACCCCTGGAAGTGTTTGTGGGCTTCTCTAGGTCCTTCGGTACATTTTTGTGGTATGCTTCAGGATCAGTCAAAATACAGTAGATTTTATTTATTTATTAAATTTATACTTATTTAGAGAATGTTTACTTCTGTCCTCAGCCACAATGATATTCAAAGCAGCTACGTTTGCCAGATCAGGAAGGTTCCCGGGACTTAAATGTTTGAGAAGTAGGGATGGCCCCTTGGTGATATCTGGAATTAGCCTTTTAGCAACAACCGTAGGTGATCACAGATGCCATTCAATTTTTAATATCTAATCTGACTTTTGTCTATCTTTCTGTCTTTTTCTCTCTCACTGTCTTTCCCCTGTTTTGGAAGCAAGACAGTAGTCTTAGCTGAAGGTCCTGTTCCTAGATCAGATTGAAATGAAAAGATTATTCCTCCCTAGTCCCAATATAACCCCTCTGTTCTAAAATGTTTGGGAATATTTGAAACTATGAAAAACAGCAAATCCTATACAGTGTTCCCTCACTTATCCCGGGGGTTACGTTCCAAGACCACCCGCAAAAAGTGAAAATCCGCAAAATAGGGACGCTATATTTGTGTTGTTTACAAACTCACTGATGCTGTTCAACTGTTTTGTTTACAAGCTGCTTCAGCCTCCTTTTCTCTCCCTTCAGATTCTCCTTCCTTCCTTTCTTAGGCTTCTCCTTAGGAAGGAAGGAGAAAGAGAGAGGAAGTAAGGAAAAATCATAATTTTTCATGGCTTATTAAATTAGTATTTATTGAAAAACTGCAAAATAGCAAATCCGCGAAAAGCAAATCGCAAAGTAGCGAGGGAACACTGTATTTTGACTCTACTTAAGCTGGAGAGATACTCTAGAATTGCACAGGAAGACCTAGAGGTCCACAAACCCATCCAAGGGGTGGAGATTTTTATTTTTTTGGTGTGTGAGCCCGTCAATAGTGACTCCGTGGATAAGGGGGTCATGCAGTACCTAGACTGAGTGACAAACATTCATTTTAATAGTAAAAGGAAATAGCACTAAATCAGGGCTGACATTTAGGAAGGTAAATTAATTCCAAGTTGAAAATAGGAAACTAAAAAAGGCTGGCACATTTTCTGTGGCAGAGCAGAGAAAAGAACGACAGACGGACGGACACACACTGATAAGCAATTGGCAGATAGCTATCCAGAGATAGCAATATTTATTTATTTATTTATTTGCAGCTTTTATATTCTGCCCTTCCCACCCCGAAGGGGACTCAGGGCGGATTACAATGCACATACACATGGCAAACATTCAGTGCCATTAGACATACGACGTATAGACAGACACAGAGGCAATTTAACATTTTCCAGCTTCTGGCTTCATGAGGGTATGCTCAGTTCTGGTCACGGGGAGCTGCCGCTTCTCCGTCCACTTGTGAGACTGAGTCCTTGATGGTAGTACCTTTTCATTCCTTTCCGCACACTGCTGGCAGGTTTTATGGTGTCGTAAATTAGTTAAATTAGCCTCCCTTCATAAAGTGGTATCTAGATTTTCTACTTGACAGATGCAATTGTCTTTTGAGCTTCTTAGATTAACTGCAAGATACGCTATTAAATGGTTGGGAGCTCAATCCGACCCAGGCTTCGATCCCATGACCTCCCGGTCAGTAGTGATTTATTGCAGCTGGCTACTAACCAGTTGCCCCACAGCCCGGCCCTAATATATCTTTGTTGACTATACAAACTGTGGTGATTGAACCTGACTCCTGCCTGGAGTTGACCAGTGAAAGCTAGAGATTCAGGGTCATTGTCCTGAGGCCTGGCATCGCTGTTTCCCACCTTCTTTGTCTTTGTTTTAGAAAACAGAAGGACAGTTTCAGATGGTGCGGGGATCCCATCTAGGTCACCTTCGCTTTGTGGAGATATTGAGACAGTTACTGTGAAATCAGAACAGGTACGGCAGGGATTGTTGGGTATCTTGTACGGAAACAACTTGGGTGCCTCTTTCCCTTTCATAATTCCTTGAACTGGAAGGAAACTCAGCGTTTTCCTGTTCCTGTCTGTGAATGAGGCGGCCTGCTAGGAAGGCTTTCAACTGCCACAGAGGATGTTCTGTCTTTTGGGGAAATTCTTCCATAGTTTATTAACAGTTGAATGCTATCTTCCTATTTCAGAGTCCAGAGACCTTTGAGGAGATGCATTTTGCTACATCCCACCAAGGAGATCTGGCTGATGTCAATGCCAGGCCAGGCGGATCCAGCGAAGACAATCACAGAGGAGAGCTGTGGAGCTGCGGAAACCTGTCCTCTCCAGGCGTGGCTTCTTCTCTGCCGCTGCTGGATCAGACCAAAGCTCTGTGTAAGGTGACATCTACACCTGCTGAAATTTTCCAGAGTAAACTGCTCCAGAGATGACCCAAAATATAAAATGGATATTCCTCAAGCATTAGAGCCCAAAGCAACTCCCTGACAGAGCCTTGCTGGCAGTGTCACTTTTGGAGAAATCACGACTGGTTTCCCAGCCATGCAATCACCAGAAATGATGTCGCCAGCAAAGTTCTACCAGGGAGTTGCTTTTGGCAGTGTCACAGCAATGGATCTTTTTGAAACATGAATGCTGGATCGGGCCAATCCAACTGTCTACACCTCAAAAATGTCAGTGTCATTAATACTTTTTTAAAAAGTTCTTTTTATTGCAATTTCCAGTGTGAGTGGGTATATCAGAACTTTTACAAAACTTTTACACAAAGAATGACATTAGACATACAGATTCTATGTAACAACATTGGATTTACAAACTACAGTTACATTGGCTAACAAACAAACAAGGGGGGTTACATTTTTACTCAACATTCACACACATGTCATGCATTCATCTTCATGCATACATCGCCATTTCTCAGTTCTGCTGTCATCTGGAAAAGAACATCTCTTAGGCCAGACTGTTTCCTTGCAAATCTGCCAACTCTTAAACTTCAGAATGCCAAAATGCATCCTCTTTTCCTAAGAACAAGCCAAGGATCAGACCCCTCTTTCTATACTGCAGAACTTGATTCCCTGCAACTCATATCATGACTCCAAAATCCACCCCTTCCTCTTCCCTTGAAAAAAGGAGCCCAAAGTGACCAGACTCCGCATTCCATTGCAGATCTGCCACTTCCAAGGTACACCATCTCTCTCCTTCCCAATGGAGCAGAGCATAGCGGGTGAACAGCTCGCTGTCTGTCACACTTTTTGGATTGTAATAAGGTCACTTACATAGCAATATTTCGCTGATGTTGTCCCAAAGTTGTAAATTCCTGACAGGTTGTTTGGCTAGCCAGAAACATTACACACTAATGCTATGTAGTAATTACTGTATTTACGAATTTAGCACCAAAATATCACGATATATTGAAAACATTGACTACAAAAATGCGTTGGATAATCCAGAACATTGGATAAGTGAGACTGTACTGTACATCAGAGAGCATCAGGACTAAACAGTGTGGCTATTACGAAGTTACAGGGAAGGCAGGCGTGTGCAAAAACACAAGGCAATGAGATTCAGGAATAGGGTAAAGTGCTGAGAGTTAGCGCAGTAAATAGTTAAGACTGGATGGTGATAAAAACAGACCTACTGTTCAAAAGCATATTGGAACATCCAAGTCTTCAAATTTTTGCGGAATGTGGCCAGGGTAGGTGCTAATCTAATCTCCCTAGGGACATAAGGAATGTTGTAAACATTTCTTTAACTTAAAAGAGCCATTGCCTCCGATTAATGTAAACACATTGTTTTTCCCCAAAAATGCATCAAGTCAGCAAATGTTGACAGATGTAAAT
Organism: Anolis carolinensis; assembly: GCF_035594765.1. Lineage (NCBI taxonomy): Eukaryota > Metazoa > Chordata > Lepidosauria > Squamata > Anolidae > Anolis > Anolis carolinensis. The sequence goes on from NC_085842.1 coordinate 5,157,327, forward strand.
ATTTCTCTTATCACTGTCACATTTCTTATCACAGTTCAGCAACTTTTAATTGCAGTTCAGCAAGAAGGTTGTTAATGATTTAGCCATTGCAGGCCTTAATCTTTTAGAATGGTATCTTCAGCCAGATTAGGCCCCATCCATGCACCTTCCTTACAGTTCATTCAAACCATATATCGCATTTCTGTGACAGTGGGGTCACTCCAGAGCAGACCTGCACAACCTGTAGCCCTCCAGGTATTTTGGACTTCAACTCTCCGAATTCCTGTCCATTGGACAAGCTGGCTCGGACTTCTGGGAATGGAAGCCCAAACACCTAGAGGGCCACAGGTTGTGCAGGCCTGTTTCTAGAGCTTCCTGGAAACTCTGAAGTAGGTTGTGGTTATCCTTGTGTTGAATTATCAAAGATGATCGTAGATGGTGGGAGAAGGAAGAGGAGGAGGAGGAGAAGGAGGTGGAGGAAGAAGAAGAAATAATAATGCTATTTGTTACCAGCCTTTCGTCAGGGGAGCCCTCCTCGCTTCCACCCCTGTCACAAGCACGGTTGGTGAGGATGAGAGAGAGGGCCTTCTCTGTTGTGGCCCCCACCCTTAAAAGCTTGGCTCTTCCAACATGCTTTTGGAGAATGAATTTCTCACCCCCATGATAAACCTGTATCGCTGACCATTCCCTTATTTGTTGCACTTTACCTGTTCTATCAGTTTGATATATCTACAGGGTCCACCCCATCCCAAGTTGCTCTCTCATTGATTGTAGACCTTTAGCCAGTTACCTCATCCCCTGTGTTTACAAAAGTCACTCGGTGCACTTTGCCCAGTTCGTTTTTAAGACTTTTACCTTGATGCCCAAATCATGTTTTACTACAATCACCTTTTAAATTTTATTATGTTAATGTGCAAATTTTTATATTTGTGTCTGTATTTTTTTTCTTTTTTGTGTGTGTTTTATTCTGTTTATTGTAATCATCCGGGCTTGGCCCCATAGAAGCCGCCCCGAGTCCCTTCGGGGAGATGGAGGCGGAGTACAAAAATAATGTTATTATTATTATTATTATCATGGCTAGGACTGTATATTGTGTGAACAACTATGCACACTGCACATACAGTAGAGTCTCACTTATCCAACATCCATTTATCCAACATTCTGGATTATCCAACGCAGTCTTCCTTTTAGTAGTCAATGTTTTTGTAGTCAATGTTTTCAATACATTGTGACATTTTGGTGCTAAATTCGTAAATACAGTAATTAATACATAGCATTACTGTGTATTGAACTACTTTTTCTGTCATGTTTGTTGTATAACATGATGTTTTGGTGCTTAATTTGTAAAATCATAACCTAATTTGACATTTAATAGGCTTTTCCTTAATCCCGCCTTATTATCCAACATATTCGCTTTTCCAACATTCTGCTGGCCCGTTTATGTTGGATAAGTGAGACTCTACTGTATCTTATTTGTAGTGCAAATAAGATTTCAGGTTTCTGAAAAAGAGAGAGTCATCCTGTACATCTATTTAGAGTTACCGGGGATTTCAACCTTCCAGATAAGGAAAACTTAACCTGTACATCTGTTTAAAGTTGCCAGGGATTGAATCTGTGGATTTTTTGCATGAAATGAAGCCAATGTTTAGTTACCACCTTCTTGTCTGTTTTATTCATCACCAGAAAGATTGATTGATTAGGTCTGTTCTTTGATTTGAGGATCTGTTCTTCACTGACCAATTTTGTAAAAACCTGTTTCAGGTGTGGAGAGTGAAAACGATCGAGAAGTGGAGCATCAGAAAATCAAAATTGAAGAAGAAAACATTGCTCTGGAAGGCATTGATTTCCATGAAATTATAGTGCCAGGGGAATTTTGTGACGGAAACAACAAGAATATTCAAGATGGAGAAAAACTCTTGATATGTTCTGATTGTGGAGAGAGCTTCACTCAGGACATATTCCTAACTGAACATCGAAAAATTCACCCTCAGGAGAAAATGCGTACATTCTTGGAGTGCGGAAACCAGTTTAGTCATATCCCAGTCCTCACCTTTCCGCCACGATTTGATGCCGTCAGAAAGCCCTTTGGATGCTCAGACTGCGGGAAACATTTCAGCGAAAGCCAGGGCCTTAAAAGACACCAAAGGATTCACATGGAGGAGAAGCCCTTCAAGTGCCCGGAATGTGGGAAAGGCTTCATTCGTGGACCAGAACTCAAAGCCCACCAGAGAGTCCACACCGGGGAGAAGCCCTACAAATGCTCCGTGTGCGGGAAGATGTTCACCCAGAGTTCAAACCTTAGCAAACATCAAAGAATTCACACCGGGGAGAAGCCCTACACGTGTCCCGAATGTGGAAAGAGTTTCAACCACAGCACACACCTCAAGAGACACCAACGAATTCACACGGGGGCAAAGCTGTTCCAGTGCTTGGAAGTCCGGCAAGAGCTTCAGTCCAAGGATCATCCTTAAACTACACAAAATAAATTTACAGAGGGGAGAGGCCAAATAAATGCCCAGAGTGTGGGGAGAGCTTCGGCAGTAGCAGAATGTGGAAAGGGTTTCGATGATAGCAGAATCATAGGAGTTGTGTGGAGGAGAAGCCATATAAGTGTTTAGAATGTGAAAAGAGCTTCAATCAGAGCCCACACCTGAAACAACATCCACAAATTCTCCGAGGAGAAGCCCTAGAAATGCTCCAAGTGCAGAAAGAGTTTCAACCAGAGCGCACACGTCACACCTGTGAAACCATACAGGTGCTTTGAGTGTGGAAGGAGTTTACATCAAACTACATAGAGTGGGCACCTTGGTTCACATCAAAGAATACGCAAGGAAGAGGAATCCTGTAACATTATCTCTGTGACTGGGATGTGAACAGATTAAAGTCTTATGTTGAAAACAAAACCCTTCATTACAAAACCCTTGTGAAAGTATGTGAATAATGAGTGTCTGTCATAGGATCATAGAATTGGGTTCCCAGGGGCCATCCAGTCCAACCCCCTGCTATGCAGGAAAAGCACAATCAAAACCTTCCCAGCAGACAGCCTTGGTTTAAAAACTTCTAGAGAAGGAGGCTAAACCACACGCCCAGGCATTGCTGATCAGGTCTTATTGTTGATATTCTAGTGGGATCTCTTTTCCACTATGATGTCGAAGGCTTTCATGGCCAGAATCACAGGGTTGTTGTGTGTTTTCTGGGCTGCATGGCCATGTTCCAGAAGTATTCTCTCCTGACGTTTCACCCACCTCTATGGCAGGCTTCCTCAGAGGTTGTGAGCTATGGAGAAACTCAGCAAGGAAGGTTTATATATATCTGTGGAAAGTCCAGGGTGAGAGAAGAACTCTTGTCAGTTGGAGGCTAGTGTGAATGTTGTAGTTAATCAACTTAATTAGCATTGAATAGCTTTGTCTCCTGGCTTCTTCCTGCCTGGGGGCATCCTTTGTTCAGAGTCGTTAGCTGCCCCTGGTTGATTCATGTCTGGAACTCCTCTGTTTTCAGAGTGTTGCTTCTTATTTACTGTTCTGATTTTTAAGTTTTTTTAAAATACTGGTAGCCAGATTTTGTTCATTTTCATGGTTTCCTTGCTTAGTTTCTCCATACCTCACAACATACCTCACACATCTGAGGATGCCTGCCATAGATGTGGGCGAAACATCAGGAGAGAATACTTCTGGAACATAGCCATGCAGCCTGGAAAACACACAACAAACCTCTTTTCCAGTAGTTTGAATCCGTTGCTGTGTGTTCAGTTAATGCATTGTGATTCCACTACTTGTCAAACTTTTCACAGCTCAATGTGGTGAAATCTTGGATGTTGTAGTTTGTTTTTTAATCATGTCAGAGGCAAATTGAGGCAAGTCGCTTCTGGTGTGAGAGAATCGGCCGCCTTCAAAGACGTTGCTAGGGCTGACAGGTGGGAGCTCACCCCATTTCGTAGATTCGAGCTGCCAACCTTCAAGTCAGCAGTTCAGCCGGCACAAGGTTTTAACTTATTTTGCCACCTCTTTGGCAGAGAAAGGCTAAAGGCCTTGCAAAGCTGCAGCTTCCATGGTTCCTTAGCACTGAGCCATAGTTGATAAAGTCATGTCCAACTGAATTAATTCTATAGTGTAGATGTGTCTCTAGTATCTGGAGCAGCAGAAAACAAGTTTGTTGCCTTGTCAATATGACACCCTTTCAGATATTTAAAGATGCGGTGATTCAATGGGTTAAACCCTTGTGCCGGCAGAAGTGATCACCGATAGGTCAGTGGTTCGAATCTGGTGAGAGTGGGTGAGCTCCCTCTGTCAGCTCCAGCTCCCCATGCGGGGACATGAGAGAAGCCTCCCAGAAGGATGGTAAAACATCTGGGCGTCCACTAGGCAATGTTCTTGCAAATGGCTAATTCTGTTATACCAGAAGCGACACGGGGGGGAAAATCAGGAGCAATGAACTGGGTGCTCTGTGAATGTGTGCATCATCTCAGGAGGGTGTGGTGAATTGAAGATTATGGTATTTTAGGTACAACATTGTGGTACAGAAATGGGCCTTTGGGGGTGACACCATGAGCTATCATGGGGACACCAACACTAGTGACACTTTAAAATCAGATTAAAAACTGCTTTTAAAATAAAATCACACACAAGGTCTCTGTAATAGCTATTTTGTACTACAACTGTTACTGTCAGATATGTAGTTGCTGTGTTGTCGAAGGCTTTCATGGCTGGAATCACAGGGTTGTTGTGTGTTTTCCGGGCTATATGGCCATGTTCCAGAAGTATTCCCTCCTGACGTTTCGCCCACATCTATGGCAGGCATCCTCAGAGGTTGTGAGGTATATGAAAGGGAAAGAGGCACCCAAGTTGCACCCATATACCTCACAACCTCTGAGGATGCCTGCCATAGATGTGGGAGAAACATCAGGAGGAAATGCTTCTGGAACATGGCCATACAGCCCAGAAAACACACAACCACCCTATGTAGTTGCTGCCTTCACATTTCAACATTTTATGTATTTACCATCTGAACAAGAGTGATCTATACCTATGATGATTGTTCATGTGGATTCCACATTTCATTTTTGGATTTTTTTTCCTTTCTTGTACAGTTTTTGAGATGAAAGACCTTTGGGATATTCTTCATGAAAGATTAAGATTAAAATTTACTCCCAAACTAGACGTTATATGGGGAATTGGGGAATGTATTTGAATTAGTATATAAGGGTCGATAATATCTATTTTGATTCAACAAATCAAAGATAAGAGTCCAGGTTCAACAGAAAATATCAGGAATCTAGACATAGACATAAGCAAGTTACTAACAGGATGCCAACTCAGTTTGTTCCAACTAGAATACAGGTGGAGCATGTCTTATCCCAATGATTCTCAACCTGGGGTCCCCAGATGTTTTGGCCTTCAATTCCCAGAAATCCTAACAAGCTGGTAAACTGGATGGGATTTCTGGGAGTTGTAGGCCAAAACACCTGGGGACCCATAGGTTGAGAACCATTGTGACTTATCCTAAAACAGAAATGCTCCAAAATTGTCAACATGGGTGGCTTGAGATAGATGGTTCAGTATACACAAATTGTGTTTCTGGCACAACATTTTTACAAATGTGGTGTATAAAATTACCTTCAAAATATGTGTGTAAGATGTATATGAAACATAAACGAATGTCAGGTGTAGACATGGGTCCCATCACAACTCCAAGGTTCATTATGTACAATATGCAAGTATTCTAAAATCCAAAAATTTGAACACTTTTAGTTGCAAGCATTTTAGATAAGGGATGGTCAACTGTGTACCCACCAAGCCAATGGTGGAATAATGTGGTGGCATGTAAGTAAATCCAATTGAGTAAATATGAGGGTTGAAAGAAAAGTAATGCCTCCACCTTCATAACTCAACAGATGGCAGTCCTGGTCTGCGGCAGGTACTGGCTTGTTCAGTAGACTCTCCTCTACAGTTCCATATGGCGGGAAGCCTTAGCATTGAACGGTTGTGTTGTTACAGTGTGAAGTATGGAACCCTGCGCAGACGGGGAAGCCTTAGCACTGAACAGTTGTGTTGTTAAAGTGCAAAGTATGGAACCCTGGGCAGACAGGGAAGCCTTAGCATTGAACGGTTGTGTTGTTACAGTGCGAAGTATGGAACCCTACGCAGACGGGGAAGCCTTAGCACTGAACAGTTGTGTTGTTAAAGTGCAAAGTATGGAACCCTGGGCAGACAGGGAAGCCTTAGCATTGAACGGTTGTGTTGTTAAAGTGTGAAGTATGGAACCCTGCGCAGACAGGGAAGCCTTAGCATTGAACGGTTGTGTTGTTAAAGTGAGAAATATGGAACCCTGCGCAGACGGGGAAGCCTTAGCACTGAACAGTTGTGTTGTTAAAGTGCAAAGTATGGAACCCTGGGCAGACAGGGAAGCCTTAGCATTGAACGGTTGTGTTGTTAAAGTGCGAAGTATGGAACCCTGCGCAGACAGGGAAGCCTTAGCATTGAACTGTTGTGTTGTTAAAGTGCGAAGTATGGAACCCTGCGCAGACAGGGAAGCCTTAGCATTGAACGGTTGTGTTGTTAAAGTGAGAAATATGGAACCCTGCGCAGACGGGGAAGCCTTAGCACTGAACAGTTGTGTTGTTAAAGTGCGAAGTATGGAACCCTGAGCAGACGGTTGGTCAATGCGACTTAAGCAACGTTCAGTCATTGAATTCTTGACAGCAGAAGGTGTCACCCCAAAGGAGAAAGATGTCACCTTCATTCTTGTAACATGAGAGGAGTGCCTGGCAAATTTCAAGTCTGCCACATACCAGTACTGCCATCTGTTGAGGAGTTATGAAGGTGGAGGCATTACTTTTCATTCAACCCTCGTTGCTTTACTTTATTGAGGGAAAACAGGAGAAACATGCCAAGAGGAGGGCGTGGACCCAGAATAGGTCCCAGTGCCAAAACTCATACTTCTCAAAGACAATTGTACTTGGCCGCAAGCGATCGCGTATGACCATGATATGACTAGTTAGATCTAAAATAGGATTTTAGACCCATGTGTTTTACGTAGCACAGACTTTGATCCAAATATCCATGCACCAAGCTAATGATTTCCCAATTGGAAAGTAAACTTTGCCAAGCAAGAGTTGGCAACTTTCAACTGACAGGAAGAACCTATGTCTTCTACTTGATGTGCAGAAGCGTTTTTGCAAACACTTCCAATGTTTATTAATGTTTAAATTTAAAAAGATTCCTCGTAAACAATGCATCTACTTTTGGACCAGGAAAGGCTTTATCTCCAAATGGGAAATTTGTACTTTGAGAAGGGAGGTTCTTCAAATCAACAAAAATGTGAACATGTTTCCTTCCACAGACCTTAGAAAGCACACGAGATGAAGGTTTTTAACCTCAATGTTCCTTTCCAGTTTTTTTTTCCTGTTTACGCTCTAGGAGCCTTGTGTGACTTATGCTCAAGTTCAGTGATCAAACTGTCTATCACCCCAGTTATTTATTAATCTGATGTCCTGCTAGTGCAACATTTCATGCTACCGCAGTAGTATAAAGTTTCTTAAAAGTGACTTAAGGTACATCTACACTGTTGAATGCATGGACTTTGATGCCAGTTTAACTGCTGTGGCTCAATGCTATGTAATACTGAAAGTCGATGTTTAGAGGCACCAGCCTTTCCTTTGACTTGCGAAAAACGACAACTCCTATGATTCCATAACATTAAGACACAGCATTAAGACACCACTTTACGTGACATCAAACTGCATTATGTTGACAGTGTACATCAATATACATACGAGGGTTGAATGAAAAGTAATGCCAACTTGTGGACTTTGTTTTTGATGGGGTTTTCCTTGCAAACATGTTTTCCTGAGAGTCCAGGAGGTTCACAGAAGTGACATAGCTTGGCCTTATAATTAAAACCGTGTTTGAATTATTGCTGCCATTCTTGTCTCAAAAGAGCCAGAGATTTCCCCAGGAGAAAAGGAAATAAACAGCCATCCTTCTGTGCCTCCGAGGGTTTGGCTTGGGACTTCGGACCTGTGGGAAAAGGTGGAAAGTTTTACTGTTGTTTTGCGTCTGGAATATAATTTCACCCGGCCCTTCTGTGGCCCAGCTGTTGACTTATTCTGACTCATGCTGTGGCATAATGAAAACCAGAACTTGGGGAAAGTTCCTCTTTTGAATTTTGTAGCTCTTTAAGTAAACCACAGCTGTGTTGTTGTGTGTCTTTCGGGCTGTGTGACCATGTTCCAGCAGTATTCTCTCCTGATGTTTTGCCCACATCTATGGCAGGCATCCTCAGAGGATGCTAATTAATGCTAATTAAGTTTATTAACTACAACATTCACACTAGCTTCCAACTGACAAGAGTTCTTCTCTCACCCTGGACTTTCCACAGTTATATATAAACCTTCCTTGCTTAGTTTCTCCATGCCTCACAACCTCTGAGGATGCCTGCCATAGATGTGGGCGAAACGTCAGGAGAGAATACTTCTGGAACATGGCCACACAGCCTGAAAGACATACAACAATCCTGTGATCCCGGCCATGAAAGCCTTCGACAACACATTAAACCACAGCTGCCTATATCTGGGTGTGGTGGTGTGTTGTGGTGAGTGGCTTTGAGTATCCTTGTGGAGAGAAAAGCAGGGTATGAATAAACATAATTATTATTATTGTTATTTCAGGGTTTTTTTATTGTAACTTTCTGGCGAAAACCAATGTGAATCTACACTGAAATTAACACTAGGAGCCCCTGATGGTGCAGTGGGTTAAACCCTTGTGCCGGCAGGACTGATGACTTGAAGGTTGGGTTGCTGACCTGAAGGTTGCTGGTTCAAATCCAACCCAGGGAGAGCGCGGATGAGCTCTCTCTGTCAGCTCCAGCTCCATGCATGGACATGAGAGAAGTCTCCCACAAGGATGGTAAAATATTAAAAAAACATTTGGGCATACCCTAGGCAACGTCCTTGCAGATGGCCAATTCTCTCATACCAGAAACAATGCAGTTTCTCAAGTTGCTCCTGACATGGGAAAAAGAAAATCTCGACACTGCTTTAACTACCATGGCTCAAGGCTATCAAATTGTGGGACAGTAGAGTCTCACTTATCCAAGCTAAATGGGCCGGCAGAAGCTTGGTTAATAAGGAGGGATTAAGGAAAAGCCTATTAAACATCAAATTAGGTTATGATTTTACAAATTAAGCACCAAAACATCATGTTAGACAACAAATTTGACAGAAAAAGCAGTTCAATACGCAGGAATGTTATGTTGTAATTACTTATTTATGAATTTAGCCCCAAAATATCACAATATATCAAAAACATTGACTACAAAAATGGCTTGGATAATCCAGAAACTTGGATAAGCGAAGCTTGGATAAGTGAGACTCTACTGTAACTGTAGTTTGGTGAGGCACCAGAAAACATTGGCAGAGAAGATGAAAGACCTTGTCAAACTTCAAATCCATTATTCCACAGCATTGAGCTATGGCAATTAAAGTGATGTCGAGCTGCATTAATCCTACAGTGTAGTTGCACCCAAGCAGCAATCCTTCCTAGAATAGATCCAATGAATCAACTGTTGGAGAATCAACACTTATGTAAATCTACAAATTGAAGAGATTTACTTTAGTCAGGGATGACTGTAGGATTTGGACTGAACTTACTGAAGGTGAAAGTTTTCTCACTCAAATGATCTACCTTAGTCAGGGATGACGGTAGGATTTGGACTGAATTTAACTGAAGGTGAACAGAGTTATCTCTCACTCTGTGAGACAGGTAGCATATAAATTAAATTAATTTATTAAAAAATAAGATCTCTTCTCAGACCAACTTTAATTCTTTAGCAATCCATAAAATAATTGTATCAATAGATCTCTCTCCCAGCACTACATCTCAGAAGAGATGATCCTGGTTGCAGAATTAATGAAGTTTGACACCATTTGAACCACCATGGTTGAATGCTGTAGATGTCTGGGATCTGTAGTTTGGTGAGGCTCCAGTACTTTCTGGTAGAGATGATAAACATGTTGTGAAACTGCAATTCCTAGGACTCCAAAACACTAAGCCATGACAGTTAAAAGTGGTGTCAAACTGCATTAATCCTACAGCGAAGATGCACCCCAAACGATGCATTCTATGACTCAGAGCAAATTTTGCCAGCTCAGTTGACCTCCAGATGAACTAATCAGGCCATAGAAATACATGAAGGGTTACTAACAGCCAGACAGAAATCTGGGCCAGACTGGAAGGCAAGGAGGAAGAAACATGTGAGAGGGGAGCATTTGTACCGTCCAAAAATAAAGAACCATCTCCTGCTAATGCAAGGGACGTGTGGCACTTTGGAGGCAGAAGCAGAAGTTGACTTTTGCAAAAGAAGCTAGATTCACAATGTCTGACCAGAATAAAAGAAGTATGTCCTCCTTCCCAAAAAGCACATTTTCTGTCCAAATATCATCCAGGTATAAAAAGCACTGAAGTTCCCATAACGATTCCAGGGCTCTGATCCATGCAATTCGCAGGCCAACATAAGCATGATTTCTTAGGATCGAAACATGACAGTTAAACGATATCCAACTGCTTTAATTCTGCCATCTAAGTGCACACAAAGGCTCAAAAACATGTTGAAAATAATAAGAACAAACTAAGATTTAAAAAGATGAAGTAAACTTCCGTTTTATAAAGTGTCCCCGCTTATACATTATAAGCCTGCAGAAATAACCATGATGTTTAATAACTCTCTTTTCCCCTTTCTGATAAGAACCAACAAAAGGAGAAATGGCCCCATCCTAACAAAAGAGCCTTCTTTGAGAGAGAAATATTCTTATCTCTGTTGACAGCATGAGCTGGCCTTGCATGACCAGATAGAGAAACTGTAGCTAATGGAAGATACATTATTATTTTTATGAGATACAGGCTTACTTGATTAACTAGTAAATGCCATGTTACTATATCACTGATGTAGTTGTTCCCGTCAAGGCATTTTAAGCCTATGATCACTCTAAAGCAGGGGTCCCCAAACTAAGGCCCAGGGACCGGATGCGGCCCTCCGAGGTCATTTACCTGGCCCCCGCCCTCAGTTTTATAATATAATATATTGTATATACATATAATATTGCTAATAATATTATAATGTAATACAATATAACACTAATAATAATACCATATAATAATATTAATTATATATTCTATATTACATATAATATTATTAATAATATTACAGTATAGTGGTATATTTCAATATAGTAATATATAATGCTAATATTGTGCTATGCTAATAATATAATATATTGTATGTACATATAATTTGTATGCCACTCTGAGTCCCCTTTGGGGTGAGAAGGGTGTGATACAAATGTAGTAAATAAATGCAGTAAATAAATAATAAATACATTTTAGACTTAGGCTCACCCAAAGTCTGAAATGACTTGAAGGCACACAACAACAACAACAACCCTAATTAACTTGACTATCTCATTGGCCAGAAGCAGGACCACACTTCCCATTGAAATCCTGATAAATTTATGTTGGTTAAAATTGTTTTTATTTTTAAATATTGTATTGTTCTTTCATTGTTCTTCTTGTTGTTGTTGTTTTTGTACTACAAATAAGTCATACATCAGAATTTGTTTGTATTTTTTTTCAAATGATAATCCGGCCCCTTAACAGTCTGAAGGATTGTGGACCGGCCCTCGGCTTAAAAAGTTTGAGGACCCCTGCTCTAAAGCAAACCTATTACAGGGTTTTCTTGGCAAGATTTGTTCACGTCAGGTTTGCCTTCATGTGAGGCTGAGAGAGTGTGACTCACCCAGGTCACCTAATGGGGTTAATGGCTGAGAAGGGATTTGAACTCTGTGTCAGAGTAATTCGCAGCGCAGCAGTAGTTGGAGTCAGTGGAATGGAGAACGAAGAGACATCAGAGACGATGGTAAAACTATATACAAAGTTTTACTGTACAAGACAAACAGACTTGCAGACAATGGACACAGGACTTGACTTCTCAGCAGACAGCAGAACAGAACAGAACTGATGTAATCAGTAAAGCATATACACTTGTGTCTGGACACTCCCCAGTTCCAGCCACACATCAAGGTTTTATTTATTTTGTGTCAAAAGCATTGGTACAGCAAATACATTTCAAATAATGGAAATAAAATAGAAAAGAAAAGAAATCACAAGCAACTAAATAGTTTTGGACCAAAAGCGGGCAACAGCAACCGCATTGTCTGTAGCTTTAAACAACTCCTCCTCCATACATGAGGCAGGGCATTGTGGGCAAGCATACATATGCGGAGTTATTTGTTCTGCTCCACAGTCACACAAGGTGGAGGATTCCTCCAGGTAGTGCCACCTTGCCAAGTTGTCTTTTGATCTGCCCACTCCACTTCTGAGTCTGTTCAGGGACTTCCAAGTTGCCCATTCTTGGTTTGCCCCGGGAGGAAGGAAGACCCTCGTGGGGGGCCATCCAGTTGGAATTGCCAGGTTTAGCTGCCCAGAGGGACACCCTTGCTGCTGCTGGAGGAACATCAAGAGGAGTGGTGGTTCTCATGAAGCCCTTCCTTGATTTGAGTCTGGTGGGAAGAGGCTGACAGTCATGCAGTGGGTGGCTTTCACAATATTCGACCTTTTTTCTCTCACCGTTAGCAGCAACTTCCCGTCGCACGTCAGGAGGGGCAATGCCAGCTAACTCGTAGAGTTTATCAACAGGTGTAGGTTTAAGGCATCCTGTGATGATTCTGCATGTTTCGTTCAGTGCTATGTCCACCTGCTTTGCATGGGCAGACTTGTGCCAAACAGGACAGGCATACTCTGCAGTTGAGAAAGACAAGGCCAGGGCTGATGTTCTTATTACTTGTGGGTCTGCTCCCCATGCGCTGCCAGTCAGTTTCCGGAGGATGTTGTTACGTGCAGCTACTTTGTGCTTGGTGTTCGTGCAGTGTTTCCTATGTGTTAGTGTTCGGTCTAAGGTGACACCAAGGTATTTAGGATGGAAACAGTGTTCGAGCTCTTGGCCTTCCCAAGTAACCTTCAGTTTCCTGTTGGCTTCGCGGTTACGTAGGTGGAAAGCACACACCTGTGTCTTGGCAGGGTTAGGCTTCAGGTGGTTCTCTTTGAAGTAGCTGGAGAGATCTTTCAAGGCATTGGTGAGTTGCCTTTCAACTGTTTCAAAATCTTTTGCTTGTGTTGTGAGGCCAAGGTCATCAGCATATATAAAGCTCTTTGTGAGTTGTGGCTGGTCGTTTGTGAAGATGTTAAATAAGGTCGGTGCAAGGACGCTGCCTTGGGGTAAACCATTCTTTTGCCTCCTCCATCTGCTTTTCTGGCCCTGAAACTCCACATAGAAGCTGCGGTTTTCTAAGAGGGTCTGGACAGTTTTTGTAAAGTCAAAGTCCCGGGTGATATGGTAGACTTTATGCAGCATTTTTCTATGTTGCACCGTGTCATAGGCTGCCGTAAGGTCCACAAAGACTGTTCCCATGATGCAGCCTTTCTCGTAGCCTTCCTCGATGTGCTCAGTCAGATGAAGAATTTGACCTGTACAGTTTTTCCCTGGTCTGAAACCTGCTTGTTGTGCAGTAAGCTTGGGTTCGATAACAAGTCCTAGTCGATTTAATAGCATCCTCTCATAGACTTTATATAGATGACATAAGAGGGAGATTGGTCGGTAGTTCCTGGCATTGGAGGCATCTTTACCAGGTTTTAAGATCAAGGTCACATCAAGGTCAACACATCAAGGTCAACACAGCTTCTCAGCAATAAACTCTTTCCAGACTATAGTACACTCTGGATGATGCAATCAGTATGCAATACAAACCAAGACACAAATTGCATTTAAACACTATCAATATACAAATCCCACATTAACACCCTGGTCCCCAAATGTGCAAATCGCTACACTATGCTAGCTCTCATAAGGTTATCCAGAAATTCTCCTTCCACCCTACAATCTCATAACCCTATAATATCTATGAGGGTTGAATGAAAAGTAATGCCTCCACCTTCGCTACTTCGGTTTGGATGGGAATATTTTAATAAATCAAACGCAGAAATAATCCTTAGGATGTGCTCTTTAACGACCACTATTCACTTTTCCACATAATCACCAGACAATTGGATACATTTCTGCCAACAATGAACAAGTTTTCTGAAGCCATCATGGAAGAAGTCGACACTCTGTTTCCGCAACTAGCATCTCACAGTACCACCATCTGTTGGGGAGTTATGAAGGTGGAGGCATTACTTTTCATTCAACCCTCGTAATTCTGAACAAGTGTGTTGAAGTCTGTGTTGTTGAAGGTTTTCATGGCCAGAATCACTGGGTTGCTGTGAGTTTTCCGGGCTGTCTGGCCATGTTCCAGAAGCATTCTCTCCTGACGTTTCGCCCACATCTATGGCAGGCATCCTCAGAGGATGTGAGGTCTGCTGGAAACTAGGCAAGTGGGGTTTATATATCTGTGGGATGATGTCCAGGGTGGGAGAAAGAACTCTTTGCCTGCCTGAGGCAAGCATGAATGTTGCAATTGGCCAAATCGATTAGCATTGAATAGCTTGGCAGCTTTCCCTGCCTGGGGGAATCCTTTGTTGGGAGGTGCTATTAAATGCTAATCAAGGGATCGGGTTGTTATTTTGTAGATACCCTTCTATTAAATTGTTTCTTAGTCTCTTGACATTATGGGTTTGCTAGGAAATACATGGCTGTTGTAAACAAGTCAAGATAAAGACGTTATCTCTGTTCTTAGACATATATGTAAACGCCATCTAACTTTACTTGTAAACTTGATTATCTGTGGAAGGGATTACGAAGAATGTTTATGATTTCACTTCTCAACATGGAAGCCACTTTCAAAGCTGTGGGTGGGTTTTGATTTCCTCTGGCATTAATGTCAGATATATTGTAATGTATGAAAGTTCAATATTTTGATTGGCACATTTTTGAAAGCAGAGTGAGTTATGTGGGGGAGAGGAACAAAGAGACAACTAAGTTTGATTACACTATGTTCTGTAACATTATTTTTGTTTCTGGGTTAGAAATGTCATTTCCTATTTGTTCTCTCATTAAGACATGGAAAAAGTTTATTAAGCTGCAAAAATGTTGTTATTGCAGGACATCCTGCAGCACATTTTGCTAGTTTTTCAATGAGTATCTCATCAACTCTCAAGAGTTTGTAGCAGCCACAAAAATGAAGTTACTGGAGTAGAACTACTTTCAAAGTAAGTAAAGTTGAGTCTCAGTTATCCAACATAAACGGGCCAGCAGAACATTGGATAAGCAAAAATGTTGGGTAATAAGGAGGGATTAAGGAAAAGCCTATTAAACGTCAAATTATATTATGATTTTACAAATTAAACACCAAAACGTCATGTTTTACAACAAATCTACAGAAAACGCAGTTCAGTACACGGTAACGATATGTAGTAATTACTGTATTTACGAATTTAGCACCAAAACATTGCTATTTATTGAAAACATTGACTACAAAAACATTGGCTACTAAAAGGCAAACTTTTTGTGTGTGTCAGGAGCGACTTGAGAAACTGCAAGTCGCTTCTGGTGTGAGAGAATTGGCCGTCTGCAAGGACGTTGCTCAGGGGATGCCCGGATGTTTTGATGTTTTCACCATCCTTGTGGGAGGCTTCTTTCATGTCCCCACATGGAGCTGGAGCTGACAGAGGGAGCTCATCCATGCTCTCCCCGGGTTGGATTCAAACCTGGAAGCCTTCAGCTCAGCAACCCAACCTTCAAGTCGCAAGGCTTAATCCACTATGCCATCGGGGGCTCCAAAAGCAAACTGTGTTGGATAATAAGGAACATAAGTGAAGATTGGATAAGTGAGACTCTACTGTATTACTATTCACACTTGACTCCAACAGACAAGAGTTCTTTCTCCCACCCTGGACATTATTCCACAGATATATAAACCCCACTTGCCTCGTTTCCAACAGACCTCACAACCTCTGAGGATGCCTGCCATAGATGTGGGTGTAACGTCAGGAGAGAATGCTTCTGGAACATGGCCATACAGCCTGGAAAACACACAGCAACCCTATGTTGAAGTAGTTGGGAAAGTAGAAGTGTACCTCAATTCATAAAAGATTCCTTATTTAACTGAAAATCGGCTTCCAAGGGAATATTATGGAAAGAAAAAATAAATAAGAGGAACTCAAAGTTTTCTTATATCAGACTTTGTCTGCAATCAACACAGAGCAGAAATGGAACCACCAGATCGCCTAAGCCTTGCATCAATAGAACCATTCTGAACCTGAAAGATTTGCCAGAAAGCTTCTTACAAAAATCCATCCTGGAATCTAGGAATGACCATGATTTCACTCGCCTCGGCTTTCCTTATGATTTCCACTTTGGCAGACAGATACATGCTTTTTAAAAATATGCTGGTTTGTTTTTGTATTTTAGTGGTGTTTTTATACCCTGCTGTTTTAATTGTTGAATCAGATTTGTGATTGGCAAACTCTGTTGTTTCCTGCATGTAAACCGCCCAGAGTCCCTTCGGGGAGATGGTGGCAGTGTATAAAAAAGTTATTATTAATAAATAAAGTTTGTTGTCGAAGGCTTTCATGGCCAGGATCACAGGGTTGTTGTATGTCTTTCGGGCTGTGTGGCCATGTTCCAGAAGCATTCTCTCCTGACGTTTCGCCCACATCTATGGCAGGCATCCTCAGAGGTTGTGAGGTATGGAGAAAACTAAGCAAAGAGGTTAATATATATCTGTGGAAAGTCTAGGGTGAGAGAGGTCAGTGTGAATGTTGTGTAGTTAATCACTTTAATTAGCATTGAAAAGCTTATCTGCTGTCTTCTTCCTGCCTCTGGGGCATCCTTTGTTTAGAGTCGTTAACTGCCCTAGGTTGATTCATGTCTGGAAATCCTCTGTTTTCAGAGTGTTGCTTTTTATTTACTGTTCTGATTTTTGAGTTTTGTAATACTGGTAGCCAGATTTTGTTCATTTTCATGGTTTCTTCCTTTCTGTTGAAGTTGTCCACATGCTTGTGGATTTCAATGGCTTCTCTGTGTAGTCTGACATGATAGTTGTTAGAATGGTCCAGCATTTTTGTGTTCTCAAATAGTATTCTGTGTCCAGGCTGGTTCATCAAATGCTCTGCTATGGCAATGGTGAAACAGGGCTGTGATGTCTTCTGGGAAGTTTTGTTTGATTAGTGTGAGGGTGTCAGCTACTGGGACTTTGGTAAAAAGGGACACCACATCAAAGCTGATCAAGATGTCCTTGGTGCTTAGATTGAGAACAAGCCATGAGAGTCAAGACAAAGATCCACCCAGAGGAAAGGTGTTCTTACCATACATCAAGGGAACTACTGACCGCATAGGGAAGCTGATGAAGAAGCACAACCTACAAACTATCTACAGACCCACGAAGAAAATCCAACAAATGCTACGGTCAGCGAAGGACAAGAGGGATCCTCTCTCTTCTGCAGGAGTCTACCGGATACCATGCAGCTGTGGACAAGTCTACATAGGGACCACCAAACGCAGCATTGCCCAAACAAGAGTCAAAGAACATGAAAGGCACTGCAGACTAATTCAACCAGAGAAATCAGCCATAGCAGAGCATTTGATGAACCAGCCTGGACACAGAATACTATTTGAGAACACAAAAATGCTGGACCATTCCAACAACTATCATGTCAGACTACACAGAGAAGCCATTGAAATCCACAAGCATGTGGACAACTTCAACAGAAAGGAAGAAACCATGAAAATGAACAAAATCTGGCTACCAGTATTAAAAAACTCAAAAATCAGAACAGTAAATAAAAAGCAATACTCTGAAAACAGAGGATTTCCAGACATGAATCAACCTAGGGCAGTTAACGACTCTAAACAAAGGATGCCCCAGAGGCAGGAAGAAGACAGCAGATAAGCTTTTCAATGCTAATTAAAGTGATTAACTACACAACATTCACACTGACCTCTCTCACCCTAGACTTTCCAAAGATATGTATTAACCTCTTTGCTTAGTTTTCTCCATACCTCACAACCTCTGAGAATGCCTGCCATAGATGTGGGCGAAACGTCAGGAGAGAATGCTTCTGGAACATGGCCACACAGCCCGAAAGACATACAACAACCCAATAAATAAAGTTATTAGTAATAATAAAGTTATTATTATTATTAAATAAGGTTACTGTTTATTATTAATAATAAAGTTGTTATTAGGGTTATTATTGACACAATGACATTGTATGACACAGCAAACAAGATAGACGTGCTGGATTTCGTATCACAAAATCACAAGTTGAACACTTCCCAAGTGTTTAGGACTGTGTGATGTATTTTCGGATGATGCGCACAGATTTTTGGATTATTATTATTATTATTATTATTAATAATAAAGTTGTTATTATTATTGTTGTTGTTATTATTATTACTTCCCTTAGGTAGAAAAAAAATGAAAAGCACCAATACAGCATGGGTAACACTTGGCTTGAAAACAATCTATGTCAAAGGGATCCAGGAGTCTTAGGAAACAATATTGATTTTTGCCATTGTATATATGGGATGCCATTTCTTTATTATGTTGTTGTATAAAGTATTATTTATTTATTTACAGTATTTATATTCCTCCCTTCTCACCCTGAAGGGGACTCCGGGCGGATCACAATGTACATAAACAAGGCAAACATTCAATGCTATTAGACATACAGACAGAGACCGAGATGAAGACACAGAGGCAATTTAATATTTTTCCAGCTTCCAGGCTTCATGAGGGTGTGCTTGACTCCAGCCACAGGAGGAGCTGCTGCTTCATCATCCACTGTGACACCGAGTCCTTGATGGACTACTTCCTCATTCCTTTCTGCACAATGCTGGATGATTTTTGTGGTGTCGTAAATTAGTTAAATTAGCCTCCCCATATAAGCAGTACCTAAATTTTCCTACTTGATAGATGCAACTATCTTTCAGGTTGCTTAGGTCAACAAACGAGGTGGGCTACTCAATCTGATGTTGGTTGGTTTCGAACTCATGGTCTCTTGGTCAGTAGTGATTTATTGCAGCTGGCTACTAACCAGCTGCGCCACAGCTTGGCCCTTAAAATAGGTTTAAAATTTTGGTATCCATTGGGGTGGGGGGTGTCCTGGAACAAAACTGCAGCAGATACCAAAGACCCAATTCATATGGATTTCTAACTCTGCAAGTTTTATTAAAACTCAAAAGGCTTCTATTTTACAATGATATGGGGGGTCTCTATATCCATTGGAGTGGCCTATAGCTTATTGTAGGGTATAGGTAAAGGTAAAGGTTTTCCCCTGGCATGAAGTCTAGTTGTGTCCGACTCTGGGGGTTGGTGCCCATCTCCATTTCTAAGCTGAAGAGCCAGCATTGTCCTTAGACACCTCCAAAGTCATGTGGCCATTGGCATGACTGCATGGAGCTCCATTACCTTCCCGCCGGAGCGGTACCTATTGATCTACTCACATTTGCATGTTTTCAAACTGCTAGGTTGGCAGAAGCTGGGGCTAACAGCAGGAGCTCACCCCCGCTCCCTGGATTTGAACCTCCAACCTTTTGGTCAACAAGTTTAGCAGCTCAGTAATGATATATTGTAGGGTATAGCAGCCCCATTTCTATTTAATTTGAATTCTTTAGGTTCAATTGCAAGGGCTGGATTTAAAAAAAAGACAACATCCAGAATGTCTCTAAGCAGTGCTGCAATGGATAATCTGGAGATTCAGGGAGTAATAGTCCAATAAGCGTGACTTCTCTGAGTTCTGGGTATTTCTGAGCTCAAGTTGGCCGTGCCAAACCCTAAGACCTTTATTCCAACAAGAGACTGAACCTTGTTTGGAAACTGTTCAGAAAGAGGAACTGGAAAGTTGGGATTAGCAACTTCCTCAGCAACCAAGGGCATGCGTTCAGAGGCTCGTTTTCCCAGCTTTTCCAGAACTGAAACTTGGCTTTCAAAAGAATGAGAGGAGAAGCAGCTTCTATTTTAAGGCCAAGAGCCCTTTTCGGGTGGTTTCTCTCTGGAGCTTCTCTTTGCCCTTCATTTTGCAATTGCACTTTGAACCGATGTGCTGATCCATCTTCAGCCATTCATACAAGTACATTGATATGTGTTGTCAAAGGTTTTCATGGTCGGAATCACTGGGTTGCTGTGAGTTTTCTGGGCTGTATGGCCATGTTTCAGAAGCATTTTTCCTGACATTTTGCCAGTAGGGTTGTTGTATGTTTTCTGGGCTGTATGGCCATGTTCTAGAAGTATTCTCTCCTGACGTATAGCCCACACCTGTGGCAGGCATCCTCAGAGGTTGTGATGTATGGAGAACTAAGCAAGGAAGGTTTATATATACCTACTAGCTGTGCCCGGCCACGCGTTGCTGTGGCGAAGTCTGGTGGTATGGAAAATAAAGTATTGATGAATTGGTGGTAGTTAAGGTAAAGGGTAAAGGTTTTCCCCAGACATTAAGTGCAGTCATGTCTGACTCTGGGGGTTGGTGCTCATCTCCATTTCTAAGCCGAAGAGCCGGCATTGTCCGTAGACTCCTCCAAGGTCATGTGGGATGACTGCATGGAGTGGCATTTCCTTCCTGCCAGAGCAGTATCGATGCACTCACATTTGTATGTTTTTGAACTTCTGGGTTGGCAGAAGCTGGGGCTAACAGTGGGGGCTCACTCTGGTCACCCAATTCAAACCTGCAGCCTTTCAGTCCGGAAGTTCAGCAGCTCAGCGCTTTAACACGCTGCGCCATCAGGGGATATTATTTCCTAAAGGTTGTGAATATACAAAGTTTCTGATTGTTATTTTTTTTGTCTGTTGGAGGCAAGTATGAATGCTGCAATTAGGGAAAATGATTAGGATGTAATGGCCTTGCAGATTTAAAGCCTGGCTGTTTCCTCCCTGAGTGAATGTTTTGTTGGGAGGTGTTAGCTGGCCCTGATTGTTTCCTGTCTGGAATTCCCTTGTTTTTAGAGTGGTGTTGTTTGCGATATTTTATGTGCTTCTACTGTCTGTGGCCCTGAGAAAACAGAGGATTTGCCAGACTTTGATGATGGGAATACTTTGTTGGGAGGTGTTAGCTGGCCCTGATTGTTTCCTGTGTGGAATTCCCCTGTTTTCAGACTGTTGTTCTTTATTTAGTGTTCTGATTTTAGAGATTGTATTGTTCTGATTTATTATACCACATTAATTTTTATATATTCAGATTTTAGTGTTTTTGAATACTTGGAGCCAGATTGTATTCATTTTCACGGTTGACTGCAACACAATAATAATAATAATAATAATAATAATAATGATAGTAATAATGATGACTTTGGTAATACACAATGCTTCACTCCCTTCTCAGCTTCCTTTCTGGAAGAATTTCTTGGGAGATGTTAGGTGGCCCTGTTTGTTTCCTTTGTGGAATTCCCAATTTCCCTGCTTTCAGAGTGTTGCTCTTTATTTACTGTCCTGGTTTTAGAGATTATATTGTTCTGCATTATTCTATCCCAGTAATTATTTCATGTTAAAGTAGAATCTCACTTATCCAACATTCGCTTATACAATGTTCTGGATTATCCAACACAGTCTGCCTTTTCGTAATCAATGTTTTTGTAGTCAGTGTTTTAAATTCATTGTGATATTTTAGTGGTAAATTTGTAAATACAGTACAGTAGAGTCTCACTTATCCAACATAAACGGGCCGGCAGAACGTTCTGCTGGCCTGTTTATGTTGGATAAGTGAGACTCTACTGTATTAAAATACTTTTAAACCAGTGGTCTCCCATCCAAGTTTTGTCCAGGGTTGACCCTGCTTAGCTTCAAAGCACAGCAACTGATGACGTCAGATAGAACGCTAGTCTTCCCTGCTTATTCCTATTGGTCGAACGCACTTTCCCAGCCGGGCTCCAATTTGGCTTCTAAATATTATTATTTTTTTCTGTTTCATGGATTTTATTAATCTTTTAAAGGTGGGTTTACTGGTTAACTAACCCACCCAAGTAGTAACCAGATTAGGCAAGAGTTTCACAAAGTCGCTGTTTCTTTCAAGCCTAACCGCTCCTCCCGACAATCTGCCCGACAACCGATGACGCGCACTGGTCAAGCGGCGTTTCCTTTACTCCTATTGGTCGGACGCTCCCCCGCCTTTCCCAACGCTCGCTCCAGTTTGGGATCCGTTTCCAGTCGGCGGAGGAGGCTGGGAGGAGTGGGAGCCTCACCTTCGGGTCTTCCCTTTCAGATGGGTCTCCTTTTGCCGCGACTTTTGCTCCTGGGAGCGACCGCCTTCCTCCTGGTGGGACCCTCGGGTGAGTCTTGGGTCTTTATATTGGAAAAAAGGGTTCCCTAGAGGTCATCTAGTCCAACCCCATATGGGCTCTGTGATGGGGAGATCCATGGCAGACCCATCCTTATGCAAAGGAAGGTGTATTTCTATACATTTCAATTTATTTTGACCAGGTATGAGCCAACTTGGGCCCTCCAGGTGTTTTGGACTACAACTCCCACCATTCCTAACAGCCGGTAGGCTGTTAGGAATGGTGGGAGTTGTAGTCCAAAACACCTGGAGGGCCCAAGTTGGCTCATGCCTGCTTTGGACCATGGCATTCATCAATGCCAGACCTGATTTTGGATATTATTATTATTATTATTATTATTATTATTATTATTATTATTATTATTATTATTATTATTATTATTATGTTCCAATGAATCATTTAGGCCACATAGTTGTGCCTCTGTTTGTAGTCTGTCTGTGCGATTTTCTTACAGCAGCTGAGGATATGATCAATGGTTTTGTCGGTTTACTTGCACAGTCTGCATTTTGGGTCATCAGCTGATTTTTCAATCTTGGCCTTAATTGCCTTTGTCCCGATGTCTTGCTCCTGGGCTGCAAGGATCAGGCCTTCTGTCTCCTTCTTCAGGGTCCCATTCGTGAGCCAGAGCCAGGTCTTCTCCTTATCAGCTTTTCCTTCAATTTTGTCAAGGAACTTTCCATGCAATGTTTTGTTGTGCCAGCTGTCAGCTCTAGTTTGTAGTGCGGTTTTTTTGTACTGGTTTTGCCAGCTGTCAGCTCTAGTTTGTAGTGCGGTTTTCTTGTACTGTTTTTTTTTTGTCTGCTGTGCTTTGAGGAGTTTCTCAAATTATTGTTATTATTATTGAGTTGGAACAGGTACCAAGGGCCATCTAGTCCAACCCTGTTTCTCCCAGGCAGGAAAGCACAATAAAAGCCCTCCCGACAGATGGCCGTCCATGTTGTTGAAAACCCTCCACGTTGCTTCTCAGCTTTCTTAGGAAATAGAGATTTCAGTCCCTTATTTAGAAATGCAGGGCTTGAGGGAAAAGCCTCAGAATTCTCATCTTGGCAAAGCTTTCATTGCTCTGATCGAAGGGAGAAAAAAATTATAGGAATCTCGGTGGCTTACGTTAAAGCCCCATTTATTTATTTTTTTGCACAAATAAAGAATTCGTTCCCCACCCAGAGAACTCTGACACATCCAGTAAATAGACTCAATAAAACTTCCAGCAGCCGTTTGCAATTAAGGACTGGCTGTTCTCTCCTATCTACTCTCTCCCTCCAAGCCTGGGACAGATGTTTCCTTGGCTTCAGGAGAAGGCCAGTTCATCCCAGTTCAAAATTAGATATCTTCTGATTCCATCCCTTCTTTCTCTTTCCCTCCACTTTTAACTTTTCCTTCCTTCCTTCCTTCCTTCCTTCCTTCCTTCCTTCCTTCCTTCCTTCCTTCCTTCCTCCCCTCCCTCCTTCCCTTCCTACACACGTCCCCTTTCTTTCCCAGTGACACCAGAGAGGGCCACTTCACCCAGTAACAGCCAATCCAGTGACAACACAGAGGGCCACCTTATTTGCAACATTCAATCCAGTGACAACACAGAGGGCCACTTCACCCAGCAATAGCCAAATCCAGTGACACAGTAAAGGGACACTTCACCTAGCAGCAGCCAATTCAGAGACACCATACAGGGCCACTTCACCCAGCAACAGCCACATCCAGTGACAACACAGAGGACCACTTCACCTAGCAACATGCATTCCAGTTGCACCGCAAAGGGCCACTCCACCCAGCAACAGCCAAAACCAGTATCACCACAAAAGACCACTTCACCCAGCAACAGCTAAATCCAGTGACACAACAAAGGACCACTTCACCTAGCTAGAGCCAATTAAGTGACACCACACAGGACCACTTCACTCAACAACAGCCACATCCAGTGACAACACAAGCGACACCGAGAGGAGAAGGAGGCGATTTATCAACACACAATTGGTTGATAAAGACTTAAAATAGTGTATAACTACTAAAATAATGTATAGATATTAAAGTACATATTGTGTCCCTACTTTGCTTCACTTATTGCAGGTGGTCCTGGAACCTAACCCCTATGATAAGTGATGGGCCGTAGTGCTTGGGGAGGACATTGGCAGGGTTTGACCTACATGTTCATGGTGCTCGCTGTAACCGCAATGTCAGTGCAAAGGAGTGACTTCATGGTTTTTCCGGAGTGAGAAGTGTAGCCTGTTTGTGGAGGCTGGAGGCTGTCTGTGTGAGCGGACACCTGTGCCACATATACACATACGGGTTTTTGCTTTTATTATGGATTTAGATTAGATTAGATAGATTAGATAGATAGATGTCAGAACCCTGCTACTAGAGCCTGGATGTGGCTCTGAGTTTCAGGGTCACTGACATTGATAAGACACCTGCGGCTCAGGACTCGGAGAAGAAACGGCTGCTGGACTTGGCGGGGAATTTGCGCGGGGTTTTGCTGAGCGGGAAGAGACTTTTCAAATGAGGGGGAGGGTATATAAAGGATGGTTGGCCGGAGCCTCCCATTCTTGGCTTTTTTGATGTTCATGTTTCCTACAGTAAAAGTTTCTGGTGATATCACAGAGAGTCTCGTGTGTTCATTCAGGAGCGGCTGTGGTGAGCTGACACTAAGCCAAGAATACGGACACCATCCCGCTGTAGCGGTGAGGTGTAACATGCAAGTGGAGGATGAAGAGCTCTTGGGCGCAGGAGGAGGAAGGTCGGAAAGGGCCACTCCCGAGCCGGACGCTGAGTTCCACCAGCTGGCGGCCCTGGCGTCATCCACCGCTTATGCCCAGCCAAATGGGGTAACCCAGAGGCGTGGAGTGGTGCGGGGAGACAGCACCGGAGGAGAGGAAGGTTCACCTTCCCCAGGCCCACAAAGGATGGTGTTTCTGGAGGAGAGGATGTCGGCGATGGAGACCACCCTGGCAGTGATGTCGAGGGCGATGGAGCGCCTGGCGTTTTTGGCGGAGCCAGAGAGAGGAAGGGAACTTCGGGCTGGCTCAATGTGGGACGTGAGCGTGGGAAGCAGCCAGGGCTTTGCAGACCTCCCAGCACCGAAGGGAAGGGAAATGCGAAAGGAGCCCGGCGCCCGGCCCAAGACCCAAACAAGCCTGACGCGGGTGGAGGAGAGTGACGACGAAGGGGAAAAACCTCCGAGAATCCCAGCTACGCTCCCAGCTGAGACCCTGGTGCCCCTGGCGAATGCCGGGCGTGGCACAGGGCCAAGAGAAGCAGCAGCGGGGCCCACTGGTCCGCAAGGGGGCTTGCGACGGGCGGAGAATTGGGGATTGCCACCACAGGGACCCCTACCGAGACGAGAGGAACTAAGGATCGAGTTTGGGGGAGAGTCCTCTGAACTGGATTTTTTCCTGACCACGGTGAGGGGCTATATGGAGGACAATGCTCACACTTTTAGAACGGAATCCAGCCGGATACGGGCCATTGGTGCAGTGTTGAAGAGGGGAGCGGCCAGCTGGTACGTTCAGCTGCACGCGCGGCGCGACCCATGTCTGGGGTCACTCCGACGCTTTATGGGGGCCCTGGAGACCCGTTTCCGAGATCCACTGGAGCAGATCCGGGCGAGGGAGAAGTTGAAGACCGTCTCCCAGGGGCAGAGGTCGGTATCTGAGTATGCGGAGGAGTTCCAATGCCTCGCCGAAAAGGTGCCGGAATGGTCTGCAGTAACAAAGATAGAACTCTTCAAAGAGGGTCTCAGGCGGGAGATCCTCTCCTGGGCGGTGCATCGTGATGAGCCTGACACACTGCGCGGATGGATTCAGCTGGCGGGGCGCGTCGAGACATCGCTGGCCCAGGCGAGGAGGCACCGAGGAGGGCTACAGCAGCGGCCGCAGATGAAAGAGGGGAGCCGGAAGGAGGGATCAGCCCCAGCCGGGAGGAGAGCGGAGCCGACAGGGAACGTGAGCGCCAGCAGGAGTGGCTGCTTCGTGTGCGGCCGGTTGGGCCACAGGGCTGCCGAGTGCTGGCAGAGAAAAGGGGAAGGCGGAGGCCAGCCCAAACCCAGAGCCGTGGCAGGAAAACGCGCCGAGGAAGAACCACCGATGAGGCACCACTCGGGGGGGTTGGTAAGTCAGGACAAAGCTATGATAGTGGTCCCCATTCAGCTTGAAAATGGCAGCAAACAAGCAACCTGCAAAGCATTTGTGGATTGTGGATGTTCCAGGAACATCATCTCCCCTGAATTAGCCGAGGGATTGGGATGCGAAAGAACGAACCTAGAATCCCCAATAGCTTTTTCGCAGTTGGACGGATCCACAGCATCGGGATCGTTAGCTAAGTACAGTGCCGAAGATGTAAAGTGTAAGATAGGGAGTTGGGAAGGAAAGGTGTCATTTGTGATATCACAAATAGCCAGCTATAATGTTATACTAGGCATGCCGTGGCTGGGGCAGGCCAACCCGCAAATCAACTGGGAGGATAAGAGCATGATCTTCAGGATGAATTTGGAAGAAGGGAGCCAGGAAGTTGAGAGGGAGCCAGGGAAAAGGGGGGAGGAAGACTCTATCAGAATAGCAGAACTGGCAGATAAATTACCCCCAGAGTATCGGGATTTTGTGGACGTGTTTGATGAGAAGGAAGCAGACAATTTCCCACCGAAGCGGAGAGTTGAAGTGAAAATAGAGCTAGTCCCAGGAGCAGAGCTTCCCAAGGCAAAAATATACCCGATGTCAGCTAGGGAAAAGGAGGAACTGAGAAAATACATTGATAAAAACCTAGCGAGGGGTTTCATAGAGCCTTCAAATTCCCCTCTAGGGGCGCCTGTGTTGTTCAGGCGGAAAAAGGACCAAACGCTGAGGCTCTGCATTGACTACAGGGGCCTAAATGCAATCAGTACTGTAAATAAATACCCCCTACCCTTAGTGAAGGACTTGATCGCCCAGTTATCGGAAGGACAGATATTCACTAAATTGGACTTAATTGAGGCCTACCATAAATTGCAGATCAAACCAGAGGACAGGTGGAAGACGGCCTTCTCCTGCGCATTCGGATTATTCAATTATCGTGTGCTCCCCTTCGGTTTGTGCGGGGGAGGGGCCGCGTTCATGCAATTAATCAACGAAGTATTGCATCCATTGTTGTACAAGGGAGTCTTTATTTTTTTAGATGACATATTGATAATATCTCGAACTAAGGAGCAACACGTAGAACTAGTCAGGGAAGTCCTACAAAAGTTGAGGGAAGCGAAACTGTATGCGAAGCTTGCCAAGTGCGAGTTCAATAAAGACCAGATAGACTTTCTGGGGTATAGGATTTCCTCCCAGGGAGTGGCGATGGACCCTGCGAAGGTGGAAGACGTGAGGGGGTGGGAAGCCCCCAAAACACGGAAGCAGCTGCAATCCTTCCTAGGGTTCGCAAACTTCTATAGAACATTTATCAAGGACTTTGCGCGCCTCACTTTGCCATTAACGGATTTGTTAAAAACTAAAGGCAGGGGAGAAACAGCCAAAGTGAAGGCCCCAGGGGCCAAACTGACATGGACAATAGAATGCCAGGAAGCTTTCGAAGCCCTTAAAAAGCGTTTTACTGAGGAACCTGTCCTACAGCACCCTGATATGTCTAAGGCCTTTGTACTACATTGCGATGCGTCAGACCGGGCATATGGGGCAGTTCTGCTGCAGAAAGACGAGGGGGGGAACCTGAAGCCATGTGGCTATCTGTCAAAAAAGTTTAGCGATACAGAAAAAAACTGGCCGATTTGGGAGAGAGAAGCCTTAGCGATTCTAAAAGCACTAGAGTGCTGGAGACACTTTCTGGAAGGAAGTGGAACACCGTTTGAGGTGTGGACTGATCATAGAAATTTACAGTATCTAAGATCCCCTCGTAAACTATCAGCGAAGCAAATTAGATGGGCCCAATATTTCAGCCGTTTTGATTTCAGACTCAGATTCTTCCAGGGGAAACATAACATACTCGCTGACGCTCTCTCTCGGATGCCTCAGCACGGGGGAGGAATTCAGGAATCTGAAGGGAGCCTGTTCCTAGATAAGCAGTGGGGCCTGGCAGTACTAACTCGAGCACAAGCGGCCAAAGAAAACAAACGTACTGCCATTTCCACGGGGGGAGGAGAAATATGGGAGGAAGAGTTGAAGCGAGCGTATGGAATGGACAAATGGTTACAAACTAACAAAGAAAAGGGAGAATTGTGTGGGGATTTGGTGTTTGTAAATAAGAAATTGTATATTCCTGAATGTTTAAGACGAGAAATGTTAAGGAAGTGCCACGATAACAAGGGTGCGGGTCATCTAGGCCCCACCAGGACTATTAAACTGTTGGCCAAACAATGCTGGTGGCCCGGAATGAGGAAAGACGCCAGGGGGTACGTCACGCAGTGTGAATTATGTGCAGAGGGAAAAACACCACCGGGGAAGCCCCAGGGGCTATTGCAGAAGGTGGTGGAGCCCATGAGGCCATGGGAATGCGTGGCCATGGATTTTGTAGGCGAACTACCCCCCAGCAGAGGCCACAGATACATTTGGACAATATTGGACCTATTCTCAAAACAGGCACACTTTGTGGCCCTGCCAAAACTCCCCTCAGCTGAAAAACTTGCTGATTTGTATGTGAAGCATGTATATCGCCTGCATGGGTGTCCCGACAAAATAATTAGCGACCGGGGAGTCCAATTTACTGCAAAATTTTGGGGAAAATTCTTACAGCTGTTAGGAGCAGAAAGGAACCTGAGCTCGGCTTTTCATCCCGCAACCAACGGGGGAGTCGAACGCACCCAACAAACACTGTGCCAATTCTTGAGGATGTACACCAATTATAGACAGGATGATTGGGCGGACCTTCTACCGTTTGCTGAGATGGCGTTTAACGGGGCCGTACATTCGGCCACAGGTCGTGCCCCATTCGAAATAGTATACGGACAGGAGGTGGCACCTTTCCCCAGGCTACCCGAGTGGAAGGAAGGAGAGGGCCAGACCGACAAGGAATGGCCGGCCAAAATTAAGCAAGGGTGGCAGACCGTGGTGGAGGCATTGCGGGAAACACAAAAGAAGTACAAGCTCTTTGCAGATCGTAGGCGCCGAGAGGGGGACAAATTGGGCGAAGGGGATCTGGTTTGGCTGAGCACAAAAAACCTGAAATTGGGGTTCCCATCTAAAAAATTGGCTCCACGCTATATAGGGCCGTTCAGGGTAGCAAAAAGAATAAACGAAGTGACCTATGAGCTGAGGCTACCCAAGGACCTAGGAAAGGTACACACGGTATTCCATTGCAGCCTGTTAAAAAAGTATAAAGGAACTCTGGACAGCGGAGAACAATAGTTGTGTTTAATCTTTTCCTTCCAGGACGAAGGGGAGGAGGACGCCATGTCAGAACCCTGCTACTAGAGCCTGGATGTGGCTCTGAGTTTCAGGGTCACTGACATTGATAAGACACCTGCGGCTCAGGACTCGGAGAAGAAACGGCTGCTGGACTTGGCGGGGAATTTGCGCGGGGTTTTGCTGAGCGGGAAGAGACTTTTCAAATGAGGGGGAGGGTATATAAAGGATGGTTGGCCGGAGCCTCCCATTCTTGGCTTTTTTGATGTTCATGTTTCCTACAGTAAAAGTTTCTGGTGATATCACAGAGAGTCTCGTGTGTTCATTCAGGAGCGGCTGTGGTGAGCTGACAGATAGATAGATAGATATTTAGATATATATAAAGGAGTAATGGTGTCCGTTCCTACCACTAAACAACAAAAGTACAAGCCCCAGAACCTAGAAATTTGGCAACACAACCCACCATCCTTGCCCCTAGGTTCCGACAACAAAAAGAAAAGAAAAATAAAGTCCTAATTAGAGGGAGAGAAATAATTGTTTTTATCTAATTGCTGCCAGTTAGAAGGCTAAGCTCCGCCCACTTGGTCTCCTAGCAACCCACTCAGCCCAGTGTTAATAAAAGAATAAAAATTAAAATAAATACAAATAATACAATAAAAATAATAAAAAACACTAAAAATTAATACAATAAAATACTATAATAACAAAATAACTAAAAATAATACAACAAAATAACAAAACAAAATAAATAAAAAAGATAAGTTACATAAAATTAATTAAAAATACAAATAAAGTCAAATAAAAATTCCACAACAATTTTTAACCAATACCACCACCACTTTGCCACAGCAACGCGTGGCCGGGCACAGCTAGTTCTTCAATAAACTGCTTGTTGACAATACCCAACTAGTATGACGTTTTATGGTCAGGGGGGTTCCAGCTCTGGGATGCAACACATGGATTCAAATTGCAGGAAAAGAGAGAACACCTAAATGTTAGGAGGAACTTTCTGATGTTTAGAGCTATTTGGCAGTGGAATATGCTCCTACCTCGGAGTGTGATGGAGCCTCCTTCCTTGCAGACTTTAAAGCAGAGGCGGGATGGATACCTGTCAGGGGTTCTCTGATTGTGTTCTACTGCATGGCAGAAAGCGGTTGGACTGGATGATCCTTTGGCGGGATCTCTTCCAACTCTTGGATTCTATGATTCTAATCCACTTTGAAAGGGGGTCCTCGCTCTGATCCAAATGTGATTCTTCCTCCCCCTTCCCTTGCAGCCTCCTCGCACTCCCTCTACTATTTCCGCACGTACATGTCGGAGGCCATCCCAGGGGCGCCCCGCTACGTGGAGATAGGCTACCTGGACGGCCAGCCCATCGAGCGCTACGACAGCAAATCAGGAAAGATGCACCCCCTGACCCCCTGGATAAGCCACAGCGTGAGCCTGATGGAGAACTACTGGGAGGTGCAGTCCTCCCTCGCCCAACTCAACGAGGAGGGCTTCGAGCATTTCACGGTGATTTTGGAGAGGTACTACAATGGCTATGACGGTGAGTTGGAATGGGAAGTCTCGCCCATGCTTTCCTTGTCAACAAATCTGTCCTGGATTCTAGGCTAAACTTTAGAGGAATTATCCAAAGTTCTGAATCTTTTGGAAGGGATAGAAGGTTCGGTACTTTGGATAACTTTGACCAAAAGCGAGGGCCAACCACACAATACGGGCCCTATTCATGAACTACAGTAGTGATCAGTTATCCACCTGCTTTCATGCAATAACTGATACAACAATTTATTTGCTGCTGTGTGCCTTTAGATACTTTCTGACATATGCTGAATCTATGGTTCATCAACTACAGGAATGTCTTATTGTTTTATTATGACACAGCAAACAAGATAGATATGCTGGATTTCATATCACAAAATCACAAGTCGAACACTTCCCAAGTGTCTAGGACTGTGTGATGTATTTTCGGATGATGTGCGCAGATCCCAGCAGGGTGGCCTCTTGCAGTTGGCAGATCGTGATTTTGTCAATGTCTATTGTTTCCAAATGCCAGCTGAGATCTTTTGGCACG
This sequence comes from Anolis carolinensis, assembly GCF_035594765.1. NCBI lineage: Eukaryota > Metazoa > Chordata > Lepidosauria > Squamata > Anolidae > Anolis > Anolis carolinensis. Next base: position 5,188,929 of record NC_085842.1, read on the forward strand.
GCATCCAGTGTGCCCATCACCACTGGGACCACCTGCACTGGTTTCTGCCAGAGTCTTTGAAGTTCAGTCTTGAGGTCCTGATAGCGGCTGAGTTTTTCCTGTTGTTTTTCATCAATGTGACTGTCACCTGGGATGGCAACATCAATGATCCAAACCTTTTTCTTTTCCACAACTGTGATGTCTGGTGTGTTGTGTTCCAGAACTTTGTCAGTCTGGATTCGGAAGTCCCATAGTATCTTTGCGTGCTCATTTTCCAATACTTTTGCAGGTTTGTGATCCCACCAGTTCTTTGCTGCTGGCAGGTGGTACTTGAGGCATAAGTTCCAATGAATCATTTGGGCCACATAGTTGTGTCTCTGATTGTAGTCTGTCTGCGCGATTTTCTTACAGCAGCTGAGGAGATAATCAATGATTTCATCGGTTTCCTTGCACAGTCTGCATTTTGGGTTATCAGCTGATTTTTCGATCTTGGCCTGAATTGCCTTTGTTCTGATGTCTTGCTCCTGGGCTGCAAGGATCAGGCCTTCTGTCTCCTTCTTCAGGGTCCCATTTGTGAGCCAGAGCCAGGTCTTCTCCTTATCAGCTTTGCCTTCAATTTTGTCAAGGAACTTTCCATGCAATGTTTTGTTGTGCCAGCTGTCAGATCTAGTTTGTAGTTTTTTATTATTATTATTATTATTATTATTATTATTATTATTATTATTATACCCTGCTTTTTCTCAACCAAACGAGACTCAGGCCTTGTTGTATGTTTTCCGGACTGTATGTCCATTTTCCAGAAATATTCTCTCCTGACGTTTCGCCTACATCTATGGCAGGCATCCTCAGAGGTTGTGAGGACTCAGGCCCCTTCTTCACTGTCCTATATCCCAGGATCTGATCCCAGATTATTTGCTTTGAACTGGATTATATGAGTCCAGACTGTCATATAACCCAGTTCAAAGCAGATAATCTCAATTTTACATGGCAGTGTAAAGGGGGCCTTGGAAAACACTAAAAACGAAAAAGGCTTGCTGTTGCCTTCCTTTGAAGCTGAGAGAATGCCACTTTTCTGATTTTGATGTACTATGATTGGTGTGGGTGTCATTGGAGGATCTTCTGTTCTGAGTGTCTTTTGATTGGTTTGATGCACCTTGAAGAGGTATTGTTGTTGTTCTATAATTGGTTACTAACATGAACATTTGCAGTTTAATTAATTAATTTGGAGTATTTCTGTTCCTTACCCTTCAGACAAAAAGTCCACCATAGTGACTTAGAAATGTTAATTTGACATTTCTCCAGCCTCATCTAAAATTACAGGAAAGCTAATAGGAAATATGGACTCCGGGGGGTAATCTGGCTGCTCTTTTCTCCTTCATTGGCCAGTACAGGGGTGGTTGGGATGAAGGCAAGGATCATGCAGATGAAAGAGATCCAGCCTCTGATTAACAAGAAGAGGAGGCTCCACCAGAGTCCAAGACAGCAGCAAAGTCCACTGCCAAACAACTCTTGCATCAGGAAGTCCTTTCTTATACAAATCTCTTTTCATAGAGTTTGTTCCCTCTTCAATGCGACCTCCTTTTAGAGATGTAAACCTGGCTCTCATGTTTCCTTCTAAACCTGGCCAGCTCTCTCAGCTACTCCTCATAGAGCTTGGCTTCCAGACCTTTGGCCATTTTGGTCACCCCTCTCTGGATACTTTCCAGCTTGTTCATCTCTTTCTGGAATGTGTCCAGAAAAAGGCAATGGTCAAAGTTCTGGAAGGCAGGCTCTATGCCAGTGGTTCTCAACCTGTGGGTCCCCAGGTGTTTTGGCCTACAACTCCCAGAAATCCCAGCCAGTTTACCAGCTGTTAGGATTTCTGGGAGTTGAAGGCCAAAATATCTGGGGACCCACAGGTTGAGAACCACTTTTCTATGACGAGTGACTTTGGAAGCTGTCTACCTGGAAGGCCAGCCTAAAAGCGCTTCAATGGCTGCTGGGATCAAGTTGCAGTGGCCACAGCCCTTGGGATGGGAGGAGCACATATTTTGGATAACCCTCTTTGGACAAAAAGCCAGGGGAGAGTCACCACCCTATTGCCACTAATGCTACTGAGTTCAATCCCACCCAAAATAGGCCAACCATCCAATAGAGAGAGATGGGAACCTTTGCACTCCCAAACCCAGGTTGCTCTGTGTCTTCCAAATCTCAGATTCATAATGTGAGGTAGTTATGCAGGAAACACTTGGCAAATAAGACAAATGATACTTCTAACCAGGTTCTAGCACTTTTTTCATTAAGGAAGACCTTTTGACTCTACTTGGAAATAACACCTAGAGCTGACAAAAGTTCAGTAGTCACGGATATCATTCTGGGTTTTGGTCTAGTGTTTATAGGACATAAGAGCTATATTTAAATATTTGAAAACAGGTCACATTGAGGAAGTTCCCTACTGCTCTGGACACACATTGGAGCGATGGGTTTAAATTGCAGAGAAAGAGATTCCACCTGAATGTTAGGAAGACCTTCCTGGTGATACCAGCTGCTCAATTCTGCTGCCTCGGAGTCCAGTAGGGTCTCTTCTCTGGAGGTTTCTAAAGCAGAGGCTGGATGGCCATCTATCAGGGTGCTTTGATTGTGCTTTTCCTGCATGGCAGAAGGGGTTAGACTGGATAGTCCTTGGAGATCTCTTTCAGTGACATGATTCTGTGACTCTGCATTAAAACACTTGAGCTCTCCGTGTTGTAGTTCAGCCTGGGTTAGTGCCTGATGTCAATGAGGATTCTGGGCTTGGGCTTGTGTCCGATTCAGGGCCTGTGTCTGATTGCAATGGGGATGATGGTCTTGTTGGCAGAACAGAGGCCAGAGCCTCAAGGTCAAATTCCTGTAAGGGGACACTTTTTTGAAGGGGATTCTTCTTCAGACACAGATGCAGCTGTAGAGCTTAATGAGCTCGCAGATAGGAAGCAAGACTTTGGTAAACAAAGAGAAAATTCCCAGGTCTTTTGCCAGTCAGTTCGTCTCCGAGAAAAAAGAGCAGATAAATTATCTGCTGAGAAAGTGAAACAAAATGAATTTTTCTCACTGCAGGAGGCTTTTTAAGAGAAAGGTTTTCAGCCTGTTGCTTATTAGGGTCACCTTTGGTGTTTCAAGTCAGTCATGCTCTCTCATGCTCTTAAGTTTCTTATGCAGATCTTGTTTCATGGATTCCTGTCATGTCAAGTTATGCTTTTTGAATTCAAGTCTATTTTTTCCTAGTTTCTGTTACCAAGTTTATGCCTTGTCTTTGGGGATTTAAACTGCCTTGTGCTTTTGGAACAATGTCTTGTTTCCTGTGTTATATTCCTGTACCTTGGAAGTGATGGACTATTGCTCATTTGCAGAAGTTACCTTTTTGGACTTTACTTTTTAATTCTTTTTATTGCTTGGCTTTTTTATATATATATTCTTCAATAAACTGCTTGCTGATAATACACAGCTGGTGGGTGTTTTATGGTCAAGCGGTGTAGCTCTGGCATACAGTATTCTGACTGATATACTAATCCTGATATAATGCCTTTTCTGCTTCCTTGCAGAAATGGGGACCGGCACTTGCTTTGTCAACGAGTTCTCTTGCAAAGACGGGAGCTGCATTTTGTGGGGCTACATCTGTGACATGAACGAGGACTGCAGGGACGGCAGCGATGAGACCCCCGGTCTCTGCAACATTGGGGGTGAGGAGGTGGAGGGGCTGGCAATATACGTTTTCATTTAGGAGGCATTAGCAGCAGGGCGGTTGAATTGATGAATGAAAGGAGGAGACCGAAAAGGAGACGAGCTGTCCATGCCCTGTATGTTTCCATCTATCATTATAATTTAGAGCAGGCATGGGTAAACTTGAGACCTCCAGGTGTTTTGGACTTCAACTCCTACCGGCTGTTAGGAATTGTGGGAGTTGAAGTCCAAAACACCTGGAGGTCTCAAGTTTACCCATAACCTGATCTAGATGCACCCTGGGTCTCAAGGTGCTTCACAAAAGATGGAAGATTCCAATAAAAATGCACATAGAGTTAAAGCACACCTAATGAAGATTAAAACAGTATTGAATGACAGGCTTAGAACAATCTTATTCACAGCTCTGTGAAAAGACCTTCTCTTCTTTAAAAGAGAAATCAGTCCCCAAAGGACAGCTGAAAAAGAAAGGAGCCATTGGGGAGACTCCAAGGGGCTTTGTCTGATGTTCCTGCCCACCATCATCCAGGCTCATGTAAGGAATATGGCTCTTCACAGGTTCTGGTTCTGCTTCCTTCACTCTGTCTGTCTCTTCTGTAGGGCTTCATACCTTGCAGTGCGTTGACGGCTGTGAGCTGAGTGACGACGGGACCGAGAAGCTGTATCACCGAGAGGCGTACGACGGAAAAGAGCTGACCGACTGGGACATCGTCTGGGACATTTACCGGCACCGGAAGGGCTTCTGGGGACAGACCTGCATCGGGTGGCTGAGGAGGCACCTTGAGTTCCAGAAGAAGAATTTGCCCACAGGTGAGTGAAGATGCGGAGGCTGGAGCACAACTCCCATGTTTCAGCTCAAGGTGCAGGGAACGAGAGTCTGAGCCCTTAATAGTATGACGCATAGGACACATGTGGCACAGGATACAGTCCGGTCCCACAAAGTGTATCTAATCAATGTGAGGGGGTGTTTTCACCTTATTTTTTTCCCAAAGTCACCTAGGGAGCATCTACTCTATAGAATGAATGCAGCTTGTGCTGGTACGGCTGTACCAGAAGCTCCGACTTTATTTTCTTTCTGCTAATGTTTCCTGTCATAGGGCAGGCTGCCTGTCCATCATCATTAAGTTTGGTTCCGCCCCTTGTTCAGGGCTCTGGGAGAGAAGGAGCCACTTTTAAGTCAGTCTCACTTAAGGAAGCTAAGCTATAGGACGTAGACCAGCTCGTCCCGTAGAAAAGCTTCATATCTCAATAACATCCGGGGATATAAAACATCCGAGAAAACAGAGACAGAAATTCCAGGGGAAAAGTCCCACAAGCTCTGGCTGAGAGCTCACAGCCTCTCAACCTCACAGCTCCTAAAGTTTCCAAAGAAACCTTGGAGAGAGAACAGCACCACAGATCCATGGAACCCCAGCTGAAACATCTGCAAGCCTTGGTTGGTAGGTCTACTCGATGCCCAGACGCATTTGGAATCGGTAGTAGGTCCCACATCAGCTAGGCCCATTTGATAGACATCCTGGGAGAGGTTATAAGGGGATTTTCTTCTTACAGAGAAAATATAGTTATCCCAAGCCAATTGCCCGTCCCCTGAGGACAAGATTGAAAAGCCAACAGTTTATTAAGGAAACCTTGAAGATTTATTATTTGTTCATCAATAAAGACTTTGTTATCTCATTAAAGACTCAAAAGGCCATCCTTTTCAGGGAAATCCTCAAGAACCTCTCTTTAGACACCTTGGCTTCCCGCTGGGCATAAAGTATAGACCTATACAAAGACAATAGTTACAGGCCCAGCGTGTGACAGAACACAGCTTGACACCAAGTCAGCAGCCATGGTATTGTGGGAGTTGTGGCTTTACAGGGTCCTTAGCTTTTTCTATCAAAGAGTACTGATGTTTCACCCAAACCCCCAGTTAACCGAAGAATCACACTGGATTTACTATGCCCTCTATCCCAGGATCTGATCCCACATTATCTGCCTTAAATCAGATTATGTGAATCTATGCTGCCAGATAATCTAGGATAACCAGGTAATCTGGGATTGGATTGATGGGATATAGGGCAGTGTAGATCCAGCCCTAGAGAGAACACTTCTCTGTAGACATTGCTAGGGCCTCCAACACAATTCTTTGATAAACTTACTCCAGAAGTTCTACTGGAAGTTGACCATAGAATTGCAATGGAGCCCTAGAGAGAAATTTCTCTAGGAATCAATGTGTTGTCGAAGGCTTTCATGGCCAGAATCACTGGCTTGCGATGAGTTTTTTTGGGCTGTTTGGCCATGTTCCAGAAGCATTCTCTGTTGATGTTTTGCCCACACCTATGGCAGGCATCCTCAGAGATTGTGAGGTCTGTTGGAAACTAGGCAAGTGGGGTTTATATATCTGTGGAAAGTCCAGGATGGGAGAAAATACATTCAGATGTGCCTTCAACAGACAAGAGTTCTTTCTTCCAACCTGGACCTTCCACAGATATATAAACCTCCCTTGCCTAGTCTCCAACATATCTTATAGATGTGGGTGAAATGTCAGGAGAGAATGCTTCTGGAACATGGCCATACAGCTTGAAAAACTCACCGCAATCTCTAGGAATCACTAGCTCTTCCTAGTACAATTCTATGATCAACTTCTTCTAGAAGTTCCATTGAAAGTTGATCTATAGAGAACACACACTGCTAGGTCTTTCTATGCAGTTTGTTCTCCCTCCCCTTTATATATATATATATATATATAGGTACACAATACAATACAATGCAAGATAATAATAATTTTATTTCTTACCAGCCTCTCTTCTTGGCTTGAGGAGGGTTACAGCATAATTAAAACACTTAAAACCCATTGCAAAAATTCTATAAATATACCTATTTCAATAAAAGATATATATCATAGAATCCTAGAGTTGGGAGAGACCTCGTGGGCCATCCAGTCCAACCCCATTCTGTCAAGAAGCAGGAAAATCGCATTCAAAGCACCCCTGACAGATGGCCATCCAGCTTCTGCCTCAAAGCCTCCAAAGAAGGAGCCTCCACCACACTCTGGGGCAGAGAGTTCCACTGATGAACAGCCCTCACAGTGAGGAAGTTCTTCCTGATGTTCAGGTGGAATCTCCTTTCCTGTAGTTTGAAGCCGTTGTTCCATGTCCTAGTCTGCAGGGCAGCAGAAAACAAGCTTGCTCCCTCCTCCCTATGACTTTCCCTGACATCTCGATACATGGCCCTCATCATGTCTCCTCTCAGCCTTCTCTTCTGCAGGCTAAACATGCCCAGCTCTTTAAGCCTCTCCTCATAGGGCTTGTTCTCCAGACCCTTGATCCTTTGAATCACCCTCCTTTGGACACATTCCAGCTTGTCCAGCTTGGTAGGAGGTTGGACTGGATGGCCCGTGTGGTCTCTTCCAACTTTATGATTCTATGATTTGTCAACATCTTCTTTCAATTACGGTGCCCAGAATTGGACACAGTAATCCACAGTATATTAAAAGGTATTTCTATAAAACATAGATTACAATACACAGAACAGAGGCTAAATATACAATTTAAACCCTAAACACTATAAAACATTAAAGCAGAATTAATCCTAATATTATTTAAAACCGAACACCATACGACACAACGATACGACACATACGATACAACAGATCACCATACGACACCCCCTGACTCAGTCTGGATAAATTTCCTTCCTTAAAAGCCTTTGTAGGAGAGTTGAGTTGGGTGTCATCTGCATATACGTGGCACCACATTCCAAAAACTCTTTGTGTTTATCTGAAACTGCATTCAGGGAACTCCATAAATAAACAGGCTTCTCTTTCTGTGTGGTTTCAGTTGACAGATGGAGATTTAAGATTGAGAAGAAGTGGAGGAAAGGAACAGGGACTGGAGGGGAATGCTGTCGTAGATAAGAAAAAATGGTCTTATTCAAAGAATTATATAGCAGTGTAGATGGGGCCATACTGAAAGAACAATGGGATACAAAAGCAATGGGTCCCATAGAAGAGTAAAGGATATCAATTAAGTAATTAAATATAACCCGAGTAGTTTATTAATATCTGGACTATACCAAAAGCAAGTGGGCACGGTAAAAAGAAATTGCAGCATGGAATAAATAGTAGAGGTGTGCACAATTTTTTTTATTTGTCTCCTTCATGCTATCGTTTCATGCTATCGTTCGTAGGAAACGAGAGGCGACACGAAAATAAAAGCCGCACAATCATTGTGCTTGCTTTCGTTTCCTTTTGTTTCGGCCCCGTAACAATAAGCAGGTCCTGACAGAGAGCTGCTTTCCCATTACAGCTGATGTGTACCAATGAATGTTAGTAATAAAATTAATATAAATAACAATAGTTACTCTAGTTCCCTAAGCTGAGCCTGGGAGAGGAGTGCCACCCAATTATATCCAGTCTTGATAATAATATGTATATTAATATTAAGAACAGCAGTTATTCTGGCACCCTTAGCTGAGTCTAGGAGAGCAGTGCCTCTCAATTACATCTGACGTGGATCAATGGGTCTTGATAATAATATTTATATTAATATTAAGAACAGCAGTTATTCTGGCACCCTTAGCTGAGTCTGGGAGAGCAGTGCCTCCCAATTACATCCAGTATGGATCAATGGGTCTTGATAATAATATTTATATTAATATTAAGAACAGCAGTTATTCTGGCACCCTTAGCTGAGTCTGGGAGAGCAGTGCCTCCCAATTACATCCGATGTGGATCAATGGGTCTTGATGATCTTATTTACATTAATATTAAGAACAGCAGTTATTCTGGCACCCTCAGTTGAGTCTGGGAGAGGAGTGCCTCCCAATTACATCCAATGTGGATCAATGGGTCTTGTAATAATATTTATATTAATATTAAGAACAGCGGTTATTCTGGCACCCTCAGCTGAGTCTGGGAGAGCAGTGCCTCCCAATCACATCCGATGTTGAAATGCCCTCCACGTGTGGCAATTTTCACCTCTCTAGCCCCAAAACCAAGCAGAAGGTGGGGGGAGGGGGAGATGAGCCTTGGAAGCCTTCCCATTGCAGCCAATGGTCTGAAAATTTTAGATTTTTTCGTAAGCCAGATGAAAATTCATGTCTTATAGGCAGTCCATTTTCGTTAGCGGGACACGAATACGAAAATGAGACAACACAAATGAAACTTTGCAAAATCAACAGCAATTCTATACAAATGCACACCTCTAATAACTAGCATTTAGGTCCCACTGCAATGCTACGATTAGATAATAGCATGCCCAGAACAGTCAACTGCAACATCAGCAGTAAATCGTGCCTGAATGTTCCTGCATGCCAGAAAGAGAAACCTTTGTGAATTATAGGAGACATTAAATATATATATTGTTCTGGAACAGCCTTAGAGTGTGGGCAAGGCAAATTAGATCTTAAAAATCTAGTTCTTTGTTCAGAAGAGAAGGAGAAAGTATAAGGAGATCCTCGTTTTTCTGGAGGCCCACAAATATTCAGACAAAAGGCCAAAGAAATAGGATAATATCTGCTATTGACTAGTTATCAGCAGGGTTTGAAAGTGAAGGACTGTAAACTTTGCTAAAGTTTGGGAGATATAAGATATGCCAAGTAAACATCCTATTTTTGGTCCATTGTATAGTATTCTCTTTTTCAATTCAGGATGGAAAATTAAATAAATTCTTACTCCTATTATTTCAATTCACTTATATCTCACAATTTTTCCAATAATGGAACTCAAGAAGGCTAACTGTATATTTAAAACTATACAAATAACACTATATAAAAGCATGAGTGCAAATGATAAGATTCAAAAAGCAATTGGGAAAATTTTAAAGTTATAAGACTTTATTTAAAGATATCAATATTCATTAAAACACTCTAGTTATGACCCTGTTTTCCATGTGGGGTGTGTGTGTGTTCATTCTCAGCAGAACTTCATTTATCTGAAACTGCAGATTTGTGTTTTTCATATGCAAATAATAACAAAAATAACACAAAATTAGAAAAAAAGACAGAAAATTTTTAAAAAACCTACAAGTCAATATAGTGCTGCATTCTGCATCAAGTCACATGTCATTACCATTGATAATGTAAGGTTTGTGGAGTTCATAGTGCTCCCTGGATAGGGGTGGACTACAGCTCCCATCATCCTGGATCAATCCCCCTGAAACCCCGCCAGTATGTAAAGTTGGATATTATGTGTATGTGTGGTCCAGAGCCATTGATGATGCAATTCACAGTGCTCTCTGGATGTGGGTGTACTATGTTTCCCATCATCCTATGTCACTGACCCATCCCCAAAACAGACAGGTATTTTAAGACGGTTGTGTGGCAAGTGTGGTCCAGATTCATCATTGTTTGGATTCACAGTGCTTTTTGGATGTAGGTGGACTACTACTCCCATCATCCTTGGTCAATCTGCCCCAAACCCCACCAGTACTTGAAGCTGGTAATGATGAGTATGTGTGGCAAGTTTGGTCTAGATCCATTGTCAGTGGGGCTCACAGTATTCTCTGGATGTGGGTGAACTACAACACCCATCATCCTGAGTCAATCCCCCTGAAACCCTGCCAGTATTTAAAGTTGGTCATGATGGGTATGTGTGTCAAGCTTGGTCCAGATCCATTGTTGATGGAGATTACAGATCTCTGGATGTGTGGACTACAACTCCCATCATCCCATTGCCATTGATCCCCAAATCCCACAAGTATTTTAAGAGGTTTGTGATGGGTATGTGTGGCAAATATGGTCCGGAGCCATTGTCCTTTGTATTCACATGGGTCTCTGGATGTGGCTGTACTACAACTCACATCATCCTTGTTCAATCTGCCCCAAACCCAACCAGTACTTAAAGATGGTAATGATGGGTAGTGTCAGATCGGGATCCCAGCGCTTTCCGGATGCAGGTAAGACGCATGTACATCCGAAACCTCTTAAAGCTAATTGATTACTTTGCCTCTATCAGCCTAATCAATGTGTTCATTGTATTAGTAGCACATAAATGAGCCTGATAAGGGTTCTGCTGTTCCATCCCGTCCCACCTCCCTTTTGATGCAGAGGCCCCTGATGTGAAATTGATTCACCGTCCCATCAACGGGAGCCTGGAGACCCTCATCTGCAAAGTGAACGGCTTCTTTCCCAAGGATATCAACGCGTTCTGGCTGAAGGATGGGAAAATAGTGGACGACGAGAACATCCACGTGAAGGTGGTCCCCAACGCGGACGGGACCTACCAGGCCCGGCTGACCATCCAGGTGGACCCCACTGAGGCCCAGCACTACGAGTGCCACATCGACCACGCCTCCTTGAACGAGCCCCTTCACAAGGGATGGAGATGGTCCGGTGAGAGCCTCGGGAGGGAACGGGGGGATAGGGACGGGACGGGGCTTCTCTCATTGAATCTCCCGCTTAGCCCAAGAGATGGGAGATGGATAGTCCTTCGACAGCCTCGGTCCTATCCTATAACAGATCCATTAAGAGACAGAGTCACAAGATGCCCATCTGAAGAACAGGGTTAGTATGGAGGTATGAAGAGACACCACATTGGGAGGGTTAGCTTGGCTTGAACGAGCCCCTTCATAAGGGGTGGAGATGGTCTGGTGAGAACTTCGGGAGGAGAACGGGGGGACAGGGACGGGACAGGGCTTCTCTCATTGAATCTTCCACTTAGCCCAAGAGATGGGAGATGGATAGTCCTTCGACAGCCTCAGTCCTATCCTATAACAGATCCTTTAAGAGACAGAGTCACAAGAGGCCCATCTGAAGAACAGGGTTAGTATGGAGGTACTGTATGAAGAGACACCACATTGGGAGGGTTAGCTTGGCTTGAACGAGCCCCTTCACAAAGGGTGGAGATGGTCCGGTGAGAACCTCGGGAGGGGAACGGGGGATGGGGACGGAACGGGGCCTCTCTCATTGAATCTCCCGCTTAGCCCAAGAGATGGGAGATGGATAGTCCTTCGACAGCCTCGGTCCTATCCTATAACAGATCCATTAAGAGACAGAGAGTCACAAGAGGCCCATCTGAAGAACAGGGTTAGTATTGAGGTATGAAGAGACACCACATTGGGAGGGTTAGCTTGGCTTGAACGAGCCCCTTCACAAGGGGTGGAGATGGTCCGGTGATAACCTCGGGAGGGGAACGGGGGGACAGGGACGGGACGGGGCTTCTCTCATTGAATCTCCCGCTTAGTCCAAGAGATGGGAGATGGATAGTCCTTTGACAGCCTCAGTCCTATCCTATAACAGATCCATTAAGAGACAGAGTCACAAAAAGGCCCATCTGAAGAACAGGGTTAGTATGGAGATATGAAGAGACACCACATTGGGAGGGTTAGCTTGGCTTGAACGAGCCCCTTCACAAGGGGTGGAGATGGTCCAATGAGAACCTCGGGAGGGGAACACAGGATGGGGATGGAATGGGGCCTCTCTCATTGAATCTCCCGCTTAGCCCAAGAGATGGGAGATGGATAGTCCTTCGACAGCCTCGGTCCTATCCTATAACAGATCCATTAAGAGACAGAGAGTCACAAGAGGCCCATCTGAAGGACAGGGTTAGTATGGAGGTATGAAGAGACACCACATTGGGAGGGTTAGCTAATACCAATGGCTATTAAAGCAGTATTAAACTGCCGTAATTGTGTAGTGCAGATATGTCCTCCATTTATTGACTTGCCTTTGAGGTTGGAAGCATCTCTGGAAATTTCCCTATGCATTTTCAGCTCCATGTCAACTCTATAAACATGTGCAAACCCAAGCTATAAAGGGTTGTTGTGTGTTTCCTGGGCTGTATAGCCATGTTCCAGAAGTATTCTCTCCTGACGTTTCACCCACATCTGTGGCAGGCATCCTCAGAGGTTGTGGGGTATGGAGAAACTAAGCAAGGAAGGTTTATATATATATCTGTGGAAAGTCCAGGGTGAGAGAAGAACTCTTGTCAGTTAGAGGCCAGTGTGAATGTTGTAGTTAATCACCTAAATTAGCATTGAATAGCTTCATCTCCTGGCTTCTTCCTGCCTGGGGGCATCCTTTGTTCAGAGTTGTTAGCTGCCCCTGGTTGACAAGATAAACTTAATGTAACATTTCCTCAAAATTATTTTATTTTTTAATTTAAAGTATTATTTTTTCAATGTTGTTACCAGTTGCTTGAGAGTTACAGTTGCTTGAGTTACGGTTAACTGGGACTCCTTCTACACTGCCATATAATTCAGTTCAAAGGAGATAATCTGGATTTTATTTGGCAGTGTAGAAGGAGCCAAACAGTCTGTTGTATTTATGTATTTTAAAAGTGTTATGTTTGTGGAAGCAGGAAGAAGCAGCCCAAAGTGAGTTTCCAGTTTGGACTGCATGATGCTGGTATTATTCTTCAATGACCTTCCATCCAAAGATTCACTAGGTCTGACCTTGCTCAGCTTCCGAAATCAGACAAGACAAGTGTCCATAGGATGGTTCACTTTCTTAGCTGATCTAAGTATAAGCCCAAGAGGAGCATCAATAGAATCACCTTTGCCTCTTCCTTTTTTTAGTCCCAATGATAAATCAGTACTAGCTGCTCCTCCTTCAGACAGAGACCTGCCAACTCTTGTAACTGGAGATGACTGGGTTAGTTTTGATTCTCCCTTCATCCATTTTATCTCATTTCAGACTCGGCGTGGCCTATTGTCGGAAGTGTTGCTGCCGCTGTCGCTGTGGGCCTCGTGGTAGTATCTGGGCTCATCTTCTACACCAGTAAGTGAAATGTCTGGATGCATTTTGTGGGCCGGGTTTGGAGAGGGGCTGGGGCCTCGAGGAGCCTCTCCATGGGAAGAATTCAAAGAAAACATCTGGATTTTTGTGCTGCCCATAAATGCCGCCCTATGATCTCAGGCATAAGCCTCCTTCATTCCAAAAGGGAGAAAAGAATTAAAATATTTTGTCAGATTAGAGAGTTTGGGCATGTTGGATGCCTTTTTGTCATAGCTCCAACCCCTTTCCCTTAGACATATTAGGTCCGTTGACAGGAAGCTTCCCACCAGTGTGGAAATCACACATCAGACAAATGCCAAAGTCTTTTTTATCCCAGCAGGCTGAAAGCCAACAGTAAGGTCACAACAACTTCTGTGACAGAACTCCAATATGATGATGATATTGTAGTCTGTTCTCACTCAGAATAAGGTCTACAGCCACTTTACACACCTTTGCAGAAGCATACAAAAAGCTTGGCTTCTCATTGAAAATCAAGAAAACCAAAGTGTTCTTCCAGCAGTCATCAGCCAATCCCTCTGCAATGCCAATAATAATAATAATAATAATAATAATAATAATAATAATAATAATAATAATAATAACTTTATTTTTATACCCCGCCCCATCTCCCCGGAGGGACTCGGGGCGGCTTATATAGGGCCTTGCCTGATACAATAAACAAATATCAATAACAAAGCAAAAGACAATTAACCCAATAAAAACATCAACATCAGTAGTTGATGTTTTTATTGGGTTAATTGTCCGTTAAGCTCCAAAAATACAGCTTAACGGTGTAAAGCTAGAAAATATTGAGCATTTCTGCTACCTTGACAGCCATCTCTCCACAAAAGTCAACTTCGACACCGAAATACAACACTGTTTGAGCTCTGCAAATGCAGCATTTTCTGGAATGAAGCAGAGAGTGTTTGAGGATTGGAACATACGTAGGGAGACCAAGATGCTTGTTTATAAAATTATCATTTTCCCAACTCTGTTCTATGCCTGTCAAATATGGCCCTTCTACAGACATCACACTTAACTTCTGGAATGATTACATCAGGATCATCTCAAAAAATCCTGCAAATTTCTTGGGAAGATGAGTGGACAAAAGTGATGGAAGAAGCAAAGAACACCAGCATTGAAGCCATGGTCTTCTGCCATCTACTTTGCTGGACTAGCCACATTGTCTGAATGCTTGATCACCATCTCCCAAAGCAGTTACTTTACTCCCAACTCAAGAACGGAAAACGGAATGTTAGTGGACAGGAAAAGAGATTTAAAGATTGGCTTAATCCAACCTTAAAAACTGTGGCATGGACACGGAGAACTGGGAAGCCCTGGCCCTTGAAGACTCTAACTCAGGGGTCCCCAAACTTTTTAAACAGGGGGCCGGTTCACGATCCTTCAGACCATTGGAGGGCCGGACTATAGTTGGCCACCGAGCAATAACAACAACAACATTTCTATCTGTGGTGGAGGCTCCTTCTTTAGAGGCCTTTAAGCAGAGGCTGGATGGCCATCTGTCGGGGGTGCTTTGAATGCGATTTCCTGCTTCTTGGCAGGGGGTTGGACTGGATGGCCCATGAGGTCTCTTCCAACTCTACTATTCTATGATTCTATGATTCTAACAACAACAACAACAACAACAAAGAGTGTTGGAAGAAACCCTTTGGGCAAAGCACCCCTGACAGATGGCCACCCAGCCTCAATGTTTATTATTATTATTATTATTATTATTAATAATAATAATAATAATAATAATAATAATAATAATAATGAGGTTTGAAGAGACCCCTTGGGCTATCAAGTCCAACCCCCTTTTGCCTTTGTGCACCAAAAGCACTAGCAAAGGCCACCCAGCCTCAATGTTAATAGTAATAATAATGTGATTTTGTGATACGAAATCCAGCATATTTATCTTGTTTGCTGTGTCATACAATATAACAACAACAACAACAACAACAACAACAATAATAATAATAATAATAATAAGGGTTGTAAGAGAAGAAGAGACCCCTTGGGTCATTAAGTCCAACCCCCTTCTGCCCTTGTGCCGTGGGGGCCGGATAAATAGCTTCAATGGGCCCCCGGGCCTTAGTTTGGGGACCCCTGCTCTAACTGGAGGTTAGCTGTGATGGACAGCTCTATAGATTTTGAAGAGGCACAAATTGAAGGCAAAAGGGAGAAACATATCAAGAGGAAGAAGGCATCTCAAACAAACTCTTGTCAGAACCTCCTTCCATCTGGAAATCTATGCCCTCATTGTGGAAAAAAGACCATCCAGATCTAGAACAGGTCATTTATGGACTCACTGTCAAGACTCTGCCCTTGGAAGACAATAAGACTTGGCCATGAGTGATTACTTATGAGCAGTTCTCAACCTGTGGGTCTCCAGGTGTTTTGGCCTACGCTCCCAGAAATCCCAGCCAGTTTACCAGCTGTTAGGATTCTGGGAATTCTGGGAACTGAAGACCAAAGAATCTGGAGACCCACAGGTTGAGAACCACTGGCTAATAGTAATAGTAGTAATTAGCTCAATTTTCTTTTCAAAATAAGAAGTGATCCGAATAAAGACCATTCTTGAGCCTGAAATGTCCTGGGAGGGGGAAAATTGAGAAAATGTTCCCCATTCCCTAAAGCAGTGGTTCCCAACCTTTTTTTGACCAGGGACCACTTTGACCAGGGATCATTAGACCAGGGACCATTTTGACCAGGGATCATTAGACCAGGGACCATTTTGACCAGGGATCATTAGACCAGGGACCATTTTGACCATGGACCACTCTCCAACAGTAGTACCAAAAGGGTTACACAGCAGTTTTTGATCAATTTTAGATTTGGTTTGGTTATTTGGGGTGCTGATTCAGAATATGGCATTGGATAGACCACATCAGTTCTAGTTTCTGATACAGAACATATGCCATCCAGTAGTCGCTATCTCCTCACCCACAGAAAACCATATGTAATCATCTAGAGCTGATGTGGTCTATCCAATGCAATTTTCTGAATCAGCACCCCAAATAACCTCAGGAACAGGCCTAAAAATGAAGATACCAAGGTGGCCCTGCTTCCAGGCGTCACATGGAATGGCTCCACTCAGGGGGAGGGAGGAGGAGAAGCAGCAGCCAGGAGACTTGTTGTCTCGCCTTTCACAGGCCTCTCCCTTCCCGACATCCCTGTTGCCTTGGCACTATAAGAGGGTTTCGTGAGTCCAGTCACTCTTGTTGTAATGATGTAGTAACAGTGAAGCTGTGGACCATATTTTACTTCTCAGGGACCACCAGTGGTCCACGGACCACAGGTCCACGGACCACTACCCTAGAGGGTGTTCGGGGTCATTTTTGTCACCCTTGATTTAGGGGTTGGTTCCCCTTCCTTGGTTCAAAGGATAGGAACAGTATGTTTCTGAAGAGGCCCATTTCACATCTGACTTTGCTTCTCTTTCCAGACAAACCCAGTGTGGCGCCTTCTGAGCAGCCTGCAGATGAAACGGCAATGGAGTGACAGAGATCTGATTTCAGCCAAAGAAACATGGAAGGAAAGGAGGAAATCCAGGGATTTGGATCAAGAACTGGAAGGAGGGAAAGAAGAGAAATATTTGCCTTGTTCTTGCAACAGAGGGACATTTGCAGCAGACTCCTTTTAGGACCTGCGTTGGGACTTGGCCTTCAATTCTCGAGGTGGTTCGAAATTTGGGTGACACCCAATATTTTGGATGCTTAAAACAAACAGAAAAAGAACAATGGATAAGCTCCATGGAAGGATCTTGTCCAAATTGGGCGAATGGACATTAAAATGACCAGTGAGATAGATTATAAATGAGGATTGAAATGATGCACACTGGGAATTCCACCTTCTTTCTACCATGTTGGGGAATGGGGATGACTGGAAGAAGGAGGAAAAGGTCCACCCAGTTTGCAGACTCCAGTGAAAATAGGCAAAGCCCACTCACCCCTTGTACATAATAAGAAAAGGATTGTAAATAAAACTTGGACTATTACAGTGGCCTTTTGCAAATCTATGGGATGGCTATATGTGGAAATCCCGGGTGTTGTTCCTGCCAGGAAAGAGCAAGGCAGGAAATGGTGCAAAACAAGGCAAGCAAAAGGATTGATTCCCATGTGAGGAAAGGTTGCAGTGTTGTTGGTTGTTTTGCAAACAATACAGGATGGGCAAATTTCAGCCCTCCAGGTGTTTTGGACTTTAACTCCCACAATTCCTAACAGCTGGTAGGCTGTTAGGAATTGTGTGAGTTGAAGTCCAAAAGAGCTGGAAGGCTGAAGTTTGCCCATGCCTGCTATAGACTAATTTATTTATTTATTTATTTATTTATTTAATTTATATACCGCTCTTCTCCCCCAGGGGGACCCAAAGCGGTCTTACATAATGGCAAGATTAATGCCCCATATAATACAAAATATAGTAAAACAAACGATCGTAAAAACACACTTAAAAACCAATATTATACCCCATTTAAAACAGTAAAGCACTGTGTGACTAATGGATAAGTCTAGACATTTCAGTCAAAAAAATCCATCCAAAAAAACTGGGTCGTCTTCTCTATGAGTCAGTTTGTGTATAGCCATGTTTCATTGCACAATAGCCCACTAACATAATAGTCAACTCCCATTTTGGGGGCCCCAAACTCCCCACCCCCTTCCTCATGCCGTCATACGTTGTGTTACAAACTAAAACAACTCTCCTCCTTTTCCTCTTTAAAGACAGTTAGGACAAATGGGGAGTCCTCTGTGTTATCGAAGGCTTTCATGGCTGGAATCACAGGGTTGTTGTGTGGTTTCCGGGCTGTATGGCCATGTCCCAGATGCATTCTCTCCTGACGTTTCGCCCACATCTATGGCAGGCATCCTCAGTGGTTGTGCAGTCTGTTGGAAAACTATGCAAGTGGAGTTTATATCTGTGGAATGATGTCCAGGGTGGGAGAAAGAACTCTTGTCTGTTGGAGGCAAGCGTGAATGTTGCAATTAATCACTTTGATTAGCTTTTATGGCCTTGCCGGCTACATGTCCTGGTTTTCTTCCTGCCTGGAGAAATCCTTTGTTAGGAGGTGTTAGCTCCCCCTGATTGATTCATGTCTGGAATTCCTCTGTTTTCAGAGTGTTGTTCTTTATTTACTGTCATGATTTTAGAGTTTTTTAAATACTGGTAGCTAGATTTTGTTCATTTTCATGATTTCCTCTTTTCTGTTGAAATTGCTTGTGGATTTCAATGGCTTCTCTGTGTAGCCTGACATGATAGTTGTGAGAGTGGTCCAGCATTTCTGTGTTCTCAAATAATATACTCTTTCCAGGTTGGTTCCTTAGGTGCTCTGCTATGGCTGACTTCTCTGGTTTAGTGAGTCTGCAGTGCCTTTCATGTCTTCTCTTCCTCCTCTTCAACTCTGGGTAAAGTCAGCTCAAAAAAACAAACAAACTGGAAACTGGGAAACACAAGGCACTGGATTTATTTAATCATATAATGGCAAGGTTTAATTTGAGAGGTGATTTATTTTCACCAGTATATTTGGTGACCGATAAATGGCTAGCCAAGAAGACCTCCATCTGCAGGCTACATAAACATCTTCATAGTTGTATTGTCAAAGGATATGAGAGGCAAAGATGGACTTTGGCCACATCATGAGGAGACAGGACAGCTTGGAGAAGAGAACGATGCTGGGGAAAATGGAAGGAAAAAGGAAGAGGGGCCGACCAAGGGCAAGATGGATGCAATGTATCCTTGAAGGGACTGGCTTGACCTTGGAGGAGATGCAGGTGGCCACGTCTGACAGGGAGCTCTGGCCTGGGCTGGTCCAGGGGGTCATGAAGACTGAACAAATAAACAAGAAATTGTGAAAGGCTTTCATGGTTTTAATCCCTGGATTATTGTGTGGTTTCCATATGGCATTTTCATCTAACATTTCACCTGCATCTGTGGCTGACATCTTCAGAGGAAATTCATCTTCATAGTTATGAATGTATTTGGTCCAAAATTCAAGGCTCATGTTTTTTTTCAGGAATTTAGAGAGGAATGGGATGACCACCGTCTAGTGACCTCGTCTAGTACTGCAGCCTATAAGTGTAGGTACACAAATGACAACACATTTTGAAAGCATTTTTGAAACATTTTTCTTTTACTTTGCACAATGTTGCCAGGCTTCTGTGATTTTAGTGATAGGACAGATACAGGCAACATCAATGTCATATCTATAGACAGGTAGCCTATCAAGGCAATTGCATCATTTGGCTGCACTTTCATGTTGGAAAGCACATTAAAACAGCTTTAGGGATTCTTTATAACTTGTACTTTTTTCTCTGTAAAATTCATGAAAGTCTTAATTATCTTTGTTGCATCAATCTCATTGCCTTCACATATCTCTGCTCTGTAGAATGGGTGCCTCTGAAAGGATCTGAGCAAGATTGACATTAGGGATGTGATTCGTTTCTGAGCCATATAACCCAGAATATCAAGGCACAAAATCCCACAATATCTGCTCTGAATTGGGTTATTTGAGGGCCCTTCCACACAGCCATATAACCCAGAATATCAAGGCACAAAATCCCATATACTCCAGACAATCAGTCCAGCTGTAAATGTCACGGTTGCAGTGCCTGCAGAGAGAAAGCAAAAGGTAGCATCATACTCAGGGTGCATCTTCACTGGCTCTTTATGCCAAAGAGAGGATCAAATCAGTTCTGTGGCTGTTGCATGATGCACAGAGCTATTTTGGCATAAAGTGGCCTTGAACTGCATTATGTGATTTCAGCTTGTGCCAGAACCATGGGTTCGGAGACCGGCATGTCTAGTGTTCCAGATGGCTAAATAAAACAGATGGACTGAAGGCAAAATCAGAGGTTTTATTCTCAGTTGCCAAAAATGATGTCAACAGAAACAGCATTCCAAAGAGATGACATCCATCATTGCAAACATTCTGAAATATTTCTAGCACTTAGACAGCATTTGAAATGAAGGACTTCTGTTGCCCTGACTGCCCAAACTGTAGTTTGAAAGAGGTCCGATATGGTTCCCGTCTATTCAATCCTGGGATTTGTAGTTTGGAGAACCCCTAGAACACCCTGGCAAATATGAATAAATATCTCATGAAAAATCCAAGGATTTTTGAGGTTTGAGGTGTTATAACTGTGTGGGACTGACTGTGCACGGAACACACCTATTGGCCAGGGAGGAAGGGAAATGATGGCGAGATAGTTGCCAGGCAACCAGATAACAAAGTTTGTAGTATAAACACAGACCAAAGAAATAAAACAGAAACCACATTCAATACTCAATGGCTTTCCTGTTGGCTAGCAGTCAACGCATTACTTCACCTTGCCATCCCTTTCACTGCTATGACTCATTGCTATGGAACAGTGGGAGTTGCAGTTTGATGAGGCACCACCACCATTTGGAAAAGCAGACCTTGGGAAACTACAACTCGTATAATTCATAGAATTTGGGCCATGTCAGATAATGCGTTGAACTTCATTAATTCTACAGTGTGGATTGTTTGTTCTTATATTCTTCATTAAGAACTGGATTAAAAGCATTGGACGTTAGAAATCTCCTTCCTGCAATATTTTCCCTTCTGTCTCCTAAGGAGACCTAGATTTTCTTTCGAGGAGACTTGGTGTAATGAAGTATGAATTTTGGTTTACAAATGTTATATTAAATTATAGTTATATGTTTGGAATGGGTAAGTATTAGAGTTACCAGTGCATGGGGGATGGTAGCCAGCTCAGCATTCTGAGGCAGGTTGCCATAAAAACGTAGCTGCTCCTGTAGAAATGTAACTATTTCGAAGCTAGCAAGAAAGGGGCGGAGCTAGCTGGATGAAAAAGGAGGGCATGTTTTAAAAAGAGTTCAGTCTGTGTTCAGGAGAAATCACAGGGAAAGACTGGTTCTGAGGTGGTTAGAACCAGGGAAGTTTAAATCGCAATCTGTGCTCTGATGAGACACAGGGAAGATTGATTCCAGGTTGATGGGATCAAGGAAACTCAATTGTTCATTTTGAGTCGGTTTTAAATAAGTTTGGTGACTTATTTAATGTAGTCTGTGTCCTGGAAAGGCACAGAGAATCTGTGATAGTATATCACAGGGGTGACTGTGGTTTGAAGTCACTGGATAGTCCAAGTTTCAGACTTTGGGAACCAATCCCAGCTGGACTCACAGAGATCCATTGAAGTAACAGTTAGAAAGGAGCAGAGGAATAGTTTTTAACTACTTTAAGTAAAAGAAGTGATACTTTAGAGAGTTTGATTCATCTCATTCTAGTATTGTAACTGTTAATAAGAATACCTCTAAGTGAAACATCTTTTGTAACCACCAAGCTTGTGCCCGAATAAACTTGTTATTGTTCTTTTAACATCCAAGCCTCTGTCGCGTATATTCTAAACCAAGTTACGCTATCCTTTAAAGTAAAAGTAAACATCTCCCTGAGTCTTTGGTGGTCGCGCATTGCTGAAATAGGAGGCACCTCCTTTCCAATTGGTGGTTGCATCTTTACAAACTGGTGGCAGTCGTTAATAGTTCTTTACAAATTGGTGGCAGTGGTGGGATAAAAAGATACCCCCTGCCTGAAAGAGCCTTAGTCATTATTAGTCTTTTACACTTGGGTTTAAGGGAAGGTCTTAAGAAACCCCCCTTCCTGGGTTCCTTTCCTTTCTGTGTTTCAAGGAGACCTAGATTTAAAGATTTAACAAACCACCCTTCTTGAGATCCTGTCCTTTCTTTCTTTCAAGGAGACTTGGGTTTGAGGGAAGGTTTTAAGGGCCAGCTGTGGCGCAGCTGGCTAGTAACCAGCTGCAATAAATCACTACTGACCGAGAGGTCATGAGTTCGAAGCCTGGGTCAGGTTAAGTCTCTAACCATTAAATAGCTCAGCTTGCTGTTGACCTATGCAGTCCAAAAGACAGTTGCATCTGTTAAGTAGGAAATTTAGGTACGCTTTATGCTCCATGCAGTCATGCCGGCCACATGACCTTGGAGGTGTGGGAGTTACAGTCCAAACAACTGAAGGGCCGAAGTTTGCCCCATGCCTGCCATAGATAGTTGAGCAAATAGTTTTCATGGTTGCCCCTCACTGTTAGGAATTGTGGGAGTTGAAGTCCAAAACAACCGGAGGGCAGAAGTTTGCCTATGCCTGCTGTAAAGTAAACAAATGCAACTTGGCAGCACTTTTAACTGCCATGTCTCAATGCTATAAAATCCTGGGAGGTTCAGAAAGTCTTTGGGCCGGTGACTCCCTTCCTCAAACCCAGGTATCGGAAGCAACCAATCAGGAGGCAATACCTCAGCCCTCTTCAGGAGCACTCGAAGAGCTCCTTCAACCCCCTTCCGAACCCCCTGCCTGCCCCGAGTCCCGGCTTATGGTGCTGAGGAGTCAGGCGAGGACTTGGGGCTGCTGCAGGAAGTGCCACAGGTTGAAGGGGCTGCCCGCCTTGGCCGCTCCATAGGCGCCCCCATCACCCTGGCGCCTGCTTTCTACGCTGCCACCCTCAATTCCTCACCAGTGCTGGGAGCAAGCTGCGGCCGCCACGCCCAAACTCCTCCTCCTCAGGCCATGCCCCCAGGGAGGAGACTTCAACTCCCAACAGCCTCACTGCTTTGGCTGATGATTGGGGTTGGTGGGAACTGGAGTCCAAAACACCTGGGTCATCACCAAAGCTTGGGAAGCAGTTGAAGGAAGTGACTCTGTGCCTCTGCTTTAAAGTGAAGGCACCTCGGCCGCGGAGACAGGAAGGCCACACCTCGGTGGAGGTGCCTCAATGGCGCCCCCTAGGCGCCCCCCTAGAGGATGGCACCTTAAGCAACCTCATACTTCGCCTAATGGTTGAACCACCCCTGATTCTACAGTATCAGTGCAGCCTCAGTCTACAAAACCCTATGCTACCAACTGTGATCTTCCAGGATGACCCATTGCTGTCAATGGGTTGGATTGAAAACAAATCTTTCGGCTTTCTGGATCCAAAATGGATTTCTGTCCTCTCGAATTCGGGTGGCTCCCGAAAAACAGATAGGGGTCCCCACTGAAATCTGGGACACCCAAATTGGTTGCAGTTTACCCTAGATACTACCCCTTCATTATATATGACTCATCTGCTGCCTGTGCTTTTTGGAGATTGAACCAGGATGAAGAGTCCAGCTCAACCTTTTCCAAGAAATTAGGCATGAAAGAATAGGAAGCCCTTTCCATCCGGGTCAAAGTATTATTTGTGTTACGTTAACCGTTGGCATTAATGATGAGTTGGTTATGATAATAAGCTATAAAAGAATGCTACCATAAATGTAATGACTGGCATCTTGTTAAAACATTTACAAGATCGTAAAACAGACTTATGACCTCTTAACTATTGGAATTGATATTTGTGTTATTTATGTTTATGACATTTGCTATCTGTGACTTACAGTAAATGTAATAAAAGTATAATAACGTTGAAGCTATAAAGGGGGCTGCGGAGAGACACGCAGCGCAGTCTTCGAACTTTCCTTCAGGGTGGATGGATAGTTGTGCAGCTGGAGAGATGAGGATGGAGGTGCTGGAGGAGCGCTACTCGGCCTCGGAGCTGCATCGCCTGCGGGCAGAGGCGGAGGGGCTGCGGGAGAGGCTGGCGGAGATCCAGGGCCAGTGGGAGGACGCGGCCAGAGAAGGCGAAGAGGAAGGGGGGGGCTGGCAAGGCGAGGAGGCCCAGATGACACTCCTGGAGAAGGGCCTGGCACTGATGGAGAGGGTCCAGGCCCTGTGGGAGAGGAGGAGAGCAAGGGGAGGAGAGCCTCCAGGCCCGGCTCCTGAGGAGACCTCTCCCGGCGAAGAAGGAAGGATGGAGCAGGCAGGAGGAGAGCTGGAGGCGGAGGAAGAGGAGGAAGACCATGGGGACCAAGAGAGCGACAGTGAGGGAGGTGACACCCAGGAAGAGGATGGAGACAGTGGTGTAAACAGTGGAGGTGGGCATCATGATGGAGATGAGGATCAGGAGGACGTTGAAGATGAAGACAAAAGTGCCATCTGTGATGTTTTGTTGGAAAGGTTAGACAGTCTGGAACAAGAGGTGGACACAGTGCAGGATCCCTCGCAGGAGAAGACGGACGCCTTGAGGAAGGAGGCAGAAATTTTGAGGAGTGACTACCAAGATAGAAGTCTAGACATGGAAAAGGTCCTAAAGGAGAAGGTGATGGACGTGTGGTCAGTCCTATGGCTTAACTCATTACAGGCCGTGAGTGCCCTTCAGGAAGTCTTGAGTCAATTCTCAGCAGTGGACATGACTGCATTGAAAGCGGAATCTGACTCCTTAGAGGGCTTCCTGAAGGCTGCCCAGAGCAAAGAAACATTGGTAAAGCTGTCCAATTTTTATTGCTCACTGGATGCTCTCTGGAAGTCCCCTCTGCTGAAGACAGACCCTACATGTAATGGCCCACTGAGGGAAAGGGGTGCCATTAAAGGAGAAATGGACTCCTGGTGCTCTGGTCTGCTGCGTGTCCTACTGAAGGAGGGTCAGGAGATGACAAATGCCCTGCAGGAGAAGGTGGACACTGTGCAGGGTATCTCTCCAGAGCAGAAAGGTGAATTGAGGGCAAAGATGGACGCTCTCCAGAAACAAATGGGTCTCCTGTGGAAAGTCCCCCTCAAGAAGATAACAATCTTGCTGGCAATGGCATATAAGCTGGCCTGTAAATTGCGGTCAGGCCCCACAAAGGAAGAGACCACCATCTGGAAGAAAGCATGTGGTCTTGCAGTCACTCTAAAGGTTGACCTGAAGGATGTCCAGCAGGAAGACGGGAATCTTCTGTGGGGGAAAGCGAATGCCTTGCAGGCCACCCTTTATGATATCCCTGTGGAGAAACTGGTGGTGCTGAAGAAGAAAGTGAAGGTGTGTATCAGGAAGATGGATGAGTTGCAGGATACAATATGGGAGCCCTTGGAGGAAGAGCTGAAATTCCTGAAGGAGAAATTGCATTCCCTGAAGGATTCCTCACAGAAGGAGCTGGACGAGCAACAAAAAGAGCTGGATGATTTACAAGACAACCTGGATGTACTGCAGCTATTTCAAATTTACCCACTAAAGGGAACAGTGAAAGCCCTGCAAAAGAGGACAAATGTCCTGCGGAAGAAGATGAATGCCCCCCAGAATGCGGGTGCCCCCCTTGAAGAAGGTGATGAAGCCATGCAAGGGGACAAAACAGGATTCCCAGAGACGTTGAACGCTCAAGATACAGGTATGTTTCCCTAGAAGACTTTCCCATTCCCTGGTTCTTATTAGAGTTGGAAGTGCGTGGAGCCTAAATATTTTTTTGCAGAAGCCTAAATAGACAAGGTTGTCGGTCTGTAAGAAGAAATCCAAAGTCTGCAGCTGGATGATATTTTAAGTTTGGGGACCAGCATTCTTTTCAAACATTTCAGGAAGTGGTGGGGAAATGGATTTTTGGTAATGATCTGGATGTATGGCCTATTCTCTAATGTGATGGCGCCTGTATCCTCTAATGTTTTGCTCCCAAATTTAAAATGAAACATTTCCCCAATTTGTGCAAGGGCAGATTGTGGGAGGAGCCAAAAGTACCCTTGTTAGGGAAAGCAATAATACTACTACAGTAGAGTCTCACTTATCCAAGCTAAACGGGCCGGCAGAAGCTTGGATAAGCGAATATCTTGGATAATAAAGAGGGATTAAGGAAAAGCCTATTAAACATCAAATTAGGTCATGATTTTACAAATTAAGCACCAAAACATCATGTTATACAACACATTTGACAGAAAAAGTAGTTCAATACGCAGTAATGTTATGTTGTAATTACTGTATTTACGAATTTAGCACCAAAATATCATGATATATTGAAAACATTTGACTACAAAAATGGCTTGGATTATCCAGAAGCTTGGATAAGCGAGGCTTGGATAAGTGAGACTCTACTGTACTACTACTACTACTACTACTAATAATAATAATAATAATAATAATAATAATTTTTTATACCCCCCTCCATCTCCCTGAAGGGACTCGGGGCGGCTTACATGGGGCCAAGCCCGTATAAAACAGCAAATGAAAATAAAATAACATCAAAAAATACAAACACATAGTAAAAGCATAAAATGATAATCATAGTAAAACTGTGGATTTGGCGCCCAAGTAGAGGGGGTAAAACAGACTGGGCAAAGTGCAACGAGTGAATATTGTAACACGAGGAGGTAGTTGATTAAGTGCTACCGTCAATGGGAGAGCAACTTGGGGTGGGTGAAACAGGCTTAAGGTCTTAACTTCTTCTTCATTAACTTTGGCTCGCAAAGTTTTTACTTTGCCAGAACAATTTCTTTTTTAAAAATAGCCTTTCCGGGTCCTTCCCTTCCTTCTATGATACGTCTGTGCCTTGTGTTGCATGGGAAAGCCAGAAGAGAAGGATTATTATTATTATTAACATTATCATTATGCCATATCTCAATGCTGTGCAGTCCTGGGAGTTATAGTTTCCCAAGGTCCATACCCTTCTCTGGATGCATCTGCACTGTAGAATAAATGCAGCCAGGACCCATATTATTATTATTATTATTATTATTATTATTATTATTATTATTATTATTATTATCATCAACAAAACGACGTTGTATGGCACAGCAAACAAGATAGATATGCTGGATTTCGTTTCGCAAAACCACAAGTCGAACACTTCCCATTATTATTATTATTATTATTATTATTATTATTATTATTATTATTTTTATTATTATGACATGTCTCTATACTATGGGGTCCTGAGAGCTATAGTTTCCCAAGGTCCATACCCTTATCTGGATGCATCTGCACTGGAAAATAAATGCAGTTAGAAACCATTTTAAATGCCATTATCATCATCTTCTTATTCTTATTCTTATTATTACATGTCTCTATACTAAGGTGTCCTGAGAGCTATAGTTTCCCAAGGTCCATACCCTTATCTGGATGCATCTGCACTGGAAAATAAATGCAGTTGGAAACCATTTTAAATGCCTTCTTCTTCTTCTTCTTCTTCTTCTTCTTCTTCTTCTTATTATTATTATTATTATTATTTATTATTACATGTCTCTATACTAAGGTGTTCTGAGAGCTATAGTTTCCCAAGGTTCATACCCTTATCTGGATGCATCTGAACGGGAAAATAAATGCAGTTGGAAACCATTTTAAATGCCATTATCATCATCATCATCTCCTCCTCCTCCTCCTCCTCCTCCTCCTCCTCCTCCTCCTCCTCCTCCTCCTCCTCCTCCTCCTCCTCCTCCTCCTCCTTCTTCTTCTTCTGCCATATCTCCATGGAAAACATCCATTTCATTAAAAAAGGAGTAAGACTGAGCTCTTTTCTGCTGCACACTTCCCTGCCTAATGTGATGAAGTGGTTGGTTGATTTTCCAGACTGCTTTCCTCCTTTGTTCATTACCCGTTGTTTTCTAATCCCGGTTCTAGATCTTACTGATAGATTAAAATCAACAGAGCTGCAGGAGGGGAGGACAGAGGGAGGGAGTAAAGCATCCCCAGGTGTTTTGGCCTACAACTCCCAGAAATCCCAGCCAGTTTACCAGCTGTTAGGATTTCTAGGAGTTGAAGGCCAAAACATCTGGGGACCCACAGGTTGAGGACCACTGCCTTTAAAGCAAGTCACTCCTCTGTAAGTCCCTAAACTTCTGAATAGTTTTCACCCCAATACTCCTGAAATGCCCACCAGTTAAATGAGAGTTACTTAGCTTTGAAAACACCTAAATTCTGCAATCATTTATTAAAGATTAGCTGTAGGGAAAATAAATATGAATTAATCACTTGAAAGTACAGTACAACCTCCGTAGTATATGTTCTTGAATTTACCATGGAAACAGAAGACCATAGAAAATAGTGAAACCTACTGAAATAAATTACCATGGAAGACCTAGACCTTTGAGGTTTTCTCTCTAGGAATGTGGTAGGTCAGCGTTTCTCAACCTGGGGGTTGGGACCCCTGGGGGAGTCATGAGGGGGGTGCCAGAGGGGTCACCAAGTTTGCAGGTAGTGTGCCAAGTTTGGTGCAGATCCATTGCAGGCTAGGTTCAGAGTGCTCTTTGATTGTAGGTGAACTATAAATCCCAGCTACTACAACTTCCAAATGTCTAGGTCTATTTTCCCCAAACTCCACCAGTGTTCACATTTGGGCATATTGAGTATTTACGCCAAGTTTGGTCCAGATCCATCATTGTTTGAGTCCACAGAGCTCTCTGGATGTAGGTGAACTACAACTCTAAAATGGAAGGTCAATGCCCACCAAACGCTTCCAGTATTTTCTGTTGGTCATGGGAGTTTGTGTGCCAAGACTGGTTCAGATCCATCGTTGGTGGAGTTCAGAATGCTCTTTGATTGTAGGCTAACTATAAATCCCAGCAACTACAACTCCCAAATGACAAAATCAACCCTGCCCCCAACCCCACTAGTATTCAGATTTGGGCATATTTGGTATTTGTTCCAAATTTGGTCCTGCGGAGATGTTGAGATGTTTTTATTAAATAAACATTATTATGTTATAATCGCTGCCACCAAATTATAAAGATGTTTTTATTTAAACTCTGCCACCAGTTATTAAAGATGTTTATAATGTGGCCACCAGATGTAAAGGGGATTATCAACGCTTGCCACCACTATGGGAAGATGTAGACACTAGCTACTCAGAGAGGAGACCTTTTAAATTTTGTTTTTCTTCTTTCTTCTTGTTTGCTTTTGATGGTAATATATGTGACAGAAGCTGAGATATTTAAAAGAACAATAACACGTTTATTCAGGCACAAAGCTTAATGGTTACAGTAACTTTCTCGTTAGAGGCACTTTAGTTAACAGTTGGAAAGCTAGAATGAGGTGTTTCAAATTCCTTAAAATGTCACTTCTTTCTCTACTGCTCTAAACTGCAGTCACCCTGTGAATTACAATCACAGATTATCTGTTCCTTAACAGGAGACAGACTACTTTAAAATAAGTCACCAAACCTATTTTAAACTGACTCAAAAATAAGCAATTGAGCCTCCCCGATTCCTTCAACTGAGGATCAGTCTTCCCTGTACCTCATCAGGACACAGACTAACTGCTACTTTTTCAAACCTGCACTTCTCCACCAAAATGGCAGTTGGCTCTGCCCACTTCTCCATGGTAACCAACTCATGAGTGCAGAGATGTAATAACTGAAATATTGACCCTTTTAAAACACGATTAAACATGACATCTGTAAACTAAAAAAAAATCACACTTCATTACAGGTCCAGAGAATGAAAATACATCCTGCATATCAGATATTTACATTATGATTCATAACAGTAGCAAAATTACAGTTATGAAGTAGCAACAAAAATAATTTTATGGTGGGGGGGGGGTCAACTCAACATGAGGAACTGTATTAAGGATTCGCGGCATTAGGAAGGTTGAGAACCACTGTGCTAGGTCCTCCATAACATCTCTGTGAAAACTCCTGAAGAAGCAACTCATAGAATCACCTGGAAGACCAAGGACATGCCTAGAGTGGACATATTGTGTTGGATGTTGGTAGATGAAGCCCAAATACCAGCCACATGGGTATAGGGTTTATCCTGTACTGTTAACAAGCCAGTTTTTCCTTTATCCCTCAAGACTGAATGCCTAAGATAGTGCTATGGGATATCTTTTGCCTCCTTTGACACCTTGTGTACTTGTGAGGAACTCTACTCAGTGAGAGCAATGGATCTGGGGAAGTCTTTTGGCCAGATGATATTTAGTTATCAAACCACTGTGTTTGCTAGTTGTTCTGCTGCCTAATACCTTTAAGAATTTAAAAGGGCTTGTGGGCTCTTTTGTGGAAGTCTCATGTGTTGTGTTTTCCTCCAAATCAGGCTGTGCTCCCCATTCTGCATCTCAGAAGAGACCTCCTTGTGAACTTCAGGCGGCAGATGATCCAAGCAAAGCTCTTCAAGAGACAACGTGTGTGGAAGGTTCTGGGGAGAGTCTTGCTGGCTGTGAACCGGCTCTGACGGAAGGAGCGGGTTCAGAACCTCCCCATAAAAAACAGAGAATGAATCCCACCGGTGGGACCCAATAGCCATCTTTGACCCAGGAACTGTTTGCTGTTCTCCAAAAGCACGTTTTCCTTACTATAAACCAAAGTATGGAGAAACTGAGCAACATGGTGAGCGGATTGCATGGCAATGCCTTAAAGGATACAGAAGAAGCAAAAGCCCTGACTGCTGCTTTGGAAAAAGCTCTGGCACTTTTGAGGTTCCTCCTTGAGAATGCCTGATATGAATCTGGGGTGAATAATAATAATAGTAATACAGTAGAGTCTCACTTATCCAACCTTCACTTATCCAACATTCTCTATTATCCAACACAGTCTGCCTTTTAGTAGTCAATGTTTTTGTAGTCAATGTTTTCAATACATTGCGATGTTTTGGTGCTAATTTCATCAATACAGTAATTACTACATAACGTTACCAAATATTGAACTGCTTTTTCTGTCGATTTGTTGTAAAACGTGATGTTTTCGTGCTTAATTTGTAAAAACATAACATAATTTGACCTTTAATAGGCTTGTCCTTAATCCCTCCTTATTATCTAACGTTCTGCCACCCCGTTTATGTTGGATACGCGAGACTCTACCGTAATAATAATAATAATAATAATAATAATAATAATAATAATAATAATAATCAACTTTATTTCTACCCCGCCACGACCTCCCATAAGGCAGCTTACAAAATAGCACACAAAGGTTCCATACATAAAATACATCATACAGTAAAGTCTCGCTTATCCAACATTCGCTTATCCAACATTCTATATTATCCAACGCAGTTTGCCTTTTAGTAGTCAATGTTTTTGCAGTCAATTTTTCAATACATTATGAAGTTTTGGTGCTAAATTTGTAAATACAGTACTTACTACATCATGTTTTACAACAAATGGACAGAAAAGGCAGTTCAATACACAGTAATTACTACATAGTAATTACTGTGTATTGAACTGCCTTTTCGGTCTATTTGTTGTAAAACATGATGTTTTGGTGCTTAATTTGTAAAATCATAATATAATTTGATGTTTAATAGGCTTTTCCTTAATCCCTCCTTATTATCCAACATTTTAGCTTATCCAACATTCTGCCAGCCCGTTTATGTTGGATAAGTGAGATTCTACTGTACATAAAATAAAATACATCAACATGAAAACAGTAATAACATTACATAAACCAGGTATATAAATTGGATAAAACAACCTCTATTAAAATAGAATCAATCAAAAGATCAATGCAATCAATATATCAATATAAATGGGTTTGGAGATAGGGTTGTGTACCTAACAAAGAAATCTAGAGACACGAAATTAGGAAAGGAATTTGTCTCTACTAATACTGCACAGCATGAGCCTTGTATGCACTAGTGATATGTTCAAAAATGCCAGTGTAGAAAAAATAAACCTTATTTCTTTTGGCCATGAACATACCATAGAACTGCACAAAGAGGCCCTAGAGAAGCCCACAAACCCTTTTGCATATACAGTTCTGTTTATAAATTCTGACTATATTAAATGATATCAGGGATGCCATTCTTAGCAAAAGAATCCTGCCTGGAGCTCAGGAGAGAATGGTTGCTGGTCAGAAATTAGAGCACTGGGCTACGTGGACCAAACATTGTAGAGTCCATTCAGCTACATAGCTTAGCCCTGTGGTTTATTTATTTATTTACAGTATTTATATTCCGCCCTTCTTTCTCACCCTGAAGGGGACTCAGGGCGGATTACAATGCACATAGATATGGCAAACATTCAATGCCATCAGACAAACAACATAAATTGTTGTGTTGTAAATTAGTTAAATTAGTCTCCCGCATAAAGTGTATCTAAATTTCCTAGTTGACAGATACAACTGTCTTTCGGGCTGCTTAGGTAAACAGCAAGCAGAGCTATTCAATGGTCAGGGCTTAACCTTTAAACCATTAAACTTATGACCTCTCTGTCAGTAGTGATTTATTGCAGCTGGTTACTAGCCAGCTGTGCCACAGCCCGGCCCACAGTGGTTCTCAACCTGTGGGTCCCCAGATGTTTTGGCCTTCAACTTCCAAAAATACTAACAGTTGGTAAACTGGCTGGGATTTCTGGGAGTTGCAGGCCAAAACACCTGGTGACCCACAGGTTAGAACCACTGGCTTAGCCTTTTGCTTATTCATTTGCAAAAACAGTTTTCTGTCTTTTCACCAGTTGAATATAATCACTCCTTTTTAAATATTTGTATCTTCCAATCCATTATTTCTTAATTGAATCATATCAATGATATTTCATAAAAAAGAAAGCTTTTCTTGCTCTGACCAAGTCATTAATGGATTCAGGGTTTATTTCTCAAGTGGAAAGCCCCAGGTAATGGCATGCACCCATCTTTTTGGGGGTGAGGGCATTTCACTCATAGACTCACAAAGACAATCCTATTCCTTTGTTATTGTTTTTGAGTCTGTATTTTGTTCATTCAGGTTGTCTCTCACCAGGAAACAGTTTGTTGAAATTAACCTGAAATTGCTCATTTTAAAATATTCTCATATCGGAGTTCAATTACTAGATCTTTATAGAAGGTACTCAAGCAATTACAGTAGAGTCTCACTAATCCAAGCTAAACGGGCCGGCAGAAGCTTGGATAAGCGAATATCTTGGATTATAAGGACTGATCAAGGAAAAGCCTATTAAACATCAAATTAGGTTATGATATTACAAATTAAGCACAAAAACTTCATGTTATACAACAAATTTGACAGAAAAAGTAGTTCAATATGCAGTAATGTTATGTTGTAATTACTGTATTTACGAATTTAGCACCAAAATATCACGATATATTGGAAACATTGACTACAAAAATGGCTTGGATTATCCAGAGGCTTGGATAAGCGAGGCTTGGATTAGTGAGACTCTACTGTACCTTTATGCTACTTTTGTATATATTTTTAGAGAAAATTTGAACAGAACTTTATAGGGTATCATCTATTTTTAGCACTCTGAATGAATAGCAGAAGTTAATTCCTTTTTTAAATGGTCTACTTCATATTTCTATCTTCTTATTTTGTTGGAAAATGCAAGTCTTCTCCATCAGGTGCTTTAGTTGGGATATGAAATGAAATGCTAACAATGCTGTGAATCTTGGGGTTGTTGTGTGTTTTCACCCTGTTGTTCCATAATTTTAGAAGCCTTATGCCCCAGCCAAGCAGAATAGAAGAATACTATTGTTTCAGGTTGGGTTCGTTCAACTTTTGGTAGAAAAAAAAAACTCTGTAAGGAAATCTGTGGCTCCATTGTTCTATATTAATTATAAAATAAATGTATGATTGCAAATATCCATATATATGTCTCTGTATGTGCTTTTCAACTTACAAGCTGTTGCTCATCTGATTTTTTGATTCAACATGTGAGCCAGATCCAAGTTATGAACCCATTCCAAAAAGGTGGCTGTGTTGGGAGACTCAAACAGGGCCAAGCTTTCAGGGAGGGATTTAGGACTGGCTAAAGCCCCTGTACTCTGTGGGGTCTTGGCAAATGGGTTTAATTTGTTCTGTGTGTGCTGGTACAGCTGTACCAGAAGCTCCGGCTTTATTTTCTTGCTGCAAATGTTTGCAATCATAGGACAGGCCACCTGTCAATCATCATTAAGTTTGGTTCCGCCCCTTCTTCAGGGCTCTGGGAGGGAAGGAGCCATTTTTTAAGTCTGTCTCTCTTAAGGAAGCTAAGCTATAGGGCGTAGACCAGCTCGTCCCATAGAAAAGCTTCATATCTCAATAACATCTGGGGACACAGAACATCAGAGAAATCAGAAACAGGAATTCCAGGGGAAAAGGTCCCAAAAGCTCTGGCTGAGAGCTTACAGCCTCTCAGCCTCACAGCTCCTGAGAGAAACAGCCCTAAGCTTCCAAAGAAACCTCAGAGAGAGAACAGCATCACAGATCCACGGAACCCCAGCTGAAACATCTGCAAGCCTTGGTTGGTAGGTCCACTCAATACCCAGACGAATTTGGAATCGGTAGTGGGTCCCACATCAACTAGGCCCATTTAATAGACAGCCTGGGAGAGGTTATAAGAGGGTTTTCAGTTATCCAAACCAATCGCCTGTCCCCTGGGGACAAGACTGAAAGGGCCAACAGTTTATTAAGGAAACCTTGAAGTGTTATTTGACTCCTTGAAGATTTATTATTTGTTCATCAATAAAGACTTTGTTATCTCATTAAAGACTCAAAGGATCATCCTTTTCAGGAAAATCTTCAACAACCTCTCTTTCGAGGCACCCTGGCTTCCCGCTGGGCATAAAGTATACGTCCTATACAAAGACAATAGTTACAGGCCCAGCGCATGACAGAACACTGTGACCAAGCTCCGAAAGAGATTAATAGCATTTCAATGCTATTTGCTCTGGCATACGAGCAAACTGAGTTACGAGCTTGGTTATAGAATAAATTAAACTCGTATGTCAAGGTATCACTGTACATAGAAAAGAAAAACATGCCAATTGTTTCTCAATTATGGTATTTCACAAGGCAATTTCTATCTCTTTTTTATTGTGCAGTGAAAAAACCATGTCCCCTTTCAGCTACATGGTCTACCTTGCCCGTGTGCCCACCTGCTCGCCTCCTTCTTGCTATGGCACTTCACTCAGCTGAGTCCAAAAGCACTGGGTTGAAGAGAGCCAGCATTGTCACTCTTTTCAATGCCTCACTTTCAGACTCAGTGGAGTGAAGTCCTGTAACTGAAAGGGGAGTGGACAGGTGTGGGTGGGTGACGTGACTCAGTTGCATTAAATGCCCTTGCTGAAAGAGGGTGGATGGGTGAGCAAGCGAAGCAGGGACAAACTTTGGTGGTGAGATGCATCATATGCATCATAGACAAAAGCAAAAATACTGATTTGGGGACCCAGAAAGAGGGGTACGACTATTACGCAGTGGCACCTATTATGCAGTGGAATATGGTTACTTTTAATTTAAAGACATTTGAATTCCATTTTGGAGAGAATGGTGGGATATAAGTGAGATAAATAAATGAAATAACTTTTGTGTTTATACTTTTAATGTTATATAAATGCAGTAAAGAAATAAAAAATGCAAATAAAAAAGCAAAACATAACTTACAACAAAGATCGATCTATCGATTGCATTTGTATGCTGCCTTTCTCCAAGATTGGGACTTGGCGAGGCTTCCAAAACAAAACAAATGAGTGTTATGTTTGGTCTTGCATCAAATCTCCAAGATTCCTCATGATGCATGTAGTACATGCAAACACAAGTATTCCAACTTGTGAAAATATCCCTTGCAGCAAGGGGCAAACCAAGAATGGGCAACTTGGAAGTCCCTAAATAGACTGAGAAGCGGAGTGGGCAGATCAAAAGACAACCTGGCAAGATGGCACTACCTGGAGGAATCTTCCACCTTGTGTGACTGTGGAGCTGAACAAACAACTCCTCATATGTATGCTTGCCCACAATGTCCTGCCTCTTGTACAGAGGAGGAGTTGTTTAAAGCTATGGACAATGCGGTTGCTGTTGCCCGCTTTTGGTCCAAAACAATTTAGCTGTTTGTGATTCCTTTATTTTATCACTTTTAAACTTGTTTATTATGCAATGCTTTTGACACGAAATAAATAAACCCACATCTATGGCAGGCATCCTCAGAGGTTGTGAGGTGACTGCCATCTAGAGACCTCATGTAATACTGCAACATATAGGCGCATTTACACACACGACAACACATTTTGAAAGCATATTTGAAATGGTTCCTTTACTATGCACAGTACGTAGCCAGGCTTCTGTGATTTTACTGGCAGGACAGATGCAGACACACAAAAATGTCATATCTATATATCAAAGACAGGCAGCCAATCAAGGCAATTGCATGAGTTGACTGCACTTCCATGTTGGGAAGCACATTAAAGCAGCTTTTGAAATTCTTTATAACTTGTACTTTTTTTTCTTTCTCTGCAAAATCATGAAAGTCTTGATTATCTTCGTTGCATCAGTCTCATTTCCTTCACATATCTCTGCTCTGTAAAACGGGTACCTGTGAAAGGATCTGAGCAAACAAGAGAAACAGAGAAAGATTGACATTAGGGATGAAATTAGTTTCTGAGCTGGATCGAGAGTTACTTTTGCTCACTTTTGTTCACTTGCTCTTATTTTAAAATGCATGTCTGTGTATAAAAAATAGACTTGGAGGACCTAAAATATGGCAAACTGCCCTCTCTACTCATAGGCAGTATTTGGAGTGTTGCACCCCTAGGCTGTGTAGGCACCTTAAAACCACACTGGAGCCCCAGAATATAAGTAAACAAGCTGTTTATTGATGGTTATAAGTAAGCACAAGCAAATAAAGTTCAGAATCAATAAAATGGGTTTAAATCCACAAGGGTAGTGTGCTTAAAAATCCTAAAGCAAGAGTCTAGGAAAGTCATTCAAAGAACATAGTCCAAACCAGATATCAAACACAGTTCCACGAAAAACATCAGGAATAGTCCAAACAAGATTCAATTTCAAGGCATGGAACAAACTGGAACCACAGGAAACAAGACTAGAATGCAGCATCAAAAGTAATCCAAGGTAACAGAAATCCAAATGGCAAAGTTACTAGAACATTCAACTGGATTCAAAGGTAAAACAAGGATGGAACTTGAGCAAAATCCGTGGCTGCAAGAATATAGGAACACAGAGCAAAGCTCTTTCTCTCTTGAATTGCAATGTTGACACCTCTGCCATAGCAGAGAGGGACCAGGCATTTAAGGAAAATTCAAGGTCTTCCTTTCATGAGAAAACTCTTTCTTTCAGTCATGAGAAAACTATTCATTAGCGCTGCTTCAAAAGCAGTTGTTTACTTTTCCATAAACATTCTATTTCCTTCCTTTAGTGAGTTATCACCTCCCTCCTGTCAAATACATTATCCTCCTCTAAACGAGAATGTCCATCTGACACCTAGTGAACTGGCCTTGGCAGCAGAGAAGAATGTGGTTCAGAATGCCTGCTTGCAACCATTCTGTCTCTGGTCCCAGAATCCACTGGAACAGATGCTTGCTGCATCTCAGGCCCAAACCCAGAGTCCTCTGGCAAAGCTGGCTGCATCTCAGGCCCAAAGTGTGGCTGCATGTCAGGCCCAAACCCAAAGTCTTCTGGCAAAGCAGGTGCAGGGACAATTACAGGCTGAATGGGCCCCATCTCAGGCTCAGCTACAACATGGAAGCACATCATCATCATCATCATCATCATCATCATCATCATCATCACAGGGGCATGTGTTCAGGGCTGCGGCCCTCCCAGACTTTCCTACTGGGGTTTTTAATCATTCACAAACTTTGTAAGTTTTTTTCATTTAAGCAAATGAACTTGCAAAACCCAAGTCACCCCTTGATGGTTCCTTCTGTCAGAGTAATGCACGCAGCGTAGCAGCAGATGAATGACGTCAGTGGAGCGCAGAACAAAGGAACGTCAGAGACGATGTTAAAAAGTATTTACAAAGTTTTACTGAACAAAACAAACAGACTTGCAGACAATGGACATAAGACTTTCAATCTAGACAAACAGCACAGATCTTCTCAGTAGGCAGAAACAGAACTCATCTGATGCAATCAGCTATATACAAACACACTTGTAGTCTGGACACTCCTCTCTGTGTTCCAGCCACACATCCAAGGTCAATACAGCTTCTTACCAAATTAACTCTTTACACACTATAGCATTTCCTGGATGATGCAATACACGCTAGACACAAATTTCATTTAAACACTACTAATACACAAATCCCACATTAACACCTTCCCAGGATAATTCTACTTCTAAAGTGTTCCTTACAGAATCTTAGGAATGATTTGGGATAATAACTCACCATTCCTTTCCCGCTTCAGGTGTATTTTCTTCTTCTCCTGACCGACAACGTAAACAATAACGATGGCGGCGATGGCTACAATGCCAAGGACAATGAGACCCTGGAAAGCCATGGTTGCAGGACCTGCAGAGAGAAAGCAAAAGGCAGCATCATTCTCAGGGTGCATCTTCACTGGCTCTTTATGTCGAAGGAGGAATCAAATCAGCTCTGTGGCGGTTGCATGATGCACAGAGCTGACATGGTGTAACCTAGCCTTGAACCACATTAAAAAATCATAGAATTGGAAAAAAAACCCCAAGAGCATCAAGTCCAACCCCATGCTATGTGGGAACACACATTTAAGGTTGGGACAAGGGCCGGGCTGTGGCGCAGGCTGGTTAGTAGCCAACTGCAGTAAATCACTATGATCCAGAGGTCATGAGTTCAAGGCCAGCCCATGTTGGAGTGAGCAACCGACAATTAAAATAAAAAATAGCCCTGCTGGTTGTTGACCTAAGCAACCCGAAAGATAGTTGCATCTATCAAGTAGGAAATTTAGGTACCACTTATGTGGGGAGGCTAATTTAACTAATTTATGACACCAGAAAAATCATCCAGCAGCATTTGAGGAAGTATCCAAGGACTCGGCATCACAGTGGATGATGAAGCAGCTGCTCCCCCTGTGGCCGGAATTGAGCATCCCCTCAGGAAGCTGGAAGCTGGAGAAGGTTAAATTGCCTCTATGTCTCTGTCTCTATGTTCATATGGCATTGAATGTTTGCCACGTACGTGATCCACCCTGAATCCCCTTCGGGGTGAGAAGGGCAGAATATAAATACTGTAAATAAATAAAAAATATATAAACACACAATTAAAACACCCCTGACAGATGACCATCCAGCCTCCAGAGAATGAGACGCCCAGGCAGCATATTCCACTGTGAAACTGTTCTTACTGTCAGAAGGTTCTTCCTAATGTTCAGGTGAAATCTCTTTTCTTGCCATTTGAACCCATGACTCCATGTCCTAAGACTTTATAAATCTCTCCAAAAGTTTCAAATGCTTGTGAATGTCCATACTGTAATATGGTCTAATATGGTTCTCATCTATTCAATCCTGGGATTTGTAGTTTGGGGAACCACTAGAATATCCTAGCATATATTAGTAAACATCTCATGAAACTACTCATCCGATAATTGCATAGGATTGAGCCAAATAGGTTTGAAGTGTTATGAATGTGTAGTGTGGACTGACAGTGAATGGAACATCCTTGTTGGCCAGGGAGGAAGGGAAAGGATGGCAAGATACAGACAACAAGATACAGACAACAAAGTCTGTAATATAAACACATACCAAAGAAATAAAACAAAACCTGCATTCAATAGTCAATGCTCTTCCTGTTGGCCGGCAGTCAACAAATTAATTCATCTTGACACCTCTCTTACTGCCATAGCTTATTGCTATAGGATAGTGGATGTTGTAATTTGATGAGGCACCACCACAATTTGGAAAAAAAAAACAGGCTAAAGACCCTGTGATTCCATAGGCTTGGGCAATGTCAGATAATGTGTCAAACTTCATAATTCTAAAGTGTAGATGCATCCTGAGAGAATATAGGTTTTTGTAGATGAAGGCTGCACCTATACAGTAGAATTAATACAATTTGATACCTCTTGAACTGCCATGGCTCAATGTTATAGAATAGTGGCAGTTGTATTTTAGTGAGGCACCAGTGTGTGTGTGTGTGTGTGTGTGTATAGTAGGCTTGCTCAAAGAATTCGATTTCCCCGTTTGTCTTTACTAATTCGTTAGTTTTGTAACTTGTGAAGCAATATTCGACCTAGATTGTCCAGTCGTGTGGATCCCGCGGTTTCGAACCGCGATAGGCCCTTTTTCTAATGTCGTCGTATTTTTCGTTAGGAAAACAAACTTTTGCAAATCACCCAAACTTGTTTCAGTGCACTGGGGCAACCTAGTTTGTTGTTTCCACCTTGTGGCCAATCAGAGAGTACGTTTAACTCAGGGGAGGGGCTTGTACGTCCTGAATGAAAATAGCCAGCAGGGAGCCTCGTGGCTCATTTGCACCGGGGACCTGGAGTGGAGGGTGGGAGTGAGATTTCAGGCAGGCAGGCAGGCAAGATTGCATTGCTGCGTCACAGCTTCCTTGGCTGAGCTAAAGATTAGAAGACCGGGAGAAAAGGGTGGGTGGGTGAGGAAAACTGTTGGGTGTTTGTGGAGGGTGTTTTTCCAAAGGGCCTGTGGGCTTTTTTCCCCACCAGCTTGGCATTTGCCATTTGCCCAGCACTGCAGCCCTGCAACTTTTCTGCTGCGCCATATTGCCTGGTGCGGGGTGGGCTTTTTTCTTTCGGACAAAGAGGAGTTCAGCAGCTTTTTGGGCGTTTGATTAGGAAACTTTTCTTTGCATAGGCATTAAAGTGAGTTGCAAATAGAAGAAATCAAATTTACCAATTTTCATTTTGCAAAGTCTGGCAAAACTCCCCATAATCCACCGAAAAACAACTTGGGGAAAAGGGAGGGTGTATTGTTTTTCCCTTTCCTTTCTCTGAGCTGCTCAATTTGGGCTCGCAGCAAATCTCTTTCCCCTATCAACCCTAGCAAAGTCTGGCCAAAGGTTGCAAGTCCCATCATCCTCCACAATACAACTTGGTTTGGGCAAAAGGGAGGGTGTATTTCTTTTTCCCTCTTTCCTTTCTCTGAGCTGCTCATAGGGCTGGCAGCAGAGACTCTCTTTCCCGATCAACGCTAGCAAAGTCTGGCAAAAGGTTGCAAGTCCCATAATTCTCCGCAATACCACTTGGCTTGGGCAAAAGGGAGGGTGCATTTGTTTTTCCCTCTTTCCTTTCTCCGAGCTGCTCATAGGGCTGGCAGCAGAGACTCTCTTTCCCTATCAACGCTAGCAAAGTCTGGCAAAAGGTTGCAAGTCCCATAATCCTCCGCAATACCACTTGGCTTGGGCAAAAGGGAGGGTGCATTTGTTTTTCCCTCTTTCCTTTCTCCGAGCTGCTCATAGGGCTGGCAGCAGAGACTCTCTTTCCCTATCAACGCTAGCAAAGTCTGGCAAAAGGTTGCAAGTCCCATAATCTTCCGCAAAACCTCTTGGCTTGGGCAAAAGGGAGGGTGTATTTGTTTTTCCCTCTTTCCTTTCTCCGAGCTGCTCATAGGGCTGGCAGCAGAGACTCTCTTTCCCTATCAACGCTAGCAAAGTCTGGCAAAAGGTTGCAAGTCCCATAATCCTCTGCAATACCACTTGGCTTGGGCAAAAGGGAGGGTGTATTTGTTTTTCCCTCTTTCCTTTCTCTGAGCTGCTCAATTTGGGCTTGCTGCAAATCTCTTTCTCCTATCAACCCTTGCAAAGTCTGGAAAATACAGGTATACCCTTTTTTAAGTATAACAATAAGAACAACAGTAATAGAAGGGTTTGCGGTATTTCGACCCAGAACACATTGCCAAACAAGAAACAACACATCTTTCCCCCCAGTAACGCAATACCTTCTTCCCTTCTGAAAGCTGAAAACACTCCCGTTATCATGAAGCGTTCAGCTGAACGCGGGTCTGGTGGAGCAAGTCCTGCTAGTGGTCAAGCAACAGCCCGGACACTGTGGGGGGCCAAAAAAGTTAGGGTGGGTCCCATCCGTCTGGAACGCAGAACGATGGGAGTGGGTGGACTTGATGATGAAGCTGGCTGTTCGACTGTTGAAAGTTCACAGCCCTCCACCCGGAGCCAGTTGTCGGTTGGAGCTGAGACAAGTGGACGAACAATGGAACATGGAGGTGTTGCCGTCCTGGAAGTACAGGTGGTGGATAGTGAGGATCATGTTAACCCCACCCCTCCACCCTCAACTGACAGTGAGGAGGAGGTAGAGGAGGTAGTACCATCAAATCATAGACTTTCTCATGCCGGCGTTATGGTGCCCACGACTCCTACCTCCCTGGGCGTTGGCACAGTGGCTATGGGGAGGCCAAGGTCATATATTTGGGACCATTTTAATGTCCACACTCAGCGTGCCACTTTGGCAGTTTGTAGACACTGTGGGGCAAATATCAGCAGAGGCAGAGACCCGAGACATCTTGCGACCTCGGGGTTGAGCTCTCACATGAAGCGGCACCATCCCTCGATATCGGTAGGAGGGGGAGCTGCAAGCCCTTGCAGTGGCAGCATTAGCACACAAAGTTCTCCTGGTGTAGAAGGTGGAAGGCAGACACAGTCCACCTTGGAGGGATTGGGGCCTGCCATTAGCCAGGAAGAGAACGGGGGAAACATTACCCACACCCCACCAGATAACCCAAAGTGTGGGAGAGATGATGGCCCTTGATCACCATCCCTTCCGCATGGTTGAACAAGATGGCTTCGTTTGCCTTATGAAACGCCTGTGCCCCTGCTACAAAATCCCCTCCTGTCACACCTTTTCCCGAAAAGTTATTCCCGGATTGTACGAGGGCTGCAAGGAATGCATTATCCAGATGTTGCGTAGCGCCATGGGAGGACACATCCATTTTACCTCTGATATTTGGTCAAGCTTGGGAGGAGGCCATTCCTACCTCTCTCTCACGGCACATTGGTGGGAGAAGGAAGGCAGTATGGATACATCCCATCGTTGGGCACTCCTCGCTTTGGAGGTAGTTGATCATGATCACAAGGCAGAGACCATCTGCAGCTATCTGGAAAACATGATGGGGAGTGGATGCGGTGCAGGCCAGAAGAAATGAGGTGGGGGTTCATGGTGACTGACGCTGGTAAAAATATGATCAAAGCGGTTGAAAGTGCAGGGTTTTTGAATGTCACCTGCATGGCCCACTTGCTTCACAATACCATCAAGGAAGGTTTAAAGAGCCCGGAAGAGCAGCCGGCCAGCACCGCAAACATCGCCCTGCTGATCGAGCGCTGTAGAAAGATCGCGGGCTACTTCCACAGGAGCATCAAGGCAGCCCGGCAGCTGAGAGACAGGCAGAGCCTTGAAGGGTTCCCGCAGCACAAGCTGCTCCAGGACGTCTCTACCCGGTGGAATTCAACCTATAAGATGCTCGAACGCATGGTCGAGCAGAAGAAGGCGGTACACGGCATCTCCCTTACATTGGTTGCGCCTGTTAGCAAGCTTGTTCCAAATAAGCAAGAGTGGGACACCATCTCCCAGCTGGTAGACGTCCTAAAGCCATTCAAACATGCCACAGAGACCCTTTCGGAATCAAAAGCCCTTCTTAGCCAGGCAGTGCCCATGGTCTTGGGGCTAAGGAGGCACCTAGAAAGGCTTGGGGCCGGTCGAACACTGGACTCCCTGGCTGGACCGCTGACACCGCCGGTCCAGGAGGTGGTGAGGAGGTTGTCCTTTGCTGTACGGAAACGCCTAGAGCCACTTCTTTCCAGCAAGGTCCATATGCTGGCGGCCTTGTGTGATCCACGGCTAAAGTACACCGTCTGCCCAAAAGACTTTACCGTATGGAAGGCCCAACTAGTTAACCTTGTGAGGGAGGTCTTTGCTGCCAGGGTGGGGGAAACGGGCACAGTGGCCCCTCTACCGGAAATGCCTGCCACCCCCAGCACTAGCGCTAGTGGCAAGAGTGATAGTCCCGGGGAGCCGGCAGGGGGTTGCCGTAGGGTTACGGATCTCCAGCCGCGACCAGGAAACGCTTTCTTTGCAGAGACGGTGGCCATACTAGCCCGCTCGGAAGATTCCTCTTTGCTGGCTTCTGCGCAAAAGGTAGACTCGGCCGAATGCTCGGTCAACAGGTACTTTGAGGAGCCTCCTGAGATAATTTCTTGTGATCCATTGGCCTATTGGGCTTCACGTGATCACATGTGGCCGGATCTGTCGCACGTAGCCCGTCAGTTTCTCAGCTGTCCGCCCACCAGCGTGCAGAGCGAAAGGGTCTTCAGCCTATCGGGAGATGTAGTCACGCCCACCGCAGCTTGCTGGACCCTCAAACAATTGAGAAACTGGTCTTCCTGAAGGCTAACCTTCCCGTGTTGAATTTCCCCAATTTGGATTTTGACACTGACGCCTCCTAGAACAACAGTACTCCTCCTTTAAGCTGCTCTGCTTCTGATTAACTTTGGCTATTTTTTTGGGGGGGGGGGTTGCCCCTTTGGCCTATGTCCAACAACTCTCTCCTCTATCCTCCTATGCTTTCCTTCCTCTCATCCCTTCTGTTCTCGTCTTAATCATCACACACCGTTGCCCACTTTCGTTTTTGGGTAATAATGATTCTGGCTGGGAAGAAGGATATTCAGGGGGAACTTAGTCTATAAAAGCCAAGGTAGGAAATGCATCCGCTTTGGATTCAGAACGGATTAAATTCAAATCTCTACCCTTTTTTTGCAAAAAATGTTTCGGGAAAGAGCCATGATTGTAAGGTCTTCTCCAGATCCTCGCAGTTACTGTACAGAAAGAACATTGTTATAATCGATGTGGATCCTTCGGTAAGACATTCGGTAAAGGAATACGGTAGAGTCTCACTTTACAGAGATAACGGTCCATCAGAATCTTTGTCGAGGTGAGATTGATGAGAAGCTAGCATCCAAT
This sequence comes from Anolis carolinensis, assembly GCF_035594765.1. Classification (NCBI taxonomy): domain Eukaryota; kingdom Metazoa; phylum Chordata; class Lepidosauria; order Squamata; family Anolidae; genus Anolis; species Anolis carolinensis. The sequence continues at coordinate 5,233,632 of NC_085842.1, forward strand.
TTGAAAATCATGATTTTACGAATGATAAACGAAAAGATGATGTATTGCTACTTCTTGGTAGAAAAAAAGGAGTTCAATAACACGCACCGATGTAAAGTTGTTTTTAAACAGTAGCACCGCAATATCACGACATATTGAAAACATTTGCAACAGGTAATGGCTTTGATAAAGTATCACTGAGTCTTGGATGATGGAGACCATAGCACTGTTGGGTTGCATCTCTACCTCAAAGTCAACAATGGACTACCTCAAAATCAACAACGGACTACCTCGCCTTGATAACTCGGAAGTGTCTGAGATTGTGACACTCCAAACAACCTTTTCTTTGGGTCAATCGAGCAGCATTATCCTATCCATCGACTTGGGGATGGTGAAGATTTAGCATTGAGTGAAGCAGTAGGAGATGTCAAAAAACATAAAAGTTTGTGGAAGCGACGCAAAGGGGAGGAAAGGTAAAGCAAACAAGAGAAATTGCGAGGTCAGGGGCCCCATTTTTTTCTGCATTCCTGGTCGCGATGGGCAATAAACTGTCTGCTAAGGCCTTGGAGTGCTGGAGTTGTTTTTTGTCTGGCAGTAAAGCCTCTTCGGTTTAATCGAGTGGCGGTATAATCATTTTTCTTTCCCACGTAGGGGTGGGATGACACTTGGGCTTTAATGACAGCCGTTACGGAGACCTTCCGGTAGTGCGGGGCTTCTCTGAGAGAAGTAACATGACAGAATTTCGCCGCAGCGCAGAGGCTAAGATCACAAAAGCAGAAAACTTTGTGGGTGGGCCGGGCCGGTCTCTCAGGGATGCGTGCCGGCCAACTGTGGCTGGCGCAGGGTGGGGTCTTTGCTGCTGAGATAGACATAGAGGTTCGGATCATCTCGGAGGGAAGTTACATGACAGAATTTGCCGCAGGGCAGAGGCTAAGGTCGCAAAAGCAGAAAACTTTGTGGGTGGGCCGGGCCGGTCTCTCAGGGATGCGTGCCGGCCAACTGTGGGCGGCGCAGGGTGGGGTCTTTGCTGCTGAGATAGACATAGAGGTTCGGATCCCCACGGGGATTTTTTCTTTCTGCTTTTTGCTGCCTCTTGGCCAACGTGGTCGAGTTTCCCGTGAAGCATCTTGCTTCTCTCCCAGCTGTCCTTCCGTACATATTTGTGCTATTTTCCCCAGATCCTTCCTTTAGAGCGGGGTCCTCTTGTTTTTTCTCTCTCTCTCTCTGCGGGATGCATGCCGGCCAGCTATGGCCGGCGTGGGGTGGGGTCTTTGCTGCTGAGATAGACATAGAGGTTCGGATCCCCACGGGGATTTTTTCTTTCTGCTTTTTGCTGCCTCTTGGCCAACGTGGTCGAGTTTTCTGCGATGCATCTCGCTTCTCTCCCAGCTGGCCTTCCGTACATATTTGGGCAATTTTTCCCAGATCTTTCCTTTGGAGCGGGGTCCTCTTGTTTTCTCTCTCTCTCTCTGCGGGATGCGTGCCAGCCAACTGTGGCCGGCGCAGGGTGAGGTCTTTACTGCTGGTTCTTATCTCCCCGGGGATTTTTTCTTTCTGCTTTTTTGCTGCCTCTTGGCCAATTGTGTCGAGTTTCCCTCAATGCATCTCACTTCTCTCCCAGCTGTCCTTCCGTACATAATATTTGTGCTATTTTCCCCAGATCCTTCCTTTAGAGCGGGGTCCTCTTGTTTTCTCTCTCTCTCTCTGCGGGATGCGTGCCGGCCAACTATGCCGGCAGGGTGGGGTCTTTGCTGCTGAGATAGACATAGAGGTTCGGATCCCCACGGGGATTTTTTCTTTCTGCTTTTTGCTGCCTCTTGGCCAATTGTGTCGAGTTTCCCGTGATGCATCTCGCTTCTCTCCCAGCTGTCCTTCTGTTCAAGGCTGCAAAACGGTTGCAGTCCTACCTTCCCCTCCCCCTGCCAGTGCTTTTAATGGATCCAAACCCCCATGTCTATCTCTGCAGCTAAGCCCCCGCCCTGCTGCTTTGGGGAAAGGGGCGGGGGTGGGAGCCGCCCCACAGTGGACGGCTCCCCAGGGGAGTGGGATCCAAGCCCCCATGTCTATCTCAGCAGTTAAGCCCCCACCCTTCTGCTTTGGGGAAAGGGGCGTGGGTGGGAGCTGCCCCACGGTGGCCGGCTCCCCAGGGGAGTGGGATCCAAGCCCCCATGTCTATCTCCGCAGTTAAGCCCCCGCCCTGCTGCTTTGGGGAAAGGGGCATAGGTGGGAGCCGCCCCACGGTGGCCGGCTCCCCGGGGAAGTGGGATCCAAGCCCCCATGTCTATCTCCGCAGTTAAGCCCACGTCCTGCTGCTTTGGGGAAAGGGGCGTGGGTGGGAGCCGCCCCACGGTGGCCGGCTCCCCAGGGGAGTGGGATCCAAGCCCCCATTTTGCCATCAGGTGATAAATCAAACCAACGTCGCACAAATCTTACATTTCTTGGGAGGGGGAGGGGCTTGACCACTGTGGTATAATGGCCTCCAATCCGGATGCCTGGGGAAAGTCATTGCGCATTGTGGCAGCACAATGTGTCTCTTGGCCACCAATGTCCTAACATTTTGACAGATTTACGGGCACTGAAACAATGTTACACAAGTAGAAGAAGGACTTTCACAGTGAAGGAACCCCTATTGAACAGGAAATAACAATTCAAAAGAAGGAACAGATTTTTGCAATTGTTAAATAAAGTTTTTTAATATGAACTATGAAATTGCTCAATAAATCTTAGGAAAGGGCAAACGCTCTGCAATTTGGCGAGCAAGCAGGGTGGATTGTGTTCTCGCACTGTACCAAATTTGATCAGTATAGCTGAAAAAATGAGTGCAGGAGAGCCCCATAAACCCCCCCCCCCTTGGGCTGTTTTGGGCCACTGCGCATGCGCATCCGCCATTAACGAATTACTTTTGAAACTAATGAATTTTCGTTAATTTTGAATTTTTTTGTGGGCAAAATTCGGAAATGACTTCAGAAACGAAACGCTACCCCCCCCCCCTTTTGAAACGAGTTTAGAATCAATTTTTTCGTGGATCGCTCAAGCCTAATATATATATACTAGCTATGCCCGGCCACGCGTTGCTGTGGCAAAGTATGGTGGTATGGGAAATAAAGTATTGAAGAATTGGTGGTAGTCAAGGTAAAGGTTTTCCCCTGACATTAAGTTGAGTCCTGTCTGACTTTGGGGGTTGGTGCTCATCTCCATTTCTAAGCCAAAGAGCTGGCGTTATCCGTAGATTCCTCCAAGGTCATGTGGCCAGCATGACTGCATGGAGCACCGTTACCTTCCCGCCGGAGCAGTACCTATTCATCTACTCTCATTTGCATGTTTTTGACGTTCTGCCAGCCTGTTTATGTTGGATAAGTGAGACTCTACTGTATATTTATAATTTTATATTATGTGCTTAGAACTGGATTATATGAGGCCCCTTGTACAAAGCTGGATAAAATGCACACTGAAGTGGATTCTATGGCAGTGTGGAGTCAAGATAATGCAGTTCAAAGCAGATAATATGAGATTATAAATCGGTTATATAGGTATGTGGAAAGGCCTTGAGTTGACACTGCCATATAATCCAGTTCAAATCAGATAATCTGTATTTTATAGGCAGTGTGGAAGAGGCCTAAGTGAGACCTAACTCTGTCTGTCCCCTGGGCTGATTGGGTTGCTAGGAGACCAAGTGGGCGGAGCTTAGCCTTCTAACTGGCAGCAATTGGATAAAAACAATTATTCCTCTCCCTCTAATTAGGACTTTATTTTTCTTTTCTTTTTGTTGTATCAACCTAGAGGCGTGGATGAGGGGTTGTGCTGTCAATTTTTGAGGTTGTGGGGTGTTTAGTTTTGTTGTTTTGTTGGTCGCCGGGATTCCATCACTCTTTTATATATATAGATAGATAGAGAGAGAGAGAGAGACAGACAGATAGACAGAGAGCGCTAACATACAAGAGCCGTTAGGAAAAGCAGGCAACAAATTATATTATTGTTATTATTTTTATAACATACCATAAACTCTGTATTGACCTGATAATGAATATTAATATACAGCAGTTAAAAGCAAATTGAGACAAATGAAGACAAACATAATGTAATGTAAACCCTTTAAACTTAATGTAATGTTTCCTCAAAATTATTTTATTTTTTTATTTAAAGTTTTATTTTTTTCAATTTTGTTACCAGTTGCTTGAGAATTACAGTTGCTTGAGTTACTGTTAACTGGGACCCCTTCTACACTGCCATATAATTCAGTTCAAAGGAGATACAGTGTTCCCTCACTACTTTGCGGTTCACTTTTTGCAGATTCACTGTTTCGCAGTTTTCAATAAATTCTAAAAAAAAATTATAAATCATAAAAAATTACAATTTACAGCCTAAGGAAGGGAGGGAGGAAGCAGAAGCCGAAGGGAGAGAAAAGGAGCCCAAGCGGCAACGGGAGGAGAAGGAGGTGATTTATCAACACACGACCAGTTGATAAAGGCTTAAAATAGTGTATAACTACTAAAATAATGTATACATATTAAAATAAATATAGTGTCCCTACTTCACGGATTTTCACTTATTGCGGGAGAGCCTGGAATGTAACCCCTGCAATAAGTGAGGGAACACTGTAATCTGGATTTTATCTGGCAGTGTAGAAGGAGCCAAACTGTCTATTGTATTTATGTATTTTAAAAGTGTTATGTTTGTAGAAGCAGGAAGAAGCAGCCCAAAGTTTGGACGGCACCAAGTGATGCTGGTATTATTCTTCAATGACCTTCCATCCAAAGATTCACTAGGCCTGACCTTGCTCAGCTTCCGAAATCAGACAAGACAAGTGTCCATAGGATGGTTCACTTTCTTAGCTGATCTAAATATAAGCCCAAGAGGAGTGTTCCGTCCCCCAGGACGATGGTTTGCCTTACCTATTGGTCGTTTGTTTGTTTTCCCTCCTTTACATTTTGTTTGAGCCTCTGGCTGCAAAAGCCTAGGAAAAATGGCTTGGAATCTGCAAGAGCTGGCTGCAGTTTTCTTTGCAGTGATTGGTCAAAGAATGCAACATCTTAGGACCGCCCTTTTTACCAGGGTCTAGTCTCCATTTTGGAGCTTCATTCTGGCTATAGTCTTCCAACGTGCTGGAGCTGTGCAAGGCTAACTGGGACAAATCATCCTCAAAACCAGGCCAATCTAAGCCTATCCAAATTAGATAAGTATTGAATTATACTGATCTGGAATAGGAAATCTAGTTAGAGGAGCAGGGTTATTCCATCGCTTCTAGAACTAATCTTTGCTGTAAAGATAGGGAAGGAAAGAGTTTCTCCTTCTAATATAGACAGCGTGATTAGGGTATAGTGGTTCTATAATCACCTTTGCCTTCTGGAACCAGGGATAATTCTGCAACTAAAACCTATGGAAATTTGTTTCATTTTCTGCAACTTTAAGATCTGTGCCAGGTTTACAACCTTGTATGAATAAACATCCTTTTTTGAAGTTATCCAGACTCAGTCGTTCAATATCTATAGGACAGCTTATAGGGATTTGCAGTTCGCCCGGATAAAGGACAGCACGTTTCAGTTTTATAGTTTTTTATTGTCCGGCGGACGGCACAGTTTTGAGGACGATCAGCGGTTTTTCCGCTTCAGCTAGCTTGCACGGCCATAGAGACTTTGATTTTGTGGTCTGTTGCAGTGAAAGCTTGCTGCCAGGCCGAAAGGCAAGTGAGAGAGTGGGGCTCCATTTCTTCAGCCTCTGCAGTATCCTGCTCTTCAGCTTGCGTGTGTGCGCGTAGCCCTGCGGCTGTTTCTGCAATTGCACGGCTGTGCAAAACCCAGCAATCTACCCCGAGCTCCTTCGGTGGCAGGCATCGAGCCGCGGAGCTCCAGCAGTAGGTCCTGGGCTTACACGGAGGTGGTGAGTCCAGAAGCGCTCGGCCGGGACGGTCGCCTGGCGGTGGTGACCTGCCTCATTGTCCTGCGGTGGTGACCTGCCTCATCGTCCTGCGGTGGTGACCTGCCTCATCGTCCTGCGGTGGTGACCTGCCTCATCGACCTGCGGTGGTGACCTCCCTTCACAGCGGGGAGGAGGCGTCTTTTCTCTCCTCCTTTCCAAAGCCAGCCTCGGTGCTCCTTCGGCGGCAGGCCTCGAGCCGCAGAGCACGAGGTGCTTGAAAATTTGGCGAAGTCGCCATTTTGGCAGTTTACGTCACTCGGGCAAGGGAGGTATCAAGTGGCAAGTTGCTGTCAGTTGGCATTTTGCAGCTTGCCCACCAAAGTCTGGCGCCAAAGGTCACAATCTTTGTAAAGTATAGTTACTTAGTGATATATATTGCTATGGTTAAGTGCTGTGAATTGTATTATATATTGAATTTGCCTTTATTGTAAATTTACTTGCAGGTATATTGCATTTGCCTTTGTTGTAAATTTACTTGCTATTAAGAATACATAATGTCTATGCAATTTCAAGATGATGCAGATGGTATACCTCCTTCTGAGGCTGAAAGTAGGAATGAAAGGCCCCAAAGGATAAAGCACCCTTCAGCCAAGATGCTAGCCCATCTAATAGATGAAAAGGAGCTCCTCCATGTGAGGTTAGGTTCGGCATGGGAGCGAATTGTAACATTAATGGACAGAATTGAGAGCTTGGGTATTACAAGGGTGCCATCCATATTACAGACAGACCTTGAAGAGACCTTCGGTATTTGGAGGGGTTTGGTGTCTAAGATAGTCCAGGTCCTCGAGCGCATTAACGCCAAGGATTCAGAGTTAGAAATAGTGAGTGTCTTAGCTGACACTAATGAGAAAGAAAATAAGGTGAGGGCAATTCTAGATGCCTTGGAATTTAGTTCTCCATCTGTTAATCTAAGGTCTGAGCCAAAAGGAAATCAGTCTTCCTTATGCAGCCATGAGACCAATCTTTTAAAATCACCTGCTGTGGCACTTAGTCTTAAGTCCAACCGCTCTAGCCAGGTATCTAAACTAAGGGAGTGTGCATCATCTAAACATAGCCACTCTAGCAAGTCTTCTGCTGCTGGGAGTGCCATCTCTTCCCTAGCTGCCTTGCACATTAAGGAGGCTGCACGTCTAGAGCTAAAGAGCAAGGTAGCGGGGGCGGAGGCTGATGCTAAGGCAGCTGATCTCACCCTTCCCTTTAAAGAAGAAGAGCAACGACTGCAAATAGAACAGGCCCGTAGACAAAGCGAAATGCAAATGGAACAGGCCCAAAGGCAAGGTGAAATAGAAATGCTTAGAATAAGGATGGATGCTACTGCCAAAAAGGTAAGGGCTGAGACTTTGGCCAAGGCCCTAATTGAGCCACTCACAGAAGAAAATGTAAGTCAGTTGCCGAAGCAGGACCTTTCTTCCAAGGTGCTTGTGCATCTTAATAGCTTAAACAGCCAGTTTTCGGATGAGGAACAGGAAGACTTCTCTCCTTACCCAGAGCAGGGCCCCAAAGTCACTTTTGAGTTTCCTGCAGAGCAGAGCGTCATAGCGGGGAGCTCACCCTTGCCCGAGCTACCTGTGCCTCCTGCTAAATCCCTAGGTCAGTCAATCAGGGCCTCAAGGCCAAGTGCTAGTTGGCCCTTACAGACAGCTGCACAGGGAGCCACCGATTCGTCAGTGGTCGATGTCATCCCTCCAAGAGGCCAAAGGTTGACGCAAGGTGCACGGTGGGAGTCCACTCCACAACAGCAAACTCCTCAATTGTTCCCTTCGACGCCAGAGTCCCAGCTTGTCTCCATCATCAGAAGCCCCAGAAGAGATCTTAAGGACAAGGGTGTCGAAAAGTTTTCGGACAAGCCTGAGGAATTTCTTCTCTGGAAGGCCACCTTCCAGAGAGCAATCAGAGACTTAAAGTTATTGCCTGAGGAAGAACTGACTCTTCTGGCTGCATGGTTGGGCCCAGCCTCATCCTCACAAGTTAAGAAGATCTACGCAGCCCACGTAGCCGATCCCGACAAAGCCCTGGAAAAGGCCTGGGCCAGGTTGCAGCAGAGGTATGGGGCCAGCACAGAGATTGAAGCATCTCTTATGGACAAGCTCCAAAGGTTCCCAGCTTTGAAACTCAAAGACTTCAAACTCTTGTGGGACCTCAGCGATCTCCTTACGGAATTAGAGTCGGCCAAGGAGAATCCAGAACTGCCCGGTTTGAAGTGCCTCGATCAGCACCTGTCCCAGAGGCAGATCTTGACCAAGCTGCCCTTCACTTTGCAAGAACGCTGGGGACAGGAGGTCTTCAACTACAAGGAGGCCCACTCCCAGGCATACCCTCCATTTTCTCATTTGGTCCAGTTCATCACCAGGGCAGCCAGAGAAAGGAATGATCCGCAGACGGGCCTCCCCACCTTATACCAAGGGACCCATCCAGGGAAGGCATCTGAAGTGGACAAGAAACCACCTAGAGAGGCCAATAGACCTGTCAGCGTAAAGGCAGTCGAAACTCAACACAAGACTGATGAACCCAGGTCGGAGGTAAAAGAGTTGCTTTGCCCTATCCACCAAAAGCCTCACAGCTTGGCCAACTGCAGGGAGTTTAGTAGAAAGTCATACAAAGAGAGGCAACAGCTAGTTCAAAAGCAGGGAATCTGCTTTAGATGCTGTGGAGCAACTCCACACTTTGCGTCCAACTGCAAAGAAAACGTCAAGTGTGAGAAATGCAACAGCCTCAAGCATTGCACCGCAATGCACAACTCCAGTGTCATCTCCCACCCCAAAGGGAACGTTTCACCAAAAGAAAAGTCAGCAGTCGAAGACACCGACAAGCCAGTCGTACCAGAGATGCAGGTGGAGGTTTCAGCAGTCGCCTGTACAGAGCTGTGTTCTGACTCGCACCAGTACAGAGTTTGTCATCCTATCTGCCTAGCGGATGTATATCCAGCCAAGAGCCCTTGGCTTAGAAAGAGACTCTATGTGGCCCTGGATTCACAGAGCGACGCCTCCCTGGCTACTCCAGAGTTCTTCCGCATGTTTGACCTTAAAACCAAGATGGTTGACTACACTATGACTACGTGTGCAGGAAAAAAGAAGTTGCAGGGTCGCATAGCATCTGGCTTTGTTGTCTCCTCTTGCGACCAGAAGAGGCAGTTCAAGTTGCCAGACCTGATTGAGTGTTCCTCCATCCCTCGGAACAAAAAACAAATTGTAACTAGAGAAGTTGTGGAGGCTCATCCACATTTGCGACGATTAAAGAATGCCATACCTGCTTTCCGTCCAGATGTGGACATTGCCCTTCTGCTTGGTGCGGACTGTCCGAACTTGTTCTATGTGAACGACCAAGTTAAGGGACCTCCAGGGGCGCCCATTGCTCAGCTGCTACCACTAGGCTGGACAGTTACAGGCCCAGTGTGCATAAACAAGATGCACCCACCATCGTCGTTGGACTCCAATCAAGCATAGGTGCTTAAAGGTGGACGTCCTACACTTGTGCGCAGTTGCCTAAGTCACATCTCAGTCTACTGCCAAGCAATAACTCCAGAGTATTCCTCCATCTTCAAAGTCTCTGAGAGAGACGAAGCCACAGCGCTCTCGAAAGATGAGCAAAGGTTTTCGGACATTATGAATGCTCAAGTCTCACGAAGTGCAGAGGTGAAAGCCTGCAAATCAACCACAGAAATCAAGATGGGCCAAAGATCTTGCCTGGAACCACACCGTTTTGAATGTTTTTCGGAGTGGCACAGTCTTCTTAGAGCAGTTGCTAGGCTTATACATCGTTTAGCTTGCAAAGATAGTGAGCCTTTACAGGTCCAGGATATGATAAAGGCTAAGAGCGTCATATTCAAGTCAGTACAGAGATCTGCTTTCAAGCAGGAAATAGCTAGGCTAGAGCAAGGGCTCAACATCCCTAATCAAAGTCTTCTAAATGAGTTAAACCCATTTCTAGACAAGGAAGGTATTTTGAGAGTTGGAGGAAGGTTAGCCAAAGCTAAACTCAAGGCGTGCATAAAAAACCCCATCATCATACCCCCTAATAGTCACACTGCATTGCTGCTCGTTCGGCATCACCATGAAAGGATCCATCATCAGGGTAGAACTCTAACTGAGGCAGCCCTTAGAAATGAAGGTCTGTGGGTAGTTAATGCCAAAAGGTTGGTCAACAGTTGTATTTTCAAATGTGTTAAATGCAGGCGCCTTAGGCGAAACTGTCAAAGTCAGTTGATGGCAGAACTACCTCAGGATAGGACTTTGACAGACCCACCCTTTTCCCATGTGGGAATCGATGTGTTTGGTCCTTGGGAGGTTGTCACTAGGAAAACCAGGGGTGGTGTTGTAAATAACAAGAGGTGGGCAGTTTTGTTTACTTGTTTAGTAATACGAGCTGTCCATATAGAAGTCATAGAAGGGATGGACACTTCATCATTTTTAAACGCATTAAAAAGGTTCATAGCCCTCAGAGGGCCAATTAAGTCAATTCGGTCGGACTGTGGCACCAATTTTGTAGGTGCGACCAAAGAACTCAATTGTGTGTCTAGGTTTGGGAGAGACCCAAAGGTTCAGAACTTTACGAATACTGAACAAATTATGTGGACTTTCAATGTTCCTCACGCCTCCCACATGGGTGGTGTTTGGGAGAGGATGATTGGTATTAGTCGCAAAATCCTTAATGCCATGCTTTTGAGTCATAGGTCATTGACGCATGATGTTTTGGTGACACTTATGGCGGAAGTTACCGCAATTATCAACAACCGGCCGCTGGTTCCCCTTACCAGTGACCCTGAGAACTTACAACCACTGACTCCTGCACTTATTTTGACACAAAAGGTGCCAGGATGGAAGGACGTCATGTTGCCAGTTCCGGACGGAACTCACCGTGCCCTGTGGAAACAGGTGCAGTCCTTGGCCAACCACTTTTGGAAAAGGTGGAAAGCTGAGTACTTAAGCCAGCTTCAAGCTAGAAGAATCTGGCAAAGCCCACAGGACAACATTGAGGTTAACAACGTTGTGTTGTTAAAGGACAAAGACTTGCCCCGCCATGCGTGGCCCATGGGCATTGTATTAAAGACCTTTCCTTGCCCGGACGGTAAGGTCAGGAAAGTTCAATTAAAGACTTGCAACAGAGGCAAAGTGTCCATTTTGGACAGACCAATTAGTGACCTCGTGTTGCTTATTGGAGATGTTTAAAGTTCTAGTGTTTGTATTGTTGTGTATACAAAGGTGTTTGTATGTTTTTGATTGGTAAATTCCCACATCCTGGGAATTTAGCGGGGAGTGTTCCGTCCCCCAGGACGATGGTTTGCCTTACCTATTGGTCGTTTGTTTGTTTTCCCTCCTTTACATTTTGTTTGAGCCTCTGGCTGCAAAAGCCTAGGAAAAATGGCTTGGAATCTGCAAGAGCTGGCTGCAGTTTTCTTTGCAGTGATTGGTCAAAGAATGCAACATCTTAGGACCGCCCTTTTTACCAGGGTCTAGTCTCCATTTTGGAGCTTCATTCTGGCTATAGTCTTCCAACGTGCTGGAGCTGTGCAAGGCTAACTGGGACAAATCATCCTCAAAACCAGGCCAATCTAAGCCTATCCAAATTAGATAAGTATTGAATTATACTGATCTGGAATAGGAAATCTAGTTAGAGGAGCAGGGTTATTCCATCGCTTCTAGAACTAATCTTTGCTGTAAAGATAGGGAAGGAAAGAGTTTCTCCTTCTAATATAGACAGCGTGATTAGGGTATAGTGGTTCTATAATCACCTTTGCCTTCTGGAACCAGGGATAATTCTGCAACTAAAACCTATGGAAATTTGTTTCATTTTCTGCAACTTTAAGATCTGTGCCAGGTTTACAACCTTGTATGAATAAACATCCTTTTTTGAAGTTATCCAGACTCAGTCGTTCAATATCTATAGGACAGCTTATAGGGATTTGCAGTTCGCCCGGATAAAGGACAGCACGTTTCAGTTTTATAGTTTTTTATTGTCCGGCGGACGGCACAAGGAGCATCAATAGAATCGCCTTTGCCTCTTCCTTTTTTTAGTCCCAATGATAAATCAGTACTAGCTGCTCCTCCTTCAGACAGAGACCTGCCAACTCTTGTAACTGGAGATGACTGGGTTAGTTTTGATTCTCCCTTCATCCATTTTATCTCATTTCAGACTCGGCGTGGCCTATTGTCGGAAGTGTTGCTGCCGCTGTTGCTGTGGGCCTCGTGGTAGTATCTGGGCTCATCTTCTACACCAGTAAGTGAAATGTCTGGATGCATTTTGTGGGCCGGGTTTGGAGAGGGGCTGGGGCCTCGAGGAGCCCCTCCATGGGAAGAATTCAAAGAAAACATCTGGATTTTTGTGCTGCCCATAAATGCCGCCCTATGATCTCAGGCATAAGCCTCCTTCATTCCAAAAGGGAGAAAAGAATTAAAATATTTTGTCAGATTAGAGAGTTTGGGCATGTTGGATGCCTTTTTGTCATGGGTGCAACCCCTTTCCCTTAGACATATTAGGTCCGTTGACAGGAAGCTTCCCACCAGTGTGGAAATCACCCATCAGACAAATGCCAAAGTCTTATTTATCCCAGCAGGCTGAAAGCCAAACATAGAATCATAGAATCATAGAATAGTAGAGTTGGAAGAGACCTCATGGGCCATCCAGTCCAACCCCCTGCCAAGAAGCAGGAAATCGCATTCAAAGCACCCCCGACAGATGGCCATCCAGCCTCTGCTTAAAAGCCTCCAAGGAAGGAGCCTCCACCACGGCCCCGGGGAGAGAGTTCCACTGTCGAACAGCCCTTCTCACAGTGAGGAAGTTCTTCCTGATGTTCAGGTGGAATCTCCTTTCCTGTAGTTTGAAGCCATTGTTCTGTGTCCTAGTCTGCAGGGCAGCAGAAAACAAGCTTGCTCCCTCCTCCCTATGACTTCCCCTCACGTATTTGTACATGGCTATCATGTCTCCTCTCAGCCTTCTCTTCTGCAGGCTAAACATGCCCAGCTCTTTAAGCCGCTCCTCATAGGGCTTGTTCTCCAGACCCTTAATCATTTTAGTCGCCCTCCTCTGGACGCTTTCCAGCTTGTCAACATCTCCCTTCATCTGTGGTGCCCAGAATTGGACGCAGTATTCCAGGTGTGGTCTGACCAAGGCAGAATAGAGGGGGAGCATGACTTCCCTGGATCTAGATGCTATTCCTCTATTGATGCAGGCCAGAATCCCATTGGCTTTTTTAGCTGCCGCATCACATTGTAGGCTATGTTTAACTTGTTGTCCACAAGGACTCCAAGGTCTTTTTTGCACACACTGCTGTCAAGCCAGGCATCCTCCATTCTGTATCTTTGATTTCCATTTTTTCTGCCGAAATGAAGTATCTTGCATTTATCCCTGTTGAACTTCATTTTGTTAGTTTCGGCCCATCTCTCTAGTCTGTCAAGATCGTTTTGAATTCTGCTCCTGTCTTCTGGAGTGTTAGCTCTCCCTCCCAGTTTTGTGTCGTCTGCAAACTTGATGATCGTGCCTTCTAACCCTTCGTCTAAGTCGTTAATAAAGATGTTGAACAGAACCGGGCCCAGGACGGAGCCCTGCGGCACTCCACTTGTCACTTCTTTCCATGATGAAGACGATGCATTGGTGAGCACCCTTTGGGTTCGTTCGCTTAGCCAATTGCAGATCCACCTAACCGTAGTTTTGTCTAGCCCACATTTTACTAGTTTATTTGCCAGAAGGTCGTGGGGGACTTTGTCGAAGGCCTTACTGAAATCCAGGTAGGCTACATCCACAGCATTCCCTGTATCGACCCAACTCGTAACTCTATCGAAAAAAGAGATCAGATTAGTCTGGCATGACTTGTTTTTGGTAAATCCGTGTTTACTATTAGCAATGACCACATTTGCTTCTAAGTGTTCGCAGACCACTTCCTTAATGATCTTTTCCAGAATCTTGCCTGGTATCGATGTGAGGCTGACCGGACGGTAATTGTTTGGGTCGTTCTTTTTTCCCTTCTTGAAGATAGGGACCACATTCGCCCTCCTCCAATCTGCTGGGACTTCTCCCGTTCTCCAAGAACTCTCGAAGATAATTGCCAGTGGTTCTGAAATAACTTCCGCTAATTCCTTCAATACTCTTGGATGTAGCTGATCTGGCCCTGGGGACTTGAATTCGTTTAGAGCGGCCAGGTGTTCCTGGACAACTTGTTTCCCTATTTGGGGTTGGATTTCCGCCAATCCTTCGTCCATTCCATGTTGCTGAGGTTGAAGATGGCTTTCTTTTTGTGAGAAGACCGAGGCAAAGAAGGCATTGAGCAGTTCTGCCTTTTCCCTGTCCCCTGTCGCCATCACCCCATCTTCTCCTTGCAGTGGCCCTATCGCCTCCTTTTTCTTCCTTTTTCTACCAACGTAAGCAAAAAAGCCTTTTTTGTTGTTTTTTATGTCCCTGGCAAGCCTAAGCTCATTTTGCACTTTAGCCTTGCAAACCTTTTCCCTACAGGTGTTGGCTATACGTTTGAATTCTTCTTTGGTGATTTCTCCCCTTTTCCACTTCTTGTGCATGTCACTTTTGAGCTTTAGCTCAGTTAGAAGTTCTTTGGACATCCATTCTGGCTTCTTTGCACTTGTCTTATTTTTCTTCTTTGTTGGCACTGTTTGCATTTGCGCCTTGAGTATTTCTCTTTTGAAAAACTCCCATCCATCCTTAACTCCCTTGTTTTTTAATATTGGCGTCCATGGAATGCCTCTCAGAAATTCCTTCATTTTTTGGAAGTCAGCCCTCTTAAAGTCCAGAATGCGTGTTTGACTTGTCTTAGTTTCAGCATTCCTTTGTATTGCAAACTCCAGGAGCACATGGTCACTTGCCCCTAAGGATCCAACCACTTCAACTGTATTGATCAGGTCTTCCACATTTGTTAAGATTAGATCAAGAGTTGCTGATCCTCTTGTTGCCTCTTCTACCTTCTGGACCATAAAAATGTCTGCAAGGCAAGTGAGGAATTTGTTGGACTTTGTACTCTTGGCTGAGTTTGTTTTCCAGCAGACATCGGGATAATTCTTTGTGCCTGTTTGGTCAGCTGTTGACAGAAGGCTTCATCAAGTCCTTCATCCTGACTCGGAGGTCTGTAGTAGACACCCACGACAAGATCTTTTTGAGTCCCGGTTCCCTTGATTCTTATCCAGATGCTTTCAAGCTGGTTTCCCGGATTACAGTCCTTCATTTCTTCTGCAATGTAACTGGTTTTGACATATAAAGCTACTCCCCTCCTCTCCCCTTTGTTCTATTTCTGTGAAAGAGGTTATAGTCCTCAATGGTTAAATTCCAGTGATGGGAGTCATCCCACCAGGTTTCTGTGATGCCTATGACATCGTATGTGTGGTGCTGTGCTAAGAGTTGGAGTTCGTCTTGCTTATTTCCCATGCTCTGAGCATTAGTGTAAAGACATGTAAGCCCCTGTGACCTCCCCTCGAGCTGTTTATTTGGGATTATTGTGCCCTCTGTACTTGGTCCTTGCTGTGTTTGTGCAGCCCTCTGTTTAGTCTTTTGGAGGTTCCCTGTGGTCGTGGGTAATATAGTGTTCGCCAGGCTGTTGTTCCCCTCCCCCAGTGGATCTAGTTTAAAGTGCGCCTGATGAGGTTTGTGAGTCTGTGTGCAAAAAGATGTTTTCCTACTTGTGTGAGATGCACCCCATCGCTTGCCAGTAGTCCATCCGCTTGGAAGAGTAGACCATGGTCAAGGAATCCAAAATGCTCCTCTTGGCACCATTTTCTGAGCCAGTTATTGACCTGTACTATTTTTCCGGCCCTTGTAGAGCCGTGTCCTACAACGGGGAGGAGGGATGAAAAGATCACATGTACATTATACAGTTTTAGCTTTGTTCCCAGAGCTCGAAAATCATTTGTGATCTTTTGAAAAGTATGCCTAGCGGTGTCATTGGTACCTACATGAATCAACATAAGGTGGGGAGGGTGATGGGGCTTTAGGAGCCTGCTGAGCCTCTGAGTGATATGGTGTATTTTTGCCCCCGGGAGGCAGCATGTTTCTCGAGCCATCCCATCCGGTCTGGAAATGATGGCTTCCGTTCCTCTAAGGAGGGAGTCACCTACTACCAAGACCTGTTTCCTTTGAGGATTGACAGGGTCCCTTTTGTGCAAGACAGTGTGTATGTCTCCTGAAGAGAGTTCCTGTTGAAGTTAATCATGTAGGTGTAAAGTGTTGTCATCCTCCTCAGCATCCCCAGTGCATTCATCAATGACAATCCATTGAGATACATCCGAGAGCCCATTACTCTCCCAAGGATGCTCCTGTTGCTCCTGGTCTACGATTGGGGATGGAGCATTTGCATGATTACATAAGTGTGAATGTGGTGATGCACTGTCCCCGTCAGGGCTATCCCCTGCCCATTGATCAAGGGTGGCCCACTGAGTGGTATCTAAGAAACTGTGGTCCTCCACAAGATGTGTTTCCTGATTGTATGTTAATGGTGTAAGACCAACAGTAAGGTCACAACAACTTCTGTGATAGAAGTCCAATATGATGATATGTAGTCTGTTCTCACTCAGAATAAAGTCTACAGCCACTTTACACACCTTTGCAGAAGCATACAAAAAGCTTGGCCTCTCATTGAAAATCAAGAAAACCAAAGTGCTCTTCCAGCAGTCGTCAGCCAATCCCTCTGCAATGCCAAAAATACAGCTTAACGGTTTAAAACTAGAAAATATTGAGCATTTCTGCTACCTTGACAGCCATCTCTCCACAAAAGTCAACATCGACACCGAAATACAACACCGTTTGAGCTCTGCAAATGCAGCTTTTTCTGAAATGAAGCAGAGAGTGTTTGAGGATTGGAACATATGTAGGGAGACCAAGATGCTTGTTTATAAAACTATCACTTTCCCAACTGTTCTATGCCTGTCAAATATGGCCCTTCTACAGACATCACACTTGACTTCTGGAATGATTCCATCAGTATCGTCTCAAAACATCCTGCAAATTTCTTGGGAAGATGAGTGGACAAAAGTGCTGGAAGAAGCAAAAACCACCAGCATTGAAGCCATGGTCCTCCTCCATCAACTTTGCTGGACTAGCCACATTGTCCAAATGCCTGATTACCGTCTCCCAAAGCAGTTACTTTACTCCCAACTCAAGAACGGAAAACGGAATATTAGTGGACAGGAAAAGAGATTTAAAGATGGGCTTAATCCAACCTTAAAAACTGTGGCATGGACACTGAGAACTGGGAAGCCCTGGCCCTTGAAGGCTCGAACTGGAGGTCAGCTGTGACTGACAGCTCTATAGATTTTGAAGAGGCACAAATTGAAGGCAAAGGGGAGAAACATATCAAGAGGAAGAAGGCATCTCAAACAAACCCTTGTCAGAACCGCCTTCCATCTGGAAATCTATGTCCTTATTGTGGAAAAAAGACCATCCAGATCTGGAACAGGTCATTTATGGACTCACTGTCAAGACTCTGCCCTTGGAAGACAATAAGACTTGGCCAAGAGTGATTACTTATGAGCAGTTCTCAACCTGTGGGTCCCCAGGTGTTTTGGCCTACAACTCCCAGAAATCCCAGCCAGTTTACCAGCTGTTAGGATTCTGGGAATTCTGGGAATTGAAGGCCAAAGCATCTGAGGACCCACAGGTTGAGCACTACTGGCTTATAGTAATAGTAATAATTAGGTCAATTTTCTTTTCAAAATAAGAAGTGATCCGAATAAAGTCCATTCTTGAGCCTGAAATGTGCTGGGAGAGGGACAATTGGGGAAACGTTCCCCATTCCCTAAAGCAGTGGTTCCCAACCTTTTTTTGACCAGGGACCACTTTGACCAGGGATCATTAGACCAGGGACCATTTTGACCATGGACCACTCTCCAACAGTAGTACCAAAAGGGTTACACAGCAGTTTTTGATCAACTTTAGATTTGGTTTGGTTATTTGGGGTGCTGATTCAGAATATGGCATTGGATAGACCACATCAGTTCTAGTTTCTGATACAGAACATATGCCACCCAGTAGTCGCTATCTCCTCACCCACAGAAAACCACATTTAATCATCTAGAGCTGATGTGGTCTATTCAATGCAATTTTCTGAATCAGCACCCCAAAGAACCCCAGGAACAGGCCTAAAAATGAAGACACCAAGGTGGCCCCGCTTCCAGGCGCCACATGGAACGGTTTCACTCAGGGGGAGGGAGGAGGAGGAGAATCGGCTTGCTTGCTACCGAAGAGGAAGGCCTTGCTCGGCGGCAAGCGAGCCCTCCAGGAAGGACTAGCTCTTCTCGAGAGATCTTGCAAGGTCTCGCAAGGTCTCCTAAGAAGAGCCTGGCCTTCCTCGTTCTGCCATTTGGCAAGCAATGGTCCCCACCGCCGGCGTTTCGCGAGGTCTCCCAAGAAGAGCTAGGCCTTCCTAGAGCCCGGCCTTCCTCGTTCTGCCGTTGGGCGAACGATGGTCCCCGGCGCTGGTGGTGGTGGTGGTGGCGGCGGGGACCATTGCTCACCAAACGGCAGAGCGAGGAAGGCCAGGCTCCAGGAAGGCCAGGCTCTACTCGGGAGACCCCGCAAGACCTCGCAAGACCTCATGAGGTCTCCCTAGAAGAGCTAGGCCTTCCTGGAGCCTGGCCTTCCTCGTTCGGCCATTCTCCAGCTCTCAGCCTCAGGTATTGGTTTGTGGGGGGGGGGTGCCAAATTTGGGGGGGGGAGATTTAGTTTGCCTACCCCTCAAAATTACCTAAGGCCATAACCTTGGCACTATAAGAGGGTTTCGTGAGACCAGTCACTCTTGTTGCAATGAGGTAGTAACGGTGAAGCTGTGGGCCATATTTTACTTCTTGGGGACCACAGGTTGGGAACCACTGTCCTAAAGGGTATTTGGGGTCATTTTTTGTCACCTGGGGAAGTCTGGGACCCACAAAAGTGGCCTTTGGGTCTCTTTCCCACCCTTGATTTAAGAGTTGGATCCCCTCCCTTGGTTCAAAGGATAGGAACAGTATGTTTCTGAGGAGGCCCCTTTCACATCTGACTTTGCTTCTCTTTCCAGACAAACCCAGTGTGGCGCCTTCTGAGCAGCCTGCAGATGAAACGGCGATGGAGTGACGGAAATCTGATTTCAGCCAAAGAAACATGGAAGGAAAGGAGGAAATCCAAGGATTTGGCTCAAGAACTGGAAGGAGGGAAAGAAGAGAAATATTTGCCCTGTTCTTGAAACAGAGGGACATTTGCAGCAGACTCCTTTTAGGACCTGCGTTGGGACTTGGCCTTCAATTCTGGAGGTGGCTCAAGTTTTGGGTGACACCCAATGCTTTTGGATGCTTAAAACAAACAGAAAAAGAACAATTGACAAGCTCCATGGAAGGACCTCTTCCAAATTGGCCGAGTGGACATTAAGATGACAAGTGAGATAGATTATAAATGAGGATTGAAATGATGCACACTGGGAATTCCACCTTCTCTCTACCATGTTGGGGAATGGGGATGACTGTCCAAGGAAGAGATTGTGGGAGAAGGAGGAAAGGTCCACCCAGTCTGCAGACTCCAATGAAAATAGGCAAAGCCCACTCACCCCTTGTACATAATAAGAAAAAGATTGTAAATAAAACTTGGACTATAACAGTGACCTTTTGCAAATCTATGGGATGGCTATATGTGGAAATCCCAGGTGTTGCTCCTGCCAGGAAAGAGCAAGGCAGGAAATGGTGCAAAACAAGGGCAAGCAAAGGATTGAATCTCGTGTAAGGAAAGGTTGCAGTGTTGTTGGCGGTTTCGCAAACAATACAAGATGTGAACAGTTACCCATGTGTTTTGGACTTCAATTCCTACAATTCCTAACAGCTGGTAGGCTGTTAGGAATTGTGTGAGTTGAAGTCCAAAAGAGCTGGAAGGCCGAAGTTTGCCCATGCCTGCTATAGACTAATGGATAAGTCTAGACATTTCAGCCAAAAAAATCAAGCCAAAAAAACTAGGTTGGTTTATGTATGAGTCAGTGTGAGTACGGCCATGTTTCATTGCACAATAACACACTAACATAATAGTCAACTCCCATTTTGGAGGCCCAACTCCTCACCCTTCCTCATGTCATAGGTTGTGTTAAAAACTAAAACAACTCTCCTCCTTTTCCCCTTTAAAGACAGTTAGAACAAATGGGGAGTCTTCTGTGTTTTCGAAGGCTTTCATGGCTGGAATCACAGGGTTGTTGTGTGGTTTCCAGGCTATCTGGCCATGTCCCAGAAGCGTTCTCTCCTGACGTTTTGCCCATATCTATGGCAGGCATCCTCAGTGGTTGTGCAGTCTGTTGGAAAACTATGCAAGTGGAGTTTATATCTGTGGAATGATGTCCAGGGTGGGAGAAAGAACTTTTGTCTGTTGGAGGCAAGCGTGAATGTTGCAATTAATCACTTTGATTAGCTTTTATGGCCTTGCCGGCTACATGTCCTGGTTTTCTTCCTGCCTGGAGGAATCCTTTGTTAGGAGGTGTTAGCTCCCCCTGATTGATTCATGTCTGGAATTCCTCTGTTTTCAGAGTGTTGTTCTTTATTTACTGTCATGATTTTAGAGTTTTTTTTAATACTGGTAGCTAGATTTTGTTCATTTTCATGATTTCCTCTTTTCTGTTGAAATTGCTTGTGGATTTCAATGGCTTCTCTGTGTAGCCTGACATGATAGTTGTGAGAGTGGTCCAGCATTTCTATGTTCTCAAATAATATACTCTTTCCAGGTTGGTTCCTCAGGTGCTCTGCTATGGCTGACTTCTCTGGCTTAGTGAGTCTGCAGTGCCTTTCATGTCTTCTCTTCCTCCTCTTCGACTCTGGGTAAAGTCAGCTTAAAAAAACAAACAAACTGGAAACTGGGAAACACAAGGCACTGGATTTATTTAATCATATAATGGCAAGGTTTAATTTGAGAGGTGATTTATTTTCACCAGTATATTTGGTGACCGATAAATGGCTAGCCAAGAAGACCTCCATCTGCAGGCTACACAAACATCTTCATAGTTGTATTGTCAAAGGATATGAGAGGCAAAGATGGACTTTGGCCACATCATGAGGAGACAGGACAGCTTGGAGAAGAGAACGATGCTGGGGAAAATGGAAGGAAAAAGGAAGAGGGGCCGACCAAGGGCAAGATGGATGCAATGTATCCTTGAAGGGACTGGCTTGACCTTGGAGGAGATGCAGGTGGCCACGTCTGACAGGGAGCTCTGGCCTGGGCTGGTCCAGGGGGTCATGAAGACTGAACAAATAAACAAGAAATTGTGAAAGGCTTTCATGGTTTTAATCCCTGGATTATTGTGTGGTTTCCATATGGCATTTTCATCTAACATTTCACCTGCATCTGTGGCTGACATCTTCAGAGGAAATTCATCTTCATAGTTATGAATGTATTTGGTCCAAAATTCAAGGCTCATGTTTTTTTTCAGGAATTTAGAGAGGAATGGGATGACCACCGTCTAGTGACCTCGTCTAGTACTGCAGCCTATAAGTGTAGGTACACAAATGACAACACATTTTGAAAGCATTTTTGAAACATTTTTCTTTTACTTTGCACAATGTTGCCAGGCTTCTGTGATTTTAGTGATAGGACAGATACAGGCAACATCAATGTCATATCTATAGACAGGTAGCCTATCAAGGCAATTGCATCATTTGGCTGCACTTTCATGTTGGAAAGCACATTAAAACAGCTTTAGGGATTCTTTATAACTTGTACTTTTTTCTCTGTAAAATTCATGAAAGTCTTAATTATCTTTGTTGCATCAATCTCATTGCCTTCACATATCTCTGCTCTGTAGAATGGGTGCCTCTGAAAGGATCTGAGCAAGATTGACATTAGGGATGTGATTCGTTTCTGAGCCATATAACCCAGAATATCAAGGCACAAAATCCCACAATATCTGCTCTGAATTGGGTTATTTGAGGGCCCTTCCACACAGCCATATAACCCAGAATATCAAGGCACAAAATCCCATATACTCCAGACAATCAGTCCAGCTGTAAATGTCACGGTTGCAGTGCCTGCAGAGAGAAAGCAAAAGGTAGCATCATACTCAGGGTGCATCTTCACTGGCTCTTTATGCCAAAGAGAGGATCAAATCAATTCTGTGGCTGTTGCATGATGCACAGAGCTATTTTGGCATAAAGTGGCCTTGAACTGCATTATGTGATTTCAGCTTGTGCCAGAACCATGGGTTCGGAGACCGGCATGTCTAGTGTTCCAGATGGCTAAATAAAACAGATGGACTGAAGGCAAAATCAGAGGTTTTATTCTCAGTTGCCAAAAATGATGTCAACAGAAACAGCATTCCAAAGAGATGACATCCATCATTGCAAACATTCTGAAATATTTCTAGCACTTAGACAGCATTTGAAATGAAGGACTTCTGTTGCCCTGACTGCCCAAACTGTAGTTTGAAAGAGGTCCGATATGGTTCCCGTCTATTCAATCCTGGGATTTGTAGTTTGGAGAACCCCTAGAACACCCTGGCAAATATGAATAAATATCTCATGAAAAATCCAAGGATTTTTGAGGTTTGAGGTGTTATAACTGTGTGGGACTGACTGTGCACGGAACACACCTATTGGCCAGGGAGGAAGGGAAATGATGGCGAGATAGTTGCCAGGCAACCAGATAACAAAGTTTGTAGTATAAACACAGACCAAAGAAATAAAACAGAAACCACATTCAATACTCAATGGCTTTCCTGTTGGCTAGCAGTCAACGCATTACTTCACCTTGCCATCCCTTTCACTGCTATGACTCATTGCTATGGAACAGTGGGAGTTGCAGTTTGATGAGGCACCACCACCATTTGGAAAAGCAGACCTTGGGAAACTACAACTCGTATAATTCATAGAATTTGGGCCATGTCAGATAATGCGTTGAACTTCATTAATTCTACAGTGTGGATTGTTTGTTCTTATATTCTTCATTAAGAACTGGATTAAAAGCATTGGACGTTAGAAATCTCCTTCCTGCAATATTTTCCCTTCTGTCTCCTAAGGAGACCTAGATTTTCTTTCGAGGAGACTTGGTGTAATGAAGTATGAATTTTGGTTTACAAATGTTATATTAAATTATAGGTATATGTTTGGAATGGGTAAGTATTAGAGTTACCAGTGCATGGGGGATGGTAGCCAGCTCAGCATTCTGAGGCAGGTTGCCATAAAAACGTAGCTGCTCCTGTAGAAATGTAACTATTTCGAAGCTAGCAAGAAAGGGGCGGAGCTAGCTGGATGAAAAAGGAGGGCATGTTTTAAAAAGAGTTCAGTCTGTGTTCAGGAGAAATCACAGGGAAAGACTGGTTCTGAGGTGGTTAGAACCAGGGAAGTTTAAATCGCAATCTGTGCTCTGATGAGACACAGGGAAGATTGATTCCAGGTTGATGGGATCAAGGAAACTCAATTGTTCATTTTGAGTCGGTTTTAAATAAGTTTGGTGACTTATTTAATGTAGTCTGTGTCCTGGAAAGGCACAGAGAATCTGTGATAGTATATCACAGGGGTGACTGTGGTTTGAAGTCACTGGATAGTCCAAGTTTCAGACTTTGGGAACCAATCCCAGCTGGACTCACAGAGATCCATTGAAGTAACAGTTAGAAAGGAGCAGAGGAATAGTTTTTAACTACTTTAAGTAAAAGAAGTGATACTTTAGAGAGTTTGATTCATCTCATTCTAGTATTGTAACTGTTAATAAGAATACCTCTAAGTGAAACATCTTTTGTAACCACCAAGCTTGTGCCCGAATAAACTTGTTATTGTTCTTTTAACATCCAAGCCTCTGTCGCGTATATTCTAAACCAAGTTACGCTATCCTTTAAAGTAAAAGTAAACATCTCCCTGAGTCTTTGGTGGTCGCGCATTGCTGAAATAGGAGGCACCTCCTTTCCAATTGGTGGTTGCATCTTTACAAACTGGTGGCAGTCGTTAATAGTTCTTTACAAATTCTTTACAAATTGGTGGCAGTGGTGGGATAAAAAGATACCCCCTGCCTGAAAGAGCCTTAGTCATTATTAGTCTTTTACACTTGGGTTTAAGGGAAGGTCTTAAGAAACCCCCCTTCCTGGGTTCCTTTCCTTTCTGTGTTTCAAGGAGACCTAGATTTAAAGATTTAACAAACCACGCTTCTTGAGATCCTGTCCTTTCTTTCTTTCAAGGAGACTTGGGTTTGAGGGAAGGTTTTAAGGGCCAGCTGTGGCGCAGCTGGCTAGTAACCAGCTGCAATAAATCACTACTGACCGAGAGGTCATGAGTTCGAAGCCTGGGTCAGGTTAAGTCTCTAACCATTAAATAGCTCAGCTTGCTGTTGACCTATGCAGTCCAAAAGACAGTTGCATCTGTTAAGTAGGAAATTTAGGTACGCTTTATGCTCCATGCAGTCATGCCGGCCACATGACCTTGGAGGTGTGGGAGTTACAGTCCAAACAACTGAAGGGCCGAAGTTTGCCCCATGCCTGCCATAGATAGTTGAGCAAATAGTTTTCATGGTTGCCCCTCACTGTTAGGAATTGTGGGAGTTGAAGTCCAAAACAACCGGAGGGCAGAAGTTTGCCTATGCCTGCTGTAAAGTAAACAAATGCAACTTGGCAGCACTTTTAACTGCCATGTCTCAATGCTATAAAATCCTGGGAGGTTCAGAAAGTCTTTGGGCCGGTGACTCCCTTCCTCAAACCCAGGTATCGGAAGCAACCAATCAGGAGGCAATACCTCAGCCCTCTTCAGGAGCACTCGAAGAGCTCCTTCAACCCCCTTCCGAACCCCCTGCCTGCCCCGAGTCCCGGCTTATGGTGCTGAGGAGTCAGGCGAGGACTTGGGGCTGCTGCAGGAAGTGCCACAGGTTGAAGGGGCTGCCCGCCTTGGCCGCTCCATAGGCGCCCCCATCACCCTGGCGCCTGCTTTCTACGCTGCCACCCTCAATTCCTCACCAGTGCTGGGAGCAAGCTGCGGCCGCCACGCCCAAACTCCTCCTCCTCAGGCCATGCCCCCAGGGAGGAGACTTCAACTCCCAACAGCCTCACTGCTTTGGCTGATGATTGGGGTTGGTGGGAACTGGAGTCCAAAACACCTGGGTCATCACCAAAGCTTGGGAAGCAGTTGAAGGAAGTGACTCTGTGCCTCTGCTTTAAAGTGAAGGCACCTCGGCCGCGGAGACAGGAAGGCCACACCTCGGTGGAGGTGCCTCAATGGCGCCCCCTAGGCGCCCCCCTAGAGGATGGCACCTTAAGCAACCTCATACTTCGCCTAATGGTTGAACCACCCCTGATTCTACAGTATCAGTGCAGCCTCAGTCTACAAAACCCTATGCTACCAACTGTGATCTTCCAGGATGACCCATTGCTGTCAATGGGTTGGATTGAAAACAAATCTTTCGGCTTTCTGGATCCAAAATGGATTTCTGTCCTCTCGAATTCGGGTGGCTCCCGAAAAACAGATAGGGGTCCCCACTGAAATCTGGGACACCCAAATTGGTTGCAGTTTACCCTAGATACTACCCCTTCATTATATATGACTCATCTGCTGCCTGTGCTTTTTGGAGATTGAACCAGGATGAAGAGTCCAGCTCAACCTTTTCCAAGAAATTAGGCATGAAAGAATAGGAAGCCCTTTCCATCCGGGTCAAAGTATTATTTGTGTTACGTTAACCGTTGGCATTAATGATGAGTTGGTTATGATAATAAGCTATAAAAGAATGCTACCATAAATGTAATGACTGGCATCTTGTTAAAACATTTACAAGATCGTAAAACAGACTTATGACCTCTTAACTATTGGAATTGATATTTGTGTTATTTATGTTTATGACATTTGCTATCTGTGACTTACAGTAAATGTAATAAAAGTATAATAACGTTGAAGCTATAAAGGGGGCTGCGGAGAGACACGCAGCGCAGTCTTCGAACTTTCCTTCAGGGTGGATGGATAGTTGTGCAGCTGGAGAGATGAGGATGGAGGTGCTGGAGGAGCGCTACTCGGCCTCGGAGCTGCATCGCCTGCGGGCAGAGGCGGAGGGGCTGCGGGAGAGGCTGGCGGAGATCCAGGGCCAGTGGGAGGACGCGGCCAGAGAAGGCGAAGAGGAAGGGGGGGGCTGGCAAGG
Source organism: Anolis carolinensis (assembly GCF_035594765.1). NCBI lineage: Eukaryota > Metazoa > Chordata > Lepidosauria > Squamata > Anolidae > Anolis > Anolis carolinensis. Next base: position 5,259,555 of record NC_085842.1, read on the forward strand.
CGAGGAGGCCCAGATGACACTCCTGGAGAAGGGCCTGGCACTGATGGAGAGGGTCCAGGCCCTGTGGGAGAGGAGGAGAGCAAGGGGAGGAGAGCCTCCAGGCCCGGCTCCTGAGGAGACCTCTCCCGGCGAAGAAGGAAGGATGGAGCAGGCAGGAGGAGAGCTGGAGGCGGAGGAAGAGGAGGAAGACCATGGGGACCAAGAGAGCGACAGTGAGGGAGGTGACACCCAGGAAGAGGATGGAGACAGTGGTGTAAACAGTGGAGGTGGGCATCATGATGGAGATGAGGATCAGGAGGACGTTGAAGATGAAGACAAAAGTGCCATCTGTGATGTTTTGTTGGAAAGGTTAGACAGTCTGGAACAAGAGGTGGACACAGTGCAGGATCCCTCGCAGGAGAAGACGGACGCCTTGAGGAAGGAGGCAGAAATTTTGAGGAGTGACTACCAAGATAGAAGTCTAGACATGGAAAAGGTCCTAAAGGAGAAGGTGATGGACGTGTGGTCAGTCCTATGGCTTAACTCATTACAGGCCGTGAGTGCCCTTCAGGAAGTCTTGAGTCAATTCTCAGCAGTGGACATGACTGCATTGAAAGCGGAATCTGACTCCTTAGAGGGCTTCCTGAAGGCTGCCCAGAGCAAAGAAACATTGGTAAAGCTGTCCAATTTTTATTGCTCACTGGATGCTCTCTGGAAGTCCCCTCTGCTGAAGACAGACCCTACATGTAATGGCCCACTGAGGGAAAGGGGTGCCATTAAAGGAGAAATGGACTCCTGGTGCTCTGGTCTGCTGCGTGTCCTACTGAAGGAGGGTCAGGAGATGACAAATGCCCTGCAGGAGAAGGTGGACACTGTGCAGGGTATCTCTCCAGAGCAGAAAGGTGAATTGAGGGCAAAGATGGACGCTCTCCAGAAACAAATGGGTCTCCTGTGGAAAGTCCCCCTCAAGAAGATAACAATCTTGCTGGCAATGGCATATAAGCTGGCCTGTAAATTGCGGTCAGGCCCCACAAAGGAAGAGACCACCATCTGGAAGAAAGCATGTGGTCTTGCAGTCACTCTAAAGGTTGACCTGAAGGATGTCCAGCAGGAAGACGGGAATCTTCTGTGGGGGAAAGCGAATGCCTTGCAGGCCACCCTTTATGATATCCCTGTGGAGAAACTGGTGGTGCTGAAGAAGAAAGTGAAGGTGTGTATCAGGAAGATGGATGAGTTGCAGGATACAATATGGGAGCCCTTGGAGGAAGAGCTGAAATTCCTGAAGGAGAAATTGCATTCCCTGAAGGATTCCTCACAGAAGGAGCTGGACGAGCAACAAAAAGAGCTGGATGATTTACAAGACAACCTGGATGTACTGCAGCTATTTCAAATTTACCCACTAAAGGGAACAGTGAAAGCCCTGCAAAAGAGGACAAATGTCCTGCGGAAGAAGATGAATGCCCCCCAGAATGCGGGTGCCCCCCTTGAAGAAGGTGATGAAGCCATGCAAGGGGACAAAACAGGATTCCCAGAGACGTTGAACGCTCAAGATACAGGTATGTTTCCCTAGAAGACTTTCCCATTCCCTGGTTCTTATTAGAGTTGGAAGTGCGTGGAGCCTAAATATTTTTTTGCAGAAGCCTAAATAGACAAGGTTGTCGGTCTGTAAGAAGAAATCCAAAGTCTGCAGCTGGATGATATTTTAAGTTTGGGGACCAGCATTCTTTTCAAACATTTCAGGAAGTGGTGGGGAAATGGATTTTTGGTAATGATCTGGATGTATGGCCTATTCTCTAATGTGATGGCGCCTGTATCCTCTAATGTTTTGCTCCCAAATTTAAAATGAAACATTTCCCCAATTTGTGCAAGGGCAGATTGTGGGAGGAGCCAAAAGTACCCTTGTTAGGGAAAGCAATAATACTACTACAGTAGAGTCTCACTTATCCAAGCTAAACGGGCCAGCAGAAGCTTGGATAAGCGAATATCTTGGATAATAAAGAGGGATTAAGGAAAAGCCTATTAAACATCAAATTAGGTCATGATTTTACAAATTAAGCACCAAAACATCATGTTATACAACACATTTGACAGAAAAAGTAGTTCAATACGCAGTAATGTTATGTTGTAATTACTGTATTTACGAATTTAGCACCAAAATATCATGATATATTGAAAACATTTGACTACAAAAATGGCTTGGATTATCCAGAAGCTTGGATAAGCGAGGCTTGGATAAGTGAGACTCTACTGTACTACTACTACTACTACTACTACTAATAATAATAATAATAATAATAATTTTTTATACCCCCCTCCATCTCCCTGAAGGGACTCGGGGCGGCTTACATGGGGCCAAGCCCGTATAAAACAGCAAATGAAAATAAAATAACATCAAAAAATACAAACACATAGTAAAAGCATAAAATGATAATCATAGTAAAACTGTGGATTTGGCGCCCAAGTAGAGGGGGTAAAACAGACTGGGCAAAGTGCAACGAGTGAATATTGTAACACGAGGAGGTAGTTGATTAAGTGCTACCGTCAATGGGAGAGCAACTTGGGGTGGGTGAAACAGGCTTAAGGTCTTAACTTCTTCTTCATTAACTTTGGCTCGCAAAGTTTTTACTTTGCCAGAACAATTTCTTTTTTAAAAATAGCCTTTCCGGGTCCTTCCCTTCCTTCTATGATATGTCTGTGCCTTGTGTTGCATGGGAAAGCCAGAAGAGAAGGATTATTATTATTATTAACATTATCATTATGCCATATCTCAATGCTGTGCAGTCCTGGGAGTTATAGTTTCCCAAGGTCCATACCCTTCTCTGGATGCATCTGCACTGGAGAATAAATGCAGCCAGGACCCATATTATTATTATTATTATTATTATTATTATTATTATTATTATTATTATTATTATTATTATTATTATCAACACAACGACGTTGTATGGCACAGCAAACAAGATAGATATGCTGGATTTCGTTTCGCAAAACCACAAGTCGAACACTTCCCATTATTATTATTATTATTATTATTATTATTATTATTATTATTATTATTATTATTATTATTATTATTATTATGACATGTCTCTATACTATGGGGTCCTGAGAGCTATAGTTTCCCAAGGTCCATACCCTTATCTGGATGCATCTGCACTGGAAAATAAATGCAGTTAGAAACCATTTTAAATGCCATCATCATCATCTTCTTATTCTTATTCTTATTATTACATGTCTCTATACTAAGGTGTCCTGAGAGCTATAGTTTCCCAAGGTCCATACCCTTATCTGGATGCATCTGCACTGGAAAATAAATGCAGTTGGAAACCATTTTAAATGCCTTCTTCTTCTTCTTCTTCTTCTTCTTCTTCTTCTTCTTCTTCTTCTTATTATTATTATTATTATTATTATTATTATTATTATTACATGTCTCTATACTAAGGTGTCCTGAGAGCTATAGTTTCCCAAGGTTCATACCCTTATCTGGATGCATCTGAACAGGAAAATAAATGCAGTTGGAAACCATTTTAAATGCCATCATCATCATCTTATTATTATTATTATTATTATTATTATTATTATTACATGTCTCTATACTAAGGTGTCCTGAGAGCTATAGTTTCCCAAGGTCCATACCCTTATCTGGATGCATCTGCACTGGAAAATAAATGCAGTTGGAAACCATTTTAAATGCCATCATCATCATCATCATCATCTTCTTCTTCTTCTTCTTCTTCTTCTTCTTCTTCTTATTATTATTATTATTATTATTATTATTATTATTATTATTACATGTCTCTATACTAAGGTGTTCTGAGAGCTATAGTTTCCCAAGGTTCATACCCTTATCTGGATGCATCTGAACGGGAAAATAAATGCAGTTGGAAACCATTTTAAATGCCATCATCATCATCATCATCATCTCCTCCTCCTCCTCCTCCTCCTCCTCCTCCTCCTCCTCCTCCTCCTCCTTCTTCTTCTGCCATATCTCCATGGAAAACATCCATTTCATTAAAAAAGGAGTAAGACTGAGCTCTTTTCTGCCGCACACTTCCCTGCCTAATGTGATGAAGTGGTTGGTTGATTTTCCAGACTGCTTTCCTCCTTTGTTCATTACCCGTTGTTTTCTAATCCCGGTTCTAGATCTTACTGATAGATTAAAATCAACAGAGCTGCAGGAGGGGAGGACAGAGGGAGGGAGTAAAGCATCCCCAGGTGTTTTGGCCTACAACTCCCAGAAATCCCAGCCAGTTTACCAGCTGTTAGGATTTCTAGGAGTTGAAGGCCAAAACATCTGGGGACCCACAGGTTGAGGACCACTGCCTTTAAAGCAAGTCACTCCTCTGTAAGTCCCTAAACTTCTGAATAGTTTTCACCCCAATACTCCTGAAATGCCCACCAGTTAAATGAGAGTTACTTAGCTTTGAAAACACCTAAATTCTGCAATCATTTATTAAAGATTAGCTGTAGGGAAAATAAATATGAATTAATCACTTGAAAGTACAGTACAACCTCCGTAGTATATGTTCTTGAATTTACCATGGAAACAGAAGACCATAGAAAATAGTGAAACCTACTGAAATAAATTACCATGGAAGACCTAGACCTTTGAGGTTTTCTCTCTAGGAATGTGGTAGGTCAGCGTTTCTCAACCTGGGGGTTGGGACCCCTGGGGGAGTCATGAGGGGGGTGCCAGAGGGGTCACCAAGTTTGCAGGTAGTGTGCCAAGTTTGGTGCAGATCCATTGCAGGCTAGGTTCAGAGTGCTCTTTGATTGTAGGTGAACTATAAATCCCAGCTACTACAACTTCCAAATGTCTAGGTCTATTTTCCCCAAACTCCACCAGTGTTCACATTTGGGCATATTGAGTATTTACGCCAAGTTTGGTCCAGATCCATCATTGTTTGAGTCCACAGAGCTCTCTGGATGTAGGTGAACTACAACTCTAAAATGGAAGGTCAATGCCCACCAAACGCTTCCAGTATTTTCTGTTGGTCATGGGAGTTTGTGTGCCAAGACTGGTTCAGATCCATCGTTGGTGGAGTTCAGAATGCTCTTTGATTGTAGGCTAACTATAAATCCCAGCAACTACAACTCCCAAATGACAAAATCAACCCTGCCCCCAACCCCACTAGTATTCAGATTTGGGCATATTTGGTATTTGTTCCAAATTTGGTCCTGCGGAGATGTTGAGATGTTTTTATTAAATAAACATTATTATGTTATAATCGCTGCCACCAAATTATAAAGATGTTTTTATTTAAACTCTGCCACCAGTTATTAAAGATGTTTATAATGTGGCCACCAGATGTAAAGGGGATTATCAACGCTTGCCACCACTATGGGAAGATGTAGACACTAGCTACTCAGAGAGGAGACCTTTTAAATTTTGTTTTTCTTCTTTCTTCTTGTTTGCTTTTGATGGTAATATATGTGACAGAAGCTGAGATATTTAAAAGAACAATAACACGTTTATTCAGGCACAAAGCTTAATGGTTACAGTAACTTTCTCGTTAGAGGCACTTTAGTTAACAGTTGGAAAGCTAGAATGAGGTGTTTCAAATTCCTTAAAATGTCACTTCTTTCTCTACTGCTCTAAACTGCAGTCACCCTGTGAATTACAATCACAGATTATCTGTTCCTTAACAGGAGACAGACTACTTTAAAATAAGTCACCAAACCTATTTTAAACTGACTCAAAAATAAGCAATTGAGCCTCCCCGATTCCTTCAACTGAGGATCAGTCTTCCCTGTACCTCATCAGGACACAGACTAACTGCTACTTTTTCAAACCTGCACTTCTCTACCAAAATGGCAGTTGGCTCTGCCCACTTCTCCATGGTAACCAACTCATGAGTGCAGAGATGTAATAACTGAAATATTGACCCTTTTAAAACACGATTAAACATGACATCTGTAAACTAAAAAAAAATCACACTTCATTACAGGTCCAGAGAATGAAAATACATCCTGCATATCAGATATTTACATTATGATTCATAACAGTAGCAAAATTACAGTTATGAAGTAGCAACAAAAATAATTTTATGGTGGGGGGGGGGTCAACTCAACATGAGGAACTGTATTAAGGATTCGCGGCATTAGGAAGGTTGAGAACCACTGTGCTAGGTCCTCCATAACATCTCTGTGAAAACTCCTGAAGAAGCAACTCATAGAATCACCTGGAAGACCAAGGACATGCCTAGAGTGGAGATATTGTGTTGGATGTTGGTAGATGAAGCCCAAATACCAGCCACATGGGTATAGGGTTTATCCTGTACTGTTAACAAGCCAGTTTTTCCTTTATCCCTCAAGACTGAATGCCTAAGATAGTGCTATGGGATATCTTTTGCCTCCTTTGACACCTTGTGTACTTGTGAGGAACTCTACTCAGTGAGAGCAATGGATCTGGGGAAGTCTTTTGGCCAGATGATATTTAGTTATCAAACCACTGTGTTTGCTAGTTGTTCTGCTGCCTAATACCTCTAAGAATTTAAAAGGGCTTGTGGGCTCTTTTGTGGAAGTCTCATGTGTTGTGTTTTCCTCCAAATCAGGCTGTGCTCCCCATTCTGCATCTCAGAAGAGACCTCCTTGTGAACTTCAGGCGGCAGATGATCCAAGCAAAGCTTTTCAAGAGACAACGTGTGTGGAAGGTTCTGGGGAGAGTCTTGCTGGCTGTGAACCGGCTCTGACGGAAGGAGCGGGTTCAGAACCTCCCCATAAAAAACAGAGAATGAATCCCACCGGTGGGACCCAATAGCCATCTTTAACCCAGGAACTGTTTGCTGTTCTCCAAAAGCACGTTTTCCTTACTATAAACCAAAGTATGGAGAAACTGAGCAACATGGTGAGCGGATTGCATGGCACTGCCTTAAAGGATACAGAAGAAGCAAAAGCCCTGACTGCTGCTTTGGAAAAAGCTCTGGCACTTTTGAGGTTCCTCCTTGAGAATGCCTGATATGAATCTGGGGTGAATAATAATAATAGTAATACAGTAGAGTCTCACTTATCCAACCTTCACTTATCCAACATTCTCTATTATCCAACACAGTCTGCCTTTTAGTAGTCAATGTTTTTGTAGTCAATGTTTTCAATACATTGCGATGTTTTGGTGCTAATTTCATCAATACAGTAATTACTACATAACGTTACCAAATATTGAACTGCTTTTTCTGTCGATTTGTTGTAAAACGTGATGTTTTCGTGCTTAATTTGTAAAAACATAACATAATTTGACCTTTAATAGGCTTGTCCTTAATCCCTCCTTATTATCTAACGTTCTGCCACCCCGTTTATGTTGGATACGCGAGACTCTACCGTAATAATAATAATAATAATAATAATAATAATAATAATAATAATAATAATAATAATAATCAACTTTATTTCTACCCCGCCACGACCTCCCATAAGGCAGCTTACAAAATAGCACACAAAGGTTCCATACATAAAATACATCATACAGTAAAGTCTCGCTTATCCAACATTCGCTTATCCAACATTCTGTATTATCCAACGCAGTTTGCCTTTTAGTAGTCAATGTTTTTGCAGTCAATTTTTCAATACATTATGAAGTTTTGGTGCTAAATTTGTAAATACAGTACTTACTACATCATGTTTTACAACAAATGGACAGAAAAGGCAGTTCAATACACAGTAATTACTACATAGTAATTACTGTGTATTGAACTGCCTTTTCGGTCTATTTGTTGTAAAACATGATGTTTTGGTGCTTAATTTGTAAAATCATAATATAATTTGATGTTTAATAGGCTTTTCCTTAATCCCTCCTTATTATCCAACATTTTAGCTTATCCAACATTCTGCCAGCCCGTTTATGTTGGATAAGTGAGATTCTACTGTACATAAAATAAAATACATCAGCATGAAAACAGTAATAACATTACATAAACCAGGTATATAAATTGGATAAAACAACCTCTATTAAAATAGAATCAATCAAAAGATCAATGCAATCAATATATCAATATAAATGGGTTTGGAGATAGGGTTGTGTACCTAACAAAGAAATCTAGAGACACGAAATTAGGAAAGGAATTTGTCTCTACTGATACTGCACAGCATGAGCCTTGTATGCACTAGTGATATGTTCAAAAATGCCAGTGTAGAAAAAATAAACCTTATTTCTTTTGGCCATGAACATACCATAGAACTGCACAAAGAGGCCCTAGAGAAGCCCACAAACCCTTTTGCATATACAGTTCTGTTTATAAATTCTGACTATATTAAATGATATCAGGGATGCCATTCTTAGCAAAAGAATCCTGCCTGGAGCTCAGGAGAGAATGGTTGCTGGTCAGAAATTAGAGCACTGGGCTACGTGGACCAAACATTGTAGAGTCCATTCAGCTACATAGCTTAGCCCTGTGGTTTATTTATTTATTTACAGTATTTATATTCCGCCCTTCTTTCTCACCCTGAAGGGGACTCAGGGCGGATTACAATGCACATAGATATGGCAAACATTCAATGCCATCAGACAAACAACATAAATTGTTGTGTTGTAAATTAGTTAAATTAGTCTCCCGCATAAAGTGTATCTAAATTTCCTAGTTGACAGATACAACTGTCTTTCGGGCTGCTTAGGTAAACAGCAAGCAGAGCTATTCAATGGTCAGGGCTTAACCTTTAAACCATTAAACTTATGACCTCTCTGTCAGTAGTGATTTATTGCAGCTGGTTACTAGCCAGCTGTGCCACAGCCCGGCCCACAGTGGTTCTCAACCTGTGGGTCCCCAGATGTTTTGGCCTTCAACTTCCAAAAATACTAACAGTTGGTAAACTGGCTGGGATTTCTGGGAGTTGCAGGCCAAAACACCTGGTGACCCACAGGTTAGAACCACTGGCTTAGCCTTTTGCTTATTCATTTGCAAAAACAGTTTTCTGTCTTTTCACCAGTTGAATATAATCACTCCTTTTTAAATATTTGTATCTTCCAATCCATTATTTCTTAATTGAATCATATCAATGATATTTCATAAAAAAGAAAGCTTTTCTTGCTCTGACCAAGTCATTAATGGATTCAGGGTTTATTTCTCAAGTGGAAAGCCCCAGGTAATGGCATGCACCCATCTTTTTGGGGGTGAGGGCATTTCACTCATAGACTCACAAAGACAATCCTATTCCTTTGTTATTGTTTTTGAGTCTGTATTTTGTTCATTCAGGTTGTCTCTCACCAGGAAACAGTTTGTTGAAATTAACCTGAAATTGCTCATTTTAAAATATTCTCATATCGGAGTTCAATTACTAGATCTTTATAGAAGGTACTCAAGCAATTACAGTAGAGTCTCACTAATCCAAGCTAAACGGGCCGGCAGAAGCTTGGATAAGCGAATATCTTGGATTATAAGGACTGATCAAGGAAAAGCCTATTAAACATCAAATTAGGTTATGATATTACAAATTAAGCACAAAAACTTCATGTTATACAACAAATTTGACAGAAAAAGTAGTTCAATATGCAGTAATGTTATGTTGTAATTACTGTATTTACGAATTTAGCACCAAAATATCACGATATATTGGAAACATTGACTACAAAAATGGCTTGGATTATCCAGAGGCTTGGATAAGCGAGGCTTGGATTAGTGAGACTCTACTGTACCTTTATGCTACTTTTGTATATATTTTTAGAGAAAATTTGAACAGAACTTTATAGGGTATCATCTATTTTTAGCACTCTGAATGAATAGCAGAAGTTAATTCCTTTTTTAAATGGTCTACTTCATATTTCTATCTTCTTATTTTGTTGGAAAATGCAAGTCTTCTCCATCAGGTGCTTTAGTTGGGATATGAAATGAAATGCTAACAATGCTGTGAATCTTGGGGTTGTTGTGTGTTTTCACCCTGTTGTTCCATAATTTTAGAAGCCTTATGCCCCAGCCAAGCAGAATAGAAGAATACTATTGTTTCAGGTTGGGTTCGTTCAACTTTTGGTAGAAAAAAAAAACTCTGTAAGGAAATCTGTGGCTCCATTGTTCTATATTAATTATAAAATAAATGTATGATTGCAAATATCCATATATATGTCTCTGTATGTGCTTTTCAACTTACAAGCTGTTGCTCATCTGATTTTTTGATTCAACATGTGAGCCAGATCCAAGTTATGAACCCATTCCAAAAAGGTGGCTGTGTTGGGAGACTCAAACAGGGCCAAGCTTTCAGGGAGGGATTTAGGACTGGCTAAAGCCCCTGTACTCTGTGGGGTCTTGGCAAATGGGTTTAATTTGTTCTGTGTGTGCTGGTACAGCTGTACCAGAAGCTCCGGCTTTATTTTCTTGCTGCAAATGTTTGCAATCATAGGACAGGCCACCTGTCAATCATCATTAAGTTTGGTTCCGCCCCTTCTTCAGGGCTCTGGGAGGGAAGGAGCCATTTTTTAAGTCTGTCTCTCTTAAGGAAGCTAAGCTATAGGGCGTAGACCAGCTCGTCCCATAGAAAAGCTTCATATCTCAATAACATCTGGGGACACAGAACATCAGAGAAATCAGAAACAGGAATTCCAGGGGAAAAGGTCCCAAAAGCTCTGGCTGAGAGCTTACAGCCTCTCAGCCTCACAGCTCCTGAGAGAAACAGCCCTAAGCTTCCAAAGAAACCTCAGAGAGAGAACAGCATCACAGATCCACGGAACCCCAGCTGAAACATCTGCAAGCCTTGGTTGGTAGGTCCACTCAATACCCAGACGAATTTGGAATCGGTAGTGGGTCCCACATCAACTAGGCCCATTTAATAGACAGCCTGGGAGAGGTTATAAGAGGGTTTTCAGTTATCCAAACCAATCGCCTGTCCCCTGGGGACAAGACTGAAAGGGCCAACAGTTTATTAAGGAAACCTTGAAGTGTTATTTGACTCCTTGAAGATTTATTATTTGTTCATCAATAAAGACTTTGTTATCTCATTAAAGACTCAAAGGATCATCCTTTTCAGGAAAATCTTCAACAACCTCTCTTTCGAGGCACCCTGGCTTCCCGCTGGGCATAAAGTATACGTCCTATACAAAGACAATAGTTACAGGCCCAGCGCATGACAGAACACTGTGACCAAGCTCCGAAAGAGATTAATAGCATTTCAATGCTATTTGCTCTGGCATACGAGCAAACTGAGTTACGAGCTTGGTTATAGAATAAATTAAACTCGTATGTCAAGGTATCACTGTACATAGAAAAGAAAAACATGCCAATTGTTTCTCAATTATGGTATTTCACAAGGCAATTTCTATCTCTTTTTTATTGTGCAGTGAAAAAACCATGTCCCCTTTCAGCTACATGGTCTACCTTGCCCGTGTGCCCACCTGCTCGCCTCCTTCTTGCTATGGCACTTCACTCAGCTGAGTCCAAAAGCACTAGGTTGAAGAGAGCCAGCATTGTCACTCTTTTCAATGCCTCACTTTCAGACTCAGTGGAGTGAAGTCCTGTAACTGAAAGGGGAGTGGACAGGTGTGGGTGGGTGACGTGACTCAGTTGCATTAAATGCCCTTGCTGAAAGAGGGTGGATGGGTGAGCAAGCGAAGCAGGGACAAACTTTGGTGGTGAGATGCATCATATGCATCATAGACAAAAGCAAAAATACTGATTTGGGGACCCAGAAAGAGGGGTACGACTATTACGCAGTGGCACCTATTATGCAGTGGAATATGGTTACTTTTAATTTAAAGACATTTGAATTCCATTTTGGAGAGAATGGTGGGATATAAGTGAGATAAATAAATGAAATAACTTTTGTGTTTATACTTTTAATGTTATATAAATGCAGTAAAGAAATAAAAAATGCAAATAAAAAAGCAAAACATAACTTACAACAAAGATCGATCTATCGATTGCATTTGTATGCTGCCTTTCTCCAAGATTGGGACTTGGCGAGGCTTCCAAAACAAAACAAATGAGTGTTATGTTTGGTCTTGCATCAAATCTCCAAGATTCCTCATGATGCATGTAGTACATGCAAACACAAGTATTCCAACTTGTGAAAATATCCCTTGCAGCAAGGGGCAAACCAAGAATGGGCAACTTGGAAGTCCCTAAATAGACTGAGAAGCGGAGTGGGCAGATCAAAAGACAACCTGGCAAGATGGCACTACCTGGAGGAATCTTCCACCTTGTGTGACTGTGGAGCTGAACAAACAACTCCTCATATGTATGCTTGCCCACAATGTCCTGCCTCTTGTACAGAGGAGGAGTTGTTTAAAGCTATGGACAATGCGGTTGCTGTTGCCCGCTTTTGGTCCAAAACAATTTAGCTGTTTGTGATTCCTTTATTTTATCACTTTTAAACTTGTTTATTATGCAATGCTTTTGACACGAAATAAATAAACCCACATCTATGGCAGGCATCCTCAGAGGTTGTGAGGTGACTGCCATCTAGAGACCTCATGTAATACTGCAACATATAGGCGCATTTACACACACGACAACACATTTTGAAAGCATATTTGAAATGGTTCCTTTACTATGCACAGTACGTAGCCAGGCTTCTGTGATTTTACTGGCAGGACAGATGCAGACACACAAAAATGTCATATCTATATATCAAAGACAGGCAGCCAATCAAGGCAATTGCATGAGTTGACTGCACTTCCATGTTGGGAAGCACATTAAAGCAGCTTTTGAAATTCTTTATAACTTGTACTTTTTTTTCTTTCTCTGCAAAATCATGAAAGTCTTGATTATCTTCGTTGCATCAGTCTCATTTCCTTCACATATCTCTGCTCTGTAAAACGGGTACCTGTGAAAGGATCTGAGCAAACAAGAGAAACAGAGAAAGATTGACATTAGGGATGAAATTAGTTTCTGAGCTGGATCGAGAGTTACTTTTGCTCACTTTTGTTCACTTGCTCTTATTTTAAAATGCATGTCTGTGTATAAAAAATAGACTTGGAGGACCTAAAATATGGCAAACTGCCCTCTCTACTCATAGGCAGTATTTGGAGTGTTGCACCCCTAGGCTGTGTAGGCACCTTAAAACCACACTGGAGCCCCAGAATATAAGTAAACAAGCTGTTTATTGATGGTTATAAGTAAGCACAAGCAAATAAAGTTCAGAATCAATAAAATGGGTTTAAATCCACAAGGGTAGTGTGCTTAAAAATCCTAAAGCAAGAGTCTAGGAAAGTCATTCAAAGAACATAGTCCAAACCAGATATCAAACACAGTTCCACGAAAAACATCAGGAATAGTCCAAACAAGATTCAATTTCAAGGCATGGAACAAACTGGAACCACAGGAAACAAGACTAGAATGCAGCATCAAAAGTAATCCAAGGTAACAGAAATCCAAATGGCAAAGTTACTAGAACATTCAACTGGATTCAAAGGCAAAACAAGGATGGAACTTGAGCAAAATCCGTGGCTGCAAGAATATAGGAACACAGAGCAAAGCTCTTTCTCTCTTGAATTGCAATGTTGACACCTCTGCCATAGCAGAGAGGGACCAGGCATTTAAGGAAAATTCAAGGTCTTCCTTTCATGAGAAAACTCTTTCTTTCAGTCATGAGAAAACTATTCATTAGCGCTGCTTCAAAAGCAGTTGTTTACTTTTCCATAAACATTCTATTTCCTTCCTTTAGTGAGTTATCACCTCCCTCCTGTCAAATACATTATCCTCCTCTAAACGAGAATGTCCATCTGACACCTAGTGAACTGGCCTTGGCAGCAGAGAAGAATGTGGTTCAGAATGCCTGCTTGCAACCATTCTGTCTCTGGTCCCAGAATCCACTGGAACAGATGCTTGCTGCATCTCAGGCCCAAACCCAGAGTCCTCTGGCAAAGCTGGCTGCATCTCAGGCCCAAAGTGTGGCTGCATGTCAGGCCCAAACCCAAAGTCTTCTGGCAAAGCAGGTGCAGGGACAATTACAGGCTGAATGGGCCCCATCTCAGGCTCAGCTACAACATGGAAGCACATCATCATCATCATCATCATCATCATCATCATCATCATCATCACAGGGGCATGTGTTCAGGGCTGCGGCCCTCCCAGACTTTCCTACTGGGGTTTTTAATCATTCACAAACTTTGTAAGTTTTTTTCATTTAAGCAAATGAACTTGCAAAACCCAAGTCACCCCTTGATGGTTCCTTCTGTCAGAGTAATGCACGCAGCGTAGCAGCAGATGAATGACGTCAGTGGAGCGCAGAACAAAGGAACGTCAGAGACGATGTTAAAAAGTATTTACAAAGTTTTACTGAACAAAACAAACAGACTTGCAGACAATGGACATAAGACTTTCAATCTAGACAAACAGCACAGATCTTCTCAGTAGGCAGAAACAGAACTCATCTGATGCAATCAGCTATATACAAACACACTTGTAGTCTGGACACTCCTCTCTGTGTTCCAGCCACACATCCAAGGTCAATACAGCTTCTTACCAAATTAACTCTTTACACACTATAGCATTTCCTGGATGATGCAATACACGCTAGACACAAATTTCATTTAAACACTACTAATACACAAATCCCACATTAACACCTTCCCAGGATAATTCTACTTCTAAAGTGTTCCTTACAGAATCTTAGGAATGATTTGGGATAATAACTCACCATTCCTTTCCCGCTTCAGGTGTATTTTCTTCTTCTCCTGACCGACAACGTAAACAATAACGATGGCGGCGATGGCTACAATGCCAAGGACAATGAGACCCTGGAAAGCCATGGTTGCAGGACCTGCAGAGAGAAAGCAAAAGGCAGCATCATTCTCAGGGTGCATCTTCACTGGCTCTTTATGTCGAAGGAGGAATCAAATCAGCTCTGTGGCGGTTGCATGATGCACAGAGCTGACATGGTGTAACCTAGCCTTGAACCACATTAAAAAATCATAGAATTGGAAAAAAAAAAAACCCCAAGAGCATCAAGTCCAACCCCATGCTATGTGGGAACACACATTTAAGGTTGGGACAAGGGCCGGGCTGTGGCGCAGGCTGGTTAGTAGCCAACTGCAGTAAATCACTATGATCCAGAGGTCATGAGTTCAAGGCCAGCCCATGTTGGAGTGAGCAACCGACAATTAAAATAAAAAATAGCCCTGCTGGTTGTTGACCTAAGCAACCCGAAAGATAGTTGCATCTATCAAGTAGGAAATTTAGGTACCACTTATGTGGGGAGGCTAATTTAACTAATTTATGACACCAGAAAAATCATCCAGCAGCATTTGAGGAAGTATCCAAGGACTCGGCATCACAGTGGATGATGAAGCAGCTGCTCCCCCTGTGGCCGGAATTGAGCATCCCCTCAGGAAGCTGGAAGCTGGAGAAGGTTAAATTGCCTCTATGTCTCTGTCTCTATGTTCATATGGCATTGAATGTTTGCCACGTACGTGATCCACCCTGAATCCCCTTCGGGGTGAGAAGGGCAGAATATAAATACTGTAAATAAATAAAAAATATATAAACACACAATTAAAACACCCCTGACAGATGACCATCCAGCCTCCAGAGAATGAGACGCCCAGGCAGCATATTCCACTGTGAAACTGTTCTTACTGTCAGAAGGTTCTTCCTAATGTTCAGGTGAAATCTCTTTTCTTGCCATTTGAACCCATGACTCCATGTCCTAAGACTTTATAAATCTCTCCAAAAGTTTCAAATGCTTGTGAATGTCCATACTGTAATATGGTCTAATATGGTTCTCATCTATTCAATCCTGGGATTTGTAGTTTGGGGAACCACTAGAATATCCTAGCATATATTAGTAAACATCTCATGAAACTACTCATCCGATAATTGCATAGGATTGAGCCAAATAGGTTTGAAGTGTTATGAATGTGTAGTGTGGACTGACAGTGAATGGAACATCCTTGTTGGCCAGGGAGGAAGGGAAAGGATGGCAAGATACAGACAACAAGATACAGACAACAAAGTCTGTAATATAAACACATACCAAAGAAATAAAACAAAACCTGCATTCAATAGTCAATGCTCTTCCTGTTGGCCGGCAGTCAACAAATTAATTCATCTTGACACCTCTCTTACTGCCATAGCTTATTGCTATAGGATAGTGGATGTTGTAATTTGATGAGGCACCACCACAATTTGGAAAAAAAAAAACAGGCTAAAGACCCTGTGATTCCATAGGCTTGGGCAATGTCAGATAATGTGTCAAACTTCATAATTCTAAAGTGTAGATGCATCCTGAGAGAATATAGGTTTTTGTAGATGAAGGCTGCACCTATACAGTAGAATTAATACAATTTGATACCTCTTGAACTGCCATGGCTCAATGTTATAGAATAGTGGCAGTTGTATTTTAGTGAGGCACCAGTGTGTGTGTGTGTGTGTGTGTGTATAGTAGGCTTGCTCAAAGAATTCGATTTCCCCGTTTGTCTTTACTAATTCGTTAGTTTTGTAACTTGTGAAGCAATATTCGACCTAGATTGTCCAGTCGTGTGGATCCCGCGGTTTCGAACCGCGATAGGCCCTTTTTCTAATGTCGTCGTATTTTTCGTTAGGAAAACAAACTTTTGCAAATCACCCAAACTTGTTTCAGTGCACTGGGGCAACCTAGTTTGTTGTTTCCACCTTGTGGCCAATCAGAGAGTACGTTTAACTCAGGGGAGGGGCTTGTACGTCCTGAATGAAAATAGCCAGCAGGGAGCCTCGTGGCTCATTTGCACCGGGGACCTGGAGTGGAGGGTGGGAGTGAGATTTCAGGCAGGCAGGCAGGCAAGATTGCATTGCTGCGTCACAGCTTCCTTGGCTGAGCTAAAGATTAGAAGACCGGGAGAAAAGGGTGGGTGGGTGAGGAAAACTGTTGGGTGTTTGTGGAGGGTGTTTTTCCAAAGGGCCTGTGGGCTTTTTTCCCCACCAGCTTGGCATTTGCCATTTGCCCAGCACTGCAGCCCTGCAACTTTTCTGCTGCGCCATATTGCCTGGTGCGGGGTGGGCTTTTTTCTTTCGGACAAAGAGGAGTTCAGCAGCTTTTTGGGCGTTTGATTAGGAAACTTTTCTTTGCATAGGCATTAAAGTGAGTTGCAAATAGAAGAAATCAAATTTACCAATTTTCATTTTGCAAAGTCTGGCAAAACTCCCCATAATCCACCGAAAAACAACTTGGGGAAAAGGGAGGGTGTATTGTTTTTCCCTTTCCTTTCTCTGAGCTGCTCAATTTGGGCTCGCAGCAAATCTCTTTCCCCTATCAACCCTAGCAAAGTCTGGCCAAAGGTTGCAAGTCCCATCATCCTCCACAATACAACTTGGTTTGGGCAAAAGGGAGGGTGTATTTCTTTTTCCCTCTTTCCTTTCTCTGAGCTGCTCATAGGGCTGGCAGCAGAGACTCTCTTTCCCGATCAACGCTAGCAAAGTCTGGCAAAAGGTTGCAAGTCCCATAATTCTCCGCAATACCACTTGGCTTGGGCAAAAGGGAGGGTGCATTTGTTTTTCCCTCTTTCCTTTCTCCGAGCTGCTCATAGGGCTGGCAGCAGAGACTCTCTTTCCCTATCAACGCTAGCAAAGTCTGGCAAAAGGTTGCAAGTCCCATAATCCTCCGCAATACCACTTGGCTTGGGCAAAAGGGAGGGTGCATTTGTTTTTCCCTCTTTCCTTTCTCCGAGCTGCTCATAGGGCTGGCAGCAGAGACTCTCTTTCCCTATCAACGCTAGCAAAGTCTGGCAAAAGGTTGCAAGTCCCATAATCCTCTGCAATACCACTTGGCTTGGGCAAAAGGGAGGGTGTATTTGTTTTTCCCTCTTTCCTTTCTCTGAGCTGCTCAATTTGGGCTTGCTGCAAATCTTTTTCTCCTATCAACCCTTGCAAAGTCTGGAAAATACAGGTATACCCTTTTTTAAGTATAACAATAAGAACAACAGTAATAGAAGGGTTTGCGGTATTTCGACCCAGAACACATTGCCAAACAAGAAACAACACATCTTTCCCCCCAGTAACGCAATACCTTCTTCCCTTCTGAAAGCTGAAAACACTCCCGTTATCATGAAGCGTTCAGCTGAACGCGGGTCTGGTGGAGCAAGTCCTGCTAGTGGTCAAGCAACAGCCCGGACACTGTGGGGGGCCAAAAAAGTTAGGGTGGGTCCCATCCGTCTGGAACGCAGAACGATGGGAGTGGGTGGACTTGATGATGAAGCTGGCTGTTCGACTGTTGAAAGTTCACAGCCCTCCACCCGGAGCCAGTTGTCGGTTGGAGCTGAGACAAGTGGACGAACAATGGAACATGGAGGTGTTGCCGTCCTGGAAGTACAGGTGGTGGATAGTGAGGATCATGTTAACCCCACCCCTCCACCCTCAACTGACAGTGAGGAGGAGGTAGAGGAGGTAGTACCATCAAATCATAGACTTTCTCATGCCGGCGTTATGGTGCCCACGACTCCTACCTCCCTGGGCGTTGGCACAGTGGCTATGGGGAGGCCAAGGTCATATATTTGGGACCATTTTAATGTCCACACTCAGCGTGCCACTTTGGCAGTTTGTAGACACTGTGGGGCAAATATCAGCAGAGGCAGAGACCCGAGACATCTTGCGACCTCGGGGTTGAGCTCTCACATGAAGCGGCACCATCCCTCGATATCGGTAGGAGGGGGAGCTGCAAGCCCTTGCAGTGGCAGCATTAGCACACAAAGTTCTCCTGGTGTAGAAGGTGGAAGGCAGACACAGTCCACCTTGGAGGGATTGGGGCCTGCCATTAGCCAGGAAGAGAACGGGGGAAACATTACCCACACCCCACCAGATAACCCAAAGTGTGGGAGAGATGATGGCCCTTGATCACCATCCCTTCCGCATGGTTGAACAAGATGGCTTCGTTTGCCTTATGAAACGCCTGTGCCCCTGCTACAAAATCCCCTCCTGTCACACCTTTTCCCGAAAAGTTATTCCCGGATTGTACGAGGGCTGCAAGGAATGCATTATCCAGATGTTGCGTAGCGCCATGGGAGGACACATCCATTTTACCTCTGATATTTGGTCAAGCTTGGGAGGAGGCCATTCCTACCTCTCTCTCACGGCACATTGGTGGGAGAAGGAAGGCAGTATGGATACATCCCATCGTTGGGCACTCCTCGCTTTGGAGGTAGTTGATCATGATCACAAGGCAGAGACCATCTGCAGCTATCTGGAAAACATGATGGGGAGTGGATGCGGTGCAGGCCAGAAGAAATGAGGTGGGGGTTCATGGTGACTGACGCTGGTAAAAATATGATCAAAGCGGTTGAAAGTGCAGGGTTTTTGAATGTCACCTGCATGGCCCACTTGCTTCACAATACCATCAAGGAAGGTTTAAAGAGCCCGGAAGAGCAGCCGGCCAGCACCGCAAACATCGCCCTGCTGATCGAGCGCTGTAGAAAGATCGCGGGCTACTTCCACAGGAGCATCAAGGCAGCCCGGCAGCTGAGAGACAGGCAGAGCCTTGAAGGGTTCCCGCAGCACAAGCTGCTCCAGGACGTCTCTACCCGGTGGAATTCAACCTATAAGATGCTCGAACGCATGGTCGAGCAGAAGAAGGCGGTACACGGCATCTCCCTTACATTGGTTGCGCCTGTTAGCAAGCTTGTTCCAAATAAGCAAGAGTGGGACACCATCTCCCAGCTGGTAGACGTCCTAAAGCCATTCAAACATGCCACAGAGACCCTTTCGGAATCAAAAGCCCTTCTTAGCCAGGCAGTGCCCATGGTCTTGGGGCTAAGGAGGCACCTAGAAAGGCTTGGGGCCGGTCGAACACTGGACTCCCTGGCTGGACCGCTGACACCGCCGGTCCAGGAGGTGGTGAGGAGGTTGTCCTTTGCTGTACGGAAACGCCTAGAGCCACTTCTTTCCAGCAAGGTCCATATGCTGGCGGCCTTGTGTGATCCACGGCTAAAGTACACCGTCTGCCCAAAAGACTTTACCGTATGGAAGGCCCAACTAGTTAACCTTGTGAGGGAGGTCTTTGCTGCCAGGGTGGGGGAAACGGGCACAGTGGCCCCTCTACCGGAAATGCCTGCCACCCCCAGCACTAGCGCTAGTGGCAAGAGTGATAGTCCCGGGGAGCCGGCAGGGGGTTGCCGTAGGGTTACGGATCTCCAGCCGCGACCAGGAAACGCTTTCTTTGCAGAGACGGTGGCCATACTAGCCCGCTCGGAAGATTCCTCTTTGCTGGCTTCTGCGCAAAAGGTAGACTCGGCCGAATGCTCGGTCAACAGGTACTTTGAGGAGCCTCCTGAGATAATTTCTTGTGATCCATTGGCCTATTGGGCTTCACGTGATCACATGTGGCCGGATCTGTCGCACGTAGCCCGTCAGTTTCTCAGCTGTCCGCCCACCAGCGTGCAGAGCGAAAGGGTCTTCAGCCTATCGGGAGATGTAGTCACGCCCACCGCAGCTTGCTGGACCCTCAAACAATTGAGAAACTGGTCTTCCTGAAGGCTAACCTTCCCGTGTTGAATTTCCCCAATTTGGATTTTGACACTGACGCCTCCTAGAACAACAGTACTCCTCCTTTAAGCTGCTCTGCTTCTGATTAACTTTGGCTATTTTGGGGGGGGGGGGGGTTGCCCCTTTGGCCTATGTCCAACAACTCTCTCCTCTATCCTCCTATGCTTTCCTTCCTCTCATCCCTTCTGTTCTCGTCTTAATCATCACACACCGTTGCCCACTTTCGTTTTTGGGTAATAATGATTCTGGCTGGGAAGAAGGATATTCAGGGGGAACTTAGTCTATAAAAGCCAAGGTAGGAAATGCATCCGCTTTGGATTCAGAACGGATTAAATTCAAATCTCTACCCTTTTTTTGCAAAAAATGTTTCGGGAAAGAGCCATGATTGTAAGGTCTTCTCCAGATCCTCGCAGTTACTGTACAGAAAGAACATTGTTATAATCGATGTGGATCCTTCGGTAAGACATTCGGTAAAGGAATACGGTAGAGTCTCACTTTACAGAGATAACGGTCCATCAGAATCTTTGTCGAGGTGAGATTGATGAGAAGCTAGCATCCAATTTGAAAATCATGATTTTACGAATGATAAACGAAAAGATGATGTATTGCTACTTCTTGGTAGAAAAAAAGGAGTTCAATAACACGCACCGATGTAAAGTTGTTTTTAAACAGTAGCACCGCAATATCACGACATATTGAAAACATTTGCAACAGGTAATGGCTTTGATAAAGTATCACTGAGTCTTGGATGATGGAGACCATAGCACTGTTGGGTTGCATCTCTACCTCAAAGTCAACAATGGACTACCTCAAAATCAACAACGGACTACCTCGCCTTGATAACTCGGAAGTGTCTGAGATTGTGACACTCCAAACAACCTTTTCTTTGGGTCAATCGAGCAGCATTATCCTATCCATCGACTTGGGGATGGTGAAGATTTAGCATTGAGTGAAGCAGTAGGAGATGTCAAAAAACATAAAAGTTTGTGGAAGCGACGCAAAGGGGAGGAAAGGTAAAGCAAACAAGAGAAATTGCGAGGTCAGGGGCCCCATTTTTTTCTGCATTCCTGGTCGCGATGGGCAATAAACTGTCTGCTAAGGCCTTGGAGTGCTGGAGTTGTTTTTTGTCTGGCAGTAAAGCCTCTTCGGTTTAATCGAGTGGCGGTATAATCATTTTTCTTTCCCACGTAGGGGTGGGATGACACTTGGGCTTTAATGACAGCCGTTACGGAGACCTTCCGGTAGTGCGGGGCTTCTCTGAGAGAAGTAACATGACAGAATTTCGCCGCAGCGCAGAGGCTAAGATCACAAAAGCAGAAAACTTTGTGGGTGGGCCGGGCCGGTCTCTCAGGGATGCGTGCCGGCCAACTGTGGCTGGCGCAGGGTGGGGTCTTTGCTGCTGAGATAGACATAGAGGTTCGGATCATCTCGGAGGGAAGTTACATGACAGAATTTGCCGCAGGGCAGAGGCTAAGGTCGCAAAAGCAGAAAACTTTGTGGGTGGGCCGGGCCGGTCTCTCAGGGATGCGTGCCGGCCAACTGTGGGCGGCGCAGGGTGGGGTCTTTGCTGCTGAGATAGACATAGAGGTTCGGATCCCCACGGGGATTTTTTCTTTCTGCTTTTTGCTGCCTCTTGGCCAACGTGGTCGAGTTTCCCGTGAAGCATCTTGCTTCTCTCCCAGCTGTCCTTCCGTACATATTTGTGCTATTTTCCCCAGATCCTTCCTTTAGAGCGGGGTCCTCTTGTTTTTTCTCTCTCTCTCTCTGCGGGATGCATGCCGGCCAGCTATGGCCGGCGTGGGGTGGGGTCTTTGCTGCTGAGATAGACATAGAGGTTCGGATCCCCACGGGGATTTTTTCTTTCTGCTTTTTGCTGCCTCTTGGCCAACGTGGTCGAGTTTTCTGCGATGCATCTCGCTTCTCTCCCAGCTGGCCTTCCGTACATATTTGGGCAATTTTTCCCAGATCTTTCCTTTGGAGCGGGGTCCTCTTGTTTTCTCTCTCTCTCTCTGCGGGATGCGTGCCAGCCAACTGTGGCCGGCGCAGGGTGAGGTCTTTACTGCTGGTTCTTATCTCCCCGGGGATTTTTTCTTTCTGCTTTTTTGCTGCCTCTTGGCCAATTGTGTCGAGTTTCCCTCAATGCATCTCACTTCTCTCCCAGCTGTCCTTCCGTACATAATATTTGTGCTATTTTCCCCAGATCCTTCCTTTAGAGCGGGGTCCTCTTGTTTTCTCTCTCTCTCTCTGCGGGATGCGTGCCGGCCAACTATGCCGGCAGGGTGGGGTCTTTGCTGCTGAGATAGACATAGAGGTTCGGATCCCCACGGGGATTTTTTCTTTCTGCTTTTTGCTGCCTCTTGGCCAATTGTGTCGAGTTTCCCGTGATGCATCTCGCTTCTCTCCCAGCTGTCCTTCTGTTCAAGGCTGCAAAACGGTTGCAGTCCTACCTTCCCCTCCCCCTGCCAGTGCTTTTAATGGATCCAAACCCCCATGTCTATCTCTGCAGCTAAGCCCCCGCCCTGCTGCTTTGGGGAAAGGGGCGGGGGTGGGAGCCGCCCCACAGTGGACGGCTCCCCAGGGGAGTGGGATCCAAGCCCCCATGTCTATCTCAGCAGTTAAGCCCCCACCCTTCTGCTTTGGGGAAAGGGGCGTGGGTGGGAGCTGCCCCACGGTGGCCGGCTCCCCAGGGGAGTGGGATCCAAGCCCCCATGTCTATCTCCGCAGTTAAGCCCCCGCCCTGCTGCTTTGGGGAAAGGGGCATAGGTGGGAGCCGCCCCACGGTGGCCGGCTCCCCGGGGAAGTGGGATCCAAGCCCCCATGTCTATCTCCGCAGTTAAGCCCACGTCCTGCTGCTTTGGGGAAAGGGGCGTGGGTGGGAGCCGCCCCACGGTGGCCGGCTCCCCAGGGGAGTGGGATCCAAGCCCCCATTTTGCCATCAGGTGATAAATCAAACCAACGTCGCACAAATCTTACATTTCTTGGGAGGGGGAGGGGCTTGACCACTGTGGTATAATGGCCTCCAATCCGGATGCCTGGGGAAAGTCATTGCGCATTGTGGCAGCACAATGTGTCTCTTGGCCACCAATGTCCTAACATTTTGACAGATTTACGGGCACTGAAACAATGTTACACAAGTAGAAGAAGGACTTTCACAGTGAAGGAACCCCTATTGAACAGGAAATAACAATTCAAAAGAAGGAACAGATTTTTGCAATTGTTAAATAAAGTTTTTTAATATGAACTATGAAATTGCTCAATAAATCTTAGGAAAGGGCAAACGCTCTGCAATTTGGCGAGCAAGCAGGGTGGATTGTGTTCTCGCACTGTACCAAATTTGATCAGTATAGCTGAAAAAATGAGTGCAGGAGAGCCCCATAAACCCCCCCCCCTTGGGCTGTTTTGGGCCACTGCGCATGCGCATCCGCCATTAACGAATTACTTTTGAAACTAATGAATTTTCGTTAATTTTGAATTTTTTTGTGGGCAAAATTCGGAAATGACTTCAGAAACGAAACGCTACCCCCCCCCCCTTTTGAAACGAGTTTAGAATCAATTTTTTCGTGGATCGCTCAAGCCTAATATATATATACTAGCTATGCCCGGCCACGCGTTGCTGTGGCAAAGTATGGTGGTATGGGAAATAAAGTATTGAAGAATTGGTGGTAGTCAAGGTAAAGGTTTTCCCCTGACATTAAGTTGAGTCCTGTCTGACTTTGGGGGTTGGTGCTCATCTCCATTTCTAAGCCAAAGAGCTGGCGTTATCCGTAGATTCCTCCAAGGTCATGTGGCCAGCATGACTGCATGGAGCACCGTTACCTTCCCGCCGGAGCAGTACCTATTCATCTACTCTCATTTGCATGTTTTTGACGTTCTGCCAGCCTGTTTATGTTGGATAAGTGAGACTCTACTGTATATTTATAATTTTATATTATGTGCTTAGAACTGGATTATATGAGGCCCCTTGTACAAAGCTGGATAAAATGCACACTGAAGTGGATTCTATGGCAGTGTGGAGTCAAGATAATGCAGTTCAAAGCAGATAATATGAGATTATAAATCGGTTATATAGGTATGTGGAAAGGCCTTGAGTTGACACTGCCATATAATCCAGTTCAAATCAGATAATCTGTATTTTATAGGCAGTGTGGAAGAGGCCTAAGTGAGACCTAACTCTGTCTGTCCCCTGGGCTGATTGGGTTGCTAGGAGACCAAGTGGGCGGAGCTTAGCCTTCTAACTGGCAGCAATTGGATAAAAACAATTATTCCTCTCCCTCTAATTAGGACTTTATTTTTCTTTTCTTTTTGTTGTATCAACCTAGAGGCGTGGATGAGGGGTTGTGCTGTCAATTTTTGAGGTTGTGGGGTGTTTAGTTTTGTTGTTTTGTTGGTCGCCGGGATTCCATCACTCTTTTATATATATAGATAGATAGAGAGAGAGAGAGAGACAGACAGATAGACAGAGAGCGCTAACATACAAGAGCCGTTAGGAAAAGCAGGCAACAAATTATATTATTGTTATTATTTTTATAACATACCATAAACTCTGTATTGACCTGATAATGAATATTAATATACAGCAGTTAAAAGCAAATTGAGACAAATGAAGACAAACATAATGTAATGTAAACCCTTTAAACTTAATGTAATGTTTCCTCAAAATTATTTTATTTTTTTATTTAAAGTTTTATTTTTTTCAATTTTGTTACCAGTTGCTTGAGAATTACAGTTGCTTGAGTTACTGTTAACTGGGACCCCTTCTACACTGCCATATAATTCAGTTCAAAGGAGATACAGTGTTCCCTCACTACTTTGCGGTTCACTTTTTGCAGATTCACTGTTTCGCAGTTTTCAATAAATTCTAAAAAAAAATTATAAATCATAAAAAATTACAATTTACAGCCTAAGGAAGGGAGGGAGGAAGCAGAAGCCGAAGGGAGAGAAAAGGAGCCCAAGCGGCAACGGGAGGAGAAGGAGGTGATTTATCAACACACGACCAGTTGATAAAGGCTTAAAATAGTGTATAACTACTAAAATAATGTATACATATTAAAATAAATATAGTGTCCCTACTTCACGGATTTTCACTTATTGCGGGAGAGCCTGGAATGTAACCCCTGCAATAAGTGAGGGAACACTGTAATCTGGATTTTATCTGGCAGTGTAGAAGGAGCCAAACTGTCTATTGTATTTATGTATTTTAAAAGTGTTATGTTTGTAGAAGCAGGAAGAAGCAGCCCAAAGTTTGGACGGCACCAAGTGATGCTGGTATTATTCTTCAATGACCTTCCATCCAAAGATTCACTAGGCCTGACCTTGCTCAGCTTCCGAAATCAGACAAGACAAGTGTCCATAGGATGGTTCACTTTCTTAGCTGATCTAAATATAAGCCCAAGAGGAGTGTTCCGTCCCCCAGGACGATGGTTTGCCTTACCTATTGGTCGTTTGTTTGTTTTCCCTCCTTTACATTTTGTTTGAGCCTCTGGCTGCAAAAGCCTAGGAAAAATGGCTTGGAATCTGCAAGAGCTGGCTGCAGTTTTCTTTGCAGTGATTGGTCAAAGAATGCAACATCTTAGGACCGCCCTTTTTACCAGGGTCTAGTCTCCATTTTGGAGCTTCATTCTGGCTATAGTCTTCCAACGTGCTGGAGCTGTGCAAGGCTAACTGGGACAAATCATCCTCAAAACCAGGCCAATCTAAGCCTATCCAAATTAGATAAGTATTGAATTATACTGATCTGGAATAGGAAATCTAGTTAGAGGAGCAGGGTTATTCCATCGCTTCTAGAACTAATCTTTGCTGTAAAGATAGGGAAGGAAAGAGTTTCTCCTTCTAATATAGACAGCGTGATTAGGGTATAGTGGTTCTATAATCACCTTTGCCTTCTGGAACCAGGGATAATTCTGCAACTAAAACCTATGGAAATTTGTTTCATTTTCTGCAACTTTAAGATCTGTGCCAGGTTTACAACCTTGTATGAATAAACATCCTTTTTTGAAGTTATCCAGACTCAGTCGTTCAATATCTATAGGACAGCTTATAGGGATTTGCAGTTCGCCCGGATAAAGGACAGCACGTTTCAGTTTTATAGTTTTTTATTGTCCGGCGGACGGCACAGTTTTGAGGACGATCAGCGGTTTTTCCGCTTCAGCTAGCTTGCACGGCCATAGAGACTTTGATTTTGTGGTCTGTTGCAGTGAAAGCTTGCTGCCAGGCCGAAAGGCAAGTGAGAGAGTGGGGCTCCATTTCTTCAGCCTCTGCAGTATCCTGCTCTTCAGCTTGCGTGTGTGCGCGTAGCCCTGCGGCTGTTTCTGCAATTGCACGGCTGTGCAAAACCCAGCAATCTACCCCGAGCTCCTTCGGTGGCAGGCATCGAGCCGCGGAGCTCCAGCAGTAGGTCCTGGGCTTACACGGAGGTGGTGAGTCCAGAAGCGCTCGGCCGGGACGGTCGCCTGGCGGTGGTGACCTGCCTCATTGTCCTGCGGTGGTGACCTGCCTCATCGTCCTGCGGTGGTGACCTGCCTCATCGTCCTGCGGTGGTGACCTGCCTCATCGACCTGCGGTGGTGACCTCCCTTCACAGCGGGGAGGAGGCGTCTTTTCTCTCCTCCTTTCCAAAGCCAGCCTCGGTGCTCCTTCGGCGGCAGGCCTCGAGCCGCAGAGCACGAGGTGCTTGAAAATTTGGCGAAGTCGCCATTTTGGCAGTTTACGTCACTCGGGCAAGGGAGGTATCAAGTGGCAAGTTGCTGTCAGTTGGCATTTTGCAGCTTGCCCACCAAAGTCTGGCGCCAAAGGTCACAATCTTTGTAAAGTATAGTTACTTAGTGATATATATTGCTATGGTTAAGTGCTGTGAATTGTATTATATATTGAATTTGCCTTTATTGTAAATTTACTTGCAGGTATATTGCATTTGCCTTTGTTGTAAATTTACTTGCTATTAAGAATACATAATGTCTATGCAATTTCAAGATGATGCAGATGGTATACCTCCTTCTGAGGCTGAAAGTAGGAATGAAAGGCCCCAAAGGATAAAGCACCCTTCAGCCAAGATGCTAGCCCATCTAATAGATGAAAAGGAGCTCCTCCATGTGAGGTTAGGTTCGGCATGGGAGCGAATTGTAACATTAATGGACAGAATTGAGAGCTTGGGTATTACAAGGGTGCCATCCATATTACAGACAGACCTTGAAGAGACCTTCGGTATTTGGAGGGGTTTGGTGTCTAAGATAGTCCAGGTCCTCGAGCGCATTAACGCCAAGGATTCAGAGTTAGAAATAGTGAGTGTCTTAGCTGACACTAATGAGAAAGAAAATAAGGTGAGGGCAATTCTAGATGCCTTGGAATTTAGTTCTCCATCTGTTAATCTAAGGTCTGAGCCAAAAGGAAATCAGTCTTCCTTATGCAGCCATGAGACCAATCTTTTAAAATCACCTGCTGTGGCACTTAGTCTTAAGTCCAACCGCTCTAGCCAGGTATCTAAACTAAGGGAGTGTGCATCATCTAAACATAGCCACTCTAGCAAGTCTTCTGCTGCTGGGAGTGCCATCTCTTCCCTAGCTGCCTTGCACATTAAGGAGGCTGCACGTCTAGAGCTAAAGAGCAAGGTAGCGGGGGCGGAGGCTGATGCTAAGGCAGCTGATCTCACCCTTCCCTTTAAAGAAGAAGAGCAACGACTGCAAATAGAACAGGCCCGTAGACAAAGCGAAATGCAAATGGAACAGGCCCAAAGGCAAGGTGAAATAGAAATGCTTAGAATAAGGATGGATGCTACTGCCAAAAAGGTAAGGGCTGAGACTTTGGCCAAGGCCCTAATTGAGCCACTCACAGAAGAAAATGTAAGTCAGTTGCCGAAGCAGGACCTTTCTTCCAAGGTGCTTGTGCATCTTAATAGCTTAAACAGCCAGTTTTCGGATGAGGAACAGGAAGACTTCTCTCCTTACCCAGAGCAGGGCCCCAAAGTCACTTTTGAGTTTCCTGCAGAGCAGAGCGTCATAGCGGGGAGCTCACCCTTGCCCGAGCTACCTGTGCCTCCTGCTAAATCCCTAGGTCAGTCAATCAGGGCCTCAAGGCCGAGTGCTAGTTGGCCCTTACAGACAGCTGCACAGGGAGCCACCGATTCGTCAGTGGTCGATGTCATCCCTCCAAGAGGCCAAAGGTTGACGCAAGGTGCACGGTGGGAGTCCACTCCACAACAGCAAACTCCTCAATTGTTCCCTTCGACGCCAGAGTCCCAGCTTGTCTCCATCATCAGAAGCCCCAGAAGAGATCTTAAGGACAAGGGTGTCGAAAAGTTTTCGGACAAGCCTGAGGAATTTCTTCTCTGGAAGGCCACCTTCCAGAGAGCAATCAGAGACTTAAAGTTATTGCCTGAGGAAGAACTGACTCTTCTGGCTGCATGGTTGGGCCCAGCCTCATCCTCACAAGTTAAGAAGATCTACGCAGCCCACGTAGCCGATCCCGACAAAGCCCTGGAAAAGGCCTGGGCCAGGTTGCAGCAGAGGTATGGGGCCAGCACAGAGATTGAAGCATCTCTTATGGACAAGCTCCAAAGGTTCCCAGCTTTGAAACTCAAAGACTTCAAACTCTTGTGGGACCTCAGCGATCTCCTTACGGAATTAGAGTCGGCCAAGGAGAATCCAGAACTGCCCGGTTTGAAGTGCCTCGATCAGCACCTGTCCCAGAGGCAGATCTTGACCAAGCTGCCCTTCACTTTGCAAGAACGCTGGGGACAGGAGGTCTTCAACTACAAGGAGGCCCACTCCCAGGCATACCCTCCATTTTCTCATTTGGTCCAGTTCATCACCAGGGCAGCCAGAGAAAGGAATGATCCGCAGACGGGCCTCCCCACCTTATACCAAGGGACCCATCCAGGGAAGGCATCTGAAGTGGACAAGAAACCACCTAGAGAGGCCAATAGACCTGTCAGCGTAAAGGCAGTCGAAACTCAACACAAGACTGATGAACCCAGGTCGGAGGTAAAAGAGTTGCTTTGCCCTATCCACCAAAAGCCTCACAGCTTGGCCAACTGCAGGGAGTTTAGTAGAAAGTCATACAAAGAGAGGCAACAGCTAGTTCAAAAGCAGGGAATCTGCTTTAGATGCTGTGGAGCAACTCCACACTTTGCGTCCAACTGCAAAGAAAACGTCAAGTGTGAGAAATGCAACAGCCTCAAGCATTGCACCGCAATGCACAACTCCAGTGTCATCTCCCACCCCAAAGGGAACGTTTCACCAAAAGAAAAGTCAGCAGTCGAAGACACCGACAAGCCAGTCGTACCAGAGATGCAGGTGGAGGTTTCAGCAGTCGCCTGTACAGAGCTGTGTTCTGACTCGCACCAGTACAGAGTTTGTCATCCTATCTGCCTAGCGGATGTATATCCAGCCAAGAGCCCTTGGCTTAGAAAGAGACTCTATGTGGCCCTGGATTCACAGAGCGACGCCTCCCTGGCTACTCCAGAGTTCTTCCGCATGTTTGACCTTAAAACCAAGATGGTTGACTACACTATGACTACGTGTGCAGGAAAAAAGAAGTTGCAGGGTCGCATAGCATCTGGCTTTGTTGTCTCCTCTTGCGACCAGAAGAGGCAGTTCAAGTTGCCAGACCTGATTGAGTGTTCCTCCATCCCTCGGAACAAAAAACAAATTGTAACTAGAGAAGTTGTGGAGGCTCATCCACATTTGCGACGATTAAAGAATGCCATACCTGCTTTCCGTCCAGATGTGGACATTGCCCTTCTGCTTGGTGCGGACTGTCCGAACTTGTTCTATGTGAACGACCAAGTTAAGGGACCTCCAGGGGCGCCCATTGCTCAGCTGCTACCACTAGGCTGGACAGTTACAGGCCCAGTGTGCATAAACAAGATGCACCCACCATCGTCGTTGGACTCCAATCAAGCATAGGTGCTTAAAGGTGGACGTCCTACACTTGTGCGCAGTTGCCTAAGTCACATCTCAGTCTACTGCCAAGCAATAACTCCAGAGTATTCCTCCATCTTCAAAGTCTCTGAGAGAGACGAAGCCACAGCGCTCTCGAAAGATGAGCAAAGGTTTTCGGACATTATGAATGCTCAAGTCTCACGAAGTGCAGAGGTGAAAGCCTGCAAATCAACCACAGAAATCAAGATGGGCCAAAGATCTTGCCTGGAACCACACCGTTTTGAATGTTTTTCGGAGTGGCACAGTCTTCTTAGAGCAGTTGCTAGGCTTATACATCGTTTAGCTTGCAAAGATAGTGAGCCTTTACAGGTCCAGGATATGATAAAGGCTAAGAGCGTCATATTCAAGTCAGTACAGAGATCTGCTTTCAAGCAGGAAATAGCTAGGCTAGAGCAAGGGCTCAACATCCCTAATCAAAGTCTTCTAAATGAGTTAAACCCATTTCTAGACAAGGAGGGTATTTTGAGAGTTGGAGGAAGGTTAGCCAAAGCTAAACTCAAGGCGTGCATAAAAAACCCCATCATCATACCCCCTAATAGTCACACTGCATTGCTGCTCGTTCGGCATCACCATGAAAGGATCCATCATCAGGGTAGAACTCTAACTGAGGCAGCCCTTAGAAATGAAGGTCTGTGGGTAGTTAATGCCAAAAGGTTGGTCAACAGTTGTATTTTCAAATGTGTTAAATGCAGGCGCCTTAGGCGAAACTGTCAAAGTCAGTTGATGGCAGAACTACCTCAGGATAGGACTTTGACAGACCCACCCTTTTCCCATGTGGGAATCGATGTGTTTGGTCCTTGGGAGGTTGTCACTAGGAAAACCAGGGGTGGTGTTGTAAATAACAAGAGGTGGGCAGTTTTGTTTACTTGTTTAGTAATACGAGCTGTCCATATAGAAGTCATAGAAGGGATGGACACTTCATCATTTTTAAACGCATTAAAAAGGTTCATAGCCCTCAGAGGGCCAATTAAGTCAATTCGGTCGGACTGTGGCACCAATTTTGTAGGTGCGACCAAAGAACTCAATTGTGTGTCTAGGTTTGGGAGAGACCCAAAGGTTCAGAACTTTACGAATACTGAACAAATTATGTGGACTTTCAATGTTCCTCACGCCTCCCACATGGGTGGTGTTTGGGAGAGGATGATTGGTATTAGTCGCAAAATCCTTAATGCCATGCTTTTGAGTCATAGGTCATTGACGCATGATGTTTTGGTGACACTTATGGCGGAAGTTACCGCAATTATCAACAACCGGCCGCTGGTTCCCCTTACCAGTGACCCTGAGAACTTACAACCACTGACTCCTGCACTTATTTTGACACAAAAGGTGCCAGGATGGAAGGACGTCATGTTGCCAGTTCCGGACGGAACTCACCGTGCCCTGTGGAAACAGGTGCAGTCCTTGGCCAACCACTTTTGGAAAAGGTGGAAAGCTGAGTACTTAAGCCAGCTTCAAGCTAGAAGAATCTGGCAAAGCCCACAGGACAACATTGAGGTTAACAACGTTGTGTTGTTAAAGGACAAAGACTTGCCCCGCCATGCGTGGCCCATGGGCATTGTATTAAAGACCTTTCCTTGCCCGGACGGTAAGGTCAGGAAAGTTCAATTAAAGACTTGCAACAGAGGCAAAGTGTCCATTTTGGACAGACCAATTAGTGACCTCGTGTTGCTTATTGGAGATGTTTAAAGTTCTAGTGTTTGTATTGTTGTGTATACAAAGGTGTTTGTATGTTTTTGATTGGTAAATTCCCACATCCTGGGAATTTAGCGGGGAGTGTTCCGTCCCCCAGGACGATGGTTTGCCTTACCTATTGGTCGTTTGTTTGTTTTCCCTCCTTTACATTTTGTTTGAGCCTCTGGCTGCAAAAGCCTAGGAAAAATGGCTTGGAATCTGCAAGAGCTGGCTGCAGTTTTCTTTGCAGTGATTGGTCAAAGAATGCAACATCTTAGGACCGCCCTTTTTACCAGGGTCTAGTCTCCATTTTGGAGCTTCATTCTGGCTATAGTCTTCCAACGTGCTGGAGCTGTGCAAGGCTAACTGGGACAAATCATCCTCAAAACCAGGCCAATCTAAGCCTATCCAAATTAGATAAGTATTGAATTATACTGATCTGGAATAGGAAATCTAGTTAGAGGAGCAGGGTTATTCCATCGCTTCTAGAACTAATCTTTGCTGTAAAGATAGGGAAGGAAAGAGTTTCTCCTTCTAATATAGACAGCGTGATTAGGGTATAGTGGTTCTATAATCACCTTTGCCTTCTGGAACCAGGGATAATTCTGCAACTAAAACCTATGGAAATTTGTTTCATTTTCTGCAACTTTAAGATCTGTGCCAGGTTTACAACCTTGTATGAATAAACATCCTTTTTTGAAGTTATCCAGACTCAGTCGTTCAATATCTATAGGACAGCTTATAGGGATTTGCAGTTCGCCCGGATAAAGGACAGCACGTTTCAGTTTTATAGTTTTTTATTGTCCGGCGGACGGCACAAGGAGCATCAATAGAATCGCCTTTGCCTCTTCCTTTTTTTAGTCCCAATGATAAATCAGTACTAGCTGCTCCTCCTTCAGACAGAGACCTGCCAACTCTTGTAACTGGAGATGACTGGGTTAGTTTTGATTCTCCCTTCATCCATTTTATCTCATTTCAGACTCGGCGTGGCCTATTGTCGGAAGTGTTGCTGCCGCTGTTGCTGTGGGCCTCGTGGTAGTATCTGGGCTCATCTTCTACACCAGTAAGTGAAATGTCTGGATGCATTTTGTGGGCCGGGTTTGGAGAGGGGCTGGGGCCTCGAGGAGCCCCTCCATGGGAAGAATTCAAAGAAAACATCTGGATTTTTGTGCTGCCCATAAATGCCGCCCTATGATCTCAGGCATAAGCCTCCTTCATTCCAAAAGGGAGAAAAGAATTAAAATATTTTGTCAGATTAGAGAGTTTGGGCATGTTGGATGCCTTTTTGTCATGGGTGCAACCCCTTTCCCTTAGACATATTAGGTCCGTTGACAGGAAGCTTCCCACCAGTGTGGAAATCACCCATCAGACAAATGCCAAAGTCTTATTTATCCCAGCAGGCTGAAAGCCAAACATAGAATCATAGAATCATAGAATAGTAGAGTTGGAAGAGACCTCATGGGCCATCCAGTCCAACCCCCTGCCAAGAAGCAGGAAATCGCATTCAAAGCACCCCCGACAGATGGCCATCCAGCCTCTGCTTAAAAGCCTCCAAGGAAGGAGCCTCCACCACGGCCCCGGGGAGAGAGTTCCACTGTCGAACAGCCCTCACAGTGAGGAAGTTCTTCCTGATGTTCAGGTGGAATCTCCTTTCCTGTAGTTTGAAGCCATTGTTCTGTGTCCTAGTCTGCAGGGCAGCAGAAAACAAGCTTGCTCCCTCCTCCCTATGACTTCCCCTCACGTATTTGTACATGGCTATCATGTCTCCTCTCAGCCTTCTCTTCTGCAGGCTAAACATGCCCAGCTCTTTAAGCCGCTCCTCATAGGGCTTGTTCTCCAGACCCTTAATCATTTTAGTCGCCCTCCTCTGGACGCTTTCCAGCTTGTCAACATCTCCCTTCATCTGTGGTGCCCAGAATTGGACGCAGTATTCCAGGTGTGGTCTGACCAAGGCAGAATAGAGGGGGAGCATGACTTCCCTGGATCTAGATGCTATTCCTCTATTGATGCAGGCCAGAATCCCATTGGCTTTTTTAGCTGCCGCATCACATTGTAGGCTATGTTTAACTTGTTGTCCACAAGGACTCCAAGGTCTTTTTTGCACACACTGCTGTCAAGCCAGGCATCCTCCATTCTGTATCTTTGATTTCCATTTTTTCTGCCGAAATGAAGTATCTTGCATTTATCCCTGTTGAACTTCATTTTGTTAGTTTCGGCCCATCTCTCTAGTCTGTCAAGATCGTTTTGAATTCTGCTCCTGTCTTCTGGAGTGTTAGCTCTCCCTCCCAGTTTTGTGTCGTCTGCAAACTTGATGATCGTGCCTTCTAACCCTTCGTCTAAGTCGTTAATAAAGATGTTGAACAGAACCGGGCCCAGGACGGAGCCCTGCGGCACTCCACTTGTCACTTCTTTCCATGATGAAGACGATGCATTGGTGAGCACCCTTTGGGTTCGTTCGCTTAGCCAATTGCAGATCCACCTAACCGTAGTTTTGTCTAGCCCACATTTTACTAGTTTATTTGCCAGAAGGTCGTGGGGGACTTTGTCGAAGGCCTTACTGAAATCCAGGTAGGCTACATCCACAGCATTCCCTGTATCGACCCAACTCGTAACTCTATCGAAAAAAGAGATCAGATTAGTCTGGCATGACTTGTTTTTGGTAAATCCGTGTTTACTATTAGCAATGACCACATTTGCTTCTAAGTGTTCGCAGACCACTTCCTTAATGATCTTTTCCAGAATCTTGCCTGGTATCGATGTGAGGCTGACCGGACGGTAATTGTTTGGGTCGTTCTTTTTTCCCTTCTTGAAGATAGGGACCACATTCGCCCTCCTCCAATCTGCTGGGACTTCTCCCGTTCTCCAAGAACTCTCGAAGATAATTGCCAGTGGTTCTGAAATAACTTCCGCTAATTCCTTCAATACTCTTGGATGTAGCTGATCTGGCCCTGGGGACTTGAATTCGTTTAGAGCGGCCAGGTGTTCCTGGACAACTTGTTTCCCTATTTGGGGTTGGATTTCCGCCAATCCTTCGTCCATTCCATGTTGCTGAGGTTGAAGATGGCTTTCTTTTTGTGAGAAGACCGAGGCAAAGAAGGCATTGAGCAGTTCTGCCTTTTCCCTGTCCCCTGTCGCCATCACCCCATCTTCTCCTTGCAGTGGCCCTATCGCCTCCTTTTTCTTCCTTTTTCTACCAACGTAAGCAAAAAAGCCTTTTTTGTTGTTTTTTATGTCCCTGGCAAGCCTAAGCTCATTTTGCACTTTAGCCTTGCAAACCTTTTCCCTACAGGTGTTGGCTATACGTTTGAATTCTTCTTTGGTGATTTCTCCCCTTTTCCACTTCTTGTGCATGTCACTTTTGAGCTTTAGCTCAGTTAGAAGTTCTTTGGACATCCATTCTGGCTTCTTTGCACTTGTCTTATTTTTCTTCTTTGTTGGCACTGTTTGCATTTGCGCCTTGAGTATTTCTCTTTTGAAAAACTCCCATCCATCCTTAACTCCCTTGTTTTTTAATATTGGCGTCCATGGAATGCCTCTCAGAAATTCCTTCATTTTTTGGAAGTCAGCCCTCTTAAAGTCCAGAATGCGTGTTTGACTTGTCTTAGTTTCAGCATTCCTTTGTATTGCAAACTCCAGGAGCACATGGTCACTTGCCCCTAAGGATCCAACCACTTCAACTGTATTGATCAGGTCTTCCACATTTGTTAAGATTAGATCAAGAGTTGCTGATCCTCTTGTTGCCTCTTCTACCTTCTGGACCATAAAAATGTCTGCAAGGCAAGTGAGGAATTTGTTGGACTTTGTACTCTTGGCTGAGTTTGTTTTCCAGCAGACATCGGGATAATTCTTTGTGCCTGTTTGGTCAGCTGTTGACAGAAGGCTTCATCAAGTCCTTCATCCTGACTCGGAGGTCTGTAGTAGACACCCACGACAAGATCTTTTTGAGTCCCGGTTCCCTTGATTCTTATCCAGATGCTTTCAAGCTGGTTTCCCGGATTACAGTCCTTCATTTCTTCTGCAATGTAACTGGTTTTGACATATAAAGCTACTCCCCTCCTCTCCCCTTTGTTCTATTTCTGTGAAAGAGGTTATAGTCCTCAATGGTTAAATTCCAGTGATGGGAGTCATCCCACCAGGTTTCTGTGATGCCTATGACATCGTATGTGTGGTGCTGTGCTAAGAGTTGGAGTTCGTCTTGCTTATTTCCCATGCTCTGAGCATTAGTGTAAAGACATGTAAGCCCCTGTGACCTCCCCTCGAGCTGTTTATTTGGGATTATTGTGCCCTCTGTACTTGGTCCTTGCTGTGTTTGTGCAGCCCTCTGTTTAGTCTTTTGGAGGTTCCCTGTGGTCGTGGGTAATATAGTGTTCGCCAGGCTGTTGTTCCCCTCCCCCAGTGGATCTAGTTTAAAGTGCGCCTGATGAGGTTTGTGAGTCTGTGTGCAAAAAGATGTTTTCCTACTTGTGTGAGATGCACCCCATCGCTTGCCAGTAGTCCATCCGCTTGGAAGAGTAGACCATGGTCAAGGAATCCAAAATGCTCCTCTTGGCACCATTTTCTGAGCCAGTTATTGACCTGTACTATTTTTCCGGCCCTTGTAGAGCCGTGTCCTACAACGGGGAGGAGGGATGAAAAGATCACATGTACATTATACAGTTTTAGCTTTGTTCCCAGAGCTCGAAAATCATTTGTGATCTTTTGAAAAGTATGCCTAGCGGTGTCATTGGTACCTACATGAATCAACATAAGGTGGGGAGGGTGATGGGGCTTTAGGAGCCTGCTGAGCCTCTGAGTGATATGGTGTATTTTTGCCCCCGGGAGGCAGCATGTTTCTCGAGCCATCCCATCCGGTCTGGAAATGATGGCTTCCGTTCCTCTAAGGAGGGAGTCACCTACTACCAAGACCTGTTTCCTTTGAGGATTGACAGGGTCCCTTTTGTGCAAGACAGTGTGTATGTCTCCTGAAGAGAGTTCCTGTTGAAGTTAATCATGTAGGTGTAAAGTGTTGTCATCCTCCTCAGCATCCCCAGTGCATTCATCAATGACAATCCATTGAGATACATCCGAGAGCCCATTACTCTCCCAAGGATGCTCCTGTTGCTCCTGGTCTACGATTGGGGATGGAGCATTTGCATGATTACATAAGTGTGAATGTGGTGATGCACTGTCCCCGTCAGGGCTATCCCCTGCCCATTGATCAAGGGTGGCCCACTGAGTGGTATCTAAGAAACTGTGGTCCTCCACAAGATGTGTTTCCTGATTGTATGTTAATGGTGTAAGACCAACAGTAAGGTCACAACAACTTCTGTGATAGAAGTCCAATATGATGATATGTAGTCTGTTCTCACTCAGAATAAAGTCTACAGCCACTTTACACACCTTTGCAGAAGCATACAAAAAGCTTGGCCTCTCATTGAAAATCAAGAAAACCAAAGTGCTCTTCCAGCAGTCGTCAGCCAATCCCTCTGCAATGCCAAAAATACAGCTTAACGGTTTAAAACTAGAAAATATTGAGCATTTCTGCTACCTTGACAGCCATCTCTCCACAAAAGTCAACATCGACACCGAAATACAACACCGTTTGAGCTCTGCAAATGCAGCTTTTTCTGAAATGAAGCAGAGAGTGTTTGAGGATTGGAACATATGTAGGGAGACCAAGATGCTTGTTTATAAAACTATCACTTTCCCAACTGTTCTATGCCTGTCAAATATGGCCCTTCTACAGACATCACACTTGACTTCTGGAATGATTCCATCAGTATCGTCTCAAAACATCCTGCAAATTTCTTGGGAAGATGAGTGGACAAAAGTGCTGGAAGAAGCAAAAACCACCAGCATTGAAGCCATGGTCCTCCTCCATCAACTTTGCTGGACTAGCCACATTGTCCAAATGCCTGATTACCGTCTCCCAAAGCAGTTACTTTACTCCCAACTCAAGAACGGAAAACGGAATATTAGTGGACAGGAAAAGAGATTTAAAGATGGGCTTAATCCAACCTTAAAAACTGTGGCATGGACACTGAGAACTGGGAAGCCCTGGCCCTTGAAGGCTCGAACTGGAGGTCAGCTGTGACTGACAGCTCTATAGATTTTGAAGAGGCACAAATTGAAGGCAAAGGGGAGAAACATATCAAGAGGAAGAAGGCATCTCAAACAAACCCTTGTCAGAACCGCCTTCCATCTGGAAATCTATGTCCTTATTGTGGAAAAAAGACCATCCAGATCTGGAACAGGTCATTTATGGACTCACTGTCAAGACTCTGCCCTTGGAAGACAATAAGACTTGGCCAAGAGTGATTACTTATGAGCAGTTCTCAACCTGTGGGTCCCCAGGTGTTTTGGCCTACAACTCCCAGAAATCCCAGCCAGTTTACCAGCTGTTAGGATTCTGGGAATTCTGGGAATTGAAGGCCAAAGCATCTGAGGACCCACAGGTTGAGCACTACTGGCTTATAGTAATAGTAATAATTAGGTCAATTTTCTTTTCAAAATAAGAAGTGATCCGAATAAAGTCCATTCTTGAGCCTGAAATGTGCTGGGAGAGGGACAATTGGGGAAACGTTCCCCATTCCCTAAAGCAGTGGTTCCCAACCTTTTTTTGACCAGGGACCACTTTGACCAGGGATCATTAGACCAGGGACCATTTTGACCATGGACCACTCTCCAACAGTAGTACCAAAAGGGTTACACAGCAGTTTTTGATCAACTTTAGATTTGGTTTGGTTATTTGGGGTGCTGATTCAGAATATGGCATTGGATAGACCACATCAGTTCTAGTTTCTGATACAGAACATATGCCACCCAGTAGTCGCTATCTCCTCACCCACAGAAAACCACATTTAATCATCTAGAGCTGATGTGGTCTATTCAATGCAATTTTCTGAATCAGCACCCCAAAGAACCCCAGGAACAGGCCTAAAAATGAAGACACCAAGGTGGCCCCGCTTCCAGGCGCCACATGGAACGGTTTCACTCAGGGGGAGGGAGGAGGAGGAGAATCGGCTTGCTTGCTACCGAAGAGGAAGGCCTTGCTCGGCGGCAAGCGAGCCCTCCAGGAAGGACTAGCTCTTCTCGAGAGATCTTGCAAGGTCTCGCAAGGTCTCCTAAGAAGAGCCTGGCCTTCCTCGTTCTGCCATTTGGCAAGCAATGGTCCCCACCGCCGGCGTTTCGCGAGGTCTCCCAAGAAGAGCTAGGCCTTCCTAGAGCCCGGCCTTCCTCGTTCTGCCGTTGGGCGAACGATGGTCCCCGGCGCTGGTGGTGGTGGTGGTGGCGGCGGGGACCATTGCTCACCAAACGGCAGAGCGAGGAAGGCCAGGCTCCAGGAAGGCCAGGCTCTACTCGGGAGACCCCGCAAGACCTCGCAAGACCTCATGAGGTCTCCCTAGAAGAGCTAGGCCTTCCTGGAGCCTGGCCTTCCTCGTTCGGCCATTCTCCAGCTCTCAGCCTCAGGTATTGGTTTGTGGGGGGGGGGTGCCAAATTTGGGGGGGGGAGATTTAGTTTGCCTACCCCTCAAAATTACCTAAGGCCATAACCTTGGCACTATAAGAGGGTTTCGTGAGACCAGTCACTCTTGTTGCAATGAGGTAGTAACGGTGAAGCTGTGGGCCATATTTTACTTCTTGGGGACCACAGGTTGGGAACCACTGTCCTAAAGGGTATTTGGGGTCATTTTTTGTCACCTGGGGAAGTCTGGGACCCACAAAAGTGGCCTTTGGGTCTCTTTCCCACCCTTGATTTAAGAGTTGGATCCCCTCCCTTGGTTCAAAGGATAGGAACAGTATGTTTCTGAGGAGGCCCCTTTCACATCTGACTTTGCTTCTCTTTCCAGACAAACCCAGTGTGGCGCCTTCTGAGCAGCCTGCAGATGAAACGGCGATGGAGTGACGGAAATCTGATTTCAGCCAAAGAAACATGGAAGGAAAGGAGGAAATCCAAGGATTTGGCTCAAGAACTGGAAGGAGGGAAAGAAGAGAAATATTTGCCCTGTTCTTGAAACAGAGGGACATTTGCAGCAGACTCCTTTTAGGACCTGCGTTGGGACTTGGCCTTCAATTCTGGAGGTGGCTCAAGTTTTGGGTGACACCCAATGCTTTTGGATGCTTAAAACAAACAGAAAAAGAACAATTGACAAGCTCCATGGAAGGACCTCTTCCAAATTGGCCGAGTGGACATTAAGATGACAAGTGAGATAGATTATAAATGAGGATTGAAATGATGCACACTGGGAATTCCACCTTCTCTCTACCATGTTGGGGAATGGGGATGACTGTCCAAGGAAGAGATTGTGGGAGAAGGAGGAAAGGTCCACCCAGTCTGCAGACTCCAATGAAAATAGGCAAAGCCCACTCACCCCTTGTACATAATAAGAAAAAGATTGTAAATAAAACTTGGACTATAACAGTGACCTTTTGCAAATCTATGGGATGGCTATATGTGGAAATCCCAGGTGTTGCTCCTGCCAGGAAAGAGCAAGGCAGGAAATGGTGCAAAACAAGGGCAAGCAAAGGATTGAATCTCGTGTAAGGAAAGGTTGCAGTGTTGTTGGCGGTTTCGCAAACAATACAAGATGTGAACAGTTACCCATGTGTTTTGGACTTCAATTCCTACAATTCCTAACAGCTGGTAGGCTGTTAGGAATTGTGTGAGTTGAAGTCCAAAAGAGCTGGAAGGCCGAAGTTTGCCCATGCCTGCTATAGACTAATGGATAAGTCTAGACATTTCAGCCAAAAAAATCAAGCCAAAAAAACTAGGTTGGTTTATGTATGAGTCAGTGTGAGTACGGCCATGTTTCATTGCACAATAACACACTAACATAATAGTCAACTCCCATTTTGGAGGCCCAACTCCTCACCCTTCCTCATGTCATAGGTTGTGTTAAAAACTAAAACAACTCTCCTCCTTTTCCCCTTTAAAGACAGTTAGAACAAATGGGGAGTCTTCTGTGTTTTCGAAGGCTTTCATGGCTGGAATCACAGGGTTGTTGTGTGGTTTCCAGGCTATCTGGCCATGTCCCAGAAGCGTTCTCTCCTGACGTTTTGCCCATATCTATGGCAGGCATCCTCAGTGGTTGTGCAGTCTGTTGGAAAACTATGCAAGTGGAGTTTATATCTGTGGAATGATGTCCAGGGTGGGAGAAAGAACTTTTGTCTGT
This sequence comes from Anolis carolinensis, assembly GCF_035594765.1. Lineage (NCBI taxonomy): Eukaryota > Metazoa > Chordata > Lepidosauria > Squamata > Anolidae > Anolis > Anolis carolinensis. The sequence continues at coordinate 5,300,657 of NC_085842.1, forward strand.
TGGAGGCAAGCGTGAATGTTGCAATTAATCACTTTGATTAGCTTTTATGGCCTTGCCGGCTACATGTCCTGGTTTTCTTCCTGCCTGGAGGAATCCTTTGTTAGGAGGTGTTAGCTCCCCCTGATTGATTCATGTCTGGAATTCCTCTGTTTTCAGAGTGTTGTTCTTTATTTACTGTCATGATTTTAGAGTTTTTTTTAATACTGGTAGCTAGATTTTGTTCATTTTCATGATTTCCTCTTTTCTGTTGAAATTGCTTGTGGATTTCAATGGCTTCTCTGTGTAGCCTGACATGATAGTTGTGAGAGTGGTCCAGCATTTCTATGTTCTCAAATAATATACTCTTTCCAGGTTGGTTCCTCAGGTGCTCTGCTATGGCTGACTTCTCTGGCTTAGTGAGTCTGCAGTGCCTTTCATGTCTTCTCTTCCTCCTCTTCGACTCTGGGTAAAGTCAGCTTAAAAAAACAAACAAACTGGAAACTGGGAAACACAAGGCACTGGATTTATTTAATCATATAATGGCAAGGTTTAATTTGAGAGGTGATTTATTTTCACCAGTATATTTGGTGACCGATAAATGGCTAGCCAAGAAGACCTCCATCTGCAGGCTACACAAACATCTTCATAGTTGTATTGTCAAAGGATATGAGAGGCAAAGATGGACTTTGGCCACATCATGAGGAGACAGGACAGCTTGGAGAAGAGAACGATGCTGGGGAAAATGGAAGGAAAAAGGAAGAGGGGCCGACCAAGGGCAAGATGGATGCAATGTATCCTTGAAGGGACTGGCTTGACCTTGGAGGAGATGCAGGTGGCCACGTCTGACAGGGAGCTCTGGCCTGGGCTGGTCCAGGGGGTCATGAAGACTGAACAAATAAACAAGAAATTGTGAAAGGCTTTCATGGTTTTAATCCCTGGATTATTGTGTGGTTTCCATATGGCATTTTCATCTAACATTTCACCTGCATCTGTGGCTGACATCTTCAGAGGAAATTCATCTTCATAGTTATGAATGTATTTGGTCCAAAATTCAAGGCTCATGTTTTTTTTCAGGAATTTAGAGAGGAATGGGATGACCACCGTCTAGTGACCTCGTCTAGTACTGCAGCCTATAAGTGTAGGTACACAAATGACAACACATTTTGAAAGCATTTTTGAAACATTTTTCTTTTACTTTGCACAATGTTGCCAGGCTTCTGTGATTTTAGTGATAGGACAGATACAGGCAACATCAATGTCATATCTATAGACAGGTAGCCTATCAAGGCAATTGCATCATTTGGCTGCACTTTCATGTTGGAAAGCACATTAAAACAGCTTTAGGGATTCTTTATAACTTGTACTTTTTTCTCTGTAAAATTCATGAAAGTCTTAATTATCTTTGTTGCATCAATCTCATTGCCTTCACATATCTCTGCTCTGTAGAATGGGTGCCTCTGAAAGGATCTGAGCAAGATTGACATTAGGGATGTGATTCGTTTCTGAGCCATATAACCCAGAATATCAAGGCACAAAATCCCACAATATCTGCTCTGAATTGGGTTATTTGAGGGCCCTTCCACACAGCCATATAACCCAGAATATCAAGGCACAAAATCCCATATACTCCAGACAATCAGTCCAGCTGTAAATGTCACGGTTGCAGTGCCTGCAGAGAGAAAGCAAAAGGTAGCATCATACTCAGGGTGCATCTTCACTGGCTCTTTATGCCAAAGAGAGGATCAAATCAATTCTGTGGCTGTTGCATGATGCACAGAGCTATTTTGGCATAAAGTGGCCTTGAACTGCATTATGTGATTTCAGCTTGTGCCAGAACCATGGGTTCGGAGACCGGCATGTCTAGTGTTCCAGATGGCTAAATAAAACAGATGGACTGAAGGCAAAATCAGAGGTTTTATTCTCAGTTGCCAAAAATGATGTCAACAGAAACAGCATTCCAAAGAGATGACATCCATCATTGCAAACATTCTGAAATATTTCTAGCACTTAGACAGCATTTGAAATGAAGGACTTCTGTTGCCCTGACTGCCCAAACTGTAGTTTGAAAGAGGTCCGATATGGTTCCCGTCTATTCAATCCTGGGATTTGTAGTTTGGAGAACCCCTAGAACACCCTGGCAAATATGAATAAATATCTCATGAAAAATCCAAGGATTTTTGAGGTTTGAGGTGTTATAACTGTGTGGGACTGACTGTGCACGGAACACACCTATTGGCCAGGGAGGAAGGGAAATGATGGCGAGATAGTTGCCAGGCAACCAGATAACAAAGTTTGTAGTATAAACACAGACCAAAGAAATAAAACAGAAACCACATTCAATACTCAATGGCTTTCCTGTTGGCTAGCAGTCAACGCATTACTTCACCTTGCCATCCCTTTCACTGCTATGACTCATTGCTATGGAACAGTGGGAGTTGCAGTTTGATGAGGCACCACCACCATTTGGAAAAGCAGACCTTGGGAAACTACAACTCGTATAATTCATAGAATTTGGGCCATGTCAGATAATGCGTTGAACTTCATTAATTCTACAGTGTGGATTGTTTGTTCTTATATTCTTCATTAAGAACTGGATTAAAAGCATTGGACGTTAGAAATCTCCTTCCTGCAATATTTTCCCTTCTGTCTCCTAAGGAGACCTAGATTTTCTTTCGAGGAGACTTGGTGTAATGAAGTATGAATTTTGGTTTACAAATGTTATATTAAATTATAGGTATATGTTTGGAATGGGTAAGTATTAGAGTTACCAGTGCATGGGGGATGGTAGCCAGCTCAGCATTCTGAGGCAGGTTGCCATAAAAACGTAGCTGCTCCTGTAGAAATGTAACTATTTCGAAGCTAGCAAGAAAGGGGCGGAGCTAGCTGGATGAAAAAGGAGGGCATGTTTTAAAAAGAGTTCAGTCTGTGTTCAGGAGAAATCACAGGGAAAGACTGGTTCTGAGGTGGTTAGAACCAGGGAAGTTTAAATCGCAATCTGTGCTCTGATGAGACACAGGGAAGATTGATTCCAGGTTGATGGGATCAAGGAAACTCAATTGTTCATTTTGAGTCGGTTTTAAATAAGTTTGGTGACTTATTTAATGTAGTCTGTGTCCTGGAAAGGCACAGAGAATCTGTGATAGTATATCACAGGGGTGACTGTGGTTTGAAGTCACTGGATAGTCCAAGTTTCAGACTTTGGGAACCAATCCCAGCTGGACTCACAGAGATCCATTGAAGTAACAGTTAGAAAGGAGCAGAGGAATAGTTTTTAACTACTTTAAGTAAAAGAAGTGATACTTTAGAGAGTTTGATTCATCTCATTCTAGTATTGTAACTGTTAATAAGAATACCTCTAAGTGAAACATCTTTTGTAACCACCAAGCTTGTGCCCGAATAAACTTGTTATTGTTCTTTTAACATCCAAGCCTCTGTCGCGTATATTCTAAACCAAGTTACGCTATCCTTTAAAGTAAAAGTAAACATCTCCCTGAGTCTTTGGTGGTCGCGCATTGCTGAAATAGGAGGCACCTCCTTTCCAATTGGTGGTTGCATCTTTACAAACTGGTGGCAGTCGTTAATAGTTCTTTACAAATTCTTTACAAATTGGTGGCAGTGGTGGGATAAAAAGATACCCCCTGCCTGAAAGAGCCTTAGTCATTATTAGTCTTTTACACTTGGGTTTAAGGGAAGGTCTTAAGAAACCCCCCTTCCTGGGTTCCTTTCCTTTCTGTGTTTCAAGGAGACCTAGATTTAAAGATTTAACAAACCACGCTTCTTGAGATCCTGTCCTTTCTTTCTTTCAAGGAGACTTGGGTTTGAGGGAAGGTTTTAAGGGCCAGCTGTGGCGCAGCTGGCTAGTAACCAGCTGCAATAAATCACTACTGACCGAGAGGTCATGAGTTCGAAGCCTGGGTCAGGTTAAGTCTCTAACCATTAAATAGCTCAGCTTGCTGTTGACCTATGCAGTCCAAAAGACAGTTGCATCTGTTAAGTAGGAAATTTAGGTACGCTTTATGCTCCATGCAGTCATGCCGGCCACATGACCTTGGAGGTGTGGGAGTTACAGTCCAAACAACTGAAGGGCCGAAGTTTGCCCCATGCCTGCCATAGATAGTTGAGCAAATAGTTTTCATGGTTGCCCCTCACTGTTAGGAATTGTGGGAGTTGAAGTCCAAAACAACCGGAGGGCAGAAGTTTGCCTATGCCTGCTGTAAAGTAAACAAATGCAACTTGGCAGCACTTTTAACTGCCATGTCTCAATGCTATAAAATCCTGGGAGGTTCAGAAAGTCTTTGGGCCGGTGACTCCCTTCCTCAAACCCAGGTATCGGAAGCAACCAATCAGGAGGCAATACCTCAGCCCTCTTCAGGAGCACTCGAAGAGCTCCTTCAACCCCCTTCCGAACCCCCTGCCTGCCCCGAGTCCCGGCTTATGGTGCTGAGGAGTCAGGCGAGGACTTGGGGCTGCTGCAGGAAGTGCCACAGGTTGAAGGGGCTGCCCGCCTTGGCCGCTCCATAGGCGCCCCCATCACCCTGGCGCCTGCTTTCTACGCTGCCACCCTCAATTCCTCACCAGTGCTGGGAGCAAGCTGCGGCCGCCACGCCCAAACTCCTCCTCCTCAGGCCATGCCCCCAGGGAGGAGACTTCAACTCCCAACAGCCTCACTGCTTTGGCTGATGATTGGGGTTGGTGGGAACTGGAGTCCAAAACACCTGGGTCATCACCAAAGCTTGGGAAGCAGTTGAAGGAAGTGACTCTGTGCCTCTGCTTTAAAGTGAAGGCACCTCGGCCGCGGAGACAGGAAGGCCACACCTCGGTGGAGGTGCCTCAATGGCGCCCCCTAGGCGCCCCCCTAGAGGATGGCACCTTAAGCAACCTCATACTTCGCCTAATGGTTGAACCACCCCTGATTCTACAGTATCAGTGCAGCCTCAGTCTACAAAACCCTATGCTACCAACTGTGATCTTCCAGGATGACCCATTGCTGTCAATGGGTTGGATTGAAAACAAATCTTTCGGCTTTCTGGATCCAAAATGGATTTCTGTCCTCTCGAATTCGGGTGGCTCCCGAAAAACAGATAGGGGTCCCCACTGAAATCTGGGACACCCAAATTGGTTGCAGTTTACCCTAGATACTACCCCTTCATTATATATGACTCATCTGCTGCCTGTGCTTTTTGGAGATTGAACCAGGATGAAGAGTCCAGCTCAACCTTTTCCAAGAAATTAGGCATGAAAGAATAGGAAGCCCTTTCCATCCGGGTCAAAGTATTATTTGTGTTACGTTAACCGTTGGCATTAATGATGAGTTGGTTATGATAATAAGCTATAAAAGAATGCTACCATAAATGTAATGACTGGCATCTTGTTAAAACATTTACAAGATCGTAAAACAGACTTATGACCTCTTAACTATTGGAATTGATATTTGTGTTATTTATGTTTATGACATTTGCTATCTGTGACTTACAGTAAATGTAATAAAAGTATAATAACGTTGAAGCTATAAAGGGGGCTGCGGAGAGACACGCAGCGCAGTCTTCGAACTTTCCTTCAGGGTGGATGGATAGTTGTGCAGCTGGAGAGATGAGGATGGAGGTGCTGGAGGAGCGCTACTCGGCCTCGGAGCTGCATCGCCTGCGGGCAGAGGCGGAGGGGCTGCGGGAGAGGCTGGCGGAGATCCAGGGCCAGTGGGAGGACGCGGCCAGAGAAGGCGAAGAGGAAGGGGGGGGCTGGCAAGGCGAGGAGGCCCAGATGACACTCCTGGAGAAGGGCCTGGCACTGATGGAGAGGGTCCAGGCCCTGTGGGAGAGGAGGAGAGCAAGGGGAGGAGAGCCTCCAGGCCCGGCTCCTGAGGAGACCTCTCCCGGCGAAGAAGGAAGGATGGAGCAGGCAGGAGGAGAGCTGGAGGCGGAGGAAGAGGAGGAAGACCATGGGGACCAAGAGAGCGACAGTGAGGGAGGTGACACCCAGGAAGAGGATGGAGACAGTGGTGTAAACAGTGGAGGTGGGCATCATGATGGAGATGAGGATCAGGAGGACGTTGAAGATGAAGACAAAAGTGCCATCTGTGATGTTTTGTTGGAAAGGTTAGACAGTCTGGAACAAGAGGTGGACACAGTGCAGGATCCCTCGCAGGAGAAGACGGACGCCTTGAGGAAGGAGGCAGAAATTTTGAGGAGTGACTACCAAGATAGAAGTCTAGACATGGAAAAGGTCCTAAAGGAGAAGGTGATGGACGTGTGGTCAGTCCTATGGCTTAACTCATTACAGGCCGTGAGTGCCCTTCAGGAAGTCTTGAGTCAATTCTCAGCAGTGGACATGACTGCATTGAAAGCGGAATCTGACTCCTTAGAGGGCTTCCTGAAGGCTGCCCAGAGCAAAGAAACATTGGTAAAGCTGTCCAATTTTTATTGCTCACTGGATGCTCTCTGGAAGTCCCCTCTGCTGAAGACAGACCCTACATGTAATGGCCCACTGAGGGAAAGGGGTGCCATTAAAGGAGAAATGGACTCCTGGTGCTCTGGTCTGCTGCGTGTCCTACTGAAGGAGGGTCAGGAGATGACAAATGCCCTGCAGGAGAAGGTGGACACTGTGCAGGGTATCTCTCCAGAGCAGAAAGGTGAATTGAGGGCAAAGATGGACGCTCTCCAGAAACAAATGGGTCTCCTGTGGAAAGTCCCCCTCAAGAAGATAACAATCTTGCTGGCAATGGCATATAAGCTGGCCTGTAAATTGCGGTCAGGCCCCACAAAGGAAGAGACCACCATCTGGAAGAAAGCATGTGGTCTTGCAGTCACTCTAAAGGTTGACCTGAAGGATGTCCAGCAGGAAGACGGGAATCTTCTGTGGGGGAAAGCGAATGCCTTGCAGGCCACCCTTTATGATATCCCTGTGGAGAAACTGGTGGTGCTGAAGAAGAAAGTGAAGGTGTGTATCAGGAAGATGGATGAGTTGCAGGATACAATATGGGAGCCCTTGGAGGAAGAGCTGAAATTCCTGAAGGAGAAATTGCATTCCCTGAAGGATTCCTCACAGAAGGAGCTGGACGAGCAACAAAAAGAGCTGGATGATTTACAAGACAACCTGGATGTACTGCAGCTATTTCAAATTTACCCACTAAAGGGAACAGTGAAAGCCCTGCAAAAGAGGACAAATGTCCTGCGGAAGAAGATGAATGCCCCCCAGAATGCGGGTGCCCCCCTTGAAGAAGGTGATGAAGCCATGCAAGGGGACAAAACAGGATTCCCAGAGACGTTGAACGCTCAAGATACAGGTATGTTTCCCTAGAAGACTTTCCCATTCCCTGGTTCTTATTAGAGTTGGAAGTGCGTGGAGCCTAAATATTTTTTTGCAGAAGCCTAAATAGACAAGGTTGTCGGTCTGTAAGAAGAAATCCAAAGTCTGCAGCTGGATGATATTTTAAGTTTGGGGACCAGCATTCTTTTCAAACATTTCAGGAAGTGGTGGGGAAATGGATTTTTGGTAATGATCTGGATGTATGGCCTATTCTCTAATGTGATGGCGCCTGTATCCTCTAATGTTTTGCTCCCAAATTTAAAATGAAACATTTCCCCAATTTGTGCAAGGGCAGATTGTGGGAGGAGCCAAAAGTACCCTTGTTAGGGAAAGCAATAATACTACTACAGTAGAGTCTCACTTATCCAAGCTAAACGGGCCAGCAGAAGCTTGGATAAGCGAATATCTTGGATAATAAAGAGGGATTAAGGAAAAGCCTATTAAACATCAAATTAGGTCATGATTTTACAAATTAAGCACCAAAACATCATGTTATACAACACATTTGACAGAAAAAGTAGTTCAATACGCAGTAATGTTATGTTGTAATTACTGTATTTACGAATTTAGCACCAAAATATCATGATATATTGAAAACATTTGACTACAAAAATGGCTTGGATTATCCAGAAGCTTGGATAAGCGAGGCTTGGATAAGTGAGACTCTACTGTACTACTACTACTACTACTACTACTACTAATAATAATAATAATAATAATTTTTTATACCCCCCTCCATCTCCCTGAAGGGACTCGGGGCGGCTTACATGGGGCCAAGCCCGTATAAAACAGCAAATGAAAATAAAATAACATCAAAAAATACAAACACATAGTAAAAGCATAAAATGATAATCATAGTAAAACTGTGGATTTGGCGCCCAAGTAGAGGGGGTAAAACAGACTGGGCAAAGTGCAACGAGTGAATATTGTAACACGAGGAGGTAGTTGATTAAGTGCTACCGTCAATGGGAGAGCAACTTGGGGTGGGTGAAACAGGCTTAAGGTCTTAACTTCTTCTTCATTAACTTTGGCTCGCAAAGTTTTTACTTTGCCAGAACAATTTCTTTTTTAAAAATAGCCTTTCCGGGTCCTTCCCTTCCTTCTATGATATGTCTGTGCCTTGTGTTGCATGGGAAAGCCAGAAGAGAAGGATTATTATTATTATTAACATTATCATTATGCCATATCTCAATGCTGTGCAGTCCTGGGAGTTATAGTTTCCCAAGGTCCATACCCTTCTCTGGATGCATCTGCACTGGAGAATAAATGCAGCCAGGACCCATATTATTATTATTATTATTATTATTATTATTATTATTATTATTATTATTATTATTATCAACACAACGACGTTGTATGGCACAGCAAACAAGATAGATATGCTGGATTTCGTTTCGCAAAACCACAAGTCGAACACTTCCCATTATTATTATTATTATTATTATTATTATTATTATTATTATTATTATTATTATTATGACATGTCTCTATACTATGGGGTCCTGAGAGCTATAGTTTCCCAAGGTCCATACCCTTATCTGGATGCATCTGCACTGGAAAATAAATGCAGTTAGAAACCATTTTAAATGCCATCATCATCATCTTCTTATTCTTATTCTTATTATTACATGTCTCTATACTAAGGTGTCCTGAGAGCTATAGTTTCCCAAGGTCCATACCCTTATCTGGATGCATCTGCACTGGAAAATAAATGCAGTTGGAAACCATTTTAAATGCCTTCTTCTTCTTCTTCTTCTTCTTCTTCTTCTTCTTCTTCTTCTTCTTCTTATTATTATTATTATTATTATTATTATTATTATTATTACATGTCTCTATACTAAGGTGTCCTGAGAGCTATAGTTTCCCAAGGTTCATACCCTTATCTGGATGCATCTGAACAGGAAAATAAATGCAGTTGGAAACCATTTTAAATGCCATCATCATCATCTTATTATTATTATTATTATTATTATTATTACATGTCTCTATACTAAGGTGTCCTGAGAGCTATAGTTTCCCAAGGTCCATACCCTTATCTGGATGCATCTGCACTGGAAAATAAATGCAGTTGGAAACCATTTTAAATGCCATCATCATCATCATCATCTTCTTCTTCTTCTTCTTCTTCTTCTTCTTCTTATTATTATTATTATTATTATTATTATTATTATTATTATTATTATTATTACATGTCTCTATACTAAGGTGTTCTGAGAGCTATAGTTTCCCAAGGTTCATACCCTTATCTGGATGCATCTGAACGGGAAAATAAATGCAGTTGGAAACCATTTTAAATGCCATCATCATCATCATCATCATCTCCTCCTCCTCCTCCTCCTCCTCCTCCTCCTCCTCCTCCTCCTTCTTCTTCTGCCATATCTCCATGGAAAACATCCATTTCATTAAAAAAGGAGTAAGACTGAGCTCTTTTCTGCCGCACACTTCCCTGCCTAATGTGATGAAGTGGTTGGTTGATTTTCCAGACTGCTTTCCTCCTTTGTTCATTACCCGTTGTTTTCTAATCCCGGTTCTAGATCTTACTGATAGATTAAAATCAACAGAGCTGCAGGAGGGGAGGACAGAGGGAGGGAGTAAAGCATCCCCAGGTGTTTTGGCCTACAACTCCCAGAAATCCCAGCCAGTTTACCAGCTGTTAGGATTTCTAGGAGTTGAAGGCCAAAACATCTGGGGACCCACAGGTTGAGGACCACTGCCTTTAAAGCAAGTCACTCCTCTGTAAGTCCCTAAACTTCTGAATAGTTTTCACCCCAATACTCCTGAAATGCCCACCAGTTAAATGAGAGTTACTTAGCTTTGAAAACACCTAAATTCTGCAATCATTTATTAAAGATTAGCTGTAGGGAAAATAAATATGAATTAATCACTTGAAAGTACAGTACAACCTCCGTAGTATATGTTCTTGAATTTACCATGGAAACAGAAGACCATAGAAAATAGTGAAACCTACTGAAATAAATTACCATGGAAGACCTAGACCTTTGAGGTTTTCTCTCTAGGAATGTGGTAGGTCAGCGTTTCTCAACCTGGGGGTTGGGACCCCTGGGGGAGTCATGAGGGGGGTGCCAGAGGGGTCACCAAGTTTGCAGGTAGTGTGCCAAGTTTGGTGCAGATCCATTGCAGGCTAGGTTCAGAGTGCTCTTTGATTGTAGGTGAACTATAAATCCCAGCTACTACAACTTCCAAATGTCTAGGTCTATTTTCCCCAAACTCCACCAGTGTTCACATTTGGGCATATTGAGTATTTACGCCAAGTTTGGTCCAGATCCATCATTGTTTGAGTCCACAGAGCTCTCTGGATGTAGGTGAACTACAACTCTAAAATGGAAGGTCAATGCCCACCAAACGCTTCCAGTATTTTCTGTTGGTCATGGGAGTTTGTGTGCCAAGACTGGTTCAGATCCATCGTTGGTGGAGTTCAGAATGCTCTTTGATTGTAGGCTAACTATAAATCCCAGCAACTACAACTCCCAAATGACAAAATCAACCCTGCCCCCAACCCCACTAGTATTCAGATTTGGGCATATTTGGTATTTGTTCCAAATTTGGTCCTGCGGAGATGTTGAGATGTTTTTATTAAATAAACATTATTATGTTATAATCGCTGCCACCAAATTATAAAGATGTTTTTATTTAAACTCTGCCACCAGTTATTAAAGATGTTTATAATGTGGCCACCAGATGTAAAGGGGATTATCAACGCTTGCCACCACTATGGGAAGATGTAGACACTAGCTACTCAGAGAGGAGACCTTTTAAATTTTGTTTTTCTTCTTTCTTCTTGTTTGCTTTTGATGGTAATATATGTGACAGAAGCTGAGATATTTAAAAGAACAATAACACGTTTATTCAGGCACAAAGCTTAATGGTTACAGTAACTTTCTCGTTAGAGGCACTTTAGTTAACAGTTGGAAAGCTAGAATGAGGTGTTTCAAATTCCTTAAAATGTCACTTCTTTCTCTACTGCTCTAAACTGCAGTCACCCTGTGAATTACAATCACAGATTATCTGTTCCTTAACAGGAGACAGACTACTTTAAAATAAGTCACCAAACCTATTTTAAACTGACTCAAAAATAAGCAATTGAGCCTCCCCGATTCCTTCAACTGAGGATCAGTCTTCCCTGTACCTCATCAGGACACAGACTAACTGCTACTTTTTCAAACCTGCACTTCTCCACCAAAATGGCAGTTGGCTCTGCCCACTTCTCCATGGTAACCAACTCATGAGTGCAGAGATGTAATAACTGAAATATTGACCCTTTTAAAACACGATTAAACATGACATCTGTAAACTAAAAAAAAATCACACTTCATTACAGGTCCAGAGAATGAAAATACATCCTGCATATCAGATATTTACATTATGATTCATAACAGTAGCAAAATTACAGTTATGAAGTAGCAACAAAAATAATTTTATGGTGGGGGGGGGGGTCAACTCAACATGAGGAACTGTATTAAGGATTCGCGGCATTAGGAAGGTTGAGAACCACTGTGCTAGGTCCTCCATAACATCTCTGTGAAAACTCCTGAAGAAGCAACTCATAGAATCACCTGGAAGACCAAGGACATGCCTAGAGTGGAGATATTGTGTTGGATGTTGGTAGATGAAGCCCAAATACCAGCCACATGGGTATAGGGTTTATCCTGTACTGTTAACAAGCCAGTTTTTCCTTTATCCCTCAAGACTGAATGCCTAAGATAGTGCTATGGGATATCTTTTGCCTCCTTTGACACCTTGTGTACTTGTGAGGAACTCTACTCAGTGAGAGCAATGGATCTGGGGAAGTCTTTTGGCCAGATGATATTTAGTTATCAAACCACTGTGTTTGCTAGTTGTTCTGCTGCCTAATACCTCTAAGAATTTAAAAGGGCTTGTGGGCTCTTTTGTGGAAGTCTCATGTGTTGTGTTTTCCTCCAAATCAGGCTGTGCTCCCCATTCTGCATCTCAGAAGAGACCTCCTTGTGAACTTCAGGCGGCAGATGATCCAAGCAAAGCTTTTCAAGAGACAACGTGTGTGGAAGGTTCTGGGGAGAGTCTTGCTGGCTGTGAACCGGCTCTGACGGAAGGAGCGGGTTCAGAACCTCCCCATAAAAAACAGAGAATGAATCCCACCGGTGGGACCCAATAGCCATCTTTAACCCAGGAACTGTTTGCTGTTCTCCAAAAGCACGTTTTCCTTACTATAAACCAAAGTATGGAGAAACTGAGCAACATGGTGAGCGGATTGCATGGCACTGCCTTAAAGGATACAGAAGAAGCAAAAGCCCTGACTGCTGCTTTGGAAAAAGCTCTGGCACTTTTGAGGTTCCTCCTTGAGAATGCCTGATATGAATCTGGGGTGAATAATAATAATAGTAATACAGTAGAGTCTCACTTATCCAACCTTCACTTATCCAACATTCTCTATTATCCAACACAGTCTGCCTTTTAGTAGTCAATGTTTTTGTAGTCAATGTTTTCAATACATTGCGATGTTTTGGTGCTAATTTCATCAATACAGTAATTACTACATAACGTTACCAAATATTGAACTGCTTTTTCTGTCGATTTGTTGTAAAACGTGATGTTTTCGTGCTTAATTTGTAAAAACATAACATAATTTGACCTTTAATAGGCTTGTCCTTAATCCCTCCTTATTATCTAACGTTCTGCCACCCCGTTTATGTTGGATACGCGAGACTCTACCGTAATAATAATAATAATAATAATAATAATAATAATAATAATAATAATAATCAACTTTATTTCTACCCCGCCACGACCTCCCATAAGGCAGCTTACAAAATAGCACACAAAGGTTCCATACATAAAATACATCATACAGTAAAGTCTCGCTTATCCAACATTCGCTTATCCAACATTCTGTATTATCCAACGCAGTTTGCCTTTTAGTAGTCAATGTTTTTGCAGTCAATTTTTCAATACATTATGAAGTTTTGGTGCTAAATTTGTAAATACAGTACTTACTACATCATGTTTTACAACAAATGGACAGAAAAGGCAGTTCAATACACAGTAATTACTACATAGTAATTACTGTGTATTGAACTGCCTTTTCGGTCTATTTGTTGTAAAACATGATGTTTTGGTGCTTAATTTGTAAAATCATAATATAATTTGATGTTTAATAGGCTTTTCCTTAATCCCTCCTTATTATCCAACATTTTAGCTTATCCAACATTCTGCCAGCCCGTTTATGTTGGATAAGTGAGATTCTACTGTACATAAAATAAAATACATCAGCATGAAAACAGTAATAACATTACATAAACCAGGTATATAAATTGGATAAAACAACCTCTATTAAAATAGAATCAATCAAAAGATCAATGCAATCAATATATCAATATAAATGGGTTTGGAGATAGGGTTGTGTACCTAACAAAGAAATCTAGAGACACGAAATTAGGAAAGGAATTTGTCTCTACTGATACTGCACAGCATGAGCCTTGTATGCACTAGTGATATGTTCAAAAATGCCAGTGTAGAAAAAATAAACCTTATTTCTTTTGGCCATGAACATACCATAGAACTGCACAAAGAGGCCCTAGAGAAGCCCACAAACCCTTTTGCATATACAGTTCTGTTTATAAATTCTGACTATATTAAATGATATCAGGGATGCCATTCTTAGCAAAAGAATCCTGCCTGGAGCTCAGGAGAGAATGGTTGCTGGTCAGAAATTAGAGCACTGGGCTACGTGGACCAAACATTGTAGAGTCCATTCAGCTACATAGCTTAGCCCTGTGGTTTATTTATTTATTTACAGTATTTATATTCCGCCCTTCTTTCTCACCCTGAAGGGGACTCAGGGCGGATTACAATGCACATAGATATGGCAAACATTCAATGCCATCAGACAAACAACATAAATTGTTGTGTTGTAAATTAGTTAAATTAGTCTCCCGCATAAAGTGTATCTAAATTTCCTAGTTGACGGATACAACTGTCTTTCGGGCTGCTTAGGTAAACAGCAAGCAGAGCTATTCAATGGTCAGGGCTTAACCTTTAAACCATTAAACTTATGACCTCTCTGTCAGTAGTGATTTATTGCAGCTGGTTACTAGCCAGCTGTGCCACAGCCCGGCCCACAGTGGTTCTCAACCTGTGGGTCCCCAGATGTTTTGGCCTTCAACTTCCAAAAATACTAACAGTTGGTAAACTGGCTGGGATTTCTGGGAGTTGCAGGCCAAAACACCTGGTGACCCACAGGTTAGAACCACTGGCTTAGCCTTTTGCTTATTCATTTGCAAAAACAGTTTTCTGTCTCTTCACCAGTTGAATATAATCACTCCTTTTTAAATATTTGTATCTTCCAATCCATTATTTCTTAATTGAATCATATCAATGATATTTCATAAAAAAGAAAGCTTTTCTTGCTCTGACCAAGTCATTAATGGATTCAGGGTTTATTTCTCAAGTGGAAAGCCCCAGGTAATGGCATGCACCCATCTTTTTGGGGGTGAGGGCATTTCACTCATAGACTCACAAAGACAATCCTATTCCTTTGTTATTGTTTTTGAGTCTGTATTTTGTTCATTCAGGTTGTCTCTCACCAGGAAACAGTTTGTTGAAATTAACCTGAAATTGCTCATTTTAAAATATTCTCATATCGGAGTTCAATTACTAGATCTTTATAGAAGGTACTCAAGCAATTACAGTAGAGTCTCACTAATCCAAGCTAAACGGGCCGGCAGAAGCTTGGATAAGCGAATATCTTGGATTATAAGGACTGATCAAGGAAAAGCCTATTAAACATCAAATTAGGTTATGATATTACAAATTAAGCACAAAAACTTCATGTTATACAACAAATTTGACAGAAAAAGTAGTTCAATATGCAGTAATGTTATGTTGTAATTACTGTATTTACGAATTTAGCACCAAAATATCACGATATATTGGAAACATTGACTACAAAAATGGCTTGGATTATCCAGAGGCTTGGATAAGCGAGGCTTGGATTAGTGAGACTCTACTGTACCTTTATGCTACTTTTGTATATATTTTTAGAGAAAATTTGAACAGAACTTTATAGGGTATCATCTATTTTTAGCACTCTGAATGAATAGCAGAAGTTAATTCCTTTTTTAAATGGTCTACTTCATATTTCTATCTTCTTATTTTGTTGGAAAATGCAAGTCTCTGGGAGGGAAGGAGCCATTTTTTAAGTCTGTCTCTCTTAAGGAAGCTAAGCTATAGGGCGTAGACCAGCTCGTCCCATAGAAAAGCTTCATATCTCAATAACATCTGGGGACACAGAACATCAGAGAAATCAGAAACAGGAATTCCAGGGGAAAAGGTCCCAAAAGCTCTGGCTGAGAGCTTACAGCCTCTCAGCCTCACAGCTCCTGAGAGAAACAGCCCTAAGCTTCCAAAGAAACCTCAGAGAGAAAACAGCATCACAGATCCACGGAACCCCAGCTGAAACATCTGCAAGCCTTGGTTGGTAGGTCCACTCAATACCCAGACGAATTTGGAATCGGTAGTGGGTCCCACATCAACTAGGCCCATTTAATAGACAGCCTGGGAGAGGTTATAAGAGGGTTTTCAGTTATCCAAACCAATCGCCTGTCCCCTGGGGACAAGACTGAAAGGGCCAACAGTTTATTAAGGAAACCTTGAAGTGTTATTTGACTCCTTGAAGATTTATTATTTGTTCATCAATAAAGACTTTGTTATCTCATTAAAGACTCAAAGGACCATCCTTTCCAGGAAAATCTTCAACAACCTCTCTTTCGAGGCACCCTGGCTTCCCGCTGGGCATAAAGTATACGTCCTACACAAAGACAATAGTTACAGGCCCAGCGCATGACAGAACACTGTGACCAAGCTCCGAAAGAGATTAATAGCATTTCAATGCTATTTGCTCTGGCATACGAGCAAACTGAGTTACGAGCTTGGTTATAGAATAAATTAAACTCGTATGTCAAGGTATCACTGTACATAGAAAAGAAAAACGTGCCAATTGTTTCTCAATTATGGTATTTCACAAGGCAATTTCTATCTCTTTTTTATTGTGCAGTGAAAAAACCATGTCCCCTTTCAGCTACATGGTCTACCTTGCCCGTGTGCCCACCTGCTCGCCTCCTTCTTGCTATGGCACTTCACTCAGCTGAGTCCAAAAGCACTAGGTTGAAGAGAGCCAGCATTGTCACTCTTTTCAATGCCTCACTTTCAGACTCAGTGGAGTGAAGTCCTGTAACTGAAAGGGGAGTGGACAGGTGTGGGTGGGTGACGTGACTCAGTTGCATTAAATGCCCTTGCTGAAAGAGGGTGGATGGGTGAGCAAGCAAAGCAGGGACAAACTTTGGTGGTGAGATGCATCATATGCATCATAGACAAAAGCAAAAATACTGATTTGGGGACCCAGAAAGAGGGGTACGACTATTACGCAGTGGCACCTATTATGCAGTGGAATATGGTTACTTTTAATTTAAAGACATTTGAATTCCATTTTGGAGAGAATAGTGGGATATAAGTGAGATAAATAAATGAAATAACTTTTGTGTTTATACTTTTAATGTTATATAAATGCAGTAAAGAAATAAAAAATGCAAATAAAAAAGCAAAACATAACTTACAACAAAGATCGATCTATCGATTGCATTTGTATGCTGCCTTTCTCCAAGATTGGGACTTGGCGTGGCTTCCAAAACAAAACAAATGAGTGTTATGTTTGGTCTTGCATCAAATCTCCAAGATTCCTCATGATGCATGTAGTACATGCAAACACAAGTATTCCAACTTGTGAAAATATCCCTTGCAGCAAGGGGCAAACCAAGAATGGGCAACTTGGAAGTCCCTAAATAGACTGAGAAGCGGAGTGGGCAGATCAAAAGACAACCTGGCAAGATGGCACTACCTGGAGGAATCTTCCACCTTGTGTGACTGTGGAGCTGAACAAACAACTCCGCATATGTATGCTTGCCCACAATGTCCTGCCTCTTGTACAGAGGAGGAGTTGTTTAAAGCTATGGACAATGCGGTTGCTGTTGCCCGCTTTTGGTCCAAAACAATTTAGCTGTTTGTGATTCCTTTATTTTATCACTTTTAAACTTGTTTATTATGCAATGCTTTTGACACGAAATAAATAAACCCACATCTATGGCAGGCATCCTCAGAGGTTGTGAGGTGACTGCCATCTAGTGACCTCATGTAATACTGCAACATATAGGCGCATTTACACACACGACAACACATTTTGAAAGCATATTTGAAATGGTTCCTTTACTATGCACAGTACGTAGCCAGGCTTCTGTGATTTTACTGGCAGGACAGATGCAGACACACAAAAATGTCATATCTATATATCAAAGACAGGTAGCCAATCAAGGCAATTGCATGAGTTGACTGCACTTCCATGTTGGGAAGCACATTAAAGCAGCTTTTGAAATTCTTTATAACTTGTACTTTTTTTTCTTTCTCTGCAAAATCATGAAAGTCTTGATTATCTTCGTTGCATCAATCTCATTTCCTTCACATATCTCTCCTCTGTAAAATGGGTACCTGTGAAAGGATCTGAGCAAACAAGAGAAACAGAGAAAGATTGACATTAGGGATGAAATTAGTTTCTGAGCTGGATCGAGAGTTACTTTTGCTCACTTTTGTTCACTTGCTCTTATTTTAAAATGCATGTCTGTGTATAAAAAATAGACTTGGAGGACCTAAAATATGGCAAACTGCCCTCTCTACAAATAGGCAGTATTTGGAGTGTTGCACCCCTAGGCTGTGTAGGCACCTTAAAACCACACTGGAGCCCCAGAATATAAGTAAACAAGCTGTTTATTGATGGTTATAAGTAAGCACAAGCAAATAAAGTTCAGAATCAATAAAATGGGTTTAAATCCACAAGGGTAGTGTGCTTAAAAATCCTAAAGCAAGAGTCTAGGAAAGTCATTCAAAGAACATAGTCCAAACCAGATATCAAACACAGTTCCACGAAAAACATCAGGAATAGTCCAAACAAGATTCAATTTCAAGGCATGGAACAAACTGGAACCACAGGAAACAAGACTAGAATGCAGCATCAAACTCCAAAGTAATCCAAGGTAACAGAAATCCAAACGGCAAAGTTACTAGAACATTCAACTGCATTCAAAGGCAAAACAAGGATGGAACTTGAGCAAAATCCGTGGCTGCAAGAATATAGGAACACAGAGCAAAGCTCTTTCTCTCTTGAATTGCAATGTTGACACCTCTGACATAGCAGAGAGGGACCAGGCATTTAAGGAAAATTCAAGGTCTTCCTTTCATGAGAAAACTCTTTCTTTCAGTCATGAGAAAACTATTCATTAGCGCTGCTTCAAAAGCAGTTGTTTACTTTTCCATAAACATTCTATTTCCTTCCTTTAGTGAGTTATCACCTCCCTCCTGTCAAATACATTATCCTCCTCTAAACGAGAATGTCCATCTGACACCTAGTGAACTGGCCTTGGCAGCAGAGAAGAATGTGGTTCAGAATGCCTGCTTGCAACCATTCTGTCTCTGGTCCCAGAATCCACTGGAACAGATGCTTGCTGCATCTCAGGCCCAAACCCAGAGTCCTCTGGCAAAGCTGGCTGCATCTCAGGCCCAAAGTGTGGCTGCATGTCAGGCCCAAACCCAAAGTCTTCTGGCAAAGCAGGTGCAGGGACAATTACAGGCTGAATGGGCCCCATCTCAGGCTCAGCTACAACATGGAAGCACATCATCATCATCATCATCATCATCATCATCATCATCATCATCACAGGGGCATGTGTTCAGGGCTGCGGCCCTCCCAGACTTTCCTACTGGGGTTTTTAATCATTCACAAACTTTGTAAGTTTTTTTCATTTAAGCAAATGAACTTGCAAAACCCAAGTCACCCCTTGATGGTTCCTTCTGTCAGAGTAATGCACGCAGCGTAGCAGCAGATGAATGACGTCAGTGGAGCGCAGAACAAAGGAACGTCAGAGACGATGTTAAAAAGTATTTACAAAGTTTTACTGAACAAAACAAACAGACTTGCAGACAATGGACATAAGACTTTCAATCTAGACAAACAGCACAGATCTTCTCAGTAGGCAGAAACAGAACTCATCTGATGCAATCAGCTATATACAAACACACTTGTAGTCTGGACACTCCTCTCTGTGTTCCAGCCACACATCCAAGGTCAATACAGCTTCTTACCAAATTAACTCTTTACACACTATAGCATTTCCTGGATGATGCAATACACGCTAGACACAAATTTCATTTAAACACTACTAATACACAAATCCCACATTAACACCTTCCCAGGCTAATTCTACTTCTAAAGTGTTCCTTACAGAATCTTAGGGATGATTTGGGATAATAACTCACCCTTCCTTTCCCGCTTCAGGTGTATTTTCTTCTTCTCCTGACCGACAACGTAAACAATAACGATGGCGGCGATGGCTAAAATGCCAAGGACGATGAGACCTTGGACAGCCATGGTTGCAGGACCTGCAGAGAGAAAGCAAAAGGCAGCATCATGCTCAGGGTGCATCTTCACTGGCTCTTTATGTCGAAGGAGGAATCAAATCAGCTCTGTGGCGGTTGCATGATGCACAGAGCTGACATGGTGTAACCTAGCCTTGAACCACATTAAAAAATCATAGAATTGGAAAAAAAACCCCAAGAGCATCAAGTCCAACCCCATGCTATGTGGGAACACACATTTAAGGTTGGGACAAGGGCCGGGCTGTGGCGCAGGCTGGTTAGTAGCCAACTGCAGTAAATCACTATGATCCAGAGGTCATGAGTTCGAGGCCAGCCCATGTCGGAGTGAGCAACCGACAATTAAAATAAAAAATAGCCCTGCTGGTTGTTGACCTAAGCAACCCGAAAGATAGTTGCATCTATCAAGTAGGAAATTTAGGTACCACTTATGTGGGGAGGCTAATTTAACTAATTTATGACACCAGAAAAATCATCCAGCAGCATTTGAGGAAGTATCCAAGGACTCGGCATCACAGTGGATGATGAAGCAGCTGCTCCCCCTGTGGCCGGAATTGAGCATCTCCTCAGGAAGCTGGAAGCTGGAGAAGGTTAAATTGCCTCTGTGTCTCTGTCTCTATGTTCATATGGCACTGAATGTTTGCCATGTATGTGATCCACCCTGAATCCCCTTCGGGGTGAGAAGGGCAGAATATAAATACTGTCAATAAATAAAAAATATATAAACACACAATTAAAACACCCCTGACAGATGACCATCCAGCCTCCAGAGAATGAGACGCCCAGGCAGCATATTCCACTGTGAAACTGTTCTTACTGTCAGAAGGTTCTTCCTAATGTTCAGGTGAAATCTCTTTTCTTGCCATTTGAACCCATGACTCCATGTCCTAGGACTTTATGAATCTCTCCAAAAGGGAAGGGAAGGGAAATGATGGCAAGATATTTGCCAAGCAACCAGATAACAAAGTCTGTAATATAAACACATACCAAAGAAATAAAACAAAACCTGCCTTCAATAGTCAATGCTCTTCCTGTTGGCCGGCAGTCAACAAATTAATTCATCTTGACACCTCTCTTACTGCCATAGCTTATTGCTATAGGATAGTGGATGTTGTAATTTGATGAGGCACCACCACAATTTGGAAAAAACAGGCTAAAGACCCTGTGATTCCATAGGCTTGGGCAATGTCAGATAATGTGTCAAACTTCATAATTCTAAAGTGTAGATGCATCCTGAGAGAATATAGGTTTTTGTAGATGAAGGCTGCACCTATACAGTAGAATTAATACAATTTGATACCTCTTGAACTGCCATGGCTCAATGTTATGGAATCGTGGCAGTTGTATTTTAGGGCACCAGTGTGTGTGTGTGTGTGTGTGTGTGTGTGTGTGTGTATCTATCTATCTATCTATCTATCTATCTATCTATCTATCTATCTATCTATAAATATATATACACACACATACATACATACATACATACATACACACACACACATATATACTAGCTGTGCCTGGCCACGCGTTGCTGTGGCGAAGTATGGTGGTATGGGAAATAAAGTATTGAGGTATTGGTGGTAGTTAAGGTAAAGGGTAAAGGTTTTCCCCTGACAGAGCTTAGCCTTCTAACTGGCAGCAATTGGATAAAAACAATTATTGCTCTCCCTCTAATTAGGACTTTATTTTTCTTTTCTTTTTGTTGTATGAACGTAGAGGCATGGATGAGGGGTTGTGCTGCCAAGTTTACTGTTTCTGGGATGTGTAGTTTTGTTGTTTTGTCCTAGGCCGAAATTTCATTACCCTTTTATATATATACTAGCTTTGCCCGGCCACGCATTGCTGTGGCTTATGGAAATCCTTTGTTGACCAGGTGGAATAGCAGTGAATAGCCTTGCAGTCTCAAAGCCTGGCTGTTTTCTGGAGTAGCTGGAGCTTTTTGTTGTATGAACGTAGAGGCATGGATGAGGGGTTGTGCTGCCAAGTTTAGTGTTTCTGAGATGTGTAGTTTTGTTGTTTTGTCCTAGGCTGATATTTCATTACCCTTATATATATAGATAGATATATATTATAGAGAAGGCAAAAGATTCTGAAAAAATTACAACTCCCAAGATTCTATAGCATTGAACAGTTTAAGTGGTGTCAAACTGCATTAATTCTATGCAATCTGATATCAAATTTGTGATATAGTCATATATATGCTTCATAATTTATGTTGTCATCTATGTGCTTTGTTGCCCAGGTTCACAGGCCTCCTAAAATCCATCCACAGATTCTTGGTGGTCCATGGACTTGGTTGTCAGAGGAGAATTTGACCCTTTCTGGGTCAAGAGTACAATCAACCTATTCTGTTTAACCGAAGCTTTAAGGAACCCACCTGAGATGAATAATTCCAGCTTATCTATCCTGTAGAATCACTGAATGTTGACTGCAGTTCGACTGCCATGGTTCTATCCTACAGAATTCCAGAAATGTAGTTTGAGGTGGCACCAGCATGTTTTGGCAGAGAAGACTAAAGGCAAAATAATACATCCAAGGCTTCCATAATCATAGAATCATAGAATCATAGAGTTGGAAGAGACCTCATGGGCCATCCAGTCCAACCCCATTCTGCCAAGAAGCGGGAAATTGCATTCAAAGCACCCCTGACAGATGGCCATCCAGCCTCTGCTTCAAAGCCTCCAAAGAAGGAGCCTCCACCACAGTCGGGGGGAGAGAGAGAGACTTCCACTGCCAAACAGCTCTCACAGTTCGGAAGTTCTTCCTGATGTTCAGGTGCTAAGATGGAGCTAAGCCACTTTAAGTGTTACAAAACTGCTATAACTCTGCGGTGGGGATCTAGGATTCCTCCATTAAGGTCAGAACTAAAAGTGAAAGAAAATTTACCTTTGAGGCCACTGGTCCATGGCAACATAACAACGTAGCACCGTATTTGCATTGGCTGATAGACCACAAGATCTCTCTTTCTCAGAAATTATTTGCATTTGCCGCAGGGTTAGGGGAACTCCTGGGGAACATCAACACTTATTTTCAGGCTGATCCAACATTTATTTGTGGGCTGATCAGGGGAGAGAGTCCCCACATTTTAGTGGGACCCAATGCCATTTTAACCCCCCGCTAAGAAGCAGGAAATCGCATTCAAAGCACCCCCGACAGATGGCCATCCAGTCTCTGCTTAAAAGCTTCCAAGGAAGGAGCCTCCACCACAGCCCGGGGGAGAGAGTTCCACTGTCGAACAGCCCTCACAGTGAGGAAGTACTTCCTAATGTTCAGGTGGAATCTCCTTCCCTGTAGTTTGAAGCCATTGTTCCGTGTCCTAGTCTCCAGGGCAGCAGAAAACAAGCTTGCTCCCTCCTCCCTATGACTTCCCCTCACGTATTTGTACATGGCTATTGTGAAGAAGTGTATAATTATATTTTGTTTATAGATGAAATGTGTATTTAATTTTGTTTAAACAGTCAGGTTTGGCTAAGTTTAAAATGGTGAGTATTTGAATTAATATGTATGGGGGAAGGTAGCCATCTTAGAATGCTAGAACAGGTTACCACAGCAACAGGGGCGGAGCCAACCGCCGCCTGGAAAGGAAAAGGGGGAATGTTTTAAAACCCAGCAGCAGTTGGTGATTTTCTAGTCACAGAGAAGGATCTGATTCTTGTGTGGAGAATCAGGCTGGCTTAAATAGGAAGATTTGAGTCAGATTTAGGTTGGACCAGACTAGGCAAGTTAGGTGATTTGTCTAGGGTCAGTTATAGAGTCTGTGGATTAGGGAACATTAATCCCAGGGGATCCAGGAGGATCAGGGTTTAGTGTAATCCAGAGAAAGAAGTATTTTGAAAGTTTGACCACCTCATAACCGTTTGTAACCATTAAGCGAAGTGCCTTTACCAGGTTATATGAAACCATCAAGCTCTGTACCTGCAATAAACTTGTTTTGTTTTTATTCTAACCAAGCCTCTGTCATACTCTTATATTAAGTTAAGTAACATCAACATCTAAAGTGGAACAACTAGAGAAAGCTTATAAGAACCAGTACCATCTGCCTGGCGTCTCCTCAAATGGTGGCAGCGAAGAAGAAGATAGTCAACTAAATTATCAATTAACATCATCTCTCATAAAACATCTTTATTAAGTGGTGGCATCTGTGTGTGTGTGTGTGTGGGATCGAAAGGGTTCCATCTCTGGCACACATTCCTGTCAGACACCTCACCTCTGTACATATTGGTGGTATAGCTGAGGGATTCTAAAAGGGATTCCATTCCCTGCCACATTAGGTTCTTTACAGCTATCATGTCTCCTCTCAGCCTTCTCTTCTGCAGGCTAAACATGCCCAGCTCTTTAAGACTCTCCTCATAGGGCTTGTTCTCCAGATCCTTGATCATTTTAGTTGCCCTCCTCTGGACGCTTTCCAGCTTGTCAATATCTCCCTTCAATTGTGGTGCCCAGAATTGGACACAGTATTCCAGGTGTGGTCTGACCAAGGCAGAATAGAGGGGGAGCAGGACTTCCCTGGATCTAGACGCTATTCCCCTATTGATGCAGGCCAGAATCCCATTGGCTTTTTTAGCAGCCGCATCACATTGTTGGCTCATGTTTAACTTGTTGTCCATGAGGACTCCAAGGTCTTTTTCGCACACACTGCTGTCAAGCCAGGCGTCCCCCATTCTGTATCTTTGATTTCCATTTTTTCTGCCGAAGTGAAGTATCTTGCATTTGTCCCTGTTGAACTTCATTTTGTTAGTTTCGGCCCATCTCTCTAGTCTGTCAAGATCGTTTTGAATTCTGCTCCTGTCTTCTGGAGTGTTAGCTATCCCGTTCACATAATAAATTCACATTTATTGTTGAACAAAAATTGAACATTTATTATATACTGTACAGTAGTTGTCATGACAAATCAGCATAACCAGACAAATCCTATCAAGAATTTCTTATTACTACCATTATTTCCATGTAGAACAATCTATGATACGTACATTTACCGATCCTGCATGCTCTGGTGTTCTGTTCCATGGGCATGCTTCCAAACAAAAACTTTGCTTAATTTAGGGGAGGTCTTATATTTAGCAATTCAGCAAAATCTCTACTAGGTCTTATTTTCAGGGAAACAGGTTAGTTAAACATGGCTATTTTATCACTTCTCAACCTATACATAGCTCCCTAAGCTCCTCCTCATAAGTATTGGTGGTTTCAGCTCTTTTAACATTAAGGCTAGACATGTTCTAGCTTCTCAACATTCTTCTTGAATTGTGGTTCCCAGAACTGGACATATAATTCAGGACTGACCAAAGCATCGTTCCATATCAACACTATACTAATGCAGCCTAGAACCACACTAGCCTTTTTAGCTGCCACATCACCTTGTTGACCCATGTTCAGCTAAGACTCATAGATCTCTTTCAAATTGACTGTTTCCCAGCTAGGTTTCATCCATCCTATATCTCTACATTTCATCTTTATTTGCCGAAGTGTAGTACCATACATTTCTCCCTGCTGACATTCATTTTGTTAGTTTTGGCCCAGGTCTTTAATGTGTTAAAGTCATTTTGAATTCTGATCCTGTCTTCTGGGGTGTTATCTATCTTTCACAATTTGGTGTCGTCTGCAAATAGTCCAACATTGATAAAGATGTTGAATAGCACTGGGCCCAGGACAGACCCTTGTAGCCCTCACTGGTCACTTCTCTCCAGGATAAAGAGAAAGAAGCCATTGGGAAACACCCTTTGGGTTCGGCCAGTCAGCCAGTTCCCATTCCACCTAACACTAGCATTGTCTAGCCCACATTTTATTAACATTCTATGCAGAATTATCATTGAGGACCTTGTTGAAGGCCTTACTGAAACCAAGCTATGCTACAACAACAAGATTCTCAACACCTACCCAGCTTGTAACTTTAATTAAATAAGTCTAGCATGACTTGGTTTTAAGAGTTATTGGTTTTTAGTGATCATAGCATTCCTTCCTAAGTGCTTACAGACTGTTCTTAATGATCCAGAATTGTTCTGTTATGGATGCCCCTGTTTCCAGTTCTGAAATGAAGACGGGTTTGCTTTCTGTATGGCCCTCACTTCCTTCTCCCACCATCTAAGTCTCCTAGTTGGATTCTTACCTTGTTTCCCAACTGCTTTGTCAACCGCAACTCAATGCAAGCAGGCACTTTTCACAGATGCAGAGGAGGTGTGGGAGTCCCGTTCACGTACCTTGCAAAATATACTGGTACTAGTCCCTCCCCCACTACCCCACCCAAGGTATCTTAGAAACAACAAGGGAGGAGTCAAAGCCATGGTAACACAACCACACCATTGACAGTCAAATATTTCCATTTGCTAAGAAGTCACGAGCTCTCTCCCTCCTTCCAGTTTCTCTTTCTCAGAACTTGTTTGTATTTACAGGAATGGGGAACAGCTTCAGAAACTTCCTGGTCTCTTTCTCTGAGGACTCAGTTATC
The DNA here is from genome assembly GCF_035594765.1 of Anolis carolinensis. Lineage (NCBI taxonomy): Eukaryota > Metazoa > Chordata > Lepidosauria > Squamata > Anolidae > Anolis > Anolis carolinensis. The sequence goes on from NC_085842.1 coordinate 5,326,848, forward strand.
TGAAAAAGTATATTGTTCAGGTCTCAATGCTTATCATGTGGTTCGGAGGAACAGATGCCAGCCAAAACACAAAACAAGTCTCCAAAAAAAAAATGTCTTTCCTTGCAGGAAGAAGCTGACATGGGAGAATCATCATCATCATCATCATCATCATCATCATCATCATCATCATCGTTTATTTATATAGTTCCATCACTGCAAATGGGGCTTTACAATTAAAGGGACAGCTGAGGGACACTACCTCAGCTTTACTATCTAATTAAGACAAGACACAAAAAGAAAAGGGGGAGGGCTATGGTGTCCAGCAGATATGGCCTCTTCTCTCAAGGCAATGGTAACTGTGATAGAAGACAGTGGCAGTTCAGACAGAGAAAGGGCCTTCCATCTACCTCTGGGCTGAGTAGGCATGGTGCCCCTCTCCCTCCATAGCCAAGGCATGGGCCATTGAGATGGCGAGAGAGAGCCTCCCATCTGCTTCTGGATCTAAGTATTATGAAGCTACACCTCAATTTTCTTCTCACCAAAACCAGGGCAGTGGCAGTTGGGATGGAGGAAAGGCGCTCTGAGGAGAAAGAGGCAGGTACCACTCCCTATGTCTGGGCCCAGATGCAGAGAGAGACAGTAGGGCAGTGGCAGTTGACATGGAACCAGGACCTTTCATTGGACAAGGTGTGCTCCCAGCAGCACCTCAATTGGAGACTGCCATCTCCAAGATGTTCTGATTGTGGCACCAAGTTTGGCTACATTCCTGTGTTGCAGAAATGCAATGAAATCCTGCTAAAGCAGGCATGGGCAAACTAAGGCCTGGGGGTCAGATGTGGCCCCCTGGGTACTTACCTTGGGCTCTCCTCTTGGCATTAGGGCATGGTGGCCTACCGCATCCTTATGCCAAAAAGATGGGGGAGGAAGGCACATAGTAGCTGAGAGCCCTGCTCTCATAGTAGCTGAGAGCCCTCTGGAGTGCTCTCAGCCACCGTGTGTCTCAACCCCCCCTCCTGGCATAAGGATGGTGTGAGTGACCTCCTTCTTATGCCAGGAGGACGACTCAGCTCAAGGAAGGCACACAACAGCTGAGAGCCTTCTGGAGCACACTCAACCGCCATCCGTCCCACCCTCCACCCAGCATAATGCCAAGAGGATAGCCCGAAGATTGGGGGAGGAGGATGGGAAAGAGGATGGGACAATCGCTATGTGTCCCATCTTCATCCCAGTATAAGAATGGGACAAGCAGCCTTATGCTGGGAGGACAACCTGAGGATGACCCAGGTCCTGCCCTGCCCCCTCCTTTCCTGGCCCCTCCCCACCCAGCATGTGCCTGGCCCTCCTCCCTCCTGTCCCAGCCCTCCCAGCTAGACTCACAATGTGGCCCCAAGGCAAAAAGGTTTGTCCATGCTTGTGCTAAAGTATTGCAAAGATGTACACTCGGGCATTAGGCAGAGCATTCTGATGGGCCTTGGATGCTCCTGAGAAGCACTGGACACTTCTGTTGCATATCAGACCCTTGTGATGCATATTGAATATCTCATTGCACTCCATGCACATCAGTGCTATGATGCACCTTTCAATCCATCATGAAGTTGATACCCACTGCATACACTAATTCAGATCTGGGCTTTCCTGAGAGTCTTCAAAATTTGGGACACTGCTCCCCAAGTGTGATAATGACAAGACAACTGAATAGTACCATTTCCCCTCCATGTAAATGAAGGGTTACAAATAGATTGGGTTAAGTTGCATTCATTGGGGTCAACATCATACAAGAGTCACAGAGATTCTGTGAATAATCACCCAGTAAGAAGGACCAAGGTCTGGAGCGACCTTTCCACAGAGATCTGTTTTGACAGGTCTTCAAGGATTGAGTATAGAAAACTTGTCATGTCTATACAAGGAAAACTACAATTTCTAGATGTCCTAGTCATCCACAAGCCAAATCAACAATTGGCCACACCGTTCACAGAAAACTTACGAACACTGATAAAAGCCCCAACCATCATCCAGGTCAAAAAAGAAGCCCTGGCAGCCCATGCAAACAGAATCTGCAAACTCCACCTCCTACAAAGTGAACTGAACCACCTAAACTGGGCTCTACAGGCCAATGGGTATGTATTCCATGACAGACAGAAGAGCTGCAAGACCAAGAACAAGCCACGAGAGTAAAGGCAAAAATCCACCAGGGGAAAAGTGTTCTTACTAGACATCAAGGGAATGATTGACCACATAGGGAAGCTGATGAAGAAACACAACCTGCAAGCAATCTACAGACCCACTAACAGAATTCAACAAATGCTACACTCAGCAAAGGACAAGAGGGATCCTCTGATCACTGTAGGAATTTACCATATACCATGCAGCTGTGGCCAAGTCTATATAGGGACCACGAAACGCAGCAGTGCTCAGACATGAATCAAATAACATGAAAGGCATTGCAGACTAAATCAACCAGAGAAGTCAGCCATAGCAGAGCCCTTGATGAACCAACCTGGACACAGAATATTATTTGAGAACACAGAAATGCTGGACCACTCTGACAACCATTATATCAGGCGACACAGAGAAGCCATTGAAATCCACAAGCCTGTGGACAATTTCAACAGAAAGGAGGAAACCATGGAAATGAATAGAATCTGGTTACCAGTATTTAAAAAAATTCCAAAATCAAGACAGTAGATGAGAAGCCTCACTCAGAAATAGGGGAACTTCAGACAGCAAACAATCAAGTGTCAGTTAACACCTCCCAAATAGAGGATGCCTCCAGACAACAGAGAGGTGTCTATGGAGCAAGGTGTTGGACTTTCTGTGTTGTCGAAGGCTTTCATAGCCAGAATCACAGGGTTGTTGTTTGTTTTCCGGGCTGTGTGGCCATGTTCCAGAAGTATTCTCTCCTGACGTTTTGCCCACATCTATGGCAGGCATCCTCAAAGGTTGTGAGGCTGGACTTTCGGTTGTTTCTGTTGCTTTGTATCTTTTTAACAGTTGATGTTTCTTGATGGTTTAAAATTTTTGGAAGTTTAATAATGTTTTAACTTTTTGATTTCATGAATGTTGATGATGCATTTTGTATCTGTTGTAAGCCACTTGAATCCCAAACTGGTAAAAAGGCAGGATAATAGTAACAACAGAAACTACTACTCCTAATTCTGAAGGGGTTTCCAAAAGGAAGCATGCTTCTTATTTAGGGGGACAGCCAATTTTAAATTTATTTATTTATTTGCAGTATTTATATTCCGCCCTTTTTTCTCACCCTGAAGGGGACTCAGGGCAGATCACAATGTACACATACATGGAAAACATTCAATGCCATTAGACATACGACACACACAGACAGAGACACAGAGGCTATTTAACATTTTCCAGCTTCCTGACTTGCTGAGGTAATCATGCTCAATTCTGGCCACGAGGGAAGCTGCTGCTTCATCATCTACTGTGACACCAAGTCCTTGATGGAATATTTCCTCATCTTCTAGCACAAACGTTGCTGGACATTTTTATGGTGACATATATTAGTTAAATTAGCCTCCCCGCATAAGCGGTCCCTAAATTTCCTACTTGACAGATGCCACTGTCTTTCAGGTTGCTTAGGTAAACAACAAACTGGAGCTATTTAATGGTCAGGCACTTAATCTGACCCAGGCTTTGAACTCATGACCTCTCGATTGATAGTGATTTATTGCAGCTGGCTACTAACCAGCTACGCCACAGCCCGGCCCCTATAGCCATGGGGCTAATACCTGTAGTTTGCTAATCCAACTCTGAAAAAAATATTCTCCCACAGCATTTTGTAGGTGCTACCGAGGAAGGCAAGGGAAAGCTCTCTTCTGAACAAATCATGTCCAGAAAAGGTTACAAACAAGAACAAAGCCATTTTCCAGAGTTCAAAAGCTTTATTTTAAAAGTAATTGGTTTCATATATGGCTCAACGGCATAGGCTGAAATTATTAATATAATTGCAAGCAGCTTCCCCCGCAAATCAAGAAAACAACCTTCAATTTCCCAATAAGTGGCTTCCCAATCAGTGATATAGTAGTTTGAGCACTGAACTGCAATTCTGTTTTCAGAGGGCAATTCACAATGCTATTTTAAAAACCTGGCAATCCATCTTCCTTCTATGTATAAGAATCACAGCCATGCAATAGTCAACTACAGGGAAATTTCAGCAGCCGGATAAATACCGACAATTAACACAGGGCAGCTCATCAAAAGCAATGCAACATGAGATTTTCAATCTCCAGGGTCATCCCATCGTCCTCCATGGATGCGTCAATAACGCTCTGAAAAGTAAGAAAAAGAGAACCAAGGGTCGGTCAAACTGACATGGTTGAGCTTTATATTCTACAAATTCTGTGGGTGAGGAAAATGTCTTTTGAGGACTTTCATCCTTCTGGATTCCTCAGACTGGAAAGAAAGTAAATAGGGGGAGGAGAAGTGATAATTATCTTTCCTGAAAGCCTTCACGAGCAATAATTTACCTATTAAATAGATCACAAGGGATGCATCTGCACTGTAGAATGAATGGAGTTTTGTCAGAGCGCGCGGTTTGGATAAACACACATGCAGCGGAAGAGCAACTGGCACCAATAACGAAGCTGAAGCCTGTTTGGCTATCTACAAAAGATTTACTAACAAACAGATAACTCTCAAGACGATATATTCAGACAGAGTGCAGAGAGGCAGAGAGCAGAGAGATAACACAAGGAGCTATTTATAACCACCTCTGCTGTCTGATGCAATACACAGTTAACTCTTTACACACTCGCATAGTGGACAGCAGACAGTGCCTGATGCAATCTCCAGCTCACATTGCAACACTATAACTCAATTACATTTAAACAACTCTATATACAATCATTCCCACTTCAACAAGTTTGACACCACTTTTACTGCCATGGCTCAATGCTTTGGAATCCGGAGTTATAGTTTGGTGAGGCATCAGTATTTTTGGTCAGAGAGGGCTAAAGACCTTATGAAACTACAGCTCCCAGGATTTTAGATTTAAAGCATTTGGGACAGAATTCTCTCTTATAGTCTATCTATATATATAAAAGGGTAATGAGATTTCGGCCTAGGACAAAACAACAAAACGACACATCCCAGAAACACTAAACTTGGCAGCACAACCCCTCATCCATGCCTCTACATTCATACAAGAAAAAGAAAAGAAAAATAAAGTCCTAATTAGAGGGAGAGGTATAATTGTTTTTATCCAATTGCTGCCAGTTAGAAGGCTAAGCTCTGCCCACTTGGTCTCCTAGCAACCCACTCAGCCCAGGGGACAGGCAGAGTTAGGCCTCACTCAGGCCTCTTCCACACTGCCTATAAAATACAGATTATGTGATTTGCACTGGATTATATGGCAGTGTAGACTCAAGGCCCTTCCACACAGCTATATAACCCATTTAACATTTTATTTTGTATGTTGACCTTTTATGACTGTTTTTATTGATGTTGATGTTTTATTGTTGAGTAATTTGTTTTATTGTTTTGCTTTTGCTTTTATATTGTTGTGTCTGGGCAAGGCCCCATGTAAGCTGCCCCGAGTCCCTTTGGGGAGATGGGGCGGGGTATAAGAATAAAGTTGTTGTTGTTATTATTATTATTATTATTATTATTATTATTATTATTATTATTATTTATATGACACAGCAAACAAGATAGACATGCTGGATTTCGTTTCACAAACTACAAGTCGAACACTTCCCAAGTGTCTAGGACTGTGTGATGTATTTTCGGATGATGCGCGCAGATCCCAGCAGGGTGGTCTTTTGCAGCTGGCAGATCGTAATTTTGTCAATGCCTATTGTTTCCAAATGCCGGCTGAGATCTTTTGGCACGGCACCCAATGTGCCCATCACCTGCACTGGTTTCTGCCAGAGTCTCTGAAGTTCAATCTTGAGGTCCTGATAGCGGCTGAGTTTTTCCTGTTGTTTTTCGTCAATGCGACTGTCACCTGGGATAGCGACATCAATGATCCAAACCTTGTTTTTTTCCACAACTGTGATGTCTGGTGTGTTGTGTTCCAGAACTTTGTCAGTCTGGATTCGGAAGTCCCACAGTATCTTTGCGTGCTCATTTTCCAATACTTTTGCAGGTTTGTGATCCCACCAGTTCTTTGCTGCTGGAAGGTGGTCCTTGAGGTATAAATTCCAATGAATCATTTGGGCCACATAGTTGTGCCTCTGTTTGTAGTCTGTCTGTGCAATTTTCTTACAGCAGCTGAGGATATGATCAATGGTTTCGTCGATTTCCTTGCACAGTCTGCATTTTGGGTCATCGGCTGATTTTTCGCTCTTGGCCTGAATTGCCTTTGTTCTGATGTCTTGCTCCTGGGCTGCAAGGATCAGGCCTTCTGTCTCCTTCTTCAGGGTCCCATTCGTGAGCCAGAGCCAGGTCTTCTCCTGATCAGCTTTTCCTTCAATTTTGTCAAGGAACTTTCCATGCAATGTTTTGTTGTGCAAGCTGTCAGCTCTAGTTTGGAGTGTGGCTTTCTTGTACTGGTTTTTTGTCTGCTGTGCTTTGAGGATTATTATTATTATTATTATTATTATTATTATTATTATTATTATTATTTAGAATCTTATATTATCTGCTTTGAACTGGATTATCTTGACTCCACACTGCCATATAATCCACTTCAGTGTGCAGTCGGACACAACTGGACTTAATGTCAGGGGAAAACGTTTACCCTTTACCTTAACTACCACCAGTTCCTCAATACTTTATTTCCCATACCACCATACTTCGCCACAGCAACGCGTGGCCGGGCACAGCTAGTGTTATATAACTTTATGTAAGATACATAAAGATACTAACAGACTCTGTTTATGAAGGTATTTATTGGGACACTGGCAATAGTGTCTGTTTGATGTATACCAGTCCCGTTGTGCATCAGTCATTTTGCCAGCTCTACTACTTAATAATGGAACAGTAGCCCTTTCCTGGATGGAAGATTGTCCCATTACTGAGCTGTCCAAGTTCAATTCCTGAAGATGTACATTTACTTAGAAAGATGTCAATCTTCAACTATTCTTGTTGGGGTTCAACCACATCCTATTCAAGTCTACAGTCTTCATCAAAGAAACAGATACGCTGCAAACAAGATTAGGCTAGGGAAGACCTTCCCCATTATCCTCCCTGAATGCCTGTTACTCTGTCTCTCTCACTCTGTATTCCCATTTCCAATCTCATTGATGACACAGACTGATATTGTAGGGACCATAAGACAGAAAAATAGTAAGCTATTGCCTATGTAGCTTTACCTGTTCATATGCCCCTCCCTTCCTGTGAGCTGGTGCCTTTCTCCAGGAAGTTCCAAAGGGAGAAGTTAGAGCAGGGGTCCCCAAACTAAGGCCTGGGGGCCGAATGCGGCCCTCCAAGGTCATTTACCTGGCCCCTGCCCTCAGTTTTATAATATAATATTTTTATATCAGTTTTAATAATATAATATAATATATACATATAATATTGATAGTAATATTATAATGTAATACAATGTGATACTAATAATAATAAAATAATATTAATTATATATTACATGTAATATTACTAATATTACAGTATAGTGGTATAATCCAATATAATAATATATAATGCTAATATTGTTATATGCTAAACTATAATATATTGTATATACATATAAATTATAAGCCGCTCTGAGTCTTCTTGGGGTTGAGAAGGACAGTATATAAATGTAGTAAATAAATAAATAATAATAATAAATACATTTTTGACTTAGGCTCGCCCAAAATCTGAAATGACTTGAAGGCACACAACAATAATAATCCTAAATAATTTGACTATCTTGTTGGCCAGAAGCAGGTCCACACTTCCCATTGAAATCCTGATCGGTTTGAGTTGGTTAACATTGTTTTTATTTTTAAATATTGTATTTTTCTTTCGTTGTTGTTGTTGTTTTTGCACTACAAATAAGACATATGCAGTGTGCATAGGAATTTGTTTGTTTGTTTTTTTTCAAATGATAATTCGGCCCCTCCACAGTCTGAAGGATTGTGGACCGGCCCTCTGCTTTAAAAGTTTGAGAACCCCTGAGTTAGAGTAAACAAGTTAGGTCATTGGTATCACTTGTGCCAAGTAGGTGTGGAAGGCGAGGAAGATCCTCAGCCTTTGGTCATTTGTAGATAAGCTGAGATATAAATTCTTTGTTTGCTACACACATGTTGCAACAGCCATTTGCATGGTACAGACCCATTAAAGTGGGTGCCTACGGCTGTTTTGCCTTAATATCAGCTGTGATAACAATAAAAGGCTTGTGTTATTGCTCTCCTGGAATTCTCTCCTTTACTTCCCCTCCAAACTAGTCTCCAACAATACGTCTCAAGTTGCATGCCTTGTGTGCTAAGCCCCCAGGATCTCATGGCCAGTACCCCTCTCCAGGGCCATAGCCAGAAAAAATTTTTGGGAGGGGGGGGGGTTGAACCATTTTTAAGCGAATCATGAAAAATAGTTCCATAATGCAAAATAATTTAGAAATCAGGCTCCATCGATAAACTTCAGTGGACACTCAAGACAGATAAACTTCAGTGGATGCTCATAGGGATTTGGTTAACCAGTTAAAATTCATGAATAAATCAATTTTATTTTAAAACCTGAAAATTTTCGGGGGGGGGGGTTGAACCCCTAACCGCTACAGCCCTGCTCCTCTCTATAGCCCCTGCCACACAGCTCAGGGATTTGGAAACTCGTCATTCAGAGAATTTAGGCCATCATCCCCTTGAGTTTAAGCCAGTAGCTCTCAGCAGTGACGCTTCCACATGTTGGACCGGGCTGTGGCGCAGGCTGGTGAGCAGCCTGCTGCAATAAACCACTCTGACCATGAGGTCATGAGTTCAAGGCCAGCCCATGGCGGGGTGAGCACCCATCAATTAAAAAATAAAAAAATAGCCCCTGCTCGTTACTGACTTAGCAACCCGAAAGATAGTTGCATCTATCAAGTAGGAAATAAGGTACCACTTATAAAGTATGGAGGCAAATTTAACTAATTTATGACGTTGGAATGAGGAAGTGCTGTCACAGTGGATGATGAAGCAGCTGCTCCCCCCTGTGGCCAAGAATCGAACATCCCCTCAAGAGAAGGTTAAATTGCCTCTGCATCTGTCTCTGTCTCGGTTCAATGTGGGCTCGGGCTGTGGCGCAGGTGGGAGAGCAAGCCAGCTGCAATTAACTGCAATGAATCACTCTGACCAGGAGGTCATGAGTTCGAGACCGCTCAGTGCCTTTGTTTGTTTGTCTTTGTTCTATGTTAAAAGGCATTGGATGTTTGCCTATATGTGTAATGTGATCCGCCCCGAGTCCCCTTCGGGGTGAGAAGGGCGGAATATAAATGCTGTAAATAATAAAATAATAATAATAATAATATATGGGCATTGAATGTTTGCCCTATATGTATATAATGTGATCTGCCCTGAGTCCCCTTCGGGGTGAGAAGGGCGGAATATAAATACTGCAAATAAATAAATAAATAAAATGTTTTCAGGTTTGAAGCCACTCCAGGGTTCTGACACATTCTATTCCCAGGCCTTCGAATCAGGGATGCCTTGGGACACAACTACACTGACCGCTTAGGTTGTTATTGGCAAAGTTGCGGCACAGAGCTAATCTGGGGTAATGCAAAAAATGGCCACCTTAATGCCCTTGCCTCACATTAACCAAAGTTGGGCATAATCCAAATTCTGACTCCTCACTTTGGGCCTGTCTGAACAATTGGGCCAGTCCTGAAATGGAACTGGCCACACCTATTCCCACTGCTATCTTGTGATTCCTGGACACAGGAGGCACAGGGACACTGTCCCTTCCTGTCCTCCACGTGGCAGTGATCTCCAGCCATGATACAGGTCATATCTATCCTCTGTCACCTGCAATGATATCAACCATGATGATGGGGCATTCTGGAATGGGACGGGGAAGAGGAGAGACTCCTCCTCACTGCCTTCACCCCTTTCCCCACCACCCTGGCTGAGGTTACTGCAGTGATGGTGGATAGGTAGGACCCATGTTGCTGTCAGAGTATTGCAGCTGCGCAGCTGTAGTAGTATGAAAAGCAATGGAGCGCAGATTGAAGCGACACTACGAGACATTAGTAAAAGCAATATACAAAGCTTTACTGAATGGAGCAGTAAACAGCAGACGACAAACAAACACAGGACTGATCTGTTCTCCAACAGATCTCAAACTCGACTCGAACTCAAGACAGACTGAACTGATGCAATAGATAGGCACATACTCTTGCATCTGGATCCTCCCTAGTTCCAGCCACACACCAAGGTCATCATAGCTCATTAGTGATTATCTCTTTACACACTATCACACACTCTGGATGATGCAATTGTTAATGTGGGATTTGTGTATAGATAGTGTTTAAATGAAATTTGTGTCTTGCCAGTATTGCATACTGATTGCATTATCCAGAGTGTACTATAGTCTGGAAAGAGTTAATTGCCAAGAATTTGTGATGACCTTGATGTGTGGCTGGAGCTGGGGAGTGTCCAGACACAAGTGTGTATGCATTACTGATTGCATCAGTTCAGTTCTGTTCTGTCTGCCTAGGTGTTATGTCTATTGTCTGCAAGTCTGTTTGTCTTGTACAGTAAAACTTTGTATATAGTTTTACCAAAGTCTCTGGATGTCACTTCGTTCTGCATTCCACTGACTCCATCTACTGCTGCGCTGCAAATTACTCTGACAATTGGTTATGGGCCCAGCACGCTTCCGCTGCAATTACTCTGACAGCAATCTGACTGCAATACAAGCATGGCACAAATTACATTTAAACACTCTCATTACACAAATCTCAAATTGACAGTTGCAGCCAGAGACCATTGCTCATGGGAGGGGATGGCTTGATTAGTTCTCTACCCAGGTAACCAGTAAGCGAAGTACGCAAATATGGAAAGCGCCAATCCCCTGGGGGTGCTATTGAGGTGCCCAGTTCAGTGCCCAGAAAGAAATAGAGGTGGGCAAACAAAAGTACTAGGAAACAGCAACGCGCCCTGCGTTTCCCTAAACTGGGCCTTTGCCGGAGGGAGGAAACTCTTCCCTCCAGTAAAGGCCCAGCACTTTGGGGAAATCTCCATGGCTCTCTTCTTCCACTCTCACTGCATTTGCGGGGGGGGGGGGGGGGGCAGCCTAGGCCTGGCCCTGTCTCTACCAACACTGGACTGCATCTGCTGCTGCTGGACAGTCAGGACTCCCTCCCACCTCCACAACACCATGCTGGATCGGCCATGGCTTTTCAGGTTAGTATAGATCTGTGTAATGAACTATATAACACAATAGTGGTTCAACACATAACTAGTACACAATATGTATTTAGAGCATCATATACATATAACATTCACAGAAACAATACTCAGTCCTAAGGTATATAACTCAAAAGTATCTAACTCAGTATTATAAATCAAACAAAATGATATAAGTCTCTGCAGTCCTAAAAGGATTAGGTTGGCTTAAAGGCAAACCGATTCAGAGTCTCTGCAGTTCTGGAGGGATTCCTCAGGACTCCACAGGTTTTGGATCAATAGTAAAGCCAAGTAGACAGAGTCAATGCTGATGTAGCTCCTGAGTAGGTGGTAATATATCTGTACATGCCGTTTACATGCCGTTTACAACTGGTTCCCGGGTTTTGTCCCAGTTTCAGTAACCCTTCTTCTGGTAAGCGGCAAATGCTTTATTATTTCTTTATTGATGGCTCTGCATCAGGTATTCTTAATTCTTAACAGAAATAAAAATAAAAGGAAATTTGCCTAATGTTGTGCTCTTTATAAGATATAAATCATAAATTATATAGATCTTGTGAAAATAGACATGTCAAAGCACCCCAAGGTATGCAGTATTCTAAGTTACAAACAAGGAATTACCTTTTTCCCAGATATAGTAGTAAACATATCTACTCACATGTTTGCAGTATCAATATGCTGCTGTGGATTTTGTGGTGCGAGCAGCCATTCATGGTCCCCTAGTGATTTAAATACCTGATTACAGGAAGCAGGTGGGGTCCAATTTGTCATTTAGACCATGAGGGGTAATGGTCCTCAGTTTGTAAATCCAGAAGGACTGCAGAGACTTATATCATTTTGTTTGATTTATAATACTGAGTTAGATACTTTTGAGTTATATACCTTTGGACTGAGTATTGTTTCTGTGAATGTTATATGTATATGATGCTCTAATATACATATTGTGTACTACTTATGTGTTGAACCACTATTGTGTTATATAGTTCATTACATTGTTTAGAATAGACATCTGTGTTTATTCAATAGTATAGATCTGCCCTTGGACTCCCAGAAAAACCAACCAGCATGCCCAGAACTAAAGGACAGGGATGGCCAAAAAAGGATTGCCTCTGGGCTAAACAGTAAAGTCCACCCCATCTTCTGTAAGTCTCAGCTCTGATGCCAGTCTAAACTGTTCAGGTATCACCTGCTTTGTCCACAGAACAGTTTCAATTTCAGTGACCCCTTGCTTACTTTTTTCCATTTGGTGAACTTTGTGAGTGATGTATGCAGCCGAAAGACCCGCTACTGCAACAGCAGTGCATATAAATGGCACAGCCAGCGCAGACGCAGAGGCGCCTACACCTGCAACTTCAAAGAGACCTGAAAAGAAAAAGAATTCAGCATCACTTTTAAGGATTATGATGAACCCTGCACCTGTCCAGATTTAGCAGAGAGAGTCCCTGTTAATCCTCTATCACCCCCTTATTTCAACTTTTACGAAAATGTCCCACTATCTCTCTACTACTTGTACTTTCCCACTTTCATTTACTACAAACTACTCCATTTGGAACGGGGGAGCAGTAGAGACAAGCGTGGCTTCTTAACCTTTCCAAGAGGCTCAAGCAAAAGCAAACTGCAGCAGCATCTCCTCGTTTCTATATTCCTCCTTATTAATAATTTTGGTCATCTTGACTATACATTGATATTGCTCAGCTGGAAGAGATCTCCCAGGACCATCCAGTCCAACCCCCTTCTGCCACATAAGAACACCCAATCAAACCACTCCCAAAAGATGGCCATTCAGCCTCTGTTTAAAAACCTCCAAGGGAGGCTTCACCACATTCCCAGGCTGCAATGCCTTCTACTGTCAAACAGCTTTTACCATCAGGATTTTTTTTTCTCATTTTTAGGTGAGCGGTAGGTTCTGGTGGCTGGTTGTTATCTGTGGTGGTGCTGGTTATTGTGGCTGTTTTTGTTGTTACAGGTGCATCTACACAGTGGAATTAATACAGTTTGACACCACTGTCATAGGCACAGTTGAAAGCTATGGGAGCCTGAGATTTGCAGTTTGGTGGGGCACTGGCATTCTTTGGTAGAAAAGACCTTGTAAAGCTACAAATTCCAGGTTCCCTAACATTGACCGGGCTGTGGTGCAGCTGGTTAGTAGTCAGATGCAATAAATCACTACTGACTGGTCATGAGTTCGAACTAGTCCGGGTCAGAGTAAGCTCCTGACCATTTAATAGTCTAGCTTGCTGTGGACATATGCAGCGAAAGACAGTTGCATCTGTCAAGTAGGAATTTAGGTACCGCTTATGCAGGGAGGCTAATTTAACTACGATGCCATAAAATCTCCAGCAGCGCGTGGAATAATGAGGAAGCATTCAATCAAACACTTGGTGTCACAGTGGACGAGGAAGCAGCAGCTCCCCCTGTGGCCGGAATTGAGCATACCCTCATGAAGCCATAAGCTGGAATGTTAAATTGCCTCTGTCTATATGTGGTTGTCTATATATGTAGTACTAGCTGTGCCCAGTACTGTGGCTAGGGCTTAATTTTACTTTTCTTTTTGTTGTATGAACGTAGAGGTGTGGATGAGAAATTGTGCTGTGAATTTTCAAGTTTGTGGGGCGTTTAGTTTAGTTGTTTTGTCCGGTGCCGTGATTCCATTACCCTTTTATATATATAGATGTCTAATGGCATTGAATGTTTGCCATGTATATGTGCATAGAGATCTGCCCTGAGTCCCCTTCGGGGTGAGAAGGACGGAATATAAATACCGTAAGTAAATAAATAAACAAATTGAGCAATGACAGTTAACGTGGTGTCAAACTGAATTTAATTCAACACTCTGGTGAGCCTTATCTGAATAAATCTTGCTGAGAAAACCCACTTAGGATCACTATTAGGCAAGAAAAACTTGAAGGCGCACAACAACAATACAACTCCCGAATGCTGCCCTTCTGAGAAGTACTCTGAACCCGAGAAACTGAACGTTGTTCCATGCACATGACATGGATGATGATTGATAGCCTGTCAACAAGGTAGTCAACATTTTCTAGCTTTTTAGTTGTGATGTGCCTTCAAGTCCTCTTCTGTGGAATATACAAAGTCGTTAAACTGGGGTGGGTAGGGTTTTTTTTTTTGCACATCCCTTTCCTAGTGGTCTGTCTTGTTGGTACCAACTTTTCAGTATGAATACTTACCATACAGGATTTTAACTGACAAGGCTTTGACTGTCACTGCGTTAAGCATTTTCACTGGAAAGTGTAGTTAGGTTTTCCTGCCATGTGGAAGAAAGAAAACAATGTAATTTAGGTGAACTATAAATCCCAGAAACTACAACTACCAAATGTCAAGATCTATTTTCCCCAAACTCCACTAGTGTTCACATTTGGGCATATTGAGTATTCATGCCAAGTTTGGTCCAGATCCATCATTGTTTGGAGTCCACAGTGCTCTCTGGATGTAGGTGAACTACAACTCCAAAATTCAAGGTCAATGCCACCAAACCCTTCCTGTATTTTCTGTTGATCATGGTTGATCATGGTTCTGTGTGTCAAGTTTGGTTCAATTCCATCGTTGGTGGTGTTCAGAATGCTCTTTGATTGTAGGTGAACTATAAATCCCAGCAACTACAGCTCCCAAATGACAAAATCAATCCTCCTCAACCCCACCAGGCATCAGGTATTTGTGCCAAATTGGGTCCAGTGAATGAAAATACATTCTGCATATCAAAGATTTACATTGTGATTCATAACAATAGCAAATATGAAGTAGCAATGAAAGTAATTTTATTTCTGGTCACCACAACTGTATTAAGGGCTTGTGGCATTAGAAAGGTTGAGCACCACTTCCTTAGCTATTTCTTAATAGATATCAATACCTTTCCCACATGTCCTTTCTGCTCCGGACTGACCTTGGATTTGACCACCAGTGTAGACTCGCCCTGGGTCTATGCCCACCTCTTGCTCAAAGTTTGGAAAAGTTACAACTGTGGATTCCAGTTCCCAGAATCTCCCAATCTCACTTGCATTTTCCTTAAATATTTTTTGTTACCTTAAAACACACACAAGCAAAACACTTGGAATTTTTTAAAATTAAAATGCCCCTAAAAGTTACTTCCAAACATCACTAGAACAACATTGTTTCTTAGCTTAATAGGATAGCATCCTTTCTACTTATTACTCTGCTTTTGAAATGTAAAATGTTGTTATTATTATTATTATTATTATTATTATTATTATTATTATTATTTTATTATGACACAGCAAACAAGATAGATATGCTGGATTTCATATCACAAAATAACAAGTCGAACACTTCCCAAGTGTCTAGGACTGTGTGATGTATTATTATTATTATTATTATTATTATTATTATTATTATTATTATTATTATTATTTCCCCAAATTGGTAGTGAAGTCAAGGACCCTAAAGGTGGGATAACAGGTTCAAGGAAGTATTTATAACTCATGACTCCTCAACGAGTGATTTCTACAGAAATCAAGGGTCTTTGTCTCTCATTGCAACAGTTCATATAATTTTAAAAAAAACATATTTGTGTGTATACTGCAGGAAGTGAGACATGATGCAATAAAATGACCATCACTTTATGTTCCTGTACGGTCAGAGCGATTAGACTCCATGACCCTAGCGTTAGTTTCATTGTAGTTCTATGAATCCACATGGCAATTTAATTGTTTTTCAATATTTGCATTTGCTTTGCTTTCAGCTATGATCAGATTGTGTGGCTGTTAGCTGCCTTGCGTATCAATGATGATGATATGATTCTTATATTCTGATGCTATCTGTGTGCACGCACTTTCAAGTCACCTGTTGACTTATGGTGAACCCCATGCATTTTGTTGGGTTTTCTTAGAAAAGGAATACTCAGAGATTGTTTGGCCAATTCCTTCCTCTGAAATATTGCCTACAACACCTGGGATTCATTCCTAGTCCCCCATCCAAATCCTACCCAAAGCTGACCATGCTTAGCTTCCAGGATCAGTCAGGACCTGGTGTGTTTAGTGGATTTAGAATAATAATAACAACAATAATAATATTAATAAAAGGAAAAGCTGATAAGGAGAAAACCTGGCTCTGGCTCACGAATGGGACCCTGAAGAAGGAGACAGAAGGCCTGATCCTTGCAGCCCAGGAGCAAGCCATCAGAACAAATGCAATTAAGGCCAAGATTGAAAAATCAGCTGATGACCCAAAATGCAGACTGTGCAAGGAAACCGACGAAAGCATTGATCACATCCTCAGCTGCTGTAAGAAAATTGCACAGACAGACTACAAGTAGAGGCACAACTATGTGGCCCAAATGATTCATTGGAAAGTATGCCTCAAGTACCACCTCCCAGCAGCAAAGAGCTGGTGGGATCACAAACCTGCAAAAGTATTGGAAAATGAGCACGCAAAGAGACTGTGGGACTTCCGAATCCAGACTGACAAAGTTCTGGAACACAACACACCAGACATCACAGTTGTGGAAAAGAAAAAGGTTTGGATCATTGATGTTGCCATTCCAGGTGACAGTCGCATTGACGAAAAACAACAGGAAAAACTCAGCCGCTATCAGGACCTCAAGATTGAACTTCAGAGACTCTGGCAGAAACCAGTACAAGTGGTCCCAGTGGTGATGGGCACACTGGGTGCTGTGCCAAAAGATCTCAGCCGGCATTTGGAAACAATAGGCATTGACAAAATTACAATCTGCCAACTGCAAAAGGCCACCCTGATGGGATCTGCGCACATCATCCGAAAATACATCACACAGTCCTAGACACTTGGGAAGTGATTTTGTGATACGAAATCCAGCATATCTATCTTGTTTACTGTGTCATAATAAAATGACAATAACAATAATAAATATTTATTTATATCCCACTTTTCTCCCTCATGGGCCCCAAAGCGGCTTCCAACATATTAAAATCACATACACAATCATCAGAGTCCATCACAATAAAAATATAAGCATAATAGAATACACAGATTAAAGAAAATTACGACAGTATACACTCAAGTACGTATGGCATCATATTGAGACATACATTGCACTCTACTCCAGTCCATAACATATAATGTTCCTATCAATCTTGATTAGTTTTCGGTTAGAACTATTCTAATACGAGCCACAAACAACTAGAAATGATTGGGTTGCTGTGTGTCTTTCGGGCTGTATGGCCATGTTCCAAAAGCATTCCCTCCTAACGTTTTGCCCACTTCTGTGGCAGGCATCCTCAGAAATTGTGAGGTATATTGGAAACTAGGCTAGTGAGGTTTATATATCTGTGTAAGGTCCAGGGTGGGAGAAATAATAGAAATAATCATTTCAACCATTTTGCATTATACACTTGCATTTATATTTAAAACAAATGCAAACACAATAAACAGCCTGAATATCTGGGATAGCCAGATTGGCAGGAACAGTAAGGATCTGTAGTTCAACTGATTGCCAGAAATCCAAGGCTGCGTTCGAAACCATACGTTGCCAAACCAAACAGAACTCTGGGCTCAGATGTCATAAACAAACTTTGCCATCCTACGTGGCATCAATGTCGCTCTCGGATCATGACCCAGTCCCACCCACCTCATCCACCAATGAATCCCATTCCGTAAACCACCCACTCCGCCATTTGCTTCTTTCCCTCTGAAGGGGAGCCATTTTGTGATTAAGTGCCACAATATCATTTGATTTTTCTCATTGGCCCTGAGGCTGGGTCATAGTACATTGCTCAACGTTTGTTTCTGGCATGGCATAAGTAGCAACGTGGCATAAACATGTCCCTTGGACCTGGCCTCTGTTGCCCCAGCTGGTGCACACACAGCCCCAAATATTCCAAGAAATCCCACTTCCATTTGGCTCTTGGCTTCTTCACCTCCAAAGAGAAGCCATTTGGTCAACTGTTAGAGTAGCCATTTTGGTGCAAACTGGAGCCAAAGCTAGAAACAATCCCAGCGGTGTGCCTCTGATGAGTAGGAAAAGGACTTTTTATCTGAAGCATACCAGATGCATGCTTCAGCTCGTATTATTATTATTATTATTATTATTATTATTATTATTATTTTATTATGACACAGCAAACAAGATAGATATGCTGGATTTCATATCACAAAATCACAAGTCAAACACTTCCCAAGTGTCAAGGACTGTGTGATGTATTTTCGGATGATGTGCGCAGATCCCAGTAGGGTGGCCTTTTGCAGTTGGCAGATAGTAATTTTGTCAATGTCTATTGTTTCCAAATGCCAGCTGAGATCTTTTGGCACAGCACCCAGTGTGCCGATCACCACCAGGACCACCTGCACTGGTTTCTGCCAGAGTCTTTGAAGTTCAATCTTGAGGTCCTGAGAGCTGGCGTTGTCCATAGACATCTCCAAGGTCATGTTGCTGGTATGACTGCATGGAGCGTCGTTACTTTACTATTGATCTACTCACATTTGCATGTTTTTGAACTGCTAGGTTGGAAGGAGCTGGGGCTAACAGCGGGTGCTCATTCCGCTCCTGGGATTTGAACCTGGGACCTTTTGGTCCGCAAGTTCAGTAGCTCAGTGCTTTAACACACTGTGCCACTGGCAGGAAATGGTGGTGGCAACATGGGGACACAAGTTATCTCCTTTCCTGGTCTGATCATGGATGAAGCCAGTTTGTCCATCTGGATATGAGAGTGGGCTGAAATCGAACTGGCCCAGCTATGCAGACTGCTGTAAAACCTGAAGACACTCCAGAAGTTCCTACAAAGTATGGCCCAACTTTGCCAAAGTCAGATTAAAGCCAGAAAACCCAGAATATTCATTGAAAGTCCCCAACATCCATGAAGACAGAGGAGAGTCCCGGTTTTTCAGTTTTGTACACATGCCCTGTGTGGAGTGTTGCCTTTCCCTAAGCATCCCATCAAGGGCTACATCCTTTTTTCCTGATGGTTTTAGCCCTGATAGACAAGTTGGCAGCAGTGACCACCTGGCGGGAGGGAATTTTTTGCTCTCCAAATTAATGACCAACTATCCTGTTACAAAAATATAATGTGCAGATTTGATAAATGTGGATTTAATATGTGTGGTATGAACAAATTGAATGGGAGATGTATGAATGAGAGCTAAATTTTGAAGACACCATTCAAACTACCTGTTTGCTTAACTGTAATTAAAACTGGCTAATGAGACTTTAAATAGTTGACCTGCCTGGTAAACTGTGATAAGAACTGTGACACTGATAAGAGAAATGTTTACATCAAGTTAAGGAAATGTTTGCAACTGTTAAGAAGGAAGTCAACACAAGGCCAACACTGATCAAGAAGAATCAACATCTGGTCCAGGAAACTGAGATGGAGCCAGGATGGAAGACGTCTAGCATTCATTTACAACTTTGGGACAACATCAGCAAAATTTTGCTATATAAATGATCTTATGACAATCCAGAAAGTGTGACAGACAGTGACGCTGTTCACCCGCCATGCTCAGTGGAGATGGTATATGGGAAAGTGGCAGATTTGCAGGGAAGCAGTCTGGTCACTGGGCCTTCTTTTCTCATGGGAAGTGGAGTGCCGCAGGGCTCCGTCCTGGGCCCGGTTCTGTTCAACATCTTTATTAACGACTTAGACGAAGGGTTAGAAGGCACGATCATCAAGTTTGCAGACGACACCAAATTGGGAGGGATAGCTAACACTCCAGAAGACAGGAGCAGAATTCAAAATGAACTTGACAGACTAGAGAGATGGGCCGAAACTAACAAAATGAAGTTCAACAGGGACAAATGCAAGATACTTCACTTCAGCAGAAAAAATGGAAATCAAAGATACAGAATGGGGGACGCCTGGCTTGACAGCAGTGTGTGCGAAAAAGACCTTGGAGTCCTCGTGGACAACAAGTTAAACATGAGCCAACAATGTGATGCAGCAGCTAAAAAAGCCAACGGGATTCTGGCCTGCATCAATAGGGGAATAGCGTCTAGATCCAGGGAAGTCCTGCTCCCCCTTATTCTATTCTGCCTTGGTCAGACCACACCTGGAATACTGTGTCCAATTTTGGGCACCACAGTTGAAGGGAGATGTTGACAAGCTGGAAAGCGTCCAGAGGAGGGCGACTAAAATGATTAAGGGTCTGGAGAACAAGCCCTATGAGGAGCGGCTTAAAGAGCTGGGCATGTTTAGCCTGCAGAAGAGAAGGCTGAGAGGAGACATGATAGCCATGTACAAATACGTGAAGGGAAGTCATAGGGAGGAGGGAGCAAGCTTCCTTTCTGCTGCCCTGCAGACTAGGACACGGAACAATGGCTTCAAACTACAGGGAAGGAGATTCCACCTGAACATCAGGAAGAACTTCCTCACTGTGAGAAGGGCTGTTCGACAGTGGAACTCTCTCCCCCGGGCTGTGGTGGAGGCTCCTTCTTTGGAGGCTTTTAAGCAGAGGCTGGATGGCCATCTGTCAGGGGTGCTTTGAATGCGATTTCCTGCTTCTTGGCAGGGGGTTGGACTGGATGGCCCATGAGGTCTCTTCCAATTCTACTATTCTATGATTCTATGGGAAGAGGAAGGACTGTGTTTTGAAGTCATGATACATGTTGCAGGGAGTCAGTTCTGCTGTATGGAAAACAGGGGTCTGATCCTTGGCATTGTTCTTAGGAAAAAAGGATGCATTTTGGAGTTTTGAAGTTCTGGCATTTTATGAGTTTTGTGTTGGCAGGCTGCAAAGGAAGCATGATGCTTCTCCAAGGAGGGAGAAAAATATGGTAATATTTGTATATATGAAATGAATGCATGTAGGTGTATGTGAATGCTGAGTGAAAATATAACCCCCTTTGTCTGTTTGTTAGCCAATGTAATAAGTTGTATATGCAATGTAGTTGCATAGAATCTGTATGTCTGTGTGTCTAATGTCATTCTTTGTTGTTCTGTAAAAGTTCTGCTATTCCTCTCACACTGAAATTGCAATAAAAAGAACCTATGCTTTAAAGTTATTGAAAAGTTGTTCATAACAATCCCATTCTGACCAACTCTTTGATATAAAATTTCTTTGTGTCTCTAAGAGAGACATTTGTGAGCATTGACTTCACCTTGATGGATCTTTTCATAGACCTTCATCTACAACAAGGAAGGCTTATAACTCAATGGCAGAATGCTTGCTTTGTATGTAGATGGTTTATGCTTCAGTCCCTAGAATCCCTATTTCATATTGAGGAACTTGAAACCCATGGACTCAGCTGTTGTCCATATCATCTTCACTTGTCCCCTAAGTTGTCCAAAGCTACATTGCCCACAGGTCATCTCCTCTTACCTTATGAGTGTGTCCTTGTCTTCCAATCTGAGGTTGTCTAGAATAGCAGCTTGGTAAGGGAAGAGGACATTTATATTCTGGGGAAGCCCTGCCTTCATCTTGAGCAAGGCAGGCCATTCCCTCCCCTCCAGGTTGCTGAGTTTGGAAAAGGGGAGGGGAGGGAGGCTGTTCTGGACCCTCGTCCAGAGATGACGAGGTTCTTAGCTTTCCTGCTTCTTAGCGGGGGGTTGGACTAGATGGCCCATGAGGTCTCTTCCAACTCTACTATTCTATGATTCTATGATTCTATTATGATAGATGGCATCAGAATGGGTGAAAATAGCTTACACCTAAATATTGTGGTGGAAGGCAGAGAAGAATAGAATAGGTAGATTATAGGAAGTTGCCAAGGCCAGAGTTAAAATTGATGGAAGAAACATTAACAACCTTAGATATGCAGATGATACCACTCTGATGGCCGAAAGCGAGGAAGAGCTGAGGAGCCTTATCACCAAGGTGAAAGAAGAAAGCGCAAAAGCCGGGTTGCAGTTAAACGTCAAGAAAACCAAGATCATGGCAACCAGACCGATTGACAACTGGCAAATAGAGGGAGAAAATGTGGAGGCAGTGGCAGACTTTGTATTTCTAGGCGCGAAGATCACTGCAGCCAGGAAATCAGAAGACGTCTACTTCTTGGGAGGAGAGCAATGGCCAACCTTGACAAAATAGTGAAAAGCAGAGACATCACTCTGGCAACGAAGGTCCGCCTAGTCAAAGCAATGTTATTCCCCAGAGTAACTTATAGATGCAAGAGCTGGACCATAAGGAAGGCTGAGCGAAGGAAGAGAGACGCTTTTGAACTCTGGTGCTGATGAGGAACTGGAAAATATAGATTTTTAGACATATATTGTATGCACATTAGAAGCAGTGAAATGTAGAAAAATCAGACTCTCTCTGTGTTAGATTCTGTGTAAATGTACGAGCTGGCAGGACAGAGAGAAGGGGGGGCCTGTTATCTATACATTCCAGTGTGAATTGGTTCCTAGTACAGCTAATGGAAGGAGAGCGGACTTCTCCCCCTTGCTTTTGACAAGGCGAAAGTAAGCCCCTGATTAATGTACTATAGCTAAGCCGTAATTATCTGTAACTTGCTACAGGTTTTTAGAGTGCTTAGATAGAAAAATGCTGATACGTGCATATTTATGCCCATGTATGTAAGCATGTGAAGTGACGTACTGATGACAAGATGTAAGTAGAAGCATGTTCTTTGTCTGAAAATGTATAAAAGGTAATGTCAACGCCTTGATCGGGGCTCTGGTCTGCTTTCGGAAGAGATTCCACCTCCAGAGTCTTCCGCTGAATATAATAAACTGGACTTTTTGGCCTCTCAAAGGATTGCTCTTGGTGTCATCTCTCCTATCATCTACAACAGTGCTGAAGGATAATCCTGAAAGTGCCTTGGACTGCAAGAAGATCCAACCGGTCCATCCTCCAGGAAATAATGCCCAGCTGCTCACTGGAGGGAAGAATATTAGAGGCAAAGTTGAAGTATTTTGGCCACATCATGAGAAGACAGGAAAGCTTGGAGAAGATCATGATGCTGGGGAAAATGGAAGGAAAAAGGAAGAGAGGCCAACCAAGGGTGAGAGCACAATCCAAAGACCTCAATGGCAGATCAGGGGGAAGATAACATGGTACATGTTGCAATGGCTGTGAAGGCGGAAGAAGGCTGCAACAGACTGAGAAGCCACCGTCATTGTGTTAATCATGCCACTCGTTGGAACCCTCATTCTGTGAAAACTGTGTGTTGATCAGCTATACACCAACCTCCACACATTTTAAAAAAAACTTCCAAAATCTTCCAAGAACTTGGAAGCCCATAATACTCGGACAACGAGGAATGGCCTAAATAAGTAAGCTGGGTAATTGGCAATTAATTGGGGGAGGAGGGTGGTGGAAGGAGGAAGAAATTTTGCCCTTGACAATAGACTCAGCAAAAGCCAACTGCTGCACTCTCTCCTCATTAATAACCTTCACCTTCTTGGCTCCCCTCTGATGTGGATTGGCCAGTTTTCATCTGTGAAATTCTGGAAAATATGAAAGAAGACTTCTTGCAGGATGTCCACAATGAGGTCAGTGGGAACATGGGGTTAGGCCCAATCTGTCTAGAGTGGTCTCACTAAAATCAGCTTAGTTGTCATGAGTAATGAGTTGCATATTTTTAATGGATTTGCTTTTGGAAAGACCAGTAGTTGAGGTGAGACCCAGGCCCCTTCTACACTGTCCTTTTTTATTTATTTATTTATTTATTTATTTACAGTATTTATATTCCACCTTTCTCACCTGAAGGAGACTCAGGGCGGATCACATTATACACACATAGGGCAAACAATCAATGCCCATAAACACATCGAACCGAGACAGAGGCAGACAGACACAGAGGCGATTTAACCTTCTCAGGGATGTTCAATTCTGGCCACAGGGGGGAGCAGCTGCTTCATCATCCACTCTGACGGCACTTCCTCATTCCAGGTCGTAAATTAGTTAAACTTGCCTCCCCACTTTTATAAGTGGTACCTTATTTCCTACTTGATAGATGCAACTATCTTTTGGGTTGCTAGGTCAGCAAGGAGAAGGAGCTATTTTTTATTTTTAATTGACGGGTGCTCACCCCGCCACAGGCTGGCCTCAAACTCATGACCTCATGGTCAGAGTGATTTATTGCAGCAGGCTGCTCTCCAGCCTGCGCCACAGCCTGGCCCCTCCTTATATCCCAGGATTGGATCCCAGGTTACCTGCTTATCCCAGATTATACGGCAGTGGAGACTCACATAATCCAATTCAAAGCAGATAATCAGGGATCAGATCCTGGGATATAAGAACAGTGTAGAAGGGGCCCCAGTGTAATGTAATGATTTGAATGCAGGAAATGACAATGGAAACCCACCGGGTGACCTTTGGCATGTCACACTCTCTTAGCCCTAGGAAATCCCATAACAGGGTTGCCTCTGGGTTGCCATACAAGAGTTGTACTTGACCCACATCCAGAGAGCACCGTTCACCCAACCAACGATGGATCTGGACCAAACTTGCCACAAATAATGGGACTTGCAGTACCTTCACTGATACTGTGACCCCCACCAACAATAGACTGGGGCCAAACTTGGCACAGAGAAACCCCATGACCAACTGAACATACTGCAGGGTTTCTGGGAATGTTCATTGATTCTGGGAGTTATAATTCACCTACATCCAGAAAGCACTGAACCCAGCTGACGTCAGATCTGCACCAAACTTGACACACAGACCCAACATGGCCAACTGCGCATACGGGCCTGGTTTGGGGGTGATTGACCTCGGATCTGAGAGTTGTAGTTCACCCTTATCCAGAGAGCCCTGAACCCAGCCAACAACGGATCCGGACCAAACTTCAGTGATATTACCTAACATCCCAAAACAAACAATGCCTTCTTCTAATAACCTGGGCACCTCCAGGTCCCCAAGCTAGTAAAAGTATTAAAATAAAATGTATATTGCAATATTAAAGTAAACAAATCTCCCAATCAAAAAGGCATCCAGACTGTTTGAAGCACCCCAGATTTCATTCTTGTTCTTTCTGGATTTCACATTGAGTATATCTGGGAAGCTAGTACAGTAGAGTCTCACTTATCCAAGCTAAACGGGCCGGCAGAAGCTTGGATAAGCGAATATCTTGGATAATAAGGAGGGATTCAGGAAAAGTCTATTACACATCAAATTAGCTTATGATTTTACAAGTTAAGCACCAAAACATCATGTTATACGCAGTATGTTATGTTGTAATTACTGTATTTACGAATTTAGCACCAAAATATCACGATATATTGAAAACATTGTCTACAAAAATGGCTTGGATTATCCAGAGGCTTGGATAAGCGAGGCTTGGATTAGTGAGACTCTACTGTATAATAATCGGGAGCTGAGAGAACGTATTCTTGGGTGAACGACATATGTATGGATCTCCACAACAAAACTGGAAAGAGCAGACAGGAAATCTGGGACTTTTTGGTCTTTTTAATCAGTCCTTGTCTATTCAGAGACAAACAAGCCTGGAGAGAACATTTTACTTGCTTTTTTATTGATGGTGCTGCTGCTCACAGTGAAGACAGAGTGCCAAGATCCTCAAGAACTCCGTTGAAGAATTTCTTGTTATCAGAGTGAAGTTCTTGCATGAGAAAAATAATTCAAGACAGTTATCCTGAGCATGTGCAGAGTGGGAACAATTCAAGCAAAAAAAAAACCAGGCAGTGCCATTTATCAGGTATAGATAAATCTCAAGCTAGAAGTAAAAACAGATCTTTGAGAAGCTTTGTGGTTGACTCAGTTCAGGAAGGGTTTACAAAAGCAGAGAGTCCTGTCCTGTCAAAAGGCAAATAATGCTTCTGTTAAGTTTCATTTCTCCAAAAATGACAAGAGCAAAGAGAGGAGAGAGTTCAGCAACACCAGTAATAGGTCCACCTGTTTGAGGGCAAGGTCCCTCAAGGGACAGTTTGACAAGCTGATGGACAACTTCTCCTCAATCTGTGCTATTTTGCTTCTTGCAGATAGGGAAGCCACTCTCCCTTGTTGTAAGAAATGTCCTTTGTTTAAGAATGGGAAAGCCGGTCCTTATAGGACTGGCATGTATCCCCCTTGTAAAGGGTGGTCCCTGTGTGAGGGCAGGAAACCTTTCCCTTTCTTGGGGCTTGCTGTTAACGTCATCACAGCAATGCCTTGCTCTTTGTATTGTCTGAGCCTCATCGCCAAACAACATCCTGACCTTGTTGCATTTGAGGGGCATTGAAAACATATTAATTGACATAATTCCTCATTGACTCCTCTTCTTGCAGCAATTCAGTGACCATTTTGGGTGAGGATGTCTGATAGACCCTCTTCTGTGAATGATCCATCTGTGAACAAAGAGTGGATATAGCCAGATTGTCCCTCCAGCAAGGACCAAGGGTCACCCTAAGGTTGTCCTCCCAGCATAAGGATGGGGCTGTGTTGGAGACTAGCCCGGAGGGGAAGTAAAGGAGAGAATTCCAAGAGAGCAATAAAAAAAGCCTTTTATTGTTATCACAGCTGATGATAAAGCAAAACAGCCGTAGGTACCTACCCACTTTAGTGGGTCCGTACCATGCAAATGGCCATCGCAACATGTGCATAGCAAACAAAGAATTTATATCTCGGCTTATCTAAAATTGACCAATGGCTGAGGGTCTTCCTCACCTTCCACACCTACTTTGGCATAAGTGATACCTGTGACCTCATTTGTGGATTTCAAGCTAACTTTTGGTCTTGGAACATTCTGGAAAAAACCACCAGCCCCCAAGAAGGGAGGGGCATATGTAGAGGCAAAGCTACATAGGCAATAGTTTACTATTTTTCTGGCTTATGGTCCCTACAGCTGCTTGCCCCATCTTTATGCCAGGATAGCGGGACACTCTGTGACTGCCCTGATCCTCTCTTTCTCCCCCCCCCCCCCCCGATCTTCCTCCCCCGATCCTCGGGCTGTCCTCTTGGCATTATGCCAGGAGGAGGGCGAGACAGGCGGTAGCTGAGAGTGCTCCAGAGGGCTCTCAGCTGCCACGTGCCTTCCTTGAGCTGTCCTCCCAGCATAAGGATGGAGCTGCTTGCACTGTCCTTATGCTGGGAGGAGGGTGATGCGTATGAAGGCTGAGAGCACATCAGAGGTCTCTCAGTTGCTGTGTGCCTTCCTAGTATTTTTGGCATAAGAACACAGCAAGCTACCATGCCCTTATGCCAAGAAGACATGGAAAATTAGGAGGGCCTGAGGTAAGCGCCCAGGGGGCAGCATTCAGCCCCTGGGCCTTAGTTTGTCCATGCCTGCTTTAGAGACTACAGGCGCAAGATCACATTAGTGTTCTAGAATGGAGGCTTTCATCTCCCAATTGCCTGGTTTGCTCCTGCAGAATTTTCAGAAATGTAGTTTAGTGAAGCCAGGACCCCTCTAAAAGAAAATTTCAACGTCAGAAAAGGGTGCCCATGTAACCCTTGGGGGGCTGTGCTGGCACCCCATTATGATATCACAGACATCAGAGGTGACATCACATGCACAGAGACCTATAGCTGACACTTGCATAGGGCTCCTAAACTACATTTCCCATAATTCTGCAGGAGCAAATCAGGTGATTGGTAGACAAAAGCCTCCATTCTGTAATGCTAATATGATCTCTTATCTTGGTCATGGGAAAATGGATTGAAATTGCAGGAAAAGAGATTCCACCAAAATATCAGGAAAAGAGTCTACTTCTCCAGAGATTTGTAAGCAGAGGTAGGTAAAGGTTTTCCCCTGACGTTAAGTCCAGTCGTGACCGACTCTGGGGGTTGGTGCTCATCTCCATTTCTAAGCCGAAGAGCCGGTGTTGTCTGTAGACACCTCCAAGGTCATGTGGCCAACATGAATGCATGTGGTGCCGTTATCTTCCTGCCGGAGTGGTACCTATTGATCTACTCACATTTGCATGTTTTCGAACTGCTAGGTTGGCAGAAGCAGGGGCTAACTCCACTCCCGGATTCGAACCTTTCGATCCTCAAGTTCATCAACTCGGTGCTTTAATATGCTGCACCACCATGGGCTCCCAAGCAGAGGATGGATGGGGATCTATCGGGAGTGTTTTGATTATGTGTTCCTCCCATGGCAGATGCAGGTTGGACTGATGGCCCTTGTTGACTCTTCCAATTCTATGATTCTATGTTGTCATAGCATAGACACCCTTCAGGTGAGAAGGGCGAGATACAAATGTTGGAAATAAATAAATATATAAAATATTGCCTTCCAATAGCTGGGGACAGGTTTATCACAGGGAGGTGGAAGACTAGCAATGGGAAGCACACAGCGTCATGTAATGGGGTTACAGTCCTGTTCTGTGCCGATTTGTCATCTCTGTGTGATACAGTTTAGAGATAAAAATGTGGCTAAGTGAACTGAAACCATTCTCTTTATTTTGGATGGAAATTTTGTTTTCCAAGCTCTGCATAAAACAAGAGCACAAAAGCTTCCCTCCAGTTCTGTTAACACATAGCAGGCACATGGAGCTGTATTCCAGCCTAGCTCTGCTTTAAACATAAAATCCTCTGCTCAAAAGAGAGCTTGAACAGAGATCCCATCCATGGAGTGAGGTGGAGATGACTCTTGTATGTTTGTGGGGATGTTAAATAGCCTGAACCCTATTGGTTAGTCAAGTAGCTTCACTAAATCAATTGTTGAATGATCGGTCAATTCGTAGGTATATAAATATTCATAGGAATATAAATACTGTAAATAAATAAATAAATAAATAAATAGGTAAGTTCAGCTGAATGAATGGATCTACTTTATCAGGATGCAATCAATTCAGACCCACACATATATTAAAAGGAAGAAGCAGTAAGGTGTAATGGTCTGAGCATTAGACTACCTTCTGCGGGACCAGGATTCAAATCTCCACTCAGCCATAGGAACCCACTGGTTGGCCTTAGACAAATAATACTCTCTCAGAGGAAATGAATAACAAATTTTCCCTGAACAATTTTGCATATCAAAGCTGATATTAAGGTTGCCATAAGTCAGAGCTGGCTTTGAAGCAAAAAACAGAAAACATTGAATTCTCAGACTCAAAAAAACACAAACAAAAGTTCACTCATTGGTATAGATATTTAATTAAGAAAATGCTAAAATGGAATAAAACACTAGGCTCGTTATCCATACAAGAAGAACAGGCAGGACAGATTTTCTGTTGTTAGAATAACTAGCGATCAATGATTACTGGAGCAACTCCTTGAAACAGTGCAAATATGGGATTGTTATATTGTGTGTGTTTGTGATTGTTATCTTGTTTGTGCCACACATCCTGGGTCACTCAGGAATGCTCTAAAATAAACAAAACAGGGAGGAAAGGAGAGAAAAAAATAGTTATTCAGATGTCATAGTTTATTATTTATTTATTTTATTTACAGTATTTATATTCTGCCCTTCTCACCCCGAAGGGGACTCAGGGCGGATCACATTGTACACATATAAGGCAAACATTAAATGCCATATAACATAGAACAGAGACAGAGACAGACGCAGAGGCAATTTAAACCTTCTCCATGGTTCATGGAAACCAGTCAACAGATGAGATCCTTGCATAGGCTGCTACTATTTATTATTTATTTATTTATTTGCTACATTTATATGCCGCCCTTCTCACCCCGAAGGGGACTCAGAGCGGCTTACAAATTAAATTTACATTCAATATTATATTAGCATAGTACAATACTGGTAATAAATTACTATATTGTACTGTATCAATATATTGTAATATTATGAGTAATATTACATGTAAAATATGATATATAATTAATATTATTATATTGTATTATTAGTATTATATCGTATTACAATATAATATTATGAATATTATATGTATATACAATATGTTATAATTATTATGTATTATTGTAAATTATATTGTGTGTGTGTGTGTGTATACACACACACACACATACAATATAATTTACAATAAAATATAATAATTATAACATATTGTATATACATATAATATATATAAACACACACACACACACATATATGTGTGTGTGTGTGTATATATATATACATATAATATACATATACTAGATATGTGCATGAACTTCTTTTTTATCATTTCTTCCGTGTCTTTCGTGTCTTTCATTTATTCGGAAGCACAAAACAGAAAGCCCCCCTCCCCACACGAAACTCAGCTCCACACGAAAGCCTGCTTTTGTGTGGAGCTGAAATTTCATGCATGCGTGCTTCTTTTCTTTCTCCTCCTCCCTCCCTCACTTGCACCCACAATGCCCTGCAGTCACTCACGGGAACCCCACATCCGGACCTCAGCATCAGGGTGGAAGCAACCACTTCCCCTCCCTTTTTTCCAGGCATGTGTGTGTGGGTGTGTAACTGTGCCAGCACTTGGCTGCAGGTGGGCACTGAGAAGCAAGTGTGCGCTTTCCAGGCCAGCTTGCACCCCACCACACACACATTTTCTTTCCAGGGAGAGTGTGTGTGGGGCGTAGGGCATGCAAGCAGGCCTGAAAAGCTTGTGTGTGCCTCTCGGTGCCTGCCTGCAGCCGAGCGCCTGCACAGTCACACAGGCCTCGCCGCCCACCACACACTCTGAGTTGAAAGGAGGGAGGGGCAGTGGTTCCTTCCTGCTTGCATGCTGAGGTCTGGATGTGGGGCTGGTTGGCCATGACTCCCACGAGTTAATGCGGGGCATTACGGGCATAAAATTATAGAATCATACAGTTGGAAGAGACCTCACAGGCCATCCAGTCCAACCCCCTGCAAGAAGCCGGGAAATCTCATTCAAAGCACCCCCAACAGAGGGCCACCCAGCCTCTGCTTAAAAGCCGCCAAAGAAGGAGCCTCCACCACACTCTGGGGCAGAGGGTTCCACTGCTGAACGGCTCTCACAGTGAGGAAGTTCTTCCTCATGTTCAGGTGGAACCTTCTTTCCTGTAGTTTGAAGGAGGGAGGGAGGGAGGAGGAGGAAGAGAAGAAGCGCAGTGCCTGCCAGGCAGCCAAACTCCTCAGGAAGGGAAGCCAGTGGATGAGAAGCTTCCCCCCCATAATGGGCCGATTTTGGGATCCCCGGAACAAAACAATCGAAAATAACCCTCCGAATTTCGGGAGGCTTTCCGAAAATGGATTGGGCCCCGCAGCAAAAGCCGGGAACGAAATGATACAAGCTTTTATCTGAATGCACACCACTAATTGCTACCCAGTACACAATGTGGCCCAGTCAATACTTAGTATCAACAGGTAGTGAATACAGATTTTCCTGTTATAGGATGTATAGAAACAGGAACAGAGGACTGTGGTTCATGTTCAAGTGATTTCCCTCTCACTCCCCTTATAAAGAGGCAGCATGGTGTAGTGGTTTGTCCATTGGACTTTAACTCTGAAGATCAGGTCATGGAAATCTACGGGGTGACCTTGGGATAGTTACTCTCTCTCAGCTTCATGGAAAAGGCAAAGACAAACCCTCTCTGAAGACGTCTTACCAAGAAAACTGAGATAGGGTCACCATAAATCAGAAGTGATTTGGACTCACACAATGATACCAAGTATTCTTCATAAATCCTTCTCATCCCACTGCTAGACTGAAGCATATCTGCAACTGAACTAGTTGCTTCAAGCTACAGAACACTACTGTCCCTGACTGGGGATACAACGCCCATCAGGGGCAATAGGAAGTTCAATCTTTGCTGGCTGCCAGATCAGAAAGGAGTATTGTAATGACTTCAGGGTTGGCTATAAGGGTCTGTAGTTGCCTCCAGTGAGCCATCTGCTGCATGGGAGATACTGTTATTTATTTATTTATTTATTTATTTATTTATTTATTTATTTATTATTTACAGTATTTATATTCCGCCCTTCTCAACCCGAAGATGACTCAGGGCAGATCACAATGTAGTACACATACATGGCAACATTCAATGCCATATGAACATAGAGACAGAGACAGACACAGAGGCAATTTAACATTCTCCAGCTCCAGCTTCGATTCCAGCCACAGGGGGAGCAGCTGCTTCATCATCCACTGTGATACCAAGTCCTCGATGGATACTTCCTCATTCCAAATGCTGCTGGACGATTTTTATGGTGTCATACATTAGTGTTCTGTCACACGCTCGGCCTGTAACTATTGTCTTTTGTATAGGATGTATACTTTATGCCCAGCGGGAAGCCAGGGCGCCTCAAAGAGAGGTTCCATGGATCTGTGATGCTGTTCTCTCTCCGAGGTTTCTTTGGAAATTTTAGGGCTGTTTCCCTCAGGAGCTGTGAGGCTGTGAGCTCTCAGCCAGAGCTTTTGGGACTTTTCCCCTGGAATTTCTGTTTCTGTTTTCTCGGATGTTCTATATCCCCGGATGTTCTTGAGATATGAAGCTTTTCTACGGGACAAGCTGGTCTACGTCCTATAGCTTAGCTTCCTTAAATGAGACTGACTTAAAAATGGCTCCTTTCCTCCCAGAGCCCTGAACAAGGGGCGGAACCAAACTTAATGATGATGGACAGGCGGCCTGCCCTATGACTGCAAACATTAGCAGAAAGAAAATAAAGTTGGAGCTTCTGGTACAGCCGTACCAGCACAATCAGTTAAATTAGCCTCCTTGCATAAGTGGTACCTAAATTTCCTACTTGATAGATGCAACTATCTTTCAAGTTGCTTAGGTCAACAACGAGCTGGGGCTATTTTTTTAATGGCTGGTTGCTCACTCTGACATGGGCTGGCTTCGAACTCATGACCTCTTGGTCATAGTGATTTATTGCAGCTGGCTACTAACCAGCTGCATCACAGCCTGGTCCTTTTACAGAGCCCCCCCCCCAAAAAAACTTTAAACTTTAAAAGGCAACATTGAGTAGTGGTCTGAGCATTGGACTTTGTAGACTAAGGTCCAAGCACCACTTAGCAATAGAAACCCACTAGATGGCCTTGGACAACTCACTCTCTATTAACCTTGAAGTTAGGGCAAATGCAGGCCCTTTCTGAATGATTCTTGCCAAGAAAATCCTACAATATGTTCACTATAGGGTTGCCATGCCAAGCTCATTGACCTGAAGGCACAAAACAACAACAAACAATAATATTACTCAATGGATCTTCAAAACAATTTAGGCACTAGTCACCCTTGACTTACTCTTTGAAGGTTTTTTGTAGATTTTGTGGGCAATGTATGCAGCACCCACAACGGTAACAGCAGCACATAATGCAGTGAATGCAGGTGCATTGACCGTTATCACTCCAACCTCAATGAGACCTGCAAAGAGAAAGTACACTTGTTAAATAATTCTTGCTACAGATGCAGGTGGAACATTGGGGGGGGGGGCTACTAGAACATAGCCATACAGCCCACAAAACCTCACAGAAACCCAAAGAGAAAGTAGTCAATGGCAGCAAAGTGAGGATTGGACATACCCTCCTCTTCTCCGGATTTGGCAGAGAAAGCCCTGATTCATCTACCGCCATCCCACCTTCTCAGCTGCCCTTAAAATGTTCTGCTCCCTTCTCTGCACAGAATACAGCTAAGCAACAACTGCAGCCTTCTCCATTCTTATTTTTTAGAGAGAAAAAAAACACTCTGAAGTAGTCACCTGAGAGAACTGAGAAAGTAACTGTCTTGATTGATAGAGGCTCCATGCTTGCGGAGCTTCCTGCCTTTTGAGGAGGCACAACAAAAGCTGGCGGAGCTTCCTGCCTTTTGAGGAGGCACAACTTCCTAGAGGGAGAGAGATGTGGGTTAGTGAGTGATAAATAACAGACCATTTAGCAGACCCACATTTAAAGCCAGGCTCAGAAGCATTTGTTGCATCAGGTGCACTGATGACGACGGAGTACTATGGTTGTAGCTACATCTGATGATACCACCATTAAAAAACCTCTTTCCACAAAGGACAAAGCAGTGCCCCGCCTCACTTTCTAAAGCAGGGGTCCTCAAACTTTTAAGTGGAGGGCCGATTCACAGTCCCTCAGACTGTTGGGGGGCCGGACTATGATGAAATAGTCCAAAATTGGGATTGCTGTTGTTGTGTGCCTTCAAGTCGTTACAGACTTAGATGAACCCCAAGTCTAAAGTTTAGGACAGAGGCCAGGTAAATCACCTTGGAGGGCTGCATCCGGCCCACAGGCCTTAGTTTGGGGACCCCTGATCTAGACAATCTCATAAGACCATAGGTAAGCAAAGAGACCTCCCAAGACCATCTAGATGGTCTCATAAGACCATAGATAAGGAAAGGGCCCCCCAAAGACCATCTAGATGGTTTCATAAAACCATAGGTAAGGAAAGGGGCCCCCAAAGGCTATCTAGACAATCTCATAAAACCATAGGTAAGGAAAAGGACCCTCAAAGGCCATCTAGACCATCTAGCCCCCGCCCTCAGTTTTATAATATAATATTTTTATATCAGTTTTAATAATATATTGTATATACATATAATATTAATAATAATCTTACATTATACAATATAATACTAATAGTAATAGCTTATAATAATATTAATTATATGTTATATATTACATATTATATAATAGTATAGTGGTATATTTCAATATAGTAATATATAATGCTAACTAGCTGTGCCCGGCCACGCGTTGCTGTGGCGAAGTCTGGTGGTATGGGAAATAAAGTATTGAGGAATTGGTGGTAGTTAGGGTAAAGGGTAAAGGTTTTACCTTACATTAAGTCCATTATAAATGGGTTATATAGCTGTGTGGAAGGGCCTTGAGTCTACACTGCCATATAATCCAGTTAAATCAGATAATCTGTATTTTATAGGCAGTGTGGAAGAGACCTAAGTGAGGCCTAACTCTGCCTGTCCCCTGGGCTGAGTGGATTGCTAGGAGACCAAGTGGGTGGAGCTTAGCCTTCTAACTGGCAGCAATTGGATAAAAACAATTATTCCTCTCCCTTTAATTAGGACTTTATTTTTCTTTTCTTTTTGTTGTATGAACATAGAGGCATGGATGAGGGGTTGTGCTGCCAAGTTTAGTGTTTCTGGGATGTGTAGTTTTGTTGTTTTGTCCTAGGCCGAAATTTCATTACTCTTTTATATATATAGATATTGTGTTATGCTAATAATATAATATATTGTATGTACATATAGCTGCTCTGAGTCCCCTTCGGGGTGAGAAGGGTGGGATATAAATGTAGTAAATAAATGCAGTAAATAAATAATTAATTTTAGACTTAGGCTCGGCCAAAGTCTGACATGACTTGAAGGCACACAACAACAACAACAATCCTAATTAACTTGACTATCTCATTGGCCAGTAGCAGACCCACACTTTCCATTGAAATCCTAATAGGTTTATGTTGGTTAAAATTGTTTTCATTTTTAAATATTGTATTGTTCTTTCGTTGTTGTTGTTGTTGTTGCACTACAAATAAGACATGTGCTGTATGCATAGGAATTTGTTTGTATTTTTTTTCAAATGATAATTCGGCCCCTCAACAGTGTGAAGGATTGTGGACCGGCCCTCTGCTTAAAAAGTTTGGGGACCCCTGATCTAGACGGTCCCATAGGACCATAGGTAAGGAAAGTGACCTCCAAAGGCCATCTAGATGGTCTCATAAGGCCATAGGTAAGCAAAGAGACCTCCAAAGAGCAGGTAGACTTAGGTCAACCCTAAGTCTAAAGTTTAGGACAGGGGCCAGGTCAATGACCTTGGAGGGCCACATCCGGCCCACGGGCCTTAGTTTGGGGACCCCTGATCTAGACGATCTCATAAGAACATAGGTAAGCAAAGAGACCTCCAAAGACCATCTAGATGGTCTCATAAGACCATAGATAAGGAAAGGGGACCCTGAAAGGCCATCTAGACAATCTCATAAAACCATAGGTAAGGAAAAGGACCCTCAAAGGCCATCTACACGGTCCCATAGGACCATAGGTAAGGAACGTGACCTCCAAAAGCCATCTAGATGGTCTCATAAGGCCATAGCTAAGCAAAGAGACCCCTGGGCCTTAGTTTGGGGACCCCTGTTCTAAAGTGTTGCAGAGAAAGGGAGTTGGGGAGCAAAGTTTAAGCACTTTCCAGGTTATAGGGTGCATTGAGATGAACTCTTGGAGATAACTGTCAGAGAACTGGAACAGCATCATGTCTCGATGCATCCTGGGACCGGAAGAGCACTGAAGACATCATTTCCCAGCATCCTGATCCCCTGCACCTTAGAAACCCTTCTTCAACCAGGGTGCTGCTTGAGTCAAGATAGTTGATCTTTCCATTCGTGTTTGGCCATTAATAAGTGTAAACCCAGTTACAAGACACCAAAGTGTATCTACATTGTTCAACCTTATTCTCCATCATCATCGCTGTGATACTGCAATCCCCTTCTGCCTTTGTGGACCAAAAATACAAACAAAGCACCCCTTAATAATTAATTAATTATTAATTAAATAATAATTAAAGTACCATTATAAACAATCGTAGCTAAGGTGTTGTCAAACTGAATTTATTTTACAATGCAAATGTTGTGACTGTGCCTTCGGGGACTGTGGATGATAGTGGTGAGATCAGGAGAGGAAGGAAAAACCCTCGCGAGGAGGGCTCCTTGGAGGATTTGCACAGAAAGAGAATTAGGGACCTTAATGGGAAGTCTTCTGAGGAAGATTCAGATGGGGAGTCTGTGGAAGAAATGGATGCTGGGGAACAGGTGGTGGCGGAAGAAGTGGGCACTGACTGGGCACGGCACCGGAGATGTCTGAGGAATTGGGGCCCATGGATACTGCTGACATTGGGGAAGCTTGGGTATCTTCAGAAGCAGATCCCACTTGGTCTGCTTGGAGGAGGGAGGATGGATCCTCAGGTGTGCATGGTGTTGGGCGTGGGCAGGTTGATTGGGATTCTGATGAAGAATTAGGGACACCCGACCCACGAGTGTTAGCTTTGTGGAGTTCTGATTCAGATTAAGGATTTGGGACACCTGCTCTTTGGGCGTTGGTGTTTGGACACCCAGGGAGAATTGGGATAAATTGGGAATGTTTAGTCACTTCACTTTGTGTGTGGCAAGGTGTTGCTGGGTGCCACTGGGACTCCTGTACGTGTTAAAGAAGACTGGACTGGGACTTTGCTTCAGATGTAAGTTAATCTGGGTTGTTCTGCAACGGAGGGCTGGAACTGTGTGGGTTTTCCTGGACTGCACTGTTATTACTATTTTGCATTAGCTGCTGTTGCCTCCGTTGCCTTGGCTCTTTGTGCCATTCCATTTCGTGGACCTTGAATTGATGACTTCAACCCCTGGACCTTGGACTGGAATTTGACTCTGCTTCTGCCTTCGCTCCCTAAAGCTTCTTGGCGTCGCTCTCTGATTTGTGTCTACCTACGGCTCTCGACTCCTGGCTTGCCTCCCGACCCTGCTGCTGCCTCCTTTCCTGACCCTGGACCGACCTGACGACGTCTCTTCGCTTTGTTCCTTGAGCTCCTGGCATTGCCTGCACTCTTGAAGCGGATTATTGCTGCTTCTCCTGTTTTGACTCCGGACCGGTTTGATGACATCTCCTTGCTCTGCCCCTTTAAATCCCAAAGCCTGGTGCTTGCCTCCATAGATGCTTGGAGCCGCTCTCTCCTTTTGCACCGGCTTCCAAGTTTGTTTACAATCTGCTCTCACTGGAGAGCTCCTTTGTTCAGTTTGGGTTTCTGTTTGAAGCTTTAAGTTTGAACTGCTAGTTTGGGACTTTGGGGAGGTTTTTTTTTGGGAGTTTCCAAGTCTTTGCTTTGTTTTGGCTGCTTATTCCAAGACAACTCAGAACGTTTTGAGCTGAATTGAAGCACCTTTAGTTTAATCTGGATTATTTGCTTGAATAATCCAGTTTATTTGTTAAAGCATATTTTTTGATATATTTTTGTTTGGACTGCTTTAAAACACTGAAAGTTAAGTGTTTTAAGCCATCTTTTATGTTTGTGACTAGTTTTTGGGCTATTTCTTGAATAAACACTGTTTTGCTCTCTAATTGGCGTCTGACCTTTGACAGCAAAAGCCCCCTGAGTCTGGTATATGGTCTCATAACTACAAGTATGCCCCAGTTAACAAGACCTCTTACAAAGAATGTCATTTTGATAAAACAATTTCTTGTACAAAACCCTCTGCTTGGCCGGAAGATTTTTTAGCAGTGTCAGCTTTGGGAGGGCTGAAGTAACACAGACTTTCGCAGTTGAGTTGCAGCAGCATGGATGCAGATAACAATAACAATAATTTTTTTTACTTGCCTCTCCTCAGAGCTAGAGGCAGGGTACAACATAGTTAAAGCATACAGATAAAATATAACATAACACTATTAAAATGCACATACTAAAATGCATCTATTAAAATAGTGCCTGATGTGTCTTCCTACTACAGGAATGGCAAATAGCAGTTGCCCTTACAATATCTTCCTGTGCATGTATAAACAGCAAAATGGAGAAAAAAGAAGAGTGGAAATCCTAAGAAAAGTAGTGGCTGATGTAATAAAAAACCAACCACTGGGAATTCATTCTGGGACCATCACCACTGCTGTGGATACTAAAATCATTAGATGCTCATGACCAATTTTAAGCAATGCATAATAAAATAGTGTCTCTTATATAAAATAGAAAGATCAATGGAACTGTACCAGGGTTTTTTTGGGTTTTTTTTTTTTACAAAAACATTTTCAAGATGTGGATGGTGGGATCCATGGGTGAAGAATTCATGGATACAGAGGGACGACTGCATTTAAAAGCCAGAGAAGTTAGGTCAGTAGGCAATTTTATAATGCAGTAAAATTGGCTGGTTTTACCCATGGACTCTTCCAATCAAGCTTACAATCACACATTTCCTTGCCATGGTAGAAGAAACCAACAGCTATTGGACACATGTAAAGCTTTCCCACGAGATGGCAGCAAACACCATGACTTCATTATGGAGAAAAGGCTTTGTTGTTGTTAATTGCCTTCAAGTTGAGTTTGACTTATGGCTTCCCCATTGCCAAGTTACTCTAACTTCAGCATCCTGGCTCATATTTTGTGAAGTTGGGGCCTTGGCTTCCTGGATTGAGTCTATCCAGTCCATCAGTAACGTGGTCTCCCTCTTTTCCTTCTAACTTCTGTGTTCCCAAAGCATTATTGCCTTTTCTAGTGAGCCCTGTCTTCTTATGATATGGCCAAGGACAACCTCAGTTGCGATGTCTTGGCTCCTAGGAATTGTTTGGGCTTGATTTGTTCTAGGACCCATTGATTTGTCTGCTTAGCATTCCACGATATTCATTTCCAGTATCCACTTCTTAAAAAAAACAGATAGAGATACAGACAGTTGCTGTCTACAAGGGATATGCGAATCATTAAAAATGGTTCAAAAGTCATTACAAAACTGGTGGGTGCTGGCGCTTCATTTCTAAAGTGTTTCTAAAGTATACTTAATGAAAATTTTGTTACTATAATGAGACTAACGAAATTTTGTCACTATTTTGTTACAGTAATTGTGCATAATTAAATTACTATAATTGGGGCTCCTATCTCCCTCACTTTTAAAGCTATTGGGGTGAAACTTGTTACAATAGTAGAAGACATTTATCACTGTTAGCCATCCAAATTTCAGAATGTTTCACTTATTCATGGATGTTTGGCAAAATTTCAACATTTTTATAAACAACTTTTTAAATAATAATGAAAATCTGTTCCTAGTTTCAAAGTGTTATTTCCTGTTTAGCTGTGTAGTACTTGTTACGGTTGTTGTGTTATGTAGTGAAATGTTTAATTCATCGTTGCTATGCAAGTGTATGTATTCGCTCCGGTAAGCATTCCAGCAGTCTAGTGGTTAATTGCACAGAGCCCTGATTGATGGCTAGAAGGGCAAAGCATTAAGACTTCCGTTTGAGCTACGTAGCAGGAAGATATGTCATAGACTGTGGAATGTGGGCAGTGGCTTCGGTTCACTGATAAGAGACACAAAGAGACTCTATGTTTTGTTCTTGCCGAGGCAAGATGTGTCCAGACAGCTCTGGCTGTTTACTTTGTAAATACCCTTGTAAATAAAGTTATATAACTGCTGGGATCAGCTGATGAGATCGGCTATGCTATTGTGTTAGTTGGTGCCGCTTAGTAGTTACTGAGTGGTCTCACAGATGAGGAGGGGAACTACCTAATCAATCATTCGGGGGTTGCTGGTTGATCACAGTTTTTCCCCGTCAGCCCTTACTTTGAAAGTACAGTAGAGTCTCACTTATCCAACATAAACGGGCCAGCAGAAAGTTGGATAAGCAAAAATGTTGGATAATAAAGAGGGATTAAAGAAAAGCCTATTGAACGTCAAATTACGTTATGATTTTACAAATTAAGCACCAAAAACATCATGTTTTACAACAAATCGACAGAAAAAACAGTCCATGTTACGTAGTAATGTTATGTAGTAATTATTGTATTTATGAATTTAGCACCAAAACATTGCAATATATTGAAAAAAATTGTCTAAAAAACATATGCTAGACTACAAATTGCATAAAATGAACTTACACAAGCAACATTGTCAGAAATTAAATCCATAAAAAGTTCAGCCTTTGAAAAATAGATTGGGAGTATACACTTTCCTAGACTTGAACCTACTCCCTCAGATGCAAGGAGTGCCTCCACGGCCATTTTGCAATTTCCTTTTGTTTTCCTTCATAAGATCAGCCATTTTGTCACTGGGTGCGGCCAGACTTTTGCTGAAATATTAGATGCAGAAGGAACACGGCTCAAACCAGACCTCTAGCGAAGGATACGAGAATCCAAATGAAGCCAAAAGCAAGAATAAGCTCCCCAAAATGCATTTTCCCCTAAATAATGTTATTACCAAGAGTAGGAGCAGAAATCACTGGTTTTTGTTTTTTTTGAAGGGCTGACAGGTATTAAAAGACAGATTTTGTTTGATTTCATAAAGACGTTCCACACACATTTGTCTTATTTCCAGAATATTTTCTGCTCCCAGTTTAATACGAGACTTTTCATACCAACTTTCCCAAGTCGGTTTCCAAAATACAGTGAACAAAAACGGATAGAAAATATTCTGCAACAAACAGAACTATAAATCTAGAGTTCAGTTCACGCTTAAGGAAGTCAAAGAAAACCCCATTAGACAGTCACCTGAAAGTTGCCAGAAGCTGGAAAAGACCTGAAGCAACAACACAACAACAGCAACAACAACAAAATAAAAAACAAGAACAAAATGTGGGACTTTTCTATCGATCTGGATGCTCCCTAACTCTATTCACTTGATTTATTAACTCTACTTTTTCAGCCTCAATGTTTCTTACTTGAGAAATCCGATGTTATGGCATAGTTTTCATACAGTACTTCTAGGATTCAATACAGAAATCCCAAATAATGTCTAGGCTATTGAAGGGATTTTGTCTTTGGACAGGCAGGTTCCATGGTAAGTCAATGGACATCTACATTGTAGAATAAATGCACTTTGGCCTCACTTTAAGTGCCCGGGCTCAATGCTATGGAATCAAAGAGGTTGCAATTTTACATTGTATTTAGCCTTCTCCTCCAGAGAGGGCTGGAGCTTCACCAAATAACAAAGCTCTAGATTCCATAGCATTGAGCCAAGGAAGTTAAAGTGAGATCTGACTGTATTAATTCTACGGTATTGATGCACCTTGATGAAAGAAAAATGAGATATTCTCTAATCAATTTACAGAAGACATCCGTCATCATCTTCATCCTGAACTTGGTTCACCCCAACTTCATTTTTGCAAACTCGAACGGTCCAAAGGATTGACTCCCATGAGTTTCAAGGAGAACAATAAATTATCTTTCCTATCTGAGAAGACTTGTCATGGCTCTGTTGTAGAGCAGCTCCATTACCATGAGATGATCCTCCCTTCAGACTAAGGCTGCCAGGGCGAAAACAGGAAAAGGCTCCTGTACTTTTGATGATTAAATAGAAGATAGGATTTCAGCAGAGGACACAACTGATGAAATCCCGTGCTCTACACCACCATGAAAGATCTATTAGCCATCTCCAGTTTTCATTCGAGCAACCCTAAGCCTGTGCCCAAATAAGCAAACTCATTAAGTGGTCAACCTCTTCCTTCTAATTTCTCTCCTTATGGCAATATTTAGTCACTGTTCTTATAAATTTTGTTTCCATGGTCTCAAGTCATCAAACCACTGTTGAAGCCAACAAAAGTAAGACCTTTCTCGATCTCTTGCGCCGTTACCACAATCTTTAGTCACTGTTCTATCTTACAAATTTAAGGCTTCAAGTTATCAACCACTGTTGAAGCCAACAAAAATAAGACCTTTCTCGATCTCTTCCGCCGTTACCACAATCTTTAGTCACTGTTCTATCTTACAAATTTAAGGATCAAGTCATCAAACCACTGTTGAAGCCAACAAAAGTAACACATTTCTCGATCCCTCGCTTTTCCCTCGAATCAAGACCCAGAAGTGTCTTTCACAGAAACAACGTCACTCAAACCGTGCAAAAGTGTGCAATGAAAATAAAATTGCACAACCAATAACAGTAAAGGCAATGTAAAATATTTTTTATCCTTTTTTTGAAAGTTAAGGAATTGTTTGAGTGACCCACAAAGCTGCTGGAAAGCTAGCAGTCAGTGGGACGAATGATGGAAACTTGGCTTAACTGTCCTTTCCAGCTTTTTCTACACTCCTTGCTGTTTTCTCAGCCCCGCTTTCTTCTTACCTTATTCATGCAGTCCAGCCCTGGAAGAGTTTGCTGAAAAGATCACTGTGGCAGGAAACGCGGATATATACCACCTCAGATGCCAAGTTACGTCATCATTGTCCCTTCCTTGCAAAGCCCGCCCCACGGCTGCATTTCATAGAATGGGAGGGGTGGATTCAGCTTCTTTATCTGGTACTGCAGACTGGAATTATATCTATATCATGCTATGGATGGGATGGAGGACAGTGTATTCGTCATGTATTTTTGCACACCTTTCTTGATGGAGGAAGCAGCGAACCAGCAGATTATGGTCAGTTGCCTCACGAATTGCTCTCAAAACATCAGAGTTGAGCTGCTGTGGTCGAACCAGGGATCATGGGACTCTCCAAGGGCCAAGAAGAGAGAACTGCCCAGAATAGTGAAGACAGAACAAAAGAAATCCAGACTGGGGAGAAGTCATCTCTATTGTAAAACCTCCATGAGGAATTTCAGAATGGAAACTTTCTGGAAGCACCTGTCCATTCTGGGGCCCTCCAGGACCATTTTGTGGTCCACTATAAATTTTTAAAAAATGTTTCAGAATTAACTCGAGTGCAGAAGACATTTCCAATATGTCTGGAGCCCTCCTGGACTTGTTTATGTATGTGTATCCTCAAATTATTGCCAAAGGCTTCCATGGCTAGAATCAATGGATTGCTTTGAGTTTTTTGGGCTGTATGGCTATGTTCCAGTAGCAGGCTGTAAAGAGGTTATTATATATTTTATATACGCTGCCACCAATATAAATATGTTTTATTTGTAAAGAACTCAGGCAGGGGGGAATCTTTTTAAATCCCACCGCTGCCACCAATTTGTAAAGATGTCAGAAAGGGGGAGAAATCTTTTTAAAAATCCCACCTCTGACACCGATTGCGGAGATGTGGAGATGGAGGTTGTTTTTAATTATTTATATCATATATATAACTATATCTGCTGCCACCAGTTATTAAAGATGTCTTGTTTAAACGCTGCCATCTGAGGTAAAAATGTTTATGATGCGGCCACCAGATGTTGATTATCAACTCTTGCCACCACTATAGGAATACGTAGTTTATGTTTCTTCTTCTTGTTTATTCTTGATGTGCGTATATATGACAGAGACTGAGATGTTTGAAGGAATAAAAATCACATTTATTTAGGCACAAGCTTGATGGTTACAATAACTTTTCTTTTTGTTTGAGGCACATTACTGAACAGTTGCAAAGTTATATTGAGGTGTTTCAAACTTCCTAAAATGTCACTTCTTTCTCTACTGCCTAAACCTGCAGTTACCCTGTGAATTTCAGTCACAGACTATCTGTTCCTTGTCTGGAAACAGGTTACCTTAAAATAAGTCACCAAACTTATTTTAAACTGACTCAAATCCAACCTTTGAGCCACCCTGATTCTCCAACTGCAATTCCTCCGATTACAGACTACCTTAAAATAAGTCACCAAACTTATTTTATCCCTGATCCCCTAACTTAGGATCAGCCTTCCCTGAGCTTCAACAAAGCCCAGACTTCCCTGTGGTTCGCTGACCACCAACTGACTGACTGCGTTT
Source organism: Anolis carolinensis (assembly GCF_035594765.1). NCBI lineage: Eukaryota > Metazoa > Chordata > Lepidosauria > Squamata > Anolidae > Anolis > Anolis carolinensis. The sequence continues at coordinate 5,371,089 of NC_085842.1, forward strand.
TCCCTCCAAATTCTGCTCTCTTCAGCTAAACCAGTTGGCTCCGCCCCCTTCTCCATGGCAACCAGCCTCTGAGTGCTGAGTAACTGAAATATTAACCCCTTTTTTTAAAGACAGTTAAACATGACTTTTAAAACACAATTAAACATGACATTTGTAAACTAAAAAATTCACACTTCTTTACACAGGCTCTCCTTAACGTTTCTCCTGCATCTGTGGCTGACATTTTCAGAGGTTCTGTTGGCAGTGAGGCAAGTGTAGTGTTTATATATTTGTGGAATGTGGAAGAACCCTTGTCTTTGGGTAAAGCAAGTACGGAGAACTCCAGACAACAAGCAGTCAAGGGCTAGTTAACACCTCACAAACAGAAGATGCCTCCAGGCAGAGCCGGCCCTAGGTATTTTTCAAGTGTAGGTGAACAGAATTTTCGCGCCCCCCCCCCCCAAAAAAAAACAATAACTGAAAAATAAAATCGTTGGATGAGCGAAAATGTTGGATAATAAGGAGGAATTAAGGAAAAGCCTATTAAACTTCAAATTACATTAAGATTTTACAAATTAAGCACCAAAACATCATGTTTTACAAGAAATCAACAGAAAAAGCAGTCTCAACTGCGCCCCCATATGTTTTGGACCCCAAGCGACCGCTTAATTCTCCTCATTGTTGGACCGGCTCTGCCTCCAGGCAACAAAGGCCAATCTACCCCTATGCGGATACCTTCACTGATTGACTTCACAAACTTCATGGCTACTCAAATGTTAATTCAAGCTTGCTAATTATAACATCCACACTTGCTTTAAACAGACAAAGGTTCTTTCTACCACCCTGGACATTATTCCATACACACACACACATACACACACACTTCACTTGCTTGGACAGGAAAAGCTAGCTGTTCCACTTGCATAAGAAACTTATTTTAAGTTTCATTTTTCTGGAAATCCTAGAGGCAGGAAGGAAAGGACTTGACATTGATTTATATGAAAGTACTAGCTGTGCCCGGCCACGCATTGCTGTGGCGAAGTCTGGTGGTATGGGAAATAAAGTATTGAGGAATTGGTGGTAGTTAAGGTCAAGGGTAAAGGTTTTCCCCTGACATTAAGTCCAGTCGTGTCTGACTCTGGAGGTTGGTGCTCATCTCCATTTCTAAGCCGAAGAGCCGGCGTTGTCCGTAGACTCCTCCAAGGTCATGTGGGATGACTACATGGAGCGGCGTTACCTTCCCGCCGGAGCAGTACCTATTGATGCACTCACATTTGCATGATTTTGAATTTTTGGGTTGGCAGAAGCTGGAGCTAACAATGGGGGCTCTCTCTGCTCCCCCAATTCAAACCTGTGGCCTTTCAGTCCAGAAGTTCAGCAGCTCAGCGCTTTAACACGCTGTGCCATCAGGGGATATTATTTCCTAAAGGTTGTGAATATACAATATTTCTGATTGTTTTTTTTTTGTTTGTTGGAGGCAAGTATGAATGCTGCAATTAGGAAAAATGATTAGGATGTAATAGCCTTGCAGCTTTAAAGCCTGGCTGTTTCCTCCCTGAGTGAATTTTTTTGTTGGGAGGTGTTAGCTGGCCCTGATTGTTTCCTGTCTGGAATTCCCTTGTTTTCAGAGTGGTGTTGTTTGCGATATTTTATGTGCTTCTACTGTCTGTGGCCCTGAGAAAACAGGATTTGCCAGACTTTGATGATGGGAATACTTTGTTGGGAGGTGTTAGCTGGCCCTGATTGTTTCCTGTCTGGAATACCCTTGTTTTCAGAGTGATGTTGTTTGCGATATTTTATGTGCTTCTACTGTCTGTGGCCCTGAGAAAACAGGATTTGCCAGACTTTGATGATGGGAATACTTTGTTGGGAGGTGTTAGCTGGCCCTGATTGTTTCCTGTGTGGAATTCCCCTGTTTATTTACTGTCCTGGTTTTAGAGATTATATTGTTCTGCATTATTCTATCCCAGTAATTATTTCATATTAAAGAAGAATCTCACTTATCCAACATTTGCTTATACAATGTTCTGGATTATCCAACGCAGTCTGCCTTTTCATAATCAATGTTTTTGTAGTAAATTCATTGTGATATTTTAGTGGTAAATTTGTAAATACAGTACAGTAGAGTCTCACTTATCCAACATAAACGGGCCAGCAGAACGTTGGATAAGCGAATATGTTGGATAATGAGGAATTAAGGATAACCCTATTAAACATCAAATTAAGATATGATTTTACAAATTAAGCACCAAAACATCATGTTAGACATCAAATTTGTCAGAAAAAGTAGTTCAGTACACAGTAATGCTATATAGTAATGACTGTATTTATGAATTTAGCACCAAAATATCATGATATATTGAAAGCATTGACTACAAAAATGCGTTGGATAATCCAGAACGTTGGATAAGCGAGTGTTGGATAAGTGAGACTCTACTGTAAATACTACATAGCATTACTGCGCATGGAACTACTTTTTCTGTCAAATTTCTTGTATAATATGATGTTTTGGTGCTTAATTTGTATAACGATTACCTAATTTGATGTTTAATTGGCTTTTCCTGAATCCCTTCTTATTATCCAACATATTCACTTATCCTGCCGGCCTGTTTACGTTGGATAAGTGAGACTCTACTGTATATTTCTAATCTTATATTATCTGCTCAGAACTGGATTATATGAGGCTCCTTCTTCACAGCTGTATAAAATGCACACTGAAGTGGATTATATGGTAGTGCGGAGTCAAGATAATCCAGTGCAAAGCAGATAATATAAGATTATAAATGGGTTATATAGCTGTGTGGAAGGGCCTTGAGTCTACACTGCCATATAATCCAGTGCAAATTAGATAATCTGTGGAAGAAGCCTAAGTGAGGCCTAAATCTGCCTGTCCCCTAACTGAAACCTGGCTGTCCCTTGGTTGCTAGGCAACCAAGTGGGCAGGGATTAGCCCTCTAAACTGGCAGCAATTGGATAAAAAAATTATTCCTCTCCCTCTAATTAGGACTTTATTTTTCTTTTTTTTTTGTTGTATCAACCTTGAGGCGTGGATGATGGGTTGTGTTGTCAAATTTTGAGGTTGGGGGGGCTGTAGTTTTGTTGTTTTGTGAATTGCCGTGATGCCATCACTCTTTTATATATATAGATATACAAACAAAACAGTCCTTGGCTTTTATCAGCTGCTTTCAAATGGCAAAACAAAATGTTCTTATCTTCAAGCTTTCAAGCTCCAACCTCTGGTTTCCAGGTTCTCCGTCTTCAAACTCTCTTCAGCTCCAATCCAACAGCTCTCCAACATCCTCATTTTCATCAACATCATCAACATCACTAATTCAAGATTTACTCAGTCTCTATTAATAGCACTCATTCTTTAGCAGGTGGCTTGATTGCTGCTGGTCATACATTGATAGGACATGATTCTTCCAAACACTTATACATTTTCACATAAGAAATGACCTAAATAATATAAAACTCTGACAAATTCCTCCCATTGTCTTCTGTTCTTGTTCCTCCTGCTTGTGCTCAGAAACAAATATTTATTAGGCATTTAGTGTCACGTGGTCCATTGCCTTGCAGATGGTCCAAGTAACACAAGCAAGGAGGAAAAACAATGTTCGTTTCTGTAAGAGAAATGTGCCTGCAAACTTGAGAAAGACAAAGTGACATATTTTTTCTCTCTCGTTTAAGCACGCAGAAGATTTTAACATTCAGATCAAAGCACATCCTCTAAATTCAATAAACATCCCCTTCTGTTGTTTATAATCCCAGAATATTCCAGGAAATGGCTCTCTTTGTTCTGATTCATTTGTCGTAATTGATTTTTTTTTTCCATGTCAGGAGCAACCGGAATTGCTTCTGGAGTGAGAGAATTGGCCGTCTGCAAGGACGTTGCCCAGCAGACGCCCGGATGTTTTTTGATGTTTTACCATCCTTGTGGGAGGCTTCTCTCATGTCCCCGCATGGAGCTGGAGCTGATAGAGGGAGCTCATTCGCGCTCTCCCCGGGTGGGATTCGAACCTGGCAGCCTTCAAGTCAGCAACCCAACCTTCAAGTCACGAGGCTTTTATCCCCTAGGCCACCCGAGGCTCCGTCGTAATCGATCAATGTATGTGAAGTTCAACCAACTGGAATCATGTGGGATGTTTACATTCAGAGCGTCTGTAAATAAAGTTTTAATGAACATTTGTAGATCAGATGGGGAACTAAAATAGAGAGGAAGTTTCCTTCTTACCTTTATGTGTTACAATGCTGGTAGAGTCTGGGTTTGTCTGTGTGACCCTCTCATTCCAAGGGAATGGAGAGTTGAATGAGGGATTATTCCTTTAAATTATTATTTCCATCAACATTAATACAGGTTGAGGATTCTTGATCAAGAATTCCAAAATGGGTGGTGAAGATACCTGCACCTTCGCTTTCTGAAGGTTTGGTGGATAAAAATGTATCATGGACAAAAATGTTGTATGACCTGATCCTCAGAATATGTGTATAAAATATATAGGAAACACCAGAAAATGTTTTATATAGACTTGTGTCCCATCTGCAAGATATTTTGGAGAGAGAAAAGTAGGGTTGTTGTCGAAGGCTTTCATGGCCGGGATCACAGGGTTGTTGTATGTCTTTCGGGCTGTGTGGCCATGTTCCAGAAGTATTCTCTCCTGACGTTTCGCCCACATCTGTGGCCACACAGCCCAAAAGACAAACAACAACCCAAAAGTAGGGTTGTCATAAAACATCTCTTCCCAGATGCAGTTCTGAGGCTCCGCCAAGAGAGGGTGCCCATTTCTCACTAACACCCACAGTAATTCTATAATACTCTTCTTTATAGTTCCAAGAGTGTTGTTTACTTCAGTTATTTTGCTATCAGATTTTGAAATCATTGTTTAAACCTCAGGAAGTATCTTACAAATAGTATCAAGGTCTAAACAGGGGATTCATGTTTAATATCACTTCACACACAGAGAGAACGAGCCTGAAGAGAATTTGATACTGTTCCGTTATCCGGGCAGAGGCCGCAAGGGGGTGCTAGAGAGAGAAGAATAGTCCATTTTACAGGGCTGGAGGGTGGCTTGAAAGAGTTAAACCATTCCCCCCTGTTTTCCTGTTATTCCCCCCACCCATGTTGTTGTCGTGGAAACAATCCTTGGTGATGACATAGGAAGTAGGGAGGGGGAATAACCAGTGAAAATGAGGAAAATTGTTTTTCTCATTCAACCCCCCCCCCTCCTAAAATAGGCTATTCTTCTCTCTCTAGCACCTCTTGCAACCTCCACCTAGATAATGGAACAGTACTGGGAATTTTATACCCAGTATTTTTGATAACAGGCATGAAGAAAAGTTTGTTTTCATGAAACCATCAGGATGTAAAGGTCTCACTCTCTCAGCCATGCTTGTGGACAATTCTGAAGTGTGTTCAAACTCTGGATTAGGGATGCTCAGCCCTCATGGCCGGTTTCTAGGTTTTCAAATGTTTTGCTGGGCCCATATGGCCAGAGGATTTGACTCAAATACACCAGTCACACTGAGGACAGCGGTGATTCTGGACAGGGAAACCAAGTACTAAACACCCCAAAGTATTAACTTTGCATTTTGCTCCTTAGTGGATTTACTTTAAATTGGGCGCAGACAGAGATGGCACTTGGACTCATCTACTCTATGGCATTAATGTTGCTCGATACCATTTGAACTATCCTGGCTCAATGTATGGATCCAGGGGAGTTGTAATTTTACACGGTCTTTAGCTTTTGATGTTGGTGCCTCTCCACACAACTCCCAGGACCACATAGCACTGAGCCACAGCTATTAAAGCGGTGTCAAGATGCCCCACTGGGAGGATTGGGCAGGAAGAGAAATCGAAAGCAATCCTTGAGTAGAAGCAACTCTGCTGCCCCTAGTGGGCAAATCAGGAATAACAAGGTTATAGAGCCACAGAGTTGGAGGAGGCTCAGTGGAGTTCAGTCTTCTGCTCAGTGCAGAATCTCCCATTACAGCATCCCCAGCAAAAAGCTGTCCAGGCTCCTTTGCAGGCATCCAGAGAATGAAGGAGAATCTACCACCAAACTGGAAAAGTGGATCCTTTGCCAAACTGCTTTCAGTGCCAGGAAGTTGCTTTTACTATTCAATCAAAATCTACCTTCCTCTAACTCAGTGGTTCTCAACCTAGGGTCCCCAGATGTTTTTGGCCTTCAACTCCCAGAAATCCTAACAGCTGACTCGAAACCTTTAGACCTGGTCCTACCCTCTGGAGCAGTGGTTCTCAACCTGGGGTATGGCGTCACACCCAGGCACCTTTTAAAGTTTTAAGATGTGCTTTTTCCTTTGCCCAGGTGAACTGCAAGGGCCTTACTTAGAAGCTCTGGAAATCCCAGTAACCAAAGGCACTTCAAGTTGAACAATCAAACAAAATTTTATTTTCACAAAATCTTTGGAAGACTTGGCACACGTAATTAAGGTTGCAAATATAAACAGTCAACTTATAAAACCTTGCAGATGTTCCTTTTTTGCTTTTCCCCTTTAGTTGCTGGGTTAACTTCCACCAAAGGCGAAGAGATCCTGAGATCCTCTTTACCCTCGCCCTGAGCTATTATCAAAAAGGTCTATAACTATCTAAGCTCAAAGCTAGTTTTTTGAGGCGAAGTTGGTAGGGCTTCTTCCAGTGGCAAAGAAATCCGGAGATGTTCTCTGCCCCAATGCTAAGCTACTATTTTTAGAAAGAACAGGTCTTTCCCTATCTATGCTCGGCACTGGTTCTAAAGGCAGGTCAGTACTTACGATGGCTTTGTCAGAGTTGGCCTGGCTTAGCCACTCAAGCACATCTAAGTTCTTTCTTCTTCAGTCTAGAAGGCAAGAGGCTTCTCAAAATGGAGCCTTCTTTCCCCGGGAAAAGGGGCGGTCTCCAGAACAAATAGATACATTTGCAAGCTACAAGCAGCAAAGCTTAGCAAACTGGCTATAAACTCTGCTAATGGCTAAACTATCAGGTTGCTGCAGAATCTGCAACAGCCCTGGAAGAAATGCAAACAGGTGCTGTTCCTACAACTATGAGCAATTTGTAAAATCAAACTCCTGGGAGATGGAACATGGGGTCCCCAGATGTTTTTGGCCTTTGACTCCCAGAAATCCCAGCCAGTTTACCAGCTGTTAGGATTTCTGTGAGTTGAAGGCCAAAAACATCTGGGGACCCCAGGTTGAGAACCACTGCTCTGGAGCATCAGAGAACAAGCCTGCTGCCCTCTCCTCCCTGTAGCAGCCCTTGAGGTATTGAAAGACTGTGATTATGTCATGCAATGGCTGCAACCTCTCCTTCTACTCCATCCTCCACCCAGCCAAGAGCACCCTTCACTCCCAAGAAAGCCCTGCCACCTTTGAAACATGCTCCCATCAACTCCAATGGCTCTAAACCACTCCTTCTGCTCCTGTTTACTCCCTCCATCACTTTGGTGCCATCGTGCTGGCTCAGAGGTCAAATGGACCCACCGCACAAAATAGGCGAGAAGAACATGACATAATCAGGCAATTCTTCATGGATTTCCCCCATCAATAGCAATTATAGGGAGGAGGAAGACTTGCAATGAGATGAGAACAGCACCATGCAATAGAAGTAGAAAGGCCAGCTTCAAATCTGGTTTGCCTCCTTCATGTGATAGTAGAGTTGCAGTACCTTGGTCAAGCCTCTGGGGTTGTAGATTGATTAGGCACTGCCACTCTGGCTATGAAAGCTAAATATCTTGTAAAACTACAGCTCCTTTGATTCCATAGCACTGAGCCACAGCAGTTAAAGTGGGGTCATTTTGGAAGGGGCTCGAACTTGAATCTGTCGAATCAAAAAATCGGATGAGCAACAGTTTGGAAGCCGAAAAGCCCGTTAAGTAGAGATGCTCATAAGTCAAGGTTCCACTGTATGCATGTGTGAAGATAGATACATAGATAGATAGATATTGGCAGTCATAAAACGTGGAATTATTGAATAATAAATATGGAATAATGGAGCCAAATATTTCCTTACAGAGTTTTTTCTCAGACCAAAACTTGAGTGAACCCAACTCGAAACAATGGTATTTTATTCTGCCTGGGTGAGGCATAAGGCTTCTAAAATTCTGGAACAACAGAAAGAAAGACAAGACTCAACAACCCCAAAATTCACAGCATTGTTGGCATTTATTTCATCACCCAACTAAGGCACATGATGGAGAAGACTTCCCTTTTCTGAGAAAACAAGAGGATATAAATACATATGAAGTAAGCAGTTCCTTTTAAAAAGAAATTAACTTCAACTATTCATCCAGAGTGCTAAAACATGTCATTTAAAATAATCATTATCTTATTCATTGTAGGTTCAGTATTTGTTAACCGAAATGTTTAGGACTGAATGTGTTTTGGATTGTGGATTTTCGCCCAAATGTTGGAATACCCATATATGCATCATGAAAAACTTTGAAGATTGATCCAAGACCAAACCTAAAATGAATTTATCTTCCATATACATCTTATGCACATGGCCTGGAAGTGATTTTATACAACTTTAAAAAAAATTCCGCATGGAATAAAAGTTGTATAAATGGAAAGCAAAGGAGTCACTGTCTCAGCCACCCTACGAGATACTAAACGTGTACTTTTCTGTATTTTTTTTTTAAACAAGAATAGATTATATCTTATAAACCTCTGTTAAAAATTTCTCTAAAAGATATACAAAAGTAGCATAAAAGTAATTAGAAAACATTATTACATAGCAGTATTGCTTGAGTATCTTCAGTAAAAATCCTGTAAGTGAACTCCAATAGGAGAATATTTTAAAATGAGCAATTTCGGGTTAATTTTGATGAACTTTTTCCCGAATGAGAGACAGCCTGAATGAACAAAATACAAATGCAAAGATGACAACAAAGGAATGAGATTGTCTCCCTGAACCTATGCGGGCAATGCCCTCACCCCCAAAAGATGGGTGCATGCCACGTATCTGATAAAATATTACCTGGGACTTTCCACTTGAGAAAATAAACTTTGAATCCATTAATGACTTGGTCAAAGCAAGACAAAGTTTCTTTTTTTTATGAAATATCATTGATTCCATTAAGGAATAATGGATTGGAAGATACAAACGTATAAAAAGCAGTTATTACATCCAACTCTTGAAGACACAGAAAAACTGTTTTTGCAATGAATAAGCAAAAGGCTAAGCTGAACTGGCTTTATAATGTTTGGTCAACGTAGCCCAGTGCTCTCAATTCTGACCAGCACCCATTCTCTCCTGAGCTCCAGGGAGGATTCTTTTCCTAAGAATGGCATCCCTGAGATCATTTAATATAGTCAAGATTTTAAAACAGAACAGTATATGCAGAACAGTTTGTGGGCTTCTCTAGGTCCTCTTCGTGCAATTCTATGGTGTGTTCATGGCCAAAACAAATAGCGTTTCTTTTTATCCACCGTTTTAGGAATCTACACTGGGGTTTTTGAACATATCCCCAGTGCATACAAGGGTCATGCTGGACAGTATTAGTAGAGACAAATTCCTTTCCTAATTTCATGTCTCTAGATTTCTTTCTTAGGTATACAACCCTACCCCCAAACCCATTCAACACCCCAGATTTATATCAGGCATCCTCAAAGAAGGACTTCGAAAGTGCCTGAGCTTTTTCCAAAGCAGCCATCAGGGCTTTTGCTTCTTCTGTATCCTTTAAGGCAGTGCCATGCAACCTGCTCACTACATCGCTCACTTTCTCCATATTTTGGTTTATAGTAAGGGCAACATGCTTTTGGAGAACAGCAAACAGTTCCCAAGTCAAAGAAGGCTCTTGGGTCCCACTGGCAGGATTCACCTTCTGTTTTTTACGGGGAGGTTCTGAATCCTCTCCTTGCAGCGCTGATTCACAGCCAGCAAGACTCTCCCCAGAACTCTCCACACACGTCACCTCTTCTGGCTGTGGTGGGTCCCGTCTCTGAGGTCTCTTTAGACTGGTGGGCTCTTGTATTTGAAGGGCTTTGCTTGGATAGTCTGCCGCCTCAAGTTCGGAAGGAGGTCTCTTCTGAGCTGCAGCACTGGGAACACAGCCTGGTTTTGAGGAAAACACAGCACATGAGACTTCCACAAAAGGAGCCCGCAAACCCTTTTAAGTTTGTAGACATATTAGGCAGCAGCACAACTGGCAAACAAAGCAGTGTGAGAAGTAAATATCACCTGGCCAAAAGACCTTCCCAGATCAATTGTTCTCACTGAGGGCCTTTCCAGACAGGGCCCAAATGATGCCTCCAGTAAAAAAGGATTAATTCGGGACAAAGCAGGTCCCAGGTTTTGATCCCCATAGCCCAGGGGTCCCCAAACTAAGGCCCGGGGGCCGGATGCGGCCCTCCATGGTCATTTACCTGCCCCCCGCCCTCAGTTTTAGACTTAGGCTCGCCCAAAGTCTGCAGTGACTTGAAGGCACACAACAACAACAATCCTAATTAACTTGAGTATCTCATTGGCCAGAAGCAGGCTGACACTTCCCATTGAAATCCTGATAGGTTTATGTTGGTTAATTTTTTAAAAAAATTGTTTTTGTTGTTGTTGTTGTTTTTGCACTACAAATATGACATGTGCTGTGTTCATAGGAATTTGTTCATTTTTTTTCCAAATGATAATTTGGCCCCTCAATAGTCTGAGGACCATGAACCGGCCCTCCACTTAAAAAGTTTGAGGATCCCTGCCATAGCCCATTTTGCTCTTTCCTGGTATGTCATTTCTATGTGCCAGGAGGCCTGTCACAAAGGTGTCATGGCACCCAGTGAGTTTTTACTTATTTTAAGGGCTTTGGGGGAGGAGGGGGTGATCCCATGCCCAGGGCCAGCCCTAGGTAATTTTCAAGTGTAAGCAAACAATATTTTGGTGCCCCAATCCAATCACTGAAAAATAAAAGGTAGAAGGTAGAGCTGAATAGAATAGATAAAAGAGTTACCTTACAAACCAGAAGTTTATTTACATCATTATGTTCATATAGTTACATTACATAGAATTAACACGGCCATCCCCCCGTATCCCGATTCAATGCCAAGGCCTGGCCGTCACTGCTTGGCTCAGACAGCTCAGTGTGGAAGGGAAGGGGGCGGAGCCGCCTGAATGACAGACAGCCAGGGGCTGCCCGTCATTCAGGCAGCTCCTCCCCCTTCCCTTCCAGGCTGAGGCTGAGTGCTCTGAGCCGAGCACTGAGGACCAGGCCTTGGCGCTGAACCGGGATGCAGGGAGGTACCCTCGCAACCCTCCCTGGGCACTCCAGGCTTCGGTGCCTCAACAGCGCCCCTAGCAGATTTTGTGCCACCTGCAGTTGCTTAACCGGCTTATAGGTTCTGCCGCCCCTGCCCTTCCGGGAGAGCATGGGAACACTGAATCAGGAAAGACTGGATTTTTTGGGCAGGTATGGGGATGAAAAACCATATCGAATCGGATTTTTTTTAAACCTGCTTTGGCGTGAGTATTCCCCATGTCTGGAAGCGCCCTGAGTTGAGTTCTTCCCAAATACACAAGGAGCCAAAAGAGGCAAAGGAAATCCCATGGTACCATCTTATGCATTCAGTCTTGAGGGATAAGGAGGAAACTGGCTTATTAACAGTACAGGAGAAACCCTGCACCCATGTGGCTGCTATCTGAGTTTCATCTACCAACATCTAACACAATACGTCCTTTCTAGGAATTTCCTTGGTCTCCAGATCATTCTATGACTGGCTTTGAGCATCCCCTCATGAAGCCGGAAGCTGGAAATGTTAAATTGCCTCTGTGTTTGTCTATATATGTTGCATCTCTAATGGCATTGAATCTTTGCCATGCATATGTGCATTGTGATCCGCCCTGAGTCTCCTTCGGGGTGAGAAGGAAGGGCGGAATATAAATATTGTAAATAAATAAATAATACATAAATAATTCTTCAGGAGTTTTCACAGAGATGTTATGGAGGACCTAATACATTCTTAGAGAGAAAACCGCAAAGAACTGTCTAGGTCTTCCAGGGTAATTTATTTCAGTCGGGCCCATGTTATTCATCTAGACAGAATGATTCACCGTACAAGGCATTTGGATGCTTCTGGTGGATGTAGAAGTCCGTCCTGCAAAACACACCAGACCATGGCTGGCACACTGAGTGTGATCAAGCAAGGTGGGGATCACTTAAGTGTGACAGTACCCATCATTCAGGGGGAGAGGCTAACATGAAATTGAGAAGAAGGAAAACCTCTCTTGCTCCTCCTCTGAAGAAAACAGCAGTGAAGGAAGGTCAAGAGACGAGAAGACTTCCCAGTATTTTCCAAAGCAATGTTTCCATGCCTGGAATCACCTGTCCACTGGACCAAAGACTGAGCCAGTAATGTCAGCAGGGTAGACACCAGTCCCGAGAGCCACTAGAAAAGCAGAGACCAGCAAGACCCAAGCCTGGCAAACACTTTTGCCAGAATAAAATAATCCCTCTGCAAGAAGAGCCAGAAGAGCTGAAGAAATGCTAAGTTCCAATGCAAGGGTCTGATCGTGTGAGGATTTGTGGAAAGGGAAAGAGAGTATAGAAGGGGAAGTCTGGCCCCAGAGAAATAAACACCAGAGCCCACTGCTCACTCAGGCCTGCAAGCCTTGGCCTGCTTTCCACCCCGTGGGCTTCCCCTTACCAGTATCAACATGACCCTGTGAAAAGTGGGAAAGGGCTGCACCATAAGTACAAACAGCAACATGCCGGTCCATTCACCAGTTTATCCAACCCTTCGTTCCAGGCTTACTGGGCAGTTCTGGAGGCTGGACTCTCCCTGTGGTTGTTGCCACTGATGTGACACCAGGAGGCTGAATCCAAGGGCCCTGTAAAGGTGGCTGCTCGTTCCTTCTGATGCCGTGGTTAGATGAAGGAGACCTCAAGGTGTCATCTAGCTTCCTATTCATCGCATTAAGCTTCTCTGCCATTAAATGGTGATATTCCATCTAGAAAGAGGAAAACGTGTGAGAGGGAGGGAGTGAACATTAGACAGTATTGCAGAGTCTTTTAGCAGGTATGGGGTCAGAAGGAGAGGAGGTTAGCAGTGAACAGAGCCTTGAGAAATGCCTGGCAATGGACTACTCCCTCCAATACTCCTTCCAGTAGCACATATCAAAGGAAAACTGCCCATTCAGGTGCAGGAAGCTCAAAACCCATGGATGCACATGCCTCATGATAGATAATCCCATAGTAAAATGGATATATATATATATATATATATATATATATATATATATATATACACACACTAGCTGTGCCCGGCCACGTGTTGCTGTGGCGAAGTATGGTGGTATGGGAAATAAAGTATTGAGGAATTGGTGGTAGTTAAGGTAAAGGGTATGCAAGCAATGTAAACCCATACCTCACAACCTCTGAGGATGCCTGCCATAGATGTGGGCGAAACGTCAGGAGATAATACTTCTAGAACATGGCCTCACAGCCCGAAAGACATACAACAACCCTAAAGGGTAAAGGTTTTCTCCTGACATTAAGTCCATTATAAATGGGTTATATAGCTGTGTGGAAGGGCCTTGAGTCTACACTGCCATATAATCCAGTTAAAATCAGATAAATCTGTATTTTATAGGCAGTGTTGAAAGGCCTAAGTGAGGCCTAACTCTGCCTATCCCCTGGGCTGAGTGGGTTGCTACGAGACCAAGTGGGCGGAGCTTAGCCTTCTAACTGGCAGCAATTGGATAAAAACAATTATTCCTCTCCCTCTAATTAGGACTTTATTTTTCTTTTCTTTTTGTTGTATGAACGTAGAGACATTGATGAGGGGTTGTGCTGCCAAGTTTAGTATTTCTGGGATGTGTAGTTTTGTTGTTTTGTCCTAGGCCAAAATTTCATTACCCGTATGTATGTGTGTGTGTGTGTATATATATATATATATAATGCCAAACCAACAGTCTGCCTTCTGATTCTGGTGGGATCCATGAATATAGGAAGGCCAACCATACTTTTCTTTCCTCCCAAGATCTACCTCTGAACATGCTATTGCCATCGCTTGCAGTGTCTCCCAGGACTGTAGGGTCCTAAGGTAAACCTATCAAAGAGTTTTCTTGGTAAGATTTATGCAGAGTTAGCTTGCCTTTGCCTTCCTCTGAGGCTGAGAGAGGGAGACTTGTCCAAAGTCACTGAGTGTCTTTCCATGGCTAAGCGGGGATTCAACTCCCAGAGTCTTAGTCCAGTACTCAAACCATTACACTAGGCAGGCTCCCAATGCCAGATGCTGAAAAATAGTGACAACTGCCTCCAGGACCGCTCTCGGTTAAGCACAAGGATAAATAGCAGCAGCTAAGGAGACAGAAAGGGAAAAGATGGGAAGGGGAGGAGAGGAGGAAAATGAAGCAAAGGGTCGGGCAGTGGGGTATCACAAGGTCAAGCAGAAATGGCAGGATGAACCTGTGGCAATGCCAAGGAGTGCTGTCAAAAGTGGGCAATATTCAGGAAAACCTGGACTACTACTGTTTCTGAATCCTTCCGTTGCGTGTGGCATATAACATACCTTACTGTCAGCCAAATTGTATACCTCCTCTTCTATTTGCCTGGCATAAGCCTCCAGGATCTTCTTTGCTGCTTCTGAGTCATTATCAGGAGAGATGGTTTTTGCACTGCCAAAAGCAGAGAGAACAAACGCCATTACAAAAAACTATTGGAAGATAATAATAATAATAATAATAATAATAATAATAATAATAATAATAATAATTTATGTATACCCTGCTCCATCTTCCGAAGAACTTGGGCAGCTTACACTGGGACAAGCCCAAAACAATATTACATCAATAAAACCAGTAACACATTAAAATCACAGTATAATAACATATCTTGCTGCTGCTGCTGCTGCTCAGTCGTTTAGTCATCGACGACTCTTGGTGACCTCCTGGACCAGTCCCGGCCAGAGCTCCCTGTCGGCCGTCACCGCCCCCAGTTCCTTCAAGGTCAAGCCAGTCACTTCAAGGATACCGTCCATCTATCTAGCCCTTGGTCGGCCTCTCTTCCTTTTTCCTTCCATTTTCCCCAGCATCGTGATCTTTTCCAAGCTTTCCTGTCTCCTCATGATGTGGCCAAAATACTTCATCTTTGCCTCTCATCTCCTTCCCTCCAGTGAGCAGCCATTGGGCATGATTTCCTGGAGGATGGACTGGTTGGATCTTCTTGCCAAGGTCCAAGGCACTCTCAGGATTTTCCTCCAGAACCAGAGTCCAAAAGCGTCTCTCTTCCTTCGCTCAGCCTTCCTTATGGTCCAGCTCTGGCATCCATAGGTCACTATGGGGAAGACCATTGCTTTGACTATGCGGACCTTTGTTGCCAGTGTGATGTCTCTGCTCTTCACTATTTTGTCAAGGTTGGCCATTGCTCTCCTCCCAAGAAGGAAACGTCTTCTGATTTCCTGGCTGCAGTCTGCATCTGCAGTGTTCTTCACGTCTTGAAATATAAAGTCTGTCACTGCCTCCACGTTTTCTCCTTCTATTTGCCAGTTATCAATAGGTGTAGTTGCCATGATCTTGGTTTTCTTGATATTTAACTGCAACCCAGCTTTTGCACTTTCTTCTTTCACCTTGGTGATAAGACTCCTCAGCTCTTCCTCACTTTCAGCCATCAGAGTGGTATCATCTGCATATCTAAGGTTGCTAGTGTTTCTTCCAACAATTTTAACTCCGGCCTTGGATTCCTCAAGCCCCGCATGTCGCATGATGTGTTCTGCGTACAAGTTGAATAGGTTGGGTAAGAGTACACAGCCCTGCCGCACTCCTTTCCCAATCTTGAACCAGTCTGTTGTTCTGTGAACTGTTCTTACTGTGGCTACTTGGTCTTTATACAGATTTCTCAGGAGACAGACAAGGTGACTTCTTACAAAAGTTAAAATAACGTAAAACATCGGCACTAATCCCAATCAGTAGTCAAGTACCATAGGACATGGGCTATTTTAAGGGGAAATGGAAAACCTAAAGTGCATATTCTTCGGTGACTAGGGATGGGAACTGCTAAAGGTAATAAAGTGTATGGAATGGCCAAGGCCTAGGTAAAGCTCATGGACAATTAATTATGAGTTACGAGAAGGCACCTGTGAACATCCACGTTTTCAGATTTTTCCGGAAGGAATTCAGGGCGGGAGCTAATCTAATCTCCTGTGGGAGGGAGTTCAAGAGCCGGGGGGGCACCATCGAGAAGGCCCTCTCATCCCCACCAACCACGTTTGAGACAGAGGTGGGATCGAGAGGAGGGCCTCCCCAGCAGACCTTAGAGCCCGTGTGGGTTCGTGGGGAAAGATGCATTCATCAAGATCTAAATAAAGATCTAAATAAAGATCTAAATAAAGTTCACATCGACCCAAATCATTCCAAATGATTAAAAAAAACCCCTACAGCCTGAAAATTATTCAAAAGACTGGTCTTCCCTTAGGAATCTATCATCAAAATCTATGAGAGAACCTGGGAGAGAAAGGCTAGAGGGTGGGGCAAAGAAGGAAAACTGGAGCTGTATTTTTCTCCCAAAATACCTTCCAAACAATGAGGTACAAATTAGCCTCGTGTACCTAGTGGCTGTCAGGCGCCCTGACTGATGAGTCAGGTCTCACCTTCTGCGCTTCCGTCAGACCACTTTGCAACGGCTAAAGTGGTACCGACAAAGAACGACAATTTTGTTGATCTTATCTGCTGAACCCAGCGGCACTAAATGCTTTATTTTACAAGATATTTACAATGCTAATAACCAAAGCTGTCTGGACACATCATGCCTCCGCAAGATCAAATCATGGAGTTTTTCTGTGTCTCTCAGAGTCCGTTATCAGTGAACTGAAGCACCTCCCTGCATTCCACAGTCCATGACATATCTTCCTGTCACATAGCACACAAACAGAAGTCTTGGTCCTTTGCCCTTCTAGCCATCAATCAGGGCTCGCTGCAAATAACCTCTTGACTACTGGAATGCTTGCCGGAATGAATACACACACTTCCACAGCAACAACAGATTAAACATTTCACTACACATTACAAATACAGTAACGGTGACACTACCTGAGATGGTGACACCAAAAGGACTGTTTATAAACATGATATATTTCAGTAGAGGCATTTTATAAAAGTATTCCTTGAGTTAGGCACAACCATAAGAACATTTTTCGTAAGCCCTCCTTATATGTTCAATATCAATATACTGATAAGGCTAAAACTCTGTGTTAACTGACTTTTTGAGCCTTCTATTATACCTGCACTCTGGTCAGAACTGTCCTTATTGCCCACTGAGAAGGACACTTCAAACCACACAGTTTCAGCTGCATGTGCTATAAGTACACATTGTTTCTGTTGTTGCTGTTTGGTTAAAAAAGTTTTTGCTACTGTAGTTGCACTATTGTGGTCCAGTATGATGCAGGAGGAAGCCCATGAGGAAGACATCATGGCTGTACTGGATGGCACTAATGCCAATGATGCCACTGGATGCACAAACCAACTCTCAGCTGAAATGTTTAACTTTCCATAATCTGTTCAAAATACACAAGCCACAAAATTCAAGGCCCCACCCTGCCATTTTGGCATGAAACAATGACAATTCCAAAGCATGTGGTGTTCACAAATACTTACAAATTTTGTACTAATAAGCTGCGCTCCTCTGGAGTGACTTCCCTGTGCCAGGTATTCCTCGATCCAGTACACGAATACGATATAAAAGGTGGCACAGAATCATTGAGGTTTCCAGCTCTGCCAGAACATCCACCTGCACTTCTGAAGAATAATTGAAGAAAAGCAATTAAGAAAGCTTTTTTTTTCTTTTGCATTATAAGTTCTTTTTGCACCTTAAGTATCCTCCCTCATTGCTACGAAAGTGGAGAGTAACTGATTGCAACCAAGCACACAGTGACAGTCAATTGCAATTATGCTTTTGGAGAAATAAAAAAAAGTTTGACAAAATGAGAGCTTTTTCAGACCCCTTCTACACTGCCATATAGAATCCACATTACAGTAGAGTTTCGCTTATCCAACGGCAGAACGTTGGATAAGCAAATATGTTGGATAATAAGGAGAGATTAAGGAAAAACCTATTAAACATCAAATTAGGTTATGATTTTACAAATTAAGCACCAAAACATCATGTTATACAGCAAATTTGACAGAAAAAGTTGTTCAATACGCAGTAATGCTACGTAGTAATTACTGTATTTATGAATTTAGCACCAAAATATCACGATGTATTGAAGACATTGACTACAAAAATGTGTTGGATAATCCAGAACGTTGGATAAGTGAGACTCTACTGTATCTGTTTTGAACTGGATTGTATGGCAGTGTAGACATATAATGCGGCCTCACTTCTGCTTTTCCCATCTTTGCATTCAGACCACTCTCTACTCTGTGTGACTGAAGAAATGTCATGTTTGAAGGTTTTTTTCCTCTTGTTTTTGAAACTTAGAAGAAATGGAGTAAGAGCTTAAATCCAATTATTTTCTATCTAGAAATGTAGTTCTTACATATATTTTAAATAAACCTTTTGAAACTTTAAAGACTGAATGCTGCATCTTTGCCTCCTAAAATGAATAATTATTTTACAGCTGTTAGACATTACAGGAATTATGACTAAGCAAGTAACAAGAACGAACAAACAAAAGGACATTACACATAGATGGAAGGACTACTTCAACTGGGTGAAAAATGGAGAAGCCAATGATTACATAAAAGAAAAAATACAAAGACTTTATCTGTGGCTGGACCTGCAAGATTAGTAGGAATATACTGTGGTTGAGGAGGAAGGGTGAGGGAGAGAGGGAAAAATATAGGAAGATTTAGAAGGCAAATGTTAAAGAAAGGGAAGTACAGTAGAGTCTCACTTATCCAACAGGCCGGCAGAATGTTGGATAAGCGAATATGTTGGATAATAAGGAGGGATTAAGGCAAAGCCTATTAAACATCAAATTAGGTTATGATTTTACAAATTAAGCACCAAAACATCATATTATATAACAAATTTGACAGAAAAGTAGTTCAATACGCAGTAATGCTATGTAGTAATTACTGTATTTACGAATTTAGCACCAAAATATCACGATGTATAGAAAACATTGACTACAAAAATGCGTTGGATAATCCAGAACGTTGGATAAGTGAGACTCTACTGTACTACTGTTATGACTATGAATATAAAATCCAATAAAATATTTTAAAAATAATTATTTTATAGCCACAATAATTCACCTTCCGCTTGCTGTAAGCGGACTGCTCAATTCAGTATCCTGTGTGTTCTTTTTGGCTACACTGCTGTTTTGGAGATTTCCCTAACACATTTAACCTTGTTATCATGTCTAGTATTCTGTCCACTTACATCTCTCCATCATCCACCTCAAGGGAGGCATCCGCCTTGTGCAGGGCATTCATCTCCTTCTGCAGGGCAGCCATCTTCCTATGCAGGGCAGCCATCTTGATTTCCCGATATTTCAAATGTGGATGTCTCTGCATGAAATCTAGGTCTTTTTGTAGTTCATCCAGCTCTTCCTGCACCTTGTCCAGCTCTCTATGAGAGGAAACCTCCGAGGACTTCCATAGGTAATTCTGCAACATATCCTCCACCTTCCTAATACATGCATTCACTTTCTCTTCCAGCACCACCAGTTTCTCCACTGGGATATCATGAAGGATGGCCTCCAGGGAAGTCGCCTCCCCCCACAGAAGATGCCGTTCTTCCCGTGGGACATCCTTCAGGTGAACCTTGAGGGGAAGGGCAAGATCACATGCTTTCTTCCATATGGTGTTCCCTTTTTTTGTGGGGCGTGAGGACCATATACGGTATGGCTCATATGTCATTGACAGCAAGGCCATCATCTCCTTCAGGGGGGCTTTCCACAGAAGATCCATGTGTTTCTGAAGAGCGCCCATCTTCACCTTCAATTCACCTGCCTGCTCCGGAGAGATACCCTGCACCGCGTCCACCTTCACCTGCAGGGCATCTGTCTTCTCCCAACTCTGCTCCAGTAGCACAGAGCGCCAGGCATCTATTTCCAGCATGATGTAACCCCCTTCCTTCAGTGGATCACCATGTGGAAGGCCCTTCTTCGGCAGAGGGAGGCCCTGTAGAGCATACACTAAGGTAAAAAGATGGGACAGCTTCGCTAATGTGTCTTGGCTCCAGGCAACATCCACGAAGCCCTTTAAGGAATCAAACTCCACTTTCAAAGCAGCTGCCTCCACTGGCGAAAATTGGCTCAAGGTTTCCCGAAGGGCAGTCACTGCCCGCAATGTATTAAGCCATAGGGCTGACCACAACTCAATCACTATCTTGTTTACAGCTGTTGCCATGTCAAAACAGATGTCATGGTACTCACTCCTCAGATCTTCTGCCTCCTTCCTCCACATGTCCACCGTCTTTTGCGAGGGGTCCTGCAGTGCCTCCATCTCCCGCTCCAGTTTGTTCGTCTCTTTCAACAGAGTATCACACCTGTCACCATTCTCTTCCTCTTCATCACTGTCCTCCCAGAAACTGCCCTCCTGATCCTCATCTCCATCATGATGCTCACCACCACTGCTCCCACCACTTTCTCCATCCCCTTCATGACTGCCACCTCCCTCACTGTCGCTCTCATGCTGGGTGGCTTCGTTCACCTCTTCCCTCAGGGCATCCCACCTGGCATCATCTTTCCCTACATTGTGGTCACCATCACTGTGTTTGCTTCCATCTCCATCCTTACCATGATCTTGACCACCTTCACCACAGTCCATATTTCCTCCTTTGCCGCCTGGCTGTGGGTCTCCCATCTCCAGCTGGCTCCTCTGTGGTTGCAAGGCCCTGCCTTCTCCTCCCTTGGGGCAGATCTCCTCCGGAGCAAAGTTCTTGCCCTGATGTTGCCCTTTCTCTCTTGCTGCATCATGCTTGGCACGGCTCTCTTTTCCCTCATCACTGTTGCCATCACCATCGACTTCATGGTGGTCATCATCTCCAGTTTCCTGACTGCTGTCCTCATCACTTTCATCTCCATCAGAGTTGTCCTCAAGGTCACCCTTTCCCTTGTTTTCCTGAAGTGGGGACTGATATGGTCCTTCCTCCTCCTCCACCTCCAAAGCATCCAGCCCGACACTGCTTGCTTTTCCTTCCTGCCAGTCCTTTCCCTTGCTGTGTTGGGTACCTGGTCCCTCACTGGCTGCACCCTTGTCTTCCTCTCCATCACCATCTCCATCATGAGGCTCATGCTCACTGTCCCCACCGCTGTCTCCATCCCCTTCATGAGTGTGGCTCTCATGGTCCCCATCCTCCTCTCCAGGCTTTTCCTCTGCTTCCTTTTCCTTTCTGTATTTGGTCCCAGGTCCATCCCTGGCTGCACCCTTGTCTTCCTCTCCATCACCGTCTCCATCATGATGCTCACCCTCATTGTTCCCACCGCTGTCTCCCTTCCCTTCATGAGTGTCACCTCCCTCACTGTCTCTCTCATGGTGCCCTTCCTCCTCTCCAGGGTCTTCCTCTGGGCGCAGACAGAGATGGCACTTGGACTCATCTACTCTATGGCATTAATGTTGCTCGATACCATTTGAACTATCCTGGCTCAATGTATGGATCCAGGGGAGTTGTAATTTTACACGGTCTTTAGCTTTTGATGTTGGTGCCTCTCCACACAACTCCCAGGACCACATAGCACTGAGCCACAGCTATTAAAGCGGTGTCAAGATGCCCCACTGGGAGGATTGGGCAGGAAGAGAAATCGAAAGCAATCCTTGAGTAGAAGCAACTCTGCTGCCCCTAGTGGGCAAATCAGGAATAACAAGGTTATAGAGCCACAGAGTTGGAGGAGGCTCAGTGGAGTTCAGTCTTCTGCTCAGTGCAGAATCTCCCATTACAGCATCCCCAGCAAAAAGCTGTCCAGGCTCCTTTGCAGGCATCCAGAGAATGAAGGAGAATCTACCACCAAACTGGAAAAGTGGATCCTTTGCCAAACTGCTTTCAGTGCCAGGAAGTTGCTTTTACTATTCAATCAAAATCTACCTTCCTCTAACTCAGTGGTTCTCAACCTAGGGTCCCCAGATGTTTTTGGCCTTCAACTCCCAGAAATCCTAACAGCTGACTCGAAACCTTTAGACCTGGTCCTACCCTCTGGAGCAGTGGTTCTCAACCTGGGGTATGGCGTCACACCCAGGCACCTTTTAAAGTTTTAAGATGTGCTTTTTCCTTTGCCCAGGTGAACTGCAAGGGCCTTACTTAGAAGCTCTGGAAATCCCAGTAACCAAAGGCACTTCAAGTTGAACAATCAAACAAAATTTTATTTTCACAAAATCTTTGGAAGACTTGGCACACGTAATTAAGGTTGCAAATATAAACAGTCAACTTATAAAACCTTGCAGATGTTCCTTTTTTGCTTTTCCCCTTTAGTTGCTGGGTTAACTTCCACCAAAGGCGAAGAGATCCTGAGATCCTCTTTACCCTCGCCCTGAGCTATTATCAAAAAGGTCTATAACTATCTAAGCTCAAAGCTAGTTTTTTGAGGCGAAGTTGGTAGGGCTTCTTCCAGTGGCAAAGAAATCCGGAGATGTTCTCTGCCCCAATGCTAAGCTACTATTTTTAGAAAGAACAGGTCTTTCCCTATCTATGCTCGGCACTGGTTCTAAAGGCAGGTCAGTACTTACGATGGCTTTGTCAGAGTTGGCCTGGCTTAGCCACTCAAGCACATCTAAGTTCTTTCTTCTTCAGTCTAGAAGGCAAGAGGCTTCTCAAAATGGAGCCTTCTTTCCCCGGGAAAAGGGGCGGTCTCCAGAACAAATAGATACATTTGCAAGCTACAAGCAGCAAAGCTTAGCAAACTGGCTATAAACTCTGCTAATGGCTAAACTATCAGGTTGCTGCAGAATCTGCAACAGCCCTGGAAGAAATGCAAACAGGTGCTGTTCCTACAACTATGAGCAATTTGTAAAATCAAACTCCTGGGAGATGGAACATGGGGTCCCCAGATGTTTTTGGCCTTTGACTCCCAGAAATCCCAGCCAGTTTACCAGCTGTTAGGATTTCTGTGAGTTGAAGGCCAAAAACATCTGGGGACCCCAGGTTGAGAACCACTGCTCTGGAGCATCAGAGAACAAGCCTGCTGCCCTCTCCTCCCTGTAGCAGCCCTTGAGGTATTGAAAGACTGTGATTATGTCATGCAATGGCTGCAACCTCTCCTTCTACTCCATCCTCCACCCAGCCAAGAGCACCCTTCACTCCCAAGAAAGCCCTGCCACCTTTGAAACATGCTCCCATCAACTCCAATGGCTCTAAACCACTCCTTCTGCTCCTGTTTACTCCCTCCATCACTTTGGTGCCATCGTGCTGGCTCAGAGGTCAAATGGACCCACCGCACAAAATAGGCGAGAAGAACATGACATAATCAGGCAATTCTTCATGGATTTCCCCCATCAATAGCAATTATAGGGAGGAGGAAGACTTGCAATGAGATGAGAACAGCACCATGCAATAGAAGTAGAAAGGCCAGCTTCAAATCTGGTTTGCCTCCTTCATGTGATAGTAGAGTTGCAGTACCTTGGTCAAGCCTCTGGGGTTGTAGATTGATTAGGCACTGCCACTCTGGCTATGAAAGCTAAATATCTTGTAAAACTACAGCTCCTTTGATTCCATAGCACTGAGCCACAGCAGTTAAAGTGGGGTCATTTTGGAAGGGGCTCGTAACTTGAATCTGTCGAATCAAAAAATCGGATGAGCAACAGTTTGGAAGCCGAAAAGCCCGTTAAGTAGAGATGCTCATAAGTCAAGGTTCCACTGTATGCATGTGTGAAGATAGATACATAGATAGATAGATATTGGCAGTCATAAAACGTGGAATTATTGAATAATAAATATGGAATAATGGAGCCAAATATTTCCTTACAGAGTTTTTTCTCAGACCAAAACTTGAGTGAACCCAACTCGAAACAATGGTATTTTATTCTGCCTGGGTGAGGCATAAGGCTTCTAAAATTCTGGAACAACAGAAAGAAAGACAAGACTCAACAACCCCAAAATTCACAGCATTGTTGGCATTTATTTCATCACCCAACTAAGGCACATGATGGAGAAGACTTCCCTTTTCTGAGAAAACAAGAGGATATAAATACATATGAAGTAAGCAGTTCCTTTTAAAAAGAAATTAACTTCAACTATTCATCCAGAGTGCTAAAACATGTCATTTAAAATAATCATTATCTTATTCATTGTAGGTTCAGTATTTGTTAACCGAAATGTTTAGGACTGAATGTGTTTTGGATTGTGGATTTTCGCCCAAATGTTGGAATACCCATATATGCATCATGAAAAACTTTGAAGATTGATCCAAGACCAAACCTAAAATGAATTTATCTTCCATATACATCTTATGCACATGGCCTGGAAGTGATTTTATACAACTTTAAAAAAAATTCCGCATGGAATAAAAGTTGTATAAATGGAAAGCAAAGGAGTCACTGTCTCAGCCACCCTACGAGATACTAAACGTGTACTTTTCTGTATTTTTTTTTAAACAAGAATAGATTATATCTTATAAACCTCTGTTAAAAATTTCTCTAAAAGATATACAAAAGTAGCATAAAAGTAATTAGAAAACATTATTACATAGCAGTATTGCTTGAGTATCTTCAGTAAAAATCCTGTAAGTGAACTCCAATAGGAGAATATTTTAAAATGAGCAATTTCGGGTTAATTTTGATGAACTTTTTCCCGAATGAGAGACAGCCTGAATGAACAAAATACAAATGCAAAGATGACAACAAAGGAATGAGATTGTCTCCCTGAACCTATGCGGGCAATGCCCTCACCCCCAAAAGATGGGTGCATGCCACGTATCTGATAAAATATTACCTGGGACTTTCCACTTGAGAAAATAAACTTTGAATCCATTAATGACTTGGTCAAAGCAAGACAAAGTTTCTTTTTTTTATGAAATATCATTGATTCCATTAAGGAATAATGGATTGGAAGATACAAACGTATAAAAAGCAGTTATTACAATCCAACTCTTGAAGACACAGAAAAACTGTTTTTGCAATGAATAAGCAAAAGGCTAAGCTGAACTGGCTTTATAATGTTTGGTCAACGTAGCCCAGTGCTCTCAATTCTGACCAGCACCCATTCTCTCCTGAGCTCCAGGGAGGATTCTTTTCCTAAGAATGGCATCCCTGAGATCATTTAATATAGTCAAGATTTTAAAACAGAACAGTATATGCAGAACAGTTTGTGGGCTTCTCTAGGTCCTCTTCGTGCAATTCTATGGTGTGTTCATGGCCAAAACAAATAGCGTTTCTTTTTATCCACCGTTTTAGGAATCTACACTGGGGTTTTTGAACATATCCCCAGTGCATACAAGGGTCATGCTGGACAGTATTAGTAGAGACAAATTCCTTTCCTAATTTCATGTCTCTAGATTTCTTTCTTAGGTATACAACCCTACCCCCAAACCCATTCAACACCCCAGATTTATATCAGGCATCCTCAAAGAAGGACTTCGAAAGTGCCTGAGCTTTTTCCAAAGCAGCCATCAGGGCTTTTGCTTCTTCTGTATCCTTTAAGGCAGTGCCATGCAACCTGCTCACTACATCGCTCACTTTCTCCATATTTTGGTTTATAGTAAGGGCAACATGCTTTTGGAGAACAGCAAACAGTTCCCAAGTCAAAGAAGGCTCTTGGGTCCCACTGGCAGGATTCACCTTCTGTTTTTTACGGGGAGGTTCTGAATCCTCTCCTTGCAGCGCTGATTCACAGCCAGCAAGACTCTCCCCAGAACTCTCCACACACGTCACCTCTTCTGGCTGTGGTGGGTCCCGTCTCTGAGGTCTCTTTAGACTGGTGGGCTCTTGTATTTGAAGGGCTTTGCTTGGATAGTCTGCCGCCTCAAGTTCGGAAGGAGGTCTCTTCTGAGCTGCAGCACTGGGAACACAGCCTGGTTTTGAGGAAAACACAGCACATGAGACTTCCACAAAAGGAGCCCGCAAACCCTTTTAAGTTTGTAGACATATTAGGCAGCAGCACAACTGGCAAACAAAGCAGTGTGAGAAGTAAATATCACCTGGCCAAAAGACCTTCCCAGATCAATTGTTCTCACTGAGGGCCTTTCCAGACAGGGCCCAAATGATGCCTCCAGTAAAAAAGGATTAATTCGGGACAAAGCAGGTCCCAGGTTTTGATCCCCATAGCCCAGGGGTCCCCAAACTAAGGCCCGGGGGCCGGATGCGGCCCTCCATGGTCATTTACCTGCCCCCCGCCCTCAGTTTTAGACTTAGGCTCACCCAAAGTCTGCAGTGACTTGAAGGCACACAACAACAACAATCCTAATTAACTTGAGTATCTCATTGGCCAGAAGCAGGCTGACACTTCCCATTGAAATCCTGATAGGTTTATGTTGGTTAATTTTTTAAAAAAATTGTTTTTGTTGTTGTTGTTGTTTTTGCACTACAAATATGACATGTGCTGTGTTCATAGGAATTTGTTCATTTTTTTTCCAAATGATAATTTGGCCCCTCAATAGTCTGAGGACCATGAACCGGCCCTCCACTTAAAAAGTTTGAGGATCCCTGCCATAGCCCATTTTGCTCTTTCCTGGTATGTCATTTCTATGTGCCAGGAGGCCTGTCACAAAGGTGTCATGGCACCCAGTGAGTTTTTACTTATTTTAAGGGCTTTGGGGGAGGAGGGGGTGATCCCATGCCCAGGGCCAGCCCTAGGTAATTTTCAAGTGTAAGCAAACAATATTTTGGTGCCCCAATCCAATCACTGAAAAATAAAAGGTAGAAGGTAGAGCTGAATAGAATAGATAAAAGAGTTACCTTACAAACCAGAAGTTTATTTACATCATTATGTTCATATAGTTACATTACATAGAATTAACACGGCCATCCCCCCGTATCCCGATTCAATGCCAAGGCCTGGCCGTCACTGCTTGGCTCAGACAGCTCAGTGTGGAAGGGAAGGGGGCGGAGCCGCCTGAATGACAGACAGCCAGGGGCTGCCCGTCATTCAGGCAGCTCCTCCCCCTTCCCTTCCAGGCTGAGGCTGAGTGCTCTGAGCCGAGCACTGAGGACCAGGCCTTGGCGCTGAACCGGGATGCAGGGAGGTACCCTCGCAACCCTCCCTGGGCACTCCAGGCTTCGGTGCCTCAACAGCGCCCCTAGCAGATTTTGTGCCACCTGCAGTTGCTTAACCGGCTTATAGGTTCTGCCGCCCCTGCCCTTCCGGGAGAGCATGGGGACACTGAATCAGGAAAGACTGGATTTTTTGGGCAGGTATGGGGATGAAAAACCATATCGAATCGGATTTTTTTTAAACCTGCTTTGGCGTGAGTATTCCCCATGTCTGGAAGCGCCCTGAGTTGAGTTCTTCCCAAATACACAAGGAGCCAAAAGAGGCAAAGGAAATCCCATGGTACCATCTTATGCATTCAGTCTTGAGGGATAAGGAGGAAACTGGCTTATTAACAGTACAGGAGAAACCCTGCACCCATGTGGCTGCTATCTGAGTTTCATCTACCAACATCTAACACAATACGTCCTTTCTAGGAATTTCCTTGGTCTCCAGATCATTCTATGACTGGCTTTGAGCATCCCCTCATGAAGCCGGAAGCTGGAAATGTTAAATTGCCTCTGTGTTTGTCTATATATGTTGCATCTCTAATGGCATTGAATCTTTGCCATGCATATGTGCATTGTGATCCGCCCTGAGTCTCCTTCGGGGTGAGAAGGAAGGGCGGAATATAAATATTGTAAATAAATAAATAATACATAAATAATTCTTCAGGAGTTTTCACAGAGATGTTATGGAGGACCTAATACATTCTTAGAGAGAAAACCGCAAAGAACTGTCTAGGTCTTCCAGGGTAATTTATTTCAGTCGGGCCCATGTTATTCATCTAGACAGAATGATTCACCGTACAAGGCATTTGGATGCTTCTGGTGGATGTAGAAGTCCGTCCTGCAAAACACACCAGACCATGGCTGGCACACTGAGTGTGATCAAGCAAGGTGGGGATCACTTAAGTGTGACAGTACCCATCATTCAGGGGGAGAGGCTAACATGAAATTGAGAAGAAGGAAAACCTCTCTTGCTCCTCCTCTGAAGAAAACAGCAGTGAAGGAAGGTCAAGAGACGAGAAGACTTCCCAGTATTTTCCAAAGCAATGTTTCCATGCCTGGAATCACCTGTCCACTGGACCAAAGACTGAGCCAGTAATGTCAGCAGGGTAGACACCAGTCCCGAGAGCCACTAGAAAAGCAGAGACCAGCAAGACCCAAGCCTGGCAAACACTTTTGCCAGAATAAAATAATCCCTCTGCAAGAAGAGCCAGAAGAGCTGAAGAAATGCTAAGTTCCAATGCAAGGGTCTGATCGTGTGAGGATTTGTGGAAAGGGAAAGAGAGTATAGAAGGGGAAGTCTGGCCCCAGAGAAATAAACACCAGAGCCCACTGCTCACTCAGGCCTGCAAGCCTTGGCCTGCTTTCCACCCCGTGGGCTTCCCCTTACCAGTATCAACATGACCCTGTGAAAAGTGGGAAAGGGCTGCACCATAAGTACAAACAGCAACATGCCGGTCCATTCACCAGTTTATCCAACCCTTCGTTCCAGGCTTACTGGGCAGTTCTGGAGGCTGGACTCTCCCTGTGGTTGTTGCCACTGATGTGACACCAGGAAGCTGAATCCAAGGGCCCTGTAAAGGTGGCTGCTCGTTCCTTCTGATGCCGTGGTTAGATGAAGGAGACCTCAAGGTGTCATCTAGCTTCCTATTCATCGCATTAAGCTTCTCTGCCATTAAATGGTGATATTCCATCTAGAAAGAGGAAAACGTGTGAGAGGGAGGGAGTGAACATTAGACAGTATTGCAGAGTCTTTTAGCAGGTATGGGGTCAGAAGGAGAGGAGGTTAGCAGTGAACAGAACCTTGAGAAATGCCTGGCAATGGACTACTCCCTCCAATACTCCTTCCAGTAGCACATATCAAAGGAAAACTGCCCATTCAGGTGCAGGAAGCTCAAAACCCATGGATGCACATGCCTCATGATAGATAATCCCATAGTAAAATGGATATATATATATATATATATATATATATATATATACACACTAGCTGTGCCCGGCCACGTGTTGCTGTGGCGAAGTATGGTGGTATGGGAAATAAAGTATTGAGGAATTGGTGGTAGTTAAGGTAAAGGGTATGCAAGCAATGTAAACCCATACCTCACAACCTCTGAGGATGCCTGCCATAGATGTGGGCGAAACGTCAGGAGAGAATACTTCTAGAACATGGCCTCACAGCCCGAAAGACATACAACAACCCTAAAGGGTAAAGGTTTTCTCCTGACATTAAGTCCATTATAAATGGGTTATATAGCTGTGTGGAAGGGCCTTGAGTCTACACTGCCATATAATCCAGTTAAAATCAGATAAATCTGTATTTTATAGGCAGTGTTGAAAGGCCTAAGTGAGGCCTAACTCTGCCTATCCCCTGGGCTGAGTGGGTTGCTACGAGACCAAGTGGGCGGAGCTTAGCCTTCTAACTGGCAGCAATTGGATAAAAACAATTATTCCTCTCCCTCTAATTAGGACTTTATTTTTCTTTTCTTTTTGTTGTATGAACGTAGAGACATTGATGAGGGGTTGTGCTGCCAAGTTTAGTATTTCTGGGATGTGTAGTTTTGTTGTTTTGTCCTAGGCCAAAATTTCATTACCCGTATGTATGTGTGTGTGTGTGTGTGTGTGTGTGTGTGTGTGTATATATATATATATATAATGCCAAACCAACAGTCTGCCTTCTGATTCTGGTGGGATCCATGAATATAAGAGGGCCAACCATACTTTGCTTTCCTCCCAAGATCTACCTCTGAACATGCTATTGCCATTGCTTGCACTGGACTGTAGGCCTCTGCGGTGACTCTAAGGTAAACCTATCAAAGAGTTTTCTTGGTAAGATTTATGCTGAGTTAGCTTGCCTTTGCCTTCCTCTGAGGCTGAGAGAGGGAGACTTGTCCAAAGCCACTGAGTGTCTTTCCATGGCTAAGCGGGGATTCAACTCCCGAAGTCCTAGTCCAATATTCAGACCATTACACTATGCAGGCTCCCAATGCCAGATGCTGAAAAATAGAGACAACTGCCTCCAGGACCGCTCTCGGTTAAGCACAAGGATAAATAGCAGCAGCTAAGGAGACAGAAAGGGAAAAGATGGGAAGGGGAGGAGAGGAGGAAAATGAAGCAAAGGGATGGGCAGCGGGGTATCACAACAAGGTCAAGCAGAAATGGCAGGATGAACCTGTGGCAATGCCAAGGAGTGCTGTCAAAAGTGGGCAATATTCAGGAAAACCTGGACTACTACTGTTTCTGAATCCTTCCGTTGCGTGTGGCATATAACATACCTTACTGTCAGCCACACTGTAGACCTCCTCTTCTATTTGCCTGGCATAAGCCTCCAGGATCTTCTTTGCTGCTTCTGAGTCATTATCAGGAGAGATGGTTTTTGCACTGCCAAAAGCAGAGAGAACAAACACCATTACAAAAAACTATTGGAAGATAATAATAATGATAATAATACTTTATGTATACCCCGCTCCATCTCCCGAAGAACTCGGGCAGCTTACACTGGGACAAGCCCAAAACAATATTACATCAATAAAACCAGTAACACATTAAAATCACAGTATAATAACATATCTTGCTGCTGCTGCTGCTGCTCAGTCGTTTAGTCATCGACGACTCTTGGTGACCTCCTGGACCAGTCCCGGCCAGAGCTCCCTGTCGGCCGTCACCGCCCCCAGTTCCTTCAAGGTCAAGCCAGTCACTTCAAGGATACCGTCCATCTATCTAGCCCTTGGTCGGCCTCTCTTCCTTTTTCCTTCCATTTTCCCCAGCATCGTGATCTTTTCCAAGCTTTCCTGTCTCCTCATGATGTGGCCAAAATACTTCATCTTTGCCTCTCATCTCCTTCCCTCCAGTGAGCAGCCATTGGGCATGATTTCCTGGAGGATGGACTGGTTGGATCTTCTTGCCAAGGTCCAAGGCACTCTCAGGATTTTCCTCCAGAACCAGAGTCCAAAAGCGTCTCTCTTCCTTCGCTCAGCCTTCCTTATGGTCCAGCTCTGGCATCCATAGGTCACTATGGGGAAGACCATTGCTTTGACTATGCGGACCTTTGTTGCCAGTGTGATGTCTCTGCTCTTCACTATTTTGTCAAGGTTGGCCATTGCTCTCCTCCCAAGAAGGAAACGTCTTCTGATTTCCTGGCTGCAGTCTGCATCTGCAGTGTTCTTCACGTCTTGAAATATAAAGTCTGTCACTGCCTCCACCTTTTCTCCTTCTATTTGCCAGTTATCAATAGGTGTAGTTGCCATGATCTTGGTTTTCTTGATGTTTAACTGCAGCCCAGCTTTTGCACTTTCTTCTTTCACCTTGGTGATAAGACTCCTCAGCTCTTCCTCACTTTCAGCCATCAGAGTGGTATCATCTGCATATCTAAGGTTGCTAGTGTTTCTTCCAACAATTTTAACTCCGGCCTTGGATTCCTCAAGCCCCGCATGTCGCATGATGTGTTCTGCGTACAAGTTGAATAGGTTGGGTAAGAGTACACAGCCCTGCCGCACTCCTTTCCCAATCGTGAACCAGTCTGTTGTTCTGTGAACTGTTCTTACTGTGGCTACTTGGTCTTTATACAGATTTCTCAGGAGACAGACAAGGTGACTTCTTACAAAAGTTAAAATAACGTAAAACATCGGCAGTAATCCCAATCAGTAGTCAAGTACCATAGGACATGGGCTATTTTAAGGGGAAATGGAAAACCTAAAGTGCATATTCTTCGGTGACTAGGGATGGGAACTGCTAAAGGTAATAAAGTGTATGGAATGGCCAAGGCCTAGGTAAAGCTCATGGACAATTAATTATGAGTTACGAGAAGGCACCTGTGAACATCCACGTTTTCAGATTTTTCCGGAAGGAATTCAGGGCGGGAGCTAATCTAATCTCCTGTGGGAGGGAGTTCAAGAGCCGGGGGGGCACCATCGAGAAGGCCCTCTCATCCCCACCAACCACGTTTGAGACAGAGGTGGGATCGAGAGGAGGGCCTCCCCAGCAGACCTTAGAGCCCATGTGGGTTCGTGGGGAAAGATGCATTCATCAAGATCTAAATAAAGATCTAAATAAAGATCTAAATAAAGTTCACATCAACCCAAATCATTCCAAATGATTAAAAAAAACCCTACAGCCTGAAAATTATTCAAAAGACTGGTCTTCCCTTAGGAATCTATCATCAAAATCTATGAGAGAACCTGGGAGAGAAAGGCTAGAGGGTGGGGCAAAAAAGGAAAACTGGAGCTGTATTTTTCTCCCAAAATACCTTCCAAACAATGAGGTACAAATTAGCCTCGTGTACCTAGTGGCTGTCAGGCGCCCTGACTGATGAGTCAGGTCTCACCTTCTGCGCTTCCGTCAGACCACTTTGCAACGGCTAAAGTGGTACCGACAAAGAACGACAATTTTGTTGATCTTATCTGCTGAACCCAGCGGCACTAAATGCTTTATTTTACAAGATATTTACAATGCTAATAACCAAAGCTGTCTGGACACATCATGCCTCCGCAAGATCAAATCATGGAGTTTTTCTGTGTCTCTCAGAGTCCGTTATCAGTGAACTGAAGCACCTCCCTGCATTCCACAGTCCATGACATATCTTCCTGTCACATAGCACACAAACAGAAGTCTTGGTCCTTTGCCCTTCTAGCCATCAATCAGGGCTCGCTGCAAATAACCTCTTGACTACTGGAATGCTTGCCGGAATGAATACACACACTTCCACAGCAACAACAGATTAAACATTTCACTACACATTACAAATACAGTAACAGTGACACTACCTGAGATGGTGACACCAAAAGGACTGTTTATAAACATGATATATTTCAGTAGAGGCATTTTATAAAAGTATTCCTTGAGTTAGGCACAACCATAAGAACATTTTTCGTAAGCCCTCCTTATATGTTCAATATCAATATACTGATAAGGCTAAAACTCTGTGTTAACTGACTTTTTGAGCCTTCTATTATACCTGCACTCTGGTCAGAACTGTCCTTATTGCCCACTGAGAAGGACACTTCAAACCACACAGTTTCAGCTGCATGTGCTATAAGTACACATTGTTTCTGTTGTTGCTGTTTGGTTAAAAAAAGTTTTTGCTACTGTAGTTGCACTATTGTGGTCCAGTATGATGCAGGAGGAAGCCCATGAGGAAGACATCATGGCTGTACTGGATGGCACTAATGCCAATGATGCCACTGGATGCACAAACCAACTCTCAACTGAAATGTTTAACTTTCCATAATCTGTTCAAAATACACAAGCCACAAAATTCAAGGCCCCACCCTGCCATTTTGGCATGAAACAATGACAATTCCAAAGCATGTGGTGTTCACAAATACTTACAAATTTTGTACTAATAAGCTGCGCTCCTCTGGAGTGACTTCCCTGTGCCAGGTATTCCTCAATCCAGTACACAAATACGATATAAAAGGTGGCACAGAATCATTGAGGTTTCCAGCTCTGCCAGAACATCCACCTGCACTTCTGAAGAATAATTGAAGAAAAGCAATTAAGAAAGCTTTTTTTTTTCTTTTGCATTATAAGTTCTTTTTGCACCTTAAGTATCCTCCCTCATTTATCCATACCTCACAACCTCTGAGGATGCCTGCCATAGATGTGGGCGAAACGTCAGGAGAGAATGCTTCTGGAACATGGCCACACAGCCCGAAAGACATACAACAACCCTGTGATTCTGGCCATGAAAGCCTTCGACAACACATCCTCCCTCATTGCTACGAAAGTGGAGAGTAACTGATTGCAACCAAGCACACAGTGACAGTCAATTGCAATTATGCTTTTGGAGAAATAAAAAAAAGTTTGACAAAATGAGAGCTTTTTCAGACCCCTTCTACACTGCCATATAGAATCCACATTACAGTAGAGTTTCGCTTATCCAACGGCAGAACGTTGGATAAGCAAATATGTTGGATAATAAGGAGAGATTAAGGAAAAACCTATTAAACATCAAATTAGGTTATGATTTTACAAATTAAGCACCAAAACATCATGTTATACAGCAAATTTGACAGAAAAAGTTGTTCAATACGCAGTAATGCTACGTAGTAATTACTGTATTTATGAATTTAGCACCAAAATATCACGATGTATTGAAGACATTGACTACAAAAATGTGTTGGATAATCCAGAACGTTGGATAAGTGAGACTCTACTGTATCTGTTTTGAACTGGATTGTATGGCAGTGTAGACATATAATGCGGCCTCACTTCTGCTTTTCCCATCTTTGCATTCAGACCACTCTCTACTCTGTGTGACTGAAGAAATGTCATGTTTGAAGGTTTTTTTCCTCTTGTTTTTGAAACTTAGAAGAAATGGAGTAAGAGCTTAAATCCAATTATTTTCTATCTAGAAATGTAGTTCTTACATATATTTTAAATAAACCTTTTGAAACTTTAAAGACTGAATGCTGCATCTTTGCCTCCTAAAATGAATAATTATTTTACAGCTGTTAGACATTACAGGAATTATGACTAAGCAAGTAACAAGAACGAACAAACAAAAGGACATTACACATAGATGGAAGGACTACTTCAACTGGGTGAAAAATGGAGAAGCCAATGATTACATAAAAGAAAAAATACAAAGACTTTATCTGTGGCTGGACCTGCAAGATTAGTAGGAATATACTGTGGTTGAGGAGGAAGGGTGAGGGAGAGAGGGAAAAATATAGGAAGATTTAGAAGGCAAATGTTAAAGAAAGGGAAGTACAGTAGAGTCTCACTTATCCAACAGGCCGGCAGAATGTTGGATAAGCGAATATGTTGGATAATAAGGAGGGATTAAGGCAAAGCCTATTAAACATCAAATTAGGTTATGATTTTACAAATTAAGCACCAAAACATCATATTATATAACAAATTTGACAGAAAAGTAGTTCAATACGCAGTAATGCTATGTAGTAATTACTGTATTTACGAATTTAGCACCAAAATATCACGATGTATAGAAAACATTGACTACAAAAATGCGTTGGATAATCCAGAACGTTGGATAAGTGAGACTCTACTGTACTACTGTTATGACTATGAATATAAAATCCAATAAAATATTTTAAAAATAATTATTTTATAGCCACAATAATTCACCTTCCGCTTGCTGTAAGCGGACTGCTCAATTCAGTATCCTGTGTGTTCTTTTTGGCTACACTGCTGTTTTGGAGATTTCCCTAACACATTTAACCTTGTTATCATGTCTAGTATTCTGTCCACTTACATCTCTCCATCATCCACCTCAAGGGAGGCATCCGCCTTGTGCAGGGCATTCATCTTCTTCTGCAGGGCAGCCATCTTCCTATGCAGGGCAGCCATCTTGATTTCCCGATATTTCAAATGTGGATGTCTCTGCATGAAATCTAGGTCTTTTTGTAGTTCATCCAGCTCTTCCTGCACCTTGTCCAGCTCTCTATGAGAGGAAACCTCCGAGGACTTCCATAGGTAATTCTGCAACATATCCTCCACCTTCCTAATACATGCATTCACTTTCTCTTCCAGCACCACCAGTTTCTCCACTGGGATATCATGAAGGATGGCCTCCAGGGAAGTCGCCTCCCCCCACAGAAGATGCCGTTCTTCCCGTGGGACATCCTTCAGGTGAACCTTGAGGGGAAGGGCAAGATCACATGCTTTCTTCCATATGGTGTTCCCTTTTTTTGTGGGGCGTGAGGACCATATACGGTATGGCTCATATGTCATTGACAGCAAGGCCATCATCTCCTTCAGGGGGGCTTTCCACAGAAGATCCATGTGTTTCTGAAGAGCGCCCATCTTCACCTTCAATTCACCTGCCTGCTCTGGAGAGATACCCTGCACCGCGTCCACCTTCACCTGCAGGGCATCTGTCTTCTCCCAACTCTGCTCCAGTAGCACAGAGCGCCAGGCATCTATTTCCAGCATGATGTAACCCCCTTCCTTCAGTGGATCACCATGTGGAAGGCCCTTCTTCGGCAGAGGGAGGCCCTGTAGAGCATACACTAAGGTAAAAAGATGGGACAGCTTCGCTAATGTGTCTTGGCTCCAGGCAACATCCACGAAGCCCTTTAAGGAATCAAACTCCACTTTCAAAGCAGCTGCCTCCACTGGCGAAAATTGGCTCAAGGTTTCCCGAAGGGCAGTCACTGCCCGCAATGTATTAAGCCATAGGGCTGACCACAACTCAATCACTATCTTGTTTACAGCTGTTGCCATGTCAAAACAGATGTCATGGTACTCACTCCTCAGATCTTCTGCCTCCTTCCTCCACATGTCCACCGTCTTTTGCGAGGGGTCCTGCAGTGCCTCCATCTCCCGCTCCAGTTTGTTCGTCTCTTTCAACAGAGTATCACACCTGTCACCATTCTCTTCCTCTTCATCACTGTCCTCCCAGAAACTGCCCTCCTGATCCTCATCTCCATCATGATGCTCACCACCACTGCTCCCACCACTTTCTCCATCCCCTTCATGACTGCCACCTCCCTCACTGTCGCTCTCATGCTGGGTGGCTTCGTTCACCTCTTCCCTCAGGGCATCCCACCTGGCATCATCTTTCCCTACATTGTGGTCACCATCACTGTGTTTGCTTCCATCTCCATCCTTACCATGATCTTGACCACCTTCACCACAGTCCATATTTCCTCCTTTGCCGCCTGGCTGTGGGTCTCCCATCTCCAGCTGGCTCCTCTGTGGTTGCAAGGCCCTGCCTTCTCCTCCCTTGGGGCAGATCTCCTCCGGAGCAAAGTTCTTGCCCTGATGTTGCCCTTTCTCTCTTGCTGCATCATGCTTGGCACGGCTCTCTTTTCCCTCATCACTGTTGCCATCACCATCGACTTCATGGTGGTCATCATCTCCAGTTT
This sequence comes from Anolis carolinensis, assembly GCF_035594765.1. Classification (NCBI taxonomy): domain Eukaryota; kingdom Metazoa; phylum Chordata; class Lepidosauria; order Squamata; family Anolidae; genus Anolis; species Anolis carolinensis. The sequence goes on from NC_085842.1 coordinate 5,407,935, forward strand.
CCTGACTGCTGTCCTCATCACTTTCATCTCCATCAGAGTTGTCCTCAAGGTCACCCTTTCCCTTGTTTTCCTGAAGTGGGGACTGATATGGTCCTTCCTCCTCCTCCACCTCCAAAGCATCCAGCCCGACACTGCTTCCTTTTCCTTCCTGCCAGTCCTTTCCCTTGCTGTGTTGGGTACCTGGTCCCTCACTGGCTGCACCCTTGTCTTCCTCTCCATCACCATCTCCATCATGAGGCTCATGCTCACTGTCCCCACCGCTGTCTCCATCCCCTTCATGAGTGTGGCTCTCATGGTCCCCATCCTCCTCTCCAGGCTTTTCCTCTGCTTCCTTTTCCTTTCTGTATTTGGTCCCAGGTCCATCCCTGGCTGCACCCTTGTCTTCCTCTCCATCACCGTCTCCATCATGATGCTCACCCTCATTGTTCCCACCGCTGTCTCCCTTCCCTTCATGAGTGTCACCTCCCTCACTGTCTCTCTCATGGTGCCCTTCCTCCTCTCCAGGGTCTTCCTCTGGGCGCAGACAGAGATGGCACTTGGACTCATCTACTCTATGGCATTAATGTTGCTCGATACCATTTGAACTATCCTGGCTCAATGTATGGATCCAGGGGAGTTGTAATTTTACACGGTCTTTAGCTTTTGATGTTGGTGCCTCTCCACACAACTCCCAGGACCACATAGCACTGAGCCACAGCTATTAAAGCGGTGTCAAGATGCCCCACTGGGAGGATTGGGCAGGAAGAGAAATCGAAAGCAATCCTTGAGTAGAAGCAACTCTGCTGCCCCTAGTGGGCAAATCAGGAATAACAAGGTTATAGAGCCACAGAGTTGGAGGAGGCTCAGTGGAGTTCAGTCTTCTGCTCAGTGCAGAATCTCCCATTACAGCATCCCCAGCAAAAAGCTGTCCAGGCTCCTTTGCAGGCATCCAGAGAATGAAGGAGAATCTACCACCAAACTGGAAAAGTGGATCCTTTGCCAAACTGCTTTCAGTGCCAGGAAGTTGCTTTTACTATTCAATCAAAATCTACCTTCCTCTAACTCAGTGGTTCTCAACCTAGGGTCCCCAGATGTTTTTGGCCTTCAACTCCCAGAAATCCTAACAGCTGACTCGAAACCTTTAGACCTGGTCCTACCCTCTGGAGCAGTGGTTCTCAACCTGGGGTATGGCGTCACACCCAGGCACCTTTTAAAGTTTTAAGATGTGCTTTTTCCTTTGCCCAGGTGAACTGCAAGGGCCTTACTTAGAAGCTCTGGAAATCCCAGTAACCAAAGGCACTTCAAGTTGAACAATCAAACAAAATTTTATTTTCACAAAATCTTTGGAAGACTTGGCACACGTAATTAAGGTTGCAAATATAAACAGTCAACTTATAAAACCTTGCAGATGTTCCTTTTTTGCTTTTCCCCTTTAGTTGCTGGGTTAACTTCCACCAAAGGCGAAGAGATCCTGAGATCCTCTTTACCCTTGCCCTGAGCTATTATCAAAAAGGTCTATAACTATCTAAGCTCAAAGCTAGTTTTTTGAGGCGAAGTTGGTAGGGCTTCTTCCAGTGGCAAAGAAATCCGGAGATGTTCTCTGCCCCAATGCTAAGCTACTATTTTTAGAAAGAACAGGTCTTTCCCTATCTATGCTCGGCACTGGTTCTAAAGGCAGGTCAGTACTTACAATGGCTTTGTCAGAGTTGGCCTGGCTTAGCCACTCAAGCACATCTAAGTTCTTTCTTCTTCAGTCTAGAAGGCAAGAGGCTTCTCAAAATGGAGCCTTCTTTCCCCGGGAAAAGGGGCGGTCTCCAGAACAAATAGATACATTTGCAAGCTACAAGCAGCAAAGCTTAGCAAACTGGCTATAAACTCTGCTAATGGCTAAACTATCAGGTTGCTGCAGAATCTGCAACAGCCCTGGAAGAAATGCAAACAGGTGCTGTTCCTACAACTATGAGCAATTTGTAAAATCAAACTCCTGGGAGATGGAACATGGGGTCCCCAGATGTTTTTGGCCTTTGACTCCCAGAAATCCCAGCCAGTTTACCAGCTGTTAGGATTTCTGTGAGTTGAAGGCCAAAAACATCTGGGGACCCCAGGTTGAGAACCACTGCTCTGGAGCATCAGAGAACAAGCCTGCTGCCCTCTCCTCCCTGTAGCAGCCCTTGAGGTATTGAAAGACTGTGATTATGTCATGCAATGGCTGCAACCTCTCCTTCTACTCCATCCTCCACCCAGCCAAGAGCACCCTTCACTCCCAAGAAAGCCCTGCCACCTTTGAAACATGCTCCCATCAACTCCAATGGCTCTAAACCACTCCTTCTGCTCCTGTTTACTCCCTCCATCACTTTGGTGCCATCGTGCTGGCTCAGAGGTCAAATGGACCCACCGCACAAAATAGGCGAGAAGAACATGACATAATCAGGCAATTCTTCATGGATTTCCCCCATCAATAGCAATTATAGGGAGGAGGAAGACTTGCAATGAGATGAGAACAGCACCATGCAATAGAAGTAGAAAGGCCAGCTTCAAATCTGGTTTGCCTCCTTCATGTGATAGTAGAGTTGCAGTACCTTGGTCAAGCCTCTGGGGTTGTAGATTGATTAGGCACTGCCACTCTGGCTATGAAAGCTAAATATCTTGTAAAACTACAGCTCCTTTGATTCCATAGCACTGAGCCACAGCAGTTAAAGTGGGGTCATTTTGGAAGGGGCTCGTAACTTGAATCTGTCGAATCAAAAAATCGGATGAGCAACAGTTTGGAAGCCGAAAAGCCCGTTAAGTAGAGATGCTCATAAGTCAAGGTTCCACTGTATGCATGTGTGAAGATAGATACATAGATAGATAGATATTGGCAGTCATAAAACGTGGAATTATTGAATAATAAATATGGAATAATGGAGCCAAATATTTCCTTACAGAGTTTTTTCTCAGACCAAAACTTGAGTGAACCCAACTCGAAACAATGGTATTTTATTCTGCCTGGGTGAGGCATAAGGCTTCTAAAATTCTGGAACAACAGAAAGAAAGACAAGACTCAACAACCCCAAAATTCACAGCATTGTTGGCATTTATTTCATCACCCAACTAAGGCACATGATGGAGAAGACTTCCCTTTTCTGAGAAAACAAGAGGATATAAATACATATGAAGTAAGCAGTTCCTTTTAAAAAGAAATTAACTTCAACTATTCATCCAGAGTGCTAAAACATGTCATTTAAAATAATCATTATCTTATTCATTGTAGGTTCAGTATTTGTTAACCGAAATGTTTAGGACTGAATGTGTTTTGGATTGTGGATTTTCGCCCAAATGTTGGAATACCCATATATGCATCATGAAAAACTTTGAAGATTGATCCAAGACCAAACCTAAAATGAATTTATCTTCCATATACATCTTATGCACATGGCCTGGAAGTGATTTTATACAACTTTAAAAAAAATTCCGCATGGAATAAAAGTTGTATAAATGGAAAGCAAAGGAGTCACTGTCTCAGCCACCCTACGAGATACTAAACGTGTACTTTTCTGTATTTTTTTTTAAACAAGAATAGATTATATCTTATAAACCTCTGTTAAAAATTTCTCTAAAAGATATACAAAAGTAGCATAAAAGTAATTAGAAAACATTATTACATAGCAGTATTGCTTGAGTATCTTCAGTAAAAATCCTGTAAGTGAACTCCAATAGGAGAATATTTTAAAATGAGCAATTTCGGGTTAATTTTGATGAACTTTTTCCCGAATGAGAGACAGCCTGAATGAACAAAATACAAATGCAAAGATGACAACAAAGGAATGAGATTGTCTCCCTGAACCTATGCGGGCAATGCCCTCACCCCCAAAAGATGGGTGCATGCCACGTATCTGATAAAATATTACCTGGGACTTTCCACTTGAGAAAATAAACTTTGAATCCATTAATGACTTGGTCAAAGCAAGACAAAGTTTCTTTTTTTTATGAAATATCATTGATTCCATTAAGGAAGAATGGATTGGAAGATACAAACGTATAAAAAGCAGTTATTACATCCAACTCTTGAAGACACAGAAAAACTGTTTTTGCAATGAATAAGCAAAAGGCTAAGCTGAACTGGCTTTATAATGTTTGGTCAACGTAGCCCAGTGCTCTCAATTCTGACCAGCACCCATTCTCTCCTGAGCTCCAGGGAGGATTCTTTTCCTAAGAATGGCATCCCTGAGATCATTTAATATAGTCAAGATTTTAAAACAGAACAGTATATGCAGAACAGTTTGTGGGCTTCTCTAGGTCCTCTTCGTGCAATTCTATGGTGTGTTCATGGCCAAAACAAATAGCGTTTCTTTTTATCCACCGTTTTAGGAATCTACACTGGGGTTTTTGAACATATCCCCAGTGCATACAAGGGTCATGCTGGACAGTATTAGTAGAGACAAATTCCTTTCCTAATTTCATGTCTCTAGATTTCTTTCTTAGGTATACAACCCTACCCCCAAACCCATTCAACACCCCAGATTTATATCAGGCATCCTCAAAGAAGGACTTCGAAAGTGCCTGAGCTTTTTCCAAAGCAGCCATCAGGGCTTTTGCTTCTTCTGTATCCTTTAAGGCAGTGCCATGCAACCTGCTCACTACATCGCTCACTTTCTCCATATTTTGGTTTATAGTAAGGGCAACATGCTTTTGGAGAACAACAAACAGTTCCTGAGTCAAAGAAGACTCTTGGATCCCACGGGCAGGATTCATCTTCTGTTTTTTATGGGGAGGTCCTGAACCCTCTCCTTCTGTCAGAGCTGACTCACAGTCCTGTCTTTGGGGTCTATTTAGACTGGTGGGCTCTTGTATTTGAAGGGCTTTGCTTGGATAGTCTGCCGCCTCAAGTTCGGAAGGAGGTCTCTTCTGAGCTGCAGCACTGGGAACACAGCCTGGTTTTGAGGAAAACACAGCACATGAGACTTCCACAAAAGGAGCCCGCAAACCCTTTTAAGTTTGTAGACATATTAGGCAGCAGCACAACTGGCAAACAAAGCAGTGTGAGAAGTAAATATCACCTGGCCAAAAGACCTTCCCAGATCAATTGTTCTCACTGAGGGCCTTTCCAGACAGGGCCCAAATGATGCCTCCAGTAAAAAAGGATTAATTCGGGACAAAGCAGGTCCCAGGTTTTGATCCCCATAGCCCAGGGGTCCCCAAACTAAGGCCCGGGGGCCGGATGCGGCCCTCCATGGTCATTTACCTGCCCCCCGCCCTCAGTTTTAGACTTAGGCTCGCCCAAAGTCTGCAGTGACTTGAAGGCACACAACAACAACAATCCTAATTAACTTGAGTATCTCATTGGCCAGAAGCAGGCTGACACTTCCCATTGAAATCCTGATAGGTTTATGTTGGTTAATTTTTTTAAAAAATTGTTTTTGTTGTTGTTGTTGTTTTTGCACTACAAATATGACATGTGCTGTGTTCATAGGAATTTGTTCATTTTTTTTCCAAATGATAATTTGGCCCCTCAATAGTCTGAGGACCATGAACCGGCCCTCCACTTAAAAAGTTTGAGGATCCCTGCCATAGCCCATTTTGCTCTTTCCTGGTATGTCATTTCTATGTGCCAGGAGGCCTGTCACAAAGGTGTCATGGCACCCAGTGAGTTTTTACTTATTTTAAGGGCTTTGGGGGAGGGGCAGGGCCGGCCGGAGATAAATTTTAATGTTAAGCGGGGGTGCTGAAAAGCGCCCCCCCCACCGGCGCCGCCTCCCGTGCCCTGGCCCCGCCCCCCGCCCAGCGTGCCCTGGCCTCGCCTCCCACGCAGCATGGGGCAGCGTGGGAGGCGGGGCCAGGGCACGCTGGGCGGGGGGGCGGGGCACTGCCCTGACGGTGCCCCGCCTCGTGTCCAGTGCGCCCTGGCCTTGTGGCAGCTGGCCGGGCAAGCCTTGTGGCCTGGCTGGCCTTACCCAGCTGGCAGCCGGCCGGGCAAGGCCAGCCAGGCCAGGGCGCACTGGGCGGGAGGCGGGGCACCGTCAGGGCGGTGCCCCGCCTCCCGCCCAGCCTGACGGCGCCCCCCCGGACCTGCGCCCAAGGCGGCGGCCTCACGGGCCTCCATGGTGGGGCCGGCCCTGGGGAGGGGGTGATCCCATGCCCAGGGCCAGCCCTAGGTAATTTTCAAGTGTAAGCAAACAATATTTTGGTGCCCCAAACCAATCACTGAAAAATAAAAGGTAGAAGGTAGAGCTGAATAGAATAGATAAAAGAGTTACCTTACAAACCAGAAGTTTATTTACATCATTATGTTCATATAGTTACATTACATAGAATTAACACGGCCATCCCCCCGTATCCCGATTCAATGCCAAGGCCTGGCCATCACTGCTTGGCTCAGACAGCTCAGTGTGGAAGGGAAGGGGGCGGAGCCGCCTGAATGACAGACAGCCAGGGGCTGCCCGTCATTCAGGCAGCTCCTCCCCCTTCCCTTCCAGGCTGAGGCTGAGTGCTCTGAGCCGAGCACTGAGGACCAGGCCTTGGCGCTGAACCGGGATGCAGGGAGGTACCCTCGCAACCCTCCCTGGGCACTCCAGGCTTCGGTGCCTCAACAGCGCCCCTAGCAGATTTTGTGCCACCTGCAGTTGCTTAACCGGCTTATAGGTTCTGCCGCCCCTGCCCTTCCGGGAGAGCATGGGAACACTGAATCAGGAAAGACTGGATTTTTTGGGCAGGTATGGGGATGAAAAACCATATCGAATCGGATTTTTTTTAAACCTGCTTTGGCGTGAGTATTCCCCATGTCTGGAAGCGCCCTGAGTTGAGTTCTTCCCAAATACACAAGGAGCCAAAAGAGGCAAAGGAAATCCCATGGTACCATCTTATGCATTCAGTCTTGAGGGATAAGGAGGAAACTGGCTTATTAACAGTACAGGAGAAACCCTGCACCCATGTGGCTGCTATCTGAGTTTCATCTACCAACATCTAACACAATACGTCCTTTCTAGGAATTTCCTTGGTCTCCAGATCATTCTATGACTGGCTTTGAGCATCCCCTCATGAAGCCGGAAGCTGGAAATGTTAAATTGCCTCTGTGTTTGTCTATATATGTTGCATCTCTAATGGCATTGAATCTTTGCCATGCATATGTGTCATGGAACCCAGTTACAGGGCTTTGGTAATTCAGCCCTGTAACTGGGAGTCATAACATAAACAATCCCAGGAGCACCTGGCAGAAGAAGATAGAATATGCCTGGGAACTTGGGGCTGAAAGTATAAACAATTATAATTGGTCTAGTGTGTGAAAATAGTAAAGTAGTAATGTGATATTGTGGGGTGGGACTTGATGATGATATTTACGTGTGGTGTTACGTAGCATCAAAAGTTATAAAAATAGTTGTATGTAAACATTGGGTCATTCCTGACTTTTCCAAAGTCATGTGTTCTTCAATAAAGATTGGATTTGAGAGCAGCCATCTCTGATCTGCGTTCAGACTGATCCTTTGAAGTGAGCAGGACAATTAAGTCAGGAATCCAGTTCTCACCCTCCTGCAAATTTGCAGTGAAGTGATAATGAGCAGGGAAGGAGATCAAAGCCATGACGGAGCAAAGGGGCCTCCGCTGGGAGCTCTGCCGTTGGCAGAAGAAACATTGCAAGCCATAGCTTCCTCTACGGGGTACCCCAAGCCGGACGGCGTGACCCAGAGGATTCCCAGAGGGGGAAGAGGCGTTCCGGCGGCGGCAGAAACCAGTTGGGGATCTGGAGGAAGCATGCCGGAGACCGTGGCCCTGCGGTTATCCATCCTGGAAACTCACTTATCCAGGCTGTCGGATACCGTGGGGAGAATAGTGCCAATATTGGAAGAGAATCTCCAAAAAGAGCACAACCGATATGGCGCCGAGAGAGAGCCAAGCAAAGAAGGCGATTGGAGCCAGAGGGGAGCTTCAATGCAGAGTCCCGTGGCGGCAAGGGACGAGGGAGATGAGGAATACTGGCGGGAGCTGGAGTTCCGGGACAGAATGGCGCGAGAAGTGGAGCGTCAGCGAGCCCTGGGAACTCTGAGGCCGCCATCTCCAACAGAGCTCCCAACCCCCCGAATGGGCGTCGGGGTGGAAAGGCCACTGGGGCCAGGGATCGGGTCCAGTGGATTTGCAGACGAAGGCGGAGAGGAGCGGGGGATCCAGGAAGAGGAGGAGGATGTGCCGTACGACGAGGAAAGGCGAGATGAGGGGGCTACAGCAAGGCCAGTATGCGGATGGGCGGAAGAGCCGACAGCGGCGGCAGACTTTCGGGAGCCGCGCAGAATGACCACCGGAGTGGGGCGCGGCGTGTTCCAAGGAGCCGCCCGAGGAAACCTGATGCAACCCTTCCCCATGCCTCCCAGACAGCATCAACGAGCTGCAGAATGGATGCCTAGAAGGGAAGACCTCAAACTAGAATACGGAGGGGAATCAGATGAACTGAACTTTTTTCTAATTAGCATCAGAGGATACATGGAAGACAATGCACACACATTCCCCTCCGAGGCAAGCAGGGTTCGAGCCATCGGCAACACACTAAAGCGAGGAGCAGCCAGCTGGTATGTGCAGCTTCATGCCAGACGCGACCCATGCCTGAGGTCAGTGCCCCGCTTCCTCGCCGCACTGGAAAACCGGTTCAGAGACCGGCTAGAGCAATTGAGGGCTCGAGACCAGCTGAAAGGAATAAAGCAGAGGGACAAAACAGTGCCCGAGTACGCAGAGGAATTCCTTCACCTCGCTGAAAGGGTACCAGAATGGTCTGAAGTGACCAAAGTGGAATTATTTAAAGAGGGACTGCGCCCCGAGATTTTCAGCTGGGCAGCGCACAGAGACGACCCCGAAACGCTCCAGGGATGGATTCAACTAGCGGGGCGCGTCGAATCCACCCTGGCCCAAGTAAAGCGCTTCAGGAGCGGCAGCGGCCAGCAAAGACCGGTGGCGAGGGGCCGAGGAGAAACGAGGAAGCAGGAAAGACCCGGAGGGAGGCCGGGGATTCCCTCCAGAGGAGATGACAACAAACCTAAACCGGGATGCTTTGTATGTGGGAAGACGGGCCATCGAGCAGCAGAATGCTGGGCCCGGAAGGGGGAGCCGCCAAAAGCCCCAAAGCCCAAGCCAGCAACCGGGAGGCGCGCGGAAGAGGAGGTGCAGGCCCCAGAATCTTCAGAAAAACTGGTGAGTCGGGACAACCGCATGATAGTAGTGCCAATCTGCCTCTCAGGGCTAGAAAATCGGGCCACCTGCAAGGCATTTGTGGATTGTGGGTGTTCTAGAAATATCATAACCCCGGAGTTAGCAGGAGCGCTGAAATGCCAGCAGATGGCGCTTGACTCCCCAATTGCATTTTCGCAGCTAGATGGATCAGTCGCTGCTGGGGAAGTATCTACAAAGGAAATACGAGGAATCCCATGTAAAATAGGCAAATGGGAAGGAAGAATATCCTTTGTGATAGCCCCTATTGCCACATACCACGTAATATTAGGGATACCATGGCTCGAACAGGCAAATCCTGAAGTAGATTGGAGAGGAAAAAGCCTAGCATTCAAAGAACAGCAGATGCAATGGGAGATAAGCAAAATTGCAGAAGAGGAGGACGAGGAAGATGAAGCAGGGGAAATAGACCCACAGCTATTGCCACCTGAATACAGGGACTTTGTGGATGTTTTCAATCAGAAAGAGGCCAGTAAATTGCCTCCTAAAAGGAATATAGAAGTAGAAATTGAAATAACCCCAGGAGCAAGCTTACCCAAACCAAAAGTGTATCCCATGTCTGTGCAGGAGAAGGAGGAATTGAGGAAATACATTGATAAAAACCTGGCGCGAGGCTTCATTAAGCCATCCAATTCTCCTCTCGGGGCCCCAGTGTTATTTAGGAGAAAGAAAGACAACTCCCTAAGATTGTGCATTGATTATCGAAATTTAAACGCAATTACTAAGGACAATAAATACCCTATGCCCTTAGTCAAGGATTTAATTACCGTATTGAAGAAAGGGAGCATATTTACTAAACTGGATTTAATTGAAGCGTATCATAAATTAAGGATCAAACCGGAGGATACTTGGAAAACTGCATTTTCCTGCGCATTCGGCCATTTTGAATACGAAATTTTGCCTTTCGGGTTAAAAAACGGAGGCGGCTGCTTTATGCAGCTTATAAATGAAATACTACACCCGTTATTGTACAGAGGGGTATTCATATTTCTTGATGATATCTTGATCGTAACTGAAGATAAGGAAAAGCACGTAAAATTGGTCCGGGAAGTTTTGCAGAGACTAAGAGAAGCAAAGCTGTACGCAAAACTGTCCAAATGTGAATTCAATAAAACTCAAATTGACTTTCTGGGGTATCGGATATCTCCAGAAGGGTTAGCTATGGATCCAGCTAAAGTAGCAGATGTAAAAGAATGGGGAGTGCCTCAAACAAGGAGGCAATTGCAATCGTTTCTGGGGTTTGCAAATTTTTATAGATCCTTCATAAAAGGCTTCGCGCAAATAACTGCACCCCTTACTGAGCTTTTAAAAACAAAAGGGAAAGGAGAGACAGCAAAAGTAAAAGCTCCTGGCGCCAAACTGAGTTGGACGCCAGAATGCCAAAAGGCATTTGAAACCCTAAAAGAATGCTTCACAGAAGGACCCATTCTAAAACACCCCGATATCAGGAGCCCTTTCATAATCCATTGCGATGCCTCAGACTGTGCGTATGGGGCAGTACTATTGCAAAAGGATCAAAATGGGAACTTAAAACCCTGTGGATATTTGTCCCGGAAGTTCAGCGAAACTGAAAAATGTTGGCCGATATGGGAAAAAGAGGCACTAGCCATATTAAAAGCCTTAGAATGCTGGCGACACTTCCTCGAAGGAAGCGGAATCCCATTTGAAATTTGGTCTGACCATAAGAACCTACAGTATTTAAAGTCTCCTAGAAAATTGTCCCCCAAACAAATTAGATGGGCGCAATACTTCAGCAGATTCGATTTCCAATTAAAGTTTTTTCAAGGGAAGCAGAATGTCTTGGCGGATGCTCTTTCACGCATGCCTCAACACGAAGGAATACCCACAGCAAAAGAGGGAACAATATTCTCTGACAAACAATGGGGCTTAGCTGTCAGGACAAGAGCACAAACCCAAAAAGAGAACACTGCTATGGTTGAACTCGACGGAAAAGATAATTGGGGAAACGAGCTGAAACAGTCTTATGAAGGAGACCAGTGGATCGCATCCAATGCAGAACAGGGGGAGCAGAAGGGGGGATTTTGGTTTGTGAACAAAAAACTGTATATCCCAGCAACATTAAGGATCAAGATTTTGCATCGTTTTCACAACAACCAGAGCGCTGGTCATACAGGAATTACAAAAACAACAAAAGCAATAGCAAAACATTGCTGGTGGCCAGGGATGAGGAAGGACATAAAAAATTATGTTGTTCAATGTGATGATTGTGCCAGAAATAAATCGAGAGGAGGGAAGCCAATGGGATTATTACAAACAGTAGCAGAACCTACCAGACCTTGGGAATGTGTAGCTATGGACTTTGTGGGGGAACTACCGGTTAGCAAAGGACATCGTTATATTTGGACAGTATTGGACCTGTTTTCTAAACAGGCCCACTTCATAGCACTGACGAAACTACCATCAGCCGAGAAACTAGCTGAATTGTACATAAACCACATTTACAAACTGCATGGATGTCCCAGTAGAATTGTCAGTGACAGAGGAGTACAATTCACAGCAAAATTTTGGGAAAAATTCCTGGAAATGCTAGGAGCAGAAAGGAGTTTAAGTTCTGCTTTTCACCCCATGACAAATGGGGCGGTAGAACGTACTCAGCAGACACTTGGGCAGTTCCTTCGAATGTACTCTAACATGAGACAAAATGACTGGTCTCGGTGGTTGGCTTTTGCAGAACTAGCTTTTAATTCGACTATACATTCAGCAACAAATAAAACCCCCTTTGAGGTAGTTTACGGGTATGAAATACAGCCTCTGCCCCAGCTGCCGAGATGGACAGAGAATGAGGGAACAGAGGCAGGGAAATGGAAAGCGCAAATGATGGAATGCTGGAGTCAAGTGACTGCATCCTTAAAAGAAGCACATAAAAAGTATAAAGTATTCGCAGACAGAAAGAGGGTGGAAGGTGATAAATTGGAGAAAGGAGATTTAGTGTGGCTAAGTACCCAAAACATCAAACTGGGGCTACCTTCGGAAAAATTGGGCCCTAAATATATTGGACCATTTAGAATACAGGGTGTTATCAACGAGGTGACTTTCCAGTTGACATTGCCAAAAAGTTTAGGGAAAATACACCCTGTATTCCATCGTAGCTTACTGAAAAAATATATGGGTACTTTGGACAAAATGGACACATAGAATTATTGTTTTGTTTCAGGCTTGTGATGAAAGAAGAACCGAAGGGGAGGACGAAGAAAAGGAGGGCACCATGTCATGGAACCCAGTTACAGGGCTTTGGTAATTCAGCCCTGTAACTGGGAGTCATAACATAAACAATCCCAGGAGCACCTGGCAGAAGAAGATAGAATATGCCTGGGAACTTGGGGCTGAAAGTATAAACAATTATAATTGGTCTAGTGTGTGAAAATAGTAAAGTAGTAATGTGATATTGTGGGGTGGGACTTGATGATGATATTTACGTGTGGTGTTACGTAGCATCAAAAGTTATAAAAATAGTTGTATGTAAACATTGGGTCATTCCTGACTTTTCCAAAGTCATGTGTTCTTCAATAAAGATTGGATTTGAGAGCAGCCATCTCTGATCTGCGTTCAGACTGATCCTTTGAAGTGAGCAGGACACATATGTGCATTGTGATCCGCCCTGAGTCTCCTTCGGGGTGAGAAGGAAGGGCGGAATATAAATATTGTAAATAAATAAATAATACATAAATAATTCTTCAGGAGTTTTCACAGAGATGTTATGGAGGACCTAATACATTCTTAGAGAGAAAACCGCAAAGAACTGTCTAGGTCTTCCAGGGTAATTTATTTCAGTCGGGCCCATGTTATTCATCTAGACAGAATGATTCACCGTACAAGGCATTTGGATGCTTCTGGTGGATGTAGAAGTCCGTCCTGCAAAACACACCAGACCATGGCTGGCACACTGAGTGTGATCAAGCAAGGTGGGGATCACTTAAGTGTGACAGTACCCATCATTCAGGGGGAGAGGCTAACATGAAATTGAGAAGAAGGAAAACCTCTCTTGCTCCTCCTCTGAAGAAAACAGCAGTGAAGGAAGGTCAAGAGACGAGAAGACTTCCCAGTATTTTCCAAAGCAATGTTTCCATGCCTGGAATCACCTGTCCACTGGACCAAAGACTGAGCCAGTAATGTCAGCAGGGTAGACACCAGTCCCGAGAGCCACTAGAAAAGCAGAGACCAGCAAGACCCAAGCCTGGCAAACACTTTTGCCAGAATAAAATAATCCCTCTGCAAGAAGAGCCAGAAGAGCTGAAGAAATGCTAAGTTCCAATGCAAGGGTCTGATCGTGTGAGGATTTGTGGAAAGGGAAAGAGAGTATAGAAGGGGAAGTCTGGCCCCAGAGAAATAAACACCAGAGCCCACTGCTCACTCAGGCCTGCAAGCCTTGGCCTGCTTTCCACCCCGTGGGCTTCCCCTTACCAGTATCAACATGACCCTGTGAAAAGTGGGAAAGGGCTGCACCATAAGTACAAACAGCAACATGCCGGTCCATTCACCAGTTTATCCAACCCTTTGTTCCAGGCTTACTGGGCAGTTCTGGAGGCTGGACTCTCCCTGTGGTTGTTGCCACTGATGTGACACCAGGAGGCTGAATCCAAGGGCCCTGTAAAGGTGGCTGCTCGTTCCTTCTGATGCCGTGGTTAGATGAAGGAGACCTCAAGGTGTCATCTAGCTTCCTATTCATCGCATTAAGCTTCTCTGCCATTAAATGGTGATATTCCATCTAGAAAGAGGAAAACGTGTGAGAGGGAGGGAGTGAACATTAGACAGTATTGCAGAGTCTTTTAGCAGGTATGGGGTCAGAAGGAGAGGAGGTTAGCAGTGAACAGAGCCTTGAGAAATGCCTGGCAATGGACTACTCCCTCCAATACTCCTTCCAGTAGCACATATCAAAGGAAAACTGCCCATTCAGGTGCAGGAAGCTCAAAACCCATGGATGCACATGCCTCATGATAGATAATCCCATAGTAAAATGGATATATATATATATATATATATATATATATATATATATACACACACACACACACACACACACACACACACACACACACACACATACATACATACACACACTAGCTGTGCCCGGCCACGTGTTGCTGTGGCGAAGTATGGTGGTATGGGAAATAAAGTATTGAGGAATTGGTGGTAGTTAAGGTAAAGGGTATGCAAGCAATGTAAACCCATACCTCACAACCTCTGAGGATGTGGGCGAAACGTCAGGAGAGAATACTTCTAGAACATGGCCTCACAGCCCGAAAGACATACAACAACCCTAAAGGGTAAAGGTTTTCTCCTGACATTAAGTCCATTATAAATGGGTTATATAGCTGTGTGGAAGGGCCTTGAGTCTACACTGCCATATAATCCAGTTAAAATCAGATAAATCTGTATTTTATAGGCAGTGTTGAAAGGCCTAAGTGAGGCCTAACTCTGCCTATCCCCTGGGCTGAGTGGGTTGCTACGAGACCAAGTGGGCGGAGCTTAGCCTTCTAACTGGCAGCAATTGGATAAAAACAATTATTCCTCTCCCTCTAATTAGGACTTTATTTTTCTTTTCTTTTTGTTGTATGAACGTAGAGACATTGATGAGGGGTTGTGCTGCCAAGTTTAGTATTTCTGGGATGTGTAGTTTTGTTGTTTTGTCCTAGGCCAAAATTTCATTACCCGTATGTATGTGTGTGTGTGTGTGTGTGTGTGTGTGTGTGTGTGTATATATATATAATGCCAAACCAACAATCTGCCTTCCGATTCTGGTGGGATCCATGAATATAAGAGGGCCAACCATACTTTGCTTTCCTCCCAAGATCTACCTCTGAACATGCTATTGCCATTGCTTGCACTGGACTGTAGGCCTCTGCGGTGACTCTAAGGTAAACCTATCAAAGAGTTTTCTTGGTAAGATTTATGCTGAGTTAGCTTGCCTTTGCCTTCCTCTGAGGCTGAGAGAGGGAGACTTGTCCAAAGCCACTGAGTGTCTTTCCATGGCTAAGCGGGGATTCAACTCCCGAAGTCCTAGTCCAATATTCAGACCATTACACTAGGCAGGCTCCCAATGCCAGATGCTGAAAAATAGAGACAACTGCCTCCAGGACCGCTCTCGGTTAAGCACAAGGATAAATAGCAGCAGCTAAGGAGACAGAAAGGGAAAAGATGGGAAGGGGAGGAGAGGAGGAAAATGAAGCAAAGGGATGGGCAGCGGGGTATCACAACAAGGTCAAGCAGAAATGGCAGGATGAACCTGTGGCAATGCCAAGGAGTGCTGTCAAAAGTGGGCAATATTCAGGAAAACCTGGACTACTACTGTTTCTGAATCCTTCCGTTGCGTGTGGCATATAACATACCTTACTGTCAGCCAAATTGTATACCTCCTCTTCTATTTGCCTGGCATAAGCCTCCAGGATCTTCTTTGCTGCTTCTGAGTCATTATCAGGAGAGATGGTTTTTGCACTGACAAAAGCAGAGAGAACAAACACCATTACAAAAAACTATTGGAAGATAATAATAATGATAATAATACTTTATGTATACCCCGCTCCATCTCCCGAAGAACTCGGGCAGCTTACACTGGGACAAGCCCAAAACAATATTACATCAATAAAACCAGTAACACATTAAAATCACAGTATAATAACATATCTTGCTGCTGCTGCTGCTGCTCAGTCGTTTAGTCATCGACGACTCTTGGTGACCTCCTGGACCAGTCCCGGCCAGAGCTCCCTGTCGGCCGTCACCGCCCCCAGTTCCTTCAAGGTCAAGCCAGTCACTTCAAGGATACCGTCCATCCATCTCGCCCTTGGTCGGCCTCTCTTCCTTTTTCCTTCCATTTTCCCCAGCATCGTGATCTTTTCCAAGCTTTCCTGTCTCCTCATGATGTGGCCAAAATACTTCATCTTTGCCTCTCATCTCCTTCCCTCCAGTGAGCAGCCATTGGGCATGATTTCCTGGAGGATGGACTGGTTGGATCTTCTTGCCAAGGTCCAAGGCACTCTCAGGATTTTCCTCCAGAACCAGAGTCCAAAAGCGTCTCTCTTCCTTCGCTCAGCCTTCCTTATGGTCCAGCTCTGGCATCCATAGGTCACTATGGGGAAGACCATTGCTTTGACTATGCGGACCTTTGTTGCCAGTGTGATGTCTCTGCTCTTCACTATTTTGTCAAGGTTGGCCATTGCTCTCCTCCCAAGAAGGAAACGTCTTCTGATTTCCTGGCTGCAGTCTGCATCTGCAGTGTTCTTCACGTCTTGAAATATAAAGTCTGTCACTGCCTCCACGTTTTCTCCTTCTATTTGCCAGTTATCAATAGGTGTAGTTGCCATGATCTTGGTTTTCTTGATATTTAACTGCAACCCAGCTTTTGCACTTTCTTCTTTCACCTTGGTGATAAGACTCCTCAGCTCTTCCTCACTTTCAGCCATCAGAGTGGTATCATCTGCATATCTAAGGTTGCTAGTGTTTCTTCCAACAATTTTAACTCCGGCCTTGGATTCCTCAAGCCCCGCATGTCGCATGATGTGTTCTGCGTACAAGTTGAATAGGTTGGGTAAGAGTACACAGCCCTGCCGCACTCCTTTCCCAATCGTGAACCAGTCTGTTGTTCTGTGAACTGTTCTTACTGTGGCTACTTGGTCTTTATACAGATTTCTCAGGAGACAGACAAGGTGACTTCTTACAAAAGTTAAAATAACGTAAAACATCGGCACTAATCCCAATCAGTAGTCAAGTACCATAGGACATGGGCTATTTTAAGGGGAAATGGAAAACCTAAAGTGCATATTCTTCGGTGACTAGGGATGGGAACTGCTAAAGGTAATAAAGTGTATGGAATGGCCAAGGCCTAGGTAAAGCTCATGGACAATTAATTATGAGTTACGAGAAGGCACCTGTGAACATCCACGTTTTCAGATTTTTCCGGAAGGAATTCAGGGCGGGAGCTAATCTAATCTCCTGTGGGAGGGAGTTCAAGAGCCGGGGGGGCACCATCGAGAAGGCCCTCTCATCCCCACCAACCACGTTTGAGACAGAGGTGGGATCGAGAGGAGGGCCTCCCCAGCAGACCTTAGAGCCCGTGTGGGTTCGTGGGGAAAGATGCATTCATCAAGATCTAAATAAAGATCTAAATAAAGATCTAAATAAAGTTCACATCGACCCAAATCATTCCAAATGATTAAAAAAAACCCTACAGCCTGAAAATTATTCAAAAGACTGGTCTTCCCTTAGGAATCTATCATCAAAATCTATGAGAGAACCTGGGAGAGAAAGGCTAGAGGGTGGGGCAAAGAAGGAAAACTGGAGCTGTATTTTTCTCCCAAAATACCTTCCAAACAATGAGGTACAAATTAGCCTCGTGTACCTAGTGGCTGTCAGGCGCCCTGACTGATGAGTCAGGTCTCACCTTCTGCGCTTCCGTCAGACCACTTTGCAACGGCTAAAGTGGTACCGACAAAGAACGACAATTTTGTTGATCTTATCTGCTGAACCCAGCGGCACTAAATGCTTTATTTTACAAGATATTTACAATGCTAATAACCAAAGCTGTCTGGACACATCATGCCTCCGCAAGATCAAATCATGGAGTTTTTCTGTGTCTCTCAGAGTCCGTTATCAGTGAACTGAAGCACCTCCCTGCATTCCACAGTCCATGACATATCTTCCTGTCACATAGCACACAAACAGAAGTCTTGGTCCTTTGCCCTTCTAGCCATCAATCAGGGCTCGCTGCAAATAACCTCTTGACTACTGGAATGCTTGCTGGAATGAATACACACACTTCCACAGCAACAACAGATTAAACATTTCACTACACATTACAAATACAGTAACAGTGACACTACCTGAGATGGTGACACCAAAAGGACTGTTTATAAACATGATATATTTCAGTAGAGGCATTTTATAAAAGTATTCCTTGAGTTAGGCACAACCATAAGAACATTTTTCGTAAGCCCTCCTTATATGTTCAATATCAATATACTGATAAGGCTAAAACTCTGTGTTAACTGACTTTTTGAGCCTTCTATTATACCTGCACTCTGGTCAGAACTGTCCTTATTGCCCACTGAGAAGGACACTTCAAACCACACAGTTTCAGCTGCATGTGCTATAAGTACACATTGTTTCTGTTGTTGCTGTTTGGTTAAAAAAAGTTTTTGCTACTGTAGTTGCACTATTGTGGTCCAGTATGATGCAGGAGGAAGCCCATGAGGAAGACATCATGGCTGTACTGGATGGCACTAATGCCAATGATGCCACTGGATGCACAAACCAACTCTCAGCTGAAATGTTTAACTTTCCATAATCTGTTCAAAATACACAAGCCACAAAATTCAAGGCCCCACCCTGCCATTTTGGCATGAAACAATGACAATTCCAAAGCATGTGGTGTTCACAAATACTTACAAATTTTGTACTAATAAGCTGCGCTCCTCTGGAGTGACTTCCCTGTGCCAGGTATTCCTCAATCCAGTACACGAATACGATATAAAAGGTGGCACAGAATCATTGAGGTTTCCAGCTCTGCCAGAACATCCACCTGCACTTCTGAAGAATAATTGAAGAAAAGCAATTAAGAAAGCTTTTTTTTTCTTTTGCATTATAAGTTCTTTTTGCACCTTAAGTATCCTCCCTCATTGCTACGAAAGTGGAGAGTAACTGATTGCAACCAAGCAGACAGTGACAGTCAATTGCAATTATGCTTTTGGAGAAATAAAAAAAAGTTTGACAAAATGAGAGCTTTTTCAGACCCCTTCTACACTGCCATATAGAATCCACATTACAGTAGAGTTTCGCTTATCCAACGGCAGAACGTTGGATAAGCAAATATGTTGGATAATAAGGAGAGATTAAGGAAAAACCTATTAAACATCAAATTAGGTTATGATTTTACAAATTAAGCACCAAAACATCATGTTATACAGCAAATTTGACAGAAAAAGTTGTTCAATACGCAGTAATGCTACGTAGTAATTACTGTATTTATGAATTTAGCACCAAAATATCACGATGTATTGAAGACATTGACTACAAAAATGTGTTGGATAATCCAGAACGTTGGATAAGTGAGACTCTACTGTATCTGTTTTGAACTGGATTGTATGGCAGTGTAGACATATAATGCGGCCTCACTTCTGCTTTTCCCATCTTTGCATTCAGACCACTC
Source organism: Anolis carolinensis (assembly GCF_035594765.1). Taxonomy (NCBI): domain Eukaryota; kingdom Metazoa; phylum Chordata; class Lepidosauria; order Squamata; family Anolidae; genus Anolis; species Anolis carolinensis. The sequence continues at coordinate 5,427,262 of NC_085842.1, forward strand.
TCTACTCTGTGTGACTGAAGAAATGTCATGTTTGAAGGTTTTTTTCCTCTTGTTTTTGAAACTTAGAAGAAATGGAGTAAGAGCTTAAATCCAATTATTTTCTATCTAGAAATGTAGTTCTTACATATATTTTAAATAAACCTTTTGAAACTTTAAAGACTGAATGCTGCATCTTTGCCTCCTAAAATGAATAATTATTTTACAGCTGTTAGACATTACAGGAATTATGACTAAGCAAGTAACAAGAACGAACAAACAAAAGGACATTACACATAGATGGAAGGACTACTTCAACTGGGTGAAAAATGGAGAAGCCAATGATTACATAAAAGAAAAAATACAAAGACTTTATCTGTGGCTGGACCTGCAAGATTAGTAGGAATATACTGTGGTTGAGGAGGAAGGGTGAGGGAGAGAGGGAAAAATATAGGAAGATTTAGAAGGCAAATGTTAAAGAAAGGGAAGTACAGTAGAGTCTCACTTATCCAACAGGCCGGCAGAATGTTGGATAAGCGAATATGTTGGATAATAAGGAGGGATTAAGGCAAAGCCTATTAAACATCAAATTAGGTTATGATTTTACAAATTAAGCACCAAAACATCATATTATATAACAAATTTGACAGAAAAGTAGTTCAATACGCAGTAATGCTATGTAGTAATTACTGTATTTATGAATTTAGCACCAAAATATCACGATGTATAGAAAACATTGACTACAAAAATGCGTTGGATAATCCAGAACGTTGGATAAGTGAGACTCTACTGTACTACTGTTATGACTATGAATATAAAATCCAATAAAATATTTTAAAAATAATTATTTTATAGCCACAATAATTCACCTTCCGCTTGCTGTAAGCGGACTGCTCAATTCAGTATCCTGTGTGTTCTTTTTGGCTACACTGCTGTTTTGGAGATTTCCCTAACACATTTAACCTTGTTATCATGTCTAGTATTCTGTCCACTTACATCTCTCCATCATCCACCTCAAGGGAGGCATCCGCCTTGTGCAGGGCATTCATCTTCTTCTGCAGGGCAGCCATCTTCCTATGCAGGGCAGCCATCTTGATTTCCCGATATTTCAAATGTGGATGTCTCTGCATGAAATCTAGGTCTTTTTGTAGTTCATCCAGCTCTTCCTGCACCTTGTCCAGCTCTCTATGAGAGGAAACCTCCGAGGACTTCCATAGGTAATTCTGCAACATATCCTCCACCTTCCTAATACATGCATTCACTTTCTCTTCCAGCACCACCAGTTTCTCCACTGGGATATCATGAAGGATGGCCTCCAGGGAAGTCGCCTCCCCCCACAGAAGATGCCGTTCTTCCCGTGGGACATCCTTCAGGTGAACCTTGAGGGGAAGGGCAAGATCACATGCTTTCTTCCATATGGTGTTCCCTTTTTTTGTGGGGCGTGAGGACCATATACGGTATGGCTCATATGTCATTGACAGCAAGGCCATCATCTCCTTCAGGGGGGCTTTCCACAGAAGATCCATGTGTTTCTGAAGAGCGCCCATCTTCACCTTCAATTCACCTGCCTGCTCTGGAGAGATACCCTGCACCGCGTCCACCTTCACCTGCAGGGCATCTGTCTTCTCCCAACTCTGCTCCAGTAGCACAGAGCGCCAGGCATCTATTTCCAGCATGATGTAACCCCCTTCCTTCAGTGGATCACCATGTGGAAGGCCCTTCTTCGGCAGAGGGAGGCCCTGTAGAGCATACACTAAGGTAAAAAGATGGGACAGCTTCGCTAATGTGTCTTGGCTCCAGGCAACATCCACGAAGCCCTTTAAGGAATCAAACTCCACTTTCAAAGCAGCTGCCTCCACTGGCGAAAATTGGCTCAAGGTTTCCCGAAGGGCAGTCACTGCCCGCAATGTATTAAGCCATAGGGCTGACCACAACTCAATCACTATCTTGTTTACAGCTGTTGCCATGTCAAAACAGATGTCATGGTACTCACTCCTCAGATCTTCTGCCTCCTTCCTCCACATGTCCACCGTCTTTTGCGAGGGGTCCTGCAGTGCCTCCATCTCCCGCTCCAGTTTGTTCGTCTCTTTCAACAGAGTATCACACCTGTCACCATTCTCTTCCTCTTCATCACTGTCCTCCCAGAAACTGCCCTCCTGATCCTCATCTCCATCATGATGCTCACCACCACTGCTCCCACCACTTTCTCCATCACCTTCATGACTGCCACCTCCCTCACTGTCGCTCTCATGCTGGGTGGCTTCGTTCACCTCTTCCCTCAGGGCATCCCACCTGGCATCATCTTTCCCTACATTGTGGTCACCACCACTGTGTTTGCTTCCATCTCCATCCTTACCATGATCTTGACCACCTTCACCACAGTCCATATTTCCTCCTTTGCCGCCTGGCTGTGGGTCTCCCATCTCCAGCTGGCTCCTCTGTGGTTGCAAGGCCCTGCCTTCTCCTCCCTTGGGGCAGATCTCCTCCGGAGCAAAGTTCTTGCCCTGATGTTGCCCTTTCTCTCTTGCTGCATCATGCCTGGCACGGCTCTCTTTTCCCTCATCACTGTTGCCATCACCATCGACTTCATGGTGGTCATCATCTCCAGTTTCCTGACTGCTGTCCTCATCACTTTCATCTCCATCAGAGTTGTCCTCAAGGTCACCCTTTCCCTTGTTTTCCTGAAGTGGGGACTGATATGGTCCTTCCTCCTCCTCCACCTCCAAAGCATCCAGCCCGACACTGCTTCCTTTTCCTTCCTGCCAGTCCTTTCCCTTGCTGTGTTGGGTACCTGGTCCCTCACTGGCTGCACCCTTGTCTTCCTCTCCATCACCATCTCCATCATGAGGCTCATGCTCACTGTCCCCACCGCTGTCTCCATCCCCTTCATGAGTGTGGCTCTCATGGTCCCCATCCTCCTCTCCAGGTTCTTCCTCTGCTTCCTTTTCCTTTCTGTATTTGGTCCCAGGTCCATCCCTGGCTGCACCCTTGTCTTCCTCTCCATCACCGTCTCCATCATGATGCTCACCCTCATTGTTCCCACCGCTGTCTCCATCCCCTTCATGAGTGTCACCTCCCTCACTGTCTCTCCCATGGTGCCCTTCCTCCTCTCCGGGGTCTTCCTCTGCTTCCTTTTCCTTCCTGTATTTGGTCCCAGGTCCATCCCTGGCTGCACCCTTGTCTTCCTCTCCATCACCGTCTCCATCATGATGCTCACCCTCATTGTTCCCACCGCTGTCTCCATCCCCTTCATGAGTGTCACCTCCCTCACTGTCTCTCCCATGGTGCCCTTCCTCCTCTCCGGGGTCTTCCTCTGCTTCCTTTTCCTTCCTGTATTTGGTCCCAGGTCCATCCCTGGCTGCACCCTTGTCTTCCTCTCCATCGCTGTCTCCATCCTGAGGCTCACCCGCACTGTCTCCATCCCCTTCATGAGTGTGGCTCCCATGGTGCCCTTCCTCCTCTCCGGGGTCTTCCTCTGCTTCCTTTTCCTTCCTGTATTTGGTCCCAGGTCCATCCCTGGCTGCACCCTTGTCTTCCTCTCCATCACCGTCTCCATCATGATGCTCACCCTCATTGTTCCCACCGCTGTCTCCATCCCCTTCATGAGTGTCACCTCCCTCACTGTCTCTCCCATGGTGCCCTTCCTCCTCTCCGGGGTCTTCCTCTGCTTCCTTTTCCTTCCTGTATTTGGTCCCAGGTCCATCCCTGGCTGCACCCTTGTCTTCCTCTCCATCGCTGTCTCCATCCTGAGGCTCACCCGCACTGTCTCCATCCCCTTCATGAGTGTGGCTCCCATGGTGCCCTTCCTCCTCTCCGGGGTCTTCCTCCCCTTCTTCTCCTTGGCTGTGCCTGGTCCCAGCTCCATCCCTGGCTGCGCTGTCTCCAGAGCGCTCCCCTCCTCCAGGGTCCTGCTCCTGCCCTTCCCCGCCCTTCTCCTTCCTCCTCGGGCTCCTCCTGCTCTTCCTCTCCCGCAGGGCCTCCACCCTCTCCACCAGGGCCAGGCCCTTCTCCAGGAGGTTCAGGAGCGTCACCTGGGCCTCCTCACTCGGCGGAGTGCCCTCTCCTCGGACCTTGGCCTCCCACTGGCGCCGGGTCTGCTCCAGCTGCCTCAGGCACTCTCCCAGCGGGGTCCGCCCCACCGTCACCCTCCTCCGGAGCCTCTTCCTGCCCCGCACCGCCGCCGAGACCAGCCTCTCCCGCAGCCCCTCCGCCTCCGCCCGCAAGACACGCAGCGCCGAGGCCGAGAAGCGCTCCTCCAGCACCGCCTTCAGGCTCGTCTCTCCGGCCGCGCAACTCTCCATCTGCCCGGAGCGAAACTTCCGAGACTGAGCCACGCGCCACTCTCTCCGCCCTCCCTCCCTCCACGCCCACTGGCGAGTTAACCCTCCCCTATGCTGGGCAAAGCTTATCTGTCAGCGCCTTCTTCCTCTTTCTTTTTCATTCGCTCAGTCCTTTCTGATCTCCTGGACCAGTCCACGCCAGAGCTCCCTGTCGGCTGTCGCCGCCCTCAGTTCTTTCATGGCTGTAGCGCCACAGGACTGTATTCTTTTGCCAGCTGATTGTGTTCCCTTCCCTAAAACGAAAGACCAAACCAGCAGGTGCAGTTCCTGACTCAATCGCCCCAGCAGAGGAACACAATCAGCTGGCAAAAGAAGGCTCGTAGTTTGGTTTCTCCTCCAGAGGACAGACCTGGAAGAGCAAGATTCCTATTCTAGTGTTTGAATTTATTTATTTATTTATTTATTTATTTATTTATTTATTTATTTACAGCATTTATATTCTGCCCTTCTCACCCCGAAGGGGACTCAGGGCGGATCACATTACACATATAGGCAAACATTCAATGCCTTTTAGCATAGAACAAAGACAAGACAAACATAGGCTCCGAACGGGCCTCGAACTCATGACCTCCTGGTCAGAGTGATTCATTGCAGTTAATTGCAGCTGGCTTGCTCTCCTGCCTGCGCCACAGCCCGGACTTCTGAAAGGCTCAGACCAGGAGTGGCTTGGCTTGGCCGGTCTCCCTAGCCCAAGACTGCCTCCTGGGGCTGCAAATAGGATTCTAGAGCCTCACTTTCCAATGAATACCTAGTGAGGATGGCTGTTGTTTCAGGCTTAGGACGACCCAAAGGTGACCCCATCACAGAGTTTTCTTGGCAAGAGTTATTCCAAGGCAAGAGGTTGAGAGAGTGAGATTTGCCTAAAGTCACCCAGTGGGTTCAAAGCCATAGTCTGAGGTCCAAAGGCGGGCAACTAAAATGGTCAAGGGTCTGGAGAACAAGCCCTATGAGGAGAGGCTTAAAGAACTGGGCATGTTTAGCCTGCAGAAGAGAAGGCTGAGAGGAGACATGATAGAATCATAGAATCATAGAATAGTAGAGTTGGAAGAGACCTCATGGGCCATCCAGTCCAACCCCCTGCCAAGAAGCAGGAAATCGCATTCAAAGCACTCCCGACAGATGGCCATCCAGCCTCTGTTTAAAAGCCTCCAAAGAAGGAGCCTCCACCACAGCCCGGGGAAGAGAGTTCCACTGCCGAACAGCCTTTCTCACAGTGAGGAAGTTCTTCCTGATGTTCAGGTGGAATCTCCTTCCTTTCCTGTAGTTTGAAGCCATTGTTCCGTGTCCTAGTCTGCAGGGCAGCAGAAAACAAGCTTGCTCCCTCCTCCCTATGACTTCCCTTCACGTATTTGTACATGGCTATCATGTCTCCTCTCAGCCTTCTCTTCTGCAGGCTAAACATGCCCAGCTCTTTAAGCCGCTCCTCATAGGGCTTGTTCTCCAGACCCTTAATCATTTTAGTCGCCCTTCTCTGGACGCTTTCCAGCTTGTCAACATCTCCCTTCAACTGTGGTGCCCAGAATTGGACACAGTGTGATTCCAGGTGTGGTCTGACCGAGGCAGAATAGAGGGGGGTCATGACTTCCCTGGATCTAGACGCTATTCCCCTATTGATGCAGGCCAGACTCCCGTTGGCTTTCTTAGCAGCCGCATCACATTGTTGGCTCATGTTTAACGTTGTCCACAAGGACTCAAAAGTTTTTTTCGCACACACTGCTGTCAAGCCAGGCGTCCCCCATTCTGTATCTTTGATTTCCATTTTTTCTGCCGAAGTGAAGTATCTTGCATTTGTCCCTGTTGAACTTCATTTTGTTAGTTTCGGCCCATCTCTCTAGTCTGTCAAGATCGTTTTGAATTCTGCTCCTTTCTTCTGGAGTGTTGGCTATCCCTCCCAGTTTGGTGTCGTCTGCAAACTTGATGATCGTGCCGTCTAACCCTTCGTCTAAGTCGTTAATAAAGATGTTGAACAGAACCGGGCCCAGGACGGAGCCCTGCGGCACTCCACTTGTCACTTCTCTCCATGATGAAGACGACGCATTGGTGAGCACCCTTTGGGTTCGTTCGCTTAGCCAATTACAGATCCACCTAACCGTACTTTTGTCTAGACCACATTTAACTAGTAGGCTTGAGCAAATTTTTTTGTTAGTTCGTTAAATTCGTTAAAAATTCGTTTTGCAAGTACTTTTGAATTTATATTTGAACCATCTGCTCACTGCCTTACAAATATTACAAATTTGAATAATAAAAGTACCTTTTTTCGTTTGTTTCTGATGTCTTCGGATGTAGCTGTAGCCCCTCTGAGAGGAGAAGCCATGTTGGCATGCCTCTCAGCCAATCAGAGCGGAAGAGGGAGGGAGGGAGAGGCATGGCCATCGATCTGCTAGCATTTTAAAAAAAATGTTGCTTCAAAAATCCCCAAAAATCAGTGGATGGGTCAAACATTATGAAACTTGATAGGCTAAGAGTGGTTAATTTTTGCTTCCATTCTGGCAAATTTCATCATAATAGCTTTCATAATGCAGGAGAACGAAGCCTCTGAATATTGACCATTCTTTTAAGTGGAAATGAAGCAATTCGCCATAACGAGAGAAAAAACTCCATTTCCCAGAAGCCTTAGCAAGCCAATCAAAGTGGAAGGAAGAAGGACAGGGAGGCGTGGCCATCGATCTGCTAACATTTTAAAAAAATGTTGCTTCAGAAATCCCCAAAAATCAGTGGATGGGTCAAACATTATGAAACTTGATAGGCTAAGAGTGGTTAATTTTTGCTTCCATTCTGGCAAATTTCATCATAATAGCTTTCAAAATGCAGGAGAAGGAAGCCTCTGAATTTTGACCATTTATAAAAGCATTGGGCTGAAGCAAACGTTTCTCCAATAGTACTATGCCCACTTGCAAACTACAATTCCCAGGTGTTCCAGGCCCTCTCTCCTCTTAACATTCCCCACCCCCTTTTGTCCTCACTTAGAATCATAGAGTCATTGAACACTGGTAGAGTTGGAAGAGACCTCGTGGGCCATCCAGCCCAACCCCTTCTGCCAGGCAGGAAGACACCATCCAATCCCTCCCAACAGATGGCCATCCAGCCTCTGCTTAAAAGCCTCCAAAGAAGGAACCTCCACCACAGCCCGGGGAGAGAGTTCCACTGCCGAACAGCCCTTCTCACTGTGAGGAAGTTCTTCCTAATGTTCAGGTGAAATCTCCTTTCCTGTAGTTTGAAGCCATTGTTCCGCATCCTAGTCTGCAGGGCAGCAGAAAACAAGCTTGCTCCCTCCTCTCTATGACTTCCCCTCACATATTATACATCATGTCTCCTCTCAGCCTTCTTTTCTGCAGGCTAAACATGCCCAGTTCTTCAAGCTGCTCCTCATAGGGCTTGTTCTCCAGACCCTAGATCATTTTAGTTGCCCTCCTCTGACCATCTTGACCAAACTTTCATACAGTATGTGAATTCTTGGAAGGTATGAGAAGTTTAGAGAGAAGGAGGGAGGGAGAGGTTTGAATTTTGGACTCCAATTGTGGCATGATTCCCCACTCAGCCTCCCACTTGGGCAAGTCACACACTCTCAGCCCAGAAAAGCCAATGAAACAGGAAATAGCACTTTCAAACCAGGAACTAATTTCCTTATTCAGAGGCTGATGGCCATCTGTCAGGAATGATTTGATGGTGTACTATGATTTCTGTTCCTGGGTGATAAATGTCATTTCCTAATTGGTTCTGTCATAGAAACATGGCAAAATCTATGACACTGCCTGAACTTTGTGCAAGCGACATGGATGGAACATATTATGGTTTGGTCCACCAATTTAACAAAGTTTCAGCCACAAAAACAAAGTTTCTGAAGTAGAACAATGACTTTCACAGTAAAGACAACCCAATGAAACAGGAAATAAGACTTTCAAACCAGGAACAGATTTCTGCAATTATTAAAAAATGGTTTATTATAAAAGCTATGAAAATTCGCCAAAGATCAGAGGATAAGGGAAACATTCCAAATTTTGGTGAGCTATCAGTGTTAAATGTGTTCTACCACTGTACCAAGTTTGAAGAAGATCACTCAAAAAATGAGGGCGGGAGAGTCCTGTAAAATCTCCCCTCGTGCTGTTTTTTTTTGCCACTGCACATGCGCGTCCGCCATTAACGAATTACTTTTGAAACTAACGAATTTTCGTTAAATTTCAAAAAATTTTGAGGGCAAAATTCGGAAATGACATCAGAAACGAAACACTGGCGCCCCCTACTTTTGAAACGAGTTTAGAATCAATTTTTTCATGGATCGCTCAAGCCTATTAACTAGTTTGTTTGCCAGAAGGTCGTGGGGGACTTTGTCGAAGGCCTTACTGAAATCCAGGTAGGCTACATCCACAGCATTCCCTGTATCGACCCAACTCGTAACTCTATCGAAAAAAGAGATCAGATTAGTCTGGCATGACTTGTTTTTGGTAAATCCGTGTTGACTATTAGCAATGACCGCATTTGTTTCTAAGTGTTCGCAGACCACTTCCTTGATGATCTTTTCCAGAATTTTGCCTGGTATCGATGTGAGGCTGACCGGACGGTAATTGTTTGGGTCGTTCTTTTTTCCCTTCTTGAAGATAGGGACTACATTCGCCCTCCTCCAATCTGCTGGGACTTCTCCCGTTCTCCAAGAACTCTCGAAGATAATTGCCAGTGGTTCTGAAATAACTTCCGCTAGTTCCTTCAATACTCTTGGATGTAGCTGATCTGGCCCTGGCGACTTGAATTCGTTTAGAGCGGTCAGGTGTTCCTGGACAACTTGTTTCCCTATTTGGGGTTGGATTTCCCCCAATCCTTCATCCATTCCATGTTGCTGAGGTTGAAGATGGCTTTCTTTTTGTGAGAAGACCGAGGCAAAGAAGGCATTGAGCAGTTCTGCCTTTTCCCTGTCCCCTGTCGCCATCACCCCATCTTCTCTTTGCAGAGGCCCTATCGCCTCCTTTTTCTTCCTTTTCCTACCAACGTAAGCAAAAAAGCCTTTTTTGTTGTTTTTTATGTCCCTGGCAAGCCTGAGCTCATTTTGCGCTTTGGCCTTGCGAACCTTTTCCCTACAGGTGTTGGCTATACGTTTGAATTCTTCTTTGGTGATTTCTCCCCTTTTCCACTTCTTGTGCATGTCACTTTTGAGCTTTAGCTCAGTTAGAAGTTCTTTGGACATCCATTCTGGCTTCTTTGCACTTGTCTTATTTTTCTTCTTTGTTGGCACTGTTTGCATTTGCGCCTTGAGTATTTCACTTTTGAAAAACTCCCATCCATCCTTAACTCCCTTGTTTTTTAATATTGGCGTCCATGGAATGCCGCTCAGTATTTCCTTCATTTGTTGGAAGTCAGCTCTCTTAAAGTCCAGAATGTGTGTTTGACTTGTCTTAGTTTCAGCCTTCCTTTGTATGGCAAACTGCAAGAGCACATGGTCACTTGCCCCTAAGGATCCAACCACTGCAACTGTGTTGATCAGGTCTTCCACATTTGTTAAGATTAGATCAAGAGTTGCTGATCCCCTTGTTGCCTCTTCTATTTTCTGGACCATAAAATTGTCTGCAAGGCAAGTGAGGAATTTGTTGGACTTGGCTGAGTTTGTTTTCCAGCAGATATCGGGATAATTGAAATCGCCCATGACTACTATATCTCTTCTTTGTGCCTGTTTGGTCAGCTGTTGACAGAAGGCTTCATCAAGTCCTTCATCCTGACTCGGAGGTCTGTAGTAGACACCCACGACAAGATCTTTTTGAGTCCCGGTTCCCTTGATTCTTATCCAGATGCTTTCAAGCTGGTTTCCCGGATTACAGTCTTGCATTTCTTCTGCAACGTAACTGTTTTCGACATATAAAGCTACTCCCCCTCCTCTCCCCTTTGTTCTATTTCTGTGAAAGAGGTTATAGCCCTCAATGGCTAAATTCCAGTGATGGGAGTCATCCCACCAGGTTTCAGTGATGCCTATGACATCGTATGTGTGGTGCTGTGCTAGGAGTTGGAGTTCGTCTTGCTTATTTCCCATGCTCTGAGCATTGGTGTAAAGACATGTAAGCCCCTGTGACCTCCCCTTGAGCTGTTTATTTGGGATTATTGTGCTCTCTGTACTTGGTCCTTGCTGTGTTTGTGCAGCCCTCCGTTTAGCCTTTTGGCAGTTCCCTGTGGTCGTGGGTAATATAGTGTTTGCCAGGCTGTTGTTCCCCTCCCCCAGTGGATCTAGTTTAAAGTGCGCCTGATGAGGTTTGTGAGTCTGTGTGCAAAAAGATGTTTTCCTACTTGTGTGAGATGCACCCCATCACTTGCCAGTAGTCCATCCTCTTGGAAGAGTAGACCATGGTCAAGGAAGCCAAAATGCTCCTCTTGACACCATTTTCTGAGCCAGTTATTGACCTGTACTATTTTTCCGGCCCTTGTAGAGCCACGTCCTACAACGGGGAGGAGGGATGAAAAGATCACATGTACATTATACAGTTTTAGCTTTGTTCCCAGAGCTCGAAAATCATTTGTGATCTTTTGAAAAATATGCCTAGCGGTGTCATTGGTACCTACATGAATCAACATAAGGTGGGGAGGGTGAAGGGGCTTTAGGAGCCTGCTGAGCCTCTGAGTGATATGGTGTATTTTTGCCCATGATAGCCATGTACAAACATGTGAGCGGAAGTCATAGGGAGGAGGGAGCAAGCTTTCTTTCTGCCGCCCTGGAGACTAGGACACGGAACAATGGCTTCAAACTACAGGAAAGGAGATTCCACCTGAACATTAGGAAGAACTTCCTCACTGTGAGAAGGGCTGTTCGACAGTGGAACTCTCTTCCCCGGGCTGTGGTGGAGGCTCCTTCTTTGGAGGCTTTTAAGCAGAGGCTGGATGGCCATCTGTCAGGGGTGCTTTGAATGCGATTTTCCTGCTTCTTAGCGGGGGTTGGACTGGATGGCCCATGAGGTCTCTTCCAACTCTTCCAAGATATTTCCTTCTTGGGAGGAGAACAAGGACCAATCTTGAAGGTCTGTGACGTTAAGGCAATGGTATTGCCCGTAGTAACCTTTTTCGAATACCTTTCTCGAATTGTAATGCTCAGTCAGATCTATACAATTGACCACCAAAATGGACATGGCTGAAATAAAACATCATCCATTTTGGAAGAAGCTTTCAAATAGTCTCAAAATGGTTCAATATAATTTTTAAGGCAAGATTTGGATAAACAGTTTGTCGAAGCCTCCTGAAGTGCTCTTCTTTAGCCAGTTTCTCCATAAGGACCAAAGACCCGAATTTTTTTATTCCAACTAGAAAGTGGCAAATTCATTGCATTCATTTGGTGGAGTAGAGATCTATCCCTATTCAAAACCTGTGTGCTAAATATGTCTACAAGGAGAAAGACAAGGAGGGGGAAAGTAACCTAAGCACTAGACATGTCCAAAAAATCGTTTTGAATCATATATCGGAATTATTTCGGATTGTTCTCCCTTTTTGATACGCATTCCGAGACATTGTAATGTAATTCGAACCATTGTTGGCCCATTCTCTAATTGTCTCTTAATGTTTCATTAATCCCCCCCCCCCAATTTTTTAAAATATATTTTAAAAAATATTTAATTTTTTTTTTGTTTCTGCAATCTACCTTGTATGGGAGCTTAGCACAGCCTAACATGGCTGCCGCTCCCCGGCCAATCAGAAGCTTCCACGATGGACGCAAAGGTGGGGGTTAACGTCCTCTGCATCCACATGGAAGATTGCCATACAAGCCCGGTGTGTAGCGATTGCGCATGTGCGTCCGCCATTTTAGAAACATTTAGAATCGTTACAAATTTTCGGAAATATCCAAAATTTTGGGGTGAAAAAAATCGGAAATACTTTCTATATCGAAGCGCCAGCGCCCCCTACTTTAGAAACGAGAATCGAAACATTTTTTTCATCGATCGGACATGCCTACTAAGCACCCATAGACATATGTGTCTTTTTGTGTCTGTGGATTGATTTGCACCACAAATAAAAGTGGACCAAGCTCCTCTAAAGTTATATTTATGTCTATGGCTACATCTACATTGCCATATAATACAGTTTGAAACCATGGCCAAGCTAGACTCGTAATGCACTGCACTGAACTGCATCATATGAGCTTACACTGACCATATAATACAATTTCAAACAGCATTATATACCAGTGTAGATGGGGACCCAGTCTTCATTCAGCACCTTGACTCTTTCCTGGAGGCTTTTAAACAGAGGCAGGATGGCCATCTGTCGGGAGTGCTTTGATTGTGCTTTTCCTGCTTGGAAGAAGGGGGTTAAAGCTGGATGGTTCATGGGGTCTCTTCCAACTCTATGTTTTTATTATTCTTCTGAAACAGATAACTTCCACATTTTTGCATACCATGAAGTGATATTTGATATACAATTTTCCAACACTCGCTTATCCAACGTTCTGTATTATCCAACGCTTTTTTGTAGTCAATGTTTTCAATAAATCGTGATATATTGGTGCCAAGTTTGTAAATACAGTAATTTCTACATAGCATTTCTGTGTATTGAACTACTCTTTCTGTCAAATTTGTGGTATAACATGATGTTTTTGGTGCTTCATTTGTAAAAGCATAACCTAATTTGATGTTTAATAGGCTTTTCCTTAATCCCTCCTTATTATCCAACATATTCGCTTATCCAATGTTCTGCCGGCCCGTTTATGTTGGATAAGTGAGACTCTACTGTACTTGGTTCAGTTAAATATTAATTCTGAAGACCGGATTGTATCCTGTAGCTTGCATTAATGCTTTGCAAGGCTGCAGTTTGTTTGTAGATTTTGTTTCTTTTATAGATTGCGTTTTGTGTTCATTTTTTAAATACAGTAGAGTCTCACTTATCCAAGCCTCGCTTATCCAAGCTTCTGGATTATCCAAGCCATTTTTGTAGTCAATGTTTTCAATATATCATGATATTTTGGTGCTAAATTCGTAAATACAGTAATTACAACATAACATTACTGCGTATTGAACTACTTTTTCTGTCAAATTTGTTGTATAACATGATGTTTTGGTGCTTCATTTGTAAAATCATAACCTCATTTGATGTTTAATAGGCTTTTCCTTAATCCCTCCTTATTATCCAAGATATTCGCTTATCCAAGCTTCTGCCGGCCCGTTTATATTGGATAAGTGAGACTCTACTGTACTTGGTTCAGTTAAATATTAATTCTGAAGACCGGATTGTATCCTGTAGCTTGCATTAATGCTTTGCAAGGCTGCAGTTTGTTTGTAGATTTTGTTTCTTTTATAGATTGCATTTTGTGTTCATTTTTTAAATAAAAGCTCTTTTAAAAATGTAAAAAGAAAAGGCTATATCCACGGTTGTATGCCTGTACTGGAACCAGCTCCAGTATAGAAACAGATTGGCAGGAAATAAACTCTATGCATCTCTGTCTGGGGAAAGCCCTTGGTCATGTTACACACAAATTCAAAAATAGCAACACAAGAACTCAGGACAGCTATTAATCACTCCATTTGAACTGCCATGACTGGTTCAATGCTTTAGAATCCCTGGATTTATAGTTTGGTGGGCCATCAGCCCACTTTGGCTAAATACCTTGGCAAACTACATCTCCTTGTCTATCAACAAAGCGTTAACATTTTAAAAAATATCACAAGCAGTCAGAACAAGGAAATGTCACTTTCAAAGCCTTGTCTGAATTTTCTGTTAAATCTGTGGGCAGGCAGGAAGCCCTTGATGTATGCACAAAATAGATTAGACTTGCACGCCACGGATTGGCTGGCATTTCAGTCATACATGCTCTGTCATTTCTGGGAAATCAGCTGAGAATCAAGAATTGACAAATTGGTCATATCCTCTTTGGCCACTAAAGGGCGCTGCTGTACTATCAGAACTGCCTCTGCAAAGCTTATTCCTGCATGTTTTGGAAGTTCGGTGCTTAAAATCATAGGGTGTACCTACATCGCAGAATTCATGCATTTTTAAAATATTTTATTTATGATTTTAAACATACATACATAAAAAGTGGGGGGGGAACAAATTAAGGAAAAGAAAAGAGAAAAAAAATATAAAGCAATTAAAAAAAAACCCCAAACCAAACAAAACAAAACCCCGACCCACCCAGTTGTTTTCCCCTTCCAGATCCTCTGCATCACAATATACAACTTCTTCATCTCAAAATGATTGCCGGCGAACATTCATACATGTCCTAAGGCCTAGGATTGCTTATTAACATATTTCATACAAATTCGATTTTTTTTTCCCTTAACAAATATTGTCTCAACTTACTCCAATCTGTACATTGTCTTGGTGGCATGTTCTGTGATATTGTTTGTGTTAATAAATCCATATTTTGGATATCCAATAGTCTCAGTAGCCATTTTTCAATTGAGGGAATTTCTTGCATTTCCATGGTTTTGCTAGGCATATCCTAGCAGCCGCATGCATTTTGACACCACTTTGCCAGTCAAAATGTACAACATATTGCTTCAAAAAGATATATATAAAAGATATATAAACATAGAGTTGTGTGTTTCCGGGCTGCATGGCCATGTTCCAGAAGCATTCTCTCCTGACGTTTCGCCCACATCTATGGTAGCCATCCTCAGAGGTATTGAGGTATATACCCTTGACCCTGTGTTAGCCGCCCTGAGTCCCCGCGGGGAGATGGAGGCGGGATAGAAAAAAAGGTATTATTATTATTATTATTATTATTATTATTATTATTATTATTATTATTATTGTTACTACTACAGTAGAGTCTCACTTATCCAAGTTAAACGGGCTGGCAGAAGCTTGGATAAGTGAGTATCTTGGATAATAAGGAGGGATTAAGGAAAAGCCTATTAAACATCAAATTAGGTTATGATTTTACAAATTAAGCACCAAAACATCATGTTATACAACAACTTGGACAGAAAAAGTAGTTTAATAAGCAGTAATGTTATGTTGTAATTACTGTATTTACTAATTTAGCACCAAAATATCACAGTATATTGAAAACATTGACTACAAAAATGGCTTGGATAATCCAGAAACTTGGATAAGCGAGGCTTGGATAAGTGAGACTCTACTGAATATACCCTTGACCCTGTGTTAGCCGTCCTGAGTCCCCGCGGGGAGATGGAGGCGGGATAGAAAAATAAAGGTATTACTATTATTATTATTATATTATATGACACAGCAAACAAGATAGATATGCTGGATTTTGTATCACAAAATCACAAATCAAACACTTCCCAAGTGTCTAGGACTGTGTGATGTATTTTCGGATGATGCGCACAGATCCCAGTAGGGTGGCCTTTTGCAGTTGGCAGATCATAATTTTGTCAATGTCTATTGTTTCCAAATGCCGACTGAGATCTTTTGGCACGGCACCCAATGTGCCCATCACCACCGGGACCACCTGTCCTGGTTTCTGCCAGTCTTTGAAGTTCAATCTTGAGGTCCTGAGAGCGGCTGAGTTTTTCCTGTTGTTTTTCGTCAATGTGACTGTCAGCTGGGATGGCAACATCAATGATCCAAACCTTTTTCGTTTCCACAACTGTGATGTCTGGTGTGTTGTGTTCCAGAACTTTGTCAGTCTGGATTCGGAAGTCCCACAGTATCTTTGCGTGCTCATTTTCCAATACTTTTGCAGGTTTGTGATCCCGCCAGTTCTTTGCTGCTGGGAGGTGGTACTTGAGGCATAAGTTCCAATGAATCATTTGGGCCACATAGTTGTGCCTCTGTTTGTAGACTGTCTGTGCCGTTTTCTTACAGCAGCTGAGGATATGATCAATGGTTTTGTCGATTTCCTTGCACAGTCTGCATTTTGGGTCATCAGCTGATTTTTCAATCTTGGCCTTAATTGCCTTTGTCCTGATGTCTTGCTCCTGGGCTGCAAGGATCAGGCCTTCTGTCTCCTTCTTCAGGGTCCCATTCGTGAGCCAGAGCCAGGTCTTCTCCTTATCAGCTTTTCCTTCAATTTTGTCAAGGAACTTTCCATGCAATGTTTTGTTGTGCCAGCTGTCAGCTCTAGTTTGTAGTGCGGTTTTCTTGTACTGATTTTTTGTCTGCTGTGCTTTGAGGAGTTTCTGATTTTTGACTTCAATCAAAGCAGGTTCTTCACTTTGCTTTACATATTCTGCCAGGGCATGTTCTTCTTCTTCTTCTTCTTCTTCTTTTTTATTATTATTATTATTATTATTATTATTATTATTATTATTATTATTAATATTGTAGAGTCTCGCTTATCCAACATAAACGGGGTGGCAGAACAGATAATAAGGAGGGATTAAGGACAAGCCTATTAAAGGTCAAATTACATTATGTTTTTACAAATTAAGCACCAAAATATCATGTTTTACAACAAATGGACAGAAAAAGCAGTTCAATATTTGGTAACGTTATGTAGTAATTACTGTATTAATGAAATTAGCACCAAAACATTGCAATGTATTGAAAACATTGACTGCAAAAACATTGACTACTAAAAGGCAGACTGTGTGGGATAATACAAAATGTTGGATAAGTGAAGGTTGGATAAGCGAGACTCTACATTATTATTATTATTATTATTATTATTATTATTATTATTATTATTATTCACCCCAGATTCATATCAGGCATTCTCAAGGAGTAACCTCAAAAGTGCCAGAGCTTTTTCCAAAGCAGCCATCAGGGCTTTTGCTTCTTCTGTATCCTTTAAGGCAGTGCCATGCAATTTGCTCACCATGTTGCTCAGTTTCTCCATACTTTGGTTTATAGTAAGGGAAATGTGCTTTTGGAGAACAGCAAACAGTTCCTGGGTCAAAGAAGGCTCTTGGGTCCCACCGGTGGGATTCATCCTCTGTTTTTTACGGGGAGGTTCTGAACCCTCTCCTTCCGTCAGAGCCGGTTCACAGCCAGCGAGACTCTCCCCAGAACCCTCCACACACGTTGTCTCTTGAAGAGCTTTGCTTGAATCATCTGTCACCTGAAGTTCACAAGGAGGTCTCTTCTGAGCTGCAGAATGGGGAGCACAGCCTGGTTTGGAGGAAAACACAACACATGAGACTTCCAAAAGAGAGCCACAAGCCCTTTTAAACTCTTAGACGTATTAGGCAGCAGCACAACTAGCAAACACAGTGGTTTGATAAATAAATATCATCTAGCCAAAAGACTTCCCCAGATCCATTGCTCTCACTGGGTAGAGTTCCTCCCAAATACACAAGGAGTCAAAGGAGGCAAAGGATATCCCATAGCACCATCTCAGGCATTTGAGGGATAAAGTCTTGAGGGATCAAGGAAAAACTGGCTTGTTAACAGCACACACAAATCCTGTACCCATGGGGCTGGTATCTGGGCTTCATCTACCAACAACCAACACAATATGTCATCTCTAGGAATGTGCTTGGTCTTCCAGGTGATTCTATGATTTGCTCCTTCAGGAGTTTTCACAGAGATGCTATGGAGGACCTGGCACATTCCTAGAGAGAAAACCTCAAAGAACTGTCTAGGTCTTCCAGGGCAATTTATTTCTGTAGAGTTCACTTATTTTCCATAGTTTCCTGTTTCCATGGTAAATTCAAGAACATACACTATGGAAGTTGTATTGTACTTTCAAGCGGATTGTGATTAATTCATAATTATGTTCCCTACATAATTATGTTCCCTACAACCAATTTTTAATTAATGATTGTAGAATTTATGTTTCCAAAGCTAAACAGCCCAAATTTAACAGGTGGGGCCTTTCAGGAGTATTGGGGAGAAAACTATTCAGAAGTTAGGGACTTACATAGGAGTGACTTGCTTTAAAGGCAGTGGTCCTCAACCTGTGGGTCCCCAGATGTTTTGGCCGTCAACTCCTAGAAATCCTAACAGCTGGTAAACTGGCTGGGATTTCTGGGAGTTGTAGGCCAAAACACCTGGGGATGCTTTACTCCCTCCCTCTGTCCTCCCCTCCTGCAGCTCTGTTGATTTTAATCTATTAGTAAGATCTAGAACCGGGATTAGAAAACAACGGGTAATGAACAAAGGAGGAAAGCAGTCTGGAAAATCAACCAACCACTTCATCACATTAGGCAGGGAAGTGTGCGGCAGAAAAGAGCTCAGTCTTACTCCTTTTTTAATGAAATAGATGTTTTCCATGGAGACATGGCATAAGAAGAAGAAGAAGAAGAAGAAGAAGAAGAAGAAGAAGAAGAAGAAGAAGATGATGATGATGATGATGATGGCATTTAAAATGGTTTCCAACTGCATTTATTTTCCAGTGCAGATCCATCCAGAGAAGGGTATGGACCTTGGGAAACTATAACTCCCAGGACCCCATAGTATGGAGCTATGGTATTTATAGTGGGGTGGAAGGGCATTCATTCCATAGAATAAATGCACCAAGAGAAGAGTATGGACCTTGGGAAACTATAACTCCCGGGACTGCACAGCATTGAGATATGGCATAATGATAATGTTAATAATAATAATAATTATCATCATCATCATCATCATCATCATCATCATCCTTCTCTTCTGGCTTTCCCATGCCATATGAGGCACAGACGTATAATGGGAGGAAGGGAAGGGAAGGACATGGAAAGGCTATTTTTTTTAAAAAAAAGAAATTATTCTGGCAAAGTAAAAACTCGGTGAGCAAAAGATAATCCTTTCCCTAACAAGGGTACTTTTGGCTCCTCCCACAATCTCCCCTCCCACAAATTGGGGAAATGTTTCATTTTAAATTTGGGAGCAAAACATTAGAGGATTCGGGCGCCATCCCATTAGAGAATAGGCCATACATCCAGATCATTACCAAAAATCCAGCTCCCCACCATGTCCTGAAATGTTTGAAAAGGGTGCTGGCCCCCACACTTAAAATATCATCCAACTGCAGACTTTGGATTTCTTCTTACAGACCTATGACCTTGTCTATTTAGGCTTCTGCAAAAAATATTTAGGCTCCACGCACTTCCAACTCTAATAAGAACCAGGGAATGGGAAAGTCTTCTAGGGAAACATACCTGCATCTTGAGCATTCAACATCTCTGGGAATCCTGTTTTGTCCCCTTGCATGGCTTCATCACCTTCTTCAAGGGGGGCACCTGCCTTCTGGGGGACGTTCATCTTCTTCTGCAGGGCATTCACCCTCTTTTTCAGGGGGGCACCTGCCTTCTGGGGGACGTTCATCTTCTTCTGCAGGGCATTCACCCTCTTTTTCAGGGGGGCACCTGCCTTCTGGGGGACGTTCATCTTCTTCTGCAGGGCATTCACCCTCTTTTTCAGGGGGGCACCTGCCTTCTGGGGGACGTTCATCTTCTTCTGCAGGGCATTCATCCTCTTTTTCAGGGGGGCACCTGCCTTCTGGGGGACGTTCATCTTCTTCTGCAGGGCATTCACCCTCTTTTTCAGGGGGGCACCTGCCTTCTGGGGGACGTTCATCTTCTTCTGCAGGGCATTCACCCTCTTTTTCAGGGGGGCACCTGCCTTCTGGGGGACGTTCATCTTCTTCTGCAGGGCATTCACCCTCTTTTTCAGGGGGGCACCTGCCTTCTGGGGGACGTTCATCTTCTTCTGCAGGGCATTCATCCTCTTTTTCAGGGCTTTCACTGCTTCCTTTAGTGGATAAGTTTCAAATGCCATCAGTTCAACCAGGTTGTTTTGTAATTCATACAGCTCTTCTTGGAGCTCGCCAGGCTCCTTCTGTGAGGAATCCTTCAGGGAATCCAATTTCTCCTCCAGGATTTCCAGCTCTTCCTTCAAGGGCTTCCATATTTTCTCCTGCAACACATTTGCCTTCCTTATACACAACTTCACTTTCTTTTCCAGCATCATCAGTTTCTCCACAGGGATATCATGAAGGGTGGCCTGCAAGGCAGACACTTTCTTCCACAGAAAGACGTCCTTCAGGTTAACCATTGGGGTAACTGCGAGACCACATGCTTTCTTCCAGATGGTGTCCTCTTCTTTTGTGAGACCTGAGCTCAGTTTACAGGACAGCTTATATGCCATTGCCAACATGGCCGTTATCTCCTTCAGGGGGACTTCCCAGAGGAGACCCATCTGTTTCTGGAGAGCGTCCATCTTTGCCCTCAGTTCACCTTTCTGCTCCAGAGAGATACCCTGCACAGTGTCCACCTTCTTATGCAGGGCAGTTGTCTTCTCCTGACCCTCCTTCAGCAGGACACGCAGCAGCGCAGAGCACCAGGTGTCCTTTATAGCATCCCCCTCCTTCAGGAGGTCACCATATGTAGGGTCCATCTTCAGCAGAGGGGACTCCTGCAGAACATCCAGTGAGCAATAGAAGTTGGACAGCTCTGCCAATGTTTCTTCCCTCTGGGCAGCCTGCAGGAAGCCTTGTAGGAAGTCAGACTCTGCTTTCAATGAAGCCACCTCCACTGCTGAGAATTGGCTCAAGACTTCCTGAAGGGCAGTCATGGCCTGTAATGAGTTAAGCCATAGGGCCGACCACAAGTGCAGCACCTTCTCCTTTAGGACCTTTTCCATGTCTAGACTGATATCCCTGTACCACTCCCTCAAAAATTCTGCCTCTTTCCTCAAGGTGTCCGCCTTCTTCTGCGAGGGGTCCTTCAGTGTGTCCACCTCTTGTTCCACTATATCCAACTTTTTCAATAGATAACCACAGATGGCGCTTTTGTCTTCATCACTGAGGGAGACCTCAGTGTCCTCCTGATCCTCATCTCCATCAGGATCCTCACCTCCACTGCTCCCACTGCTGTCTCCATACCCTTCATGAGTGTCACCTCCCTCACTGATGCTCCCATGGTCCCCTTCCTCCTCTCCAGGGTCTTCCTCTGCTTCCTTTCCCTTGCTGTGTTTGGTACCAGGTCCATCACTGGATGCACCCTTGTCTTCCTCTCCATCACCATCTCCATCATGAGGCTCATGCTCACTGTCCCCACCGCTGTCTCCATCCCCTTCATGAGTGTGGCTCTCATTGTCTTCATCCTCCTCTCCAGGGTCTTCCTCTGCTTCCTTTTCCTTCCTGTATTTGGTCCCAGGTCCATCCCTGGCTGCACCCTTGTCTTCCTCTCCATCACCGTCTCCATCATGATGCTCACCCTCATTGTTCCCACCGCTGTCTCCATCCCCTTCATGAGTGTCACCTCCCTCACTGTCTCTCCCATGGTGCCCTTCCTCCTCTCCGGGGTCTTCCTCTGCTTCCTTTTCCTTCCTGTATTTGGTCCCAGGTCCATCCCTGGCTGCACCCTTGTCTTCCTCTCCATCACCGTCTCCATCATGATGCTCACCCTCATTGTTCCCACCGCTGTCTCCATCCCCTTCATGAGTGTCACCTCCCTCACTGTCTCTCCCATGGTGCCCTTCCTCCTCTCCGGGGTCTTCCTCTGCTTCCTTTTCCTTCCTGTATTTGGTCCCAGGTCCATCCCTGGCTGCACCCTTGTCTTCCTCTCCATCGCTGTCTCCATCCTGAGGCTCACCCGCACTGTCTCCATCCCCTTCATGAGTGTGGCTCCCATGGTGCCCTTCCTCCTCTCCGGGGTCTTCCTCCCCTTCTTCTCCTTGGCTGTGCCTGGTCCCAGCTCCATCCCTGGCTGCGCTGTCTCCAGAGCGCTCCCCTCCTCCAGGGTCCTGCTCCTGCCCTTCCCCGCCCTTCTCCTTCCTCCTCCTCCTCCTCCTCGGGCTCCTCCTGCTCTTCCTCTCCTGCAGGGCCTCCACCCTCTCCACCAGGGCCAGGCCCTTCTCCAGGAGGTTCAGGAGCGTCCCCTGGGCCTCCTCACTCGGCGGAGTGCCCTCTGGCTCTCCCCGGGCCTTGGCCTCCCACTGGCGCCGGGTCTGCTCCAGCTGCCTCAGGCACTCTCCCAGCGGGGTCCGCCCCACCGTCACCCTCCTCCGGAGCCTCTTCCTGCCCCGCACCGCCGCCGAGACCAGCCTCTCCCGCAGCCCCTCCGCCTCCGCCCGCAAGACACGCAGCGCCGAGGCCGAGAAGCGCTCCTCCAGCACCGCCTTCAGGCTCGTCTCTCCGGCCGCGCAACTCTCCATCTGCCCGGAGCGAAACTTCCGAGACTGAGCCACGCGCCACTCTCTCCGCCCTCCCTCCCTCCACGCCCACTGGCGAGTTAACCCTCCCCTATGCTGGGCAAAGCTTATCTGTCAGCGCCTTCTTCCTCTTTCTTTTTCATTCGCTCAGTCCTTTCTGATCTCCTGGACCAGTCCACGCCAGAGCTCCCTGTCGGCTGTCGCCGCCCCCAGTTCTTTCATGGCTGTAGGATAGGAGTGGTCCTCCAGGTCAGTCGTATGTCTGATCGGGGTATTGGGTGGCCACCTGTGCTTGACGGGGTCGCACTCCCCCTGAAGGCGCAGGTCCATTGCAGTTTGGGGGTCCTCCTGGACTCAGTGCTGACGCTTGATGCTCAGGTGTCGGCCGTGGCCGGGAGGGCCTTTGCACAATTAAAACTTGTGCGCCAACTGCGACCGTACCTCGTGAAGTCTGATCTGGCCACGGTGGTCCATGCCTTAGTTACCTCTAGACTGGACTATTGCAATGCACTCTACGTGGGGCTGCCCTTGAAGACGGCCCGGAAACTCCAACTAGTTCAACATTCGGCAGCCTTGCTTCTAACTCGAGCTAATTATAGGGAGCGGTCAACCCTCCTGCTTAAGGAGCTCCACTGGCTGCCGTTCACCTTCCGGACCCAATTCAAGGTGCACGTGATCACCTACAAAGCCCTGAACGGTTTGGGACCCTCCTACCTTAGTGATCGCCTCTCCCCCTACGAACCTGCACGATCTCTTCATTCGTCAGGGGAGGCCCTCCTCTCGCTCCCACCTTCGCCACAAGCGCGGCTGGTGGGGACGAGAGAGAGGGCCTTCTCCGTGGTGGCCCCCCGGCTCTGGAACTCGCTCCCCAGGGAAATCAGGCAAGCCCCCACCCTGGTAGCATTCAGAAAGAGCTTGAAAACCTGGCTCTTTACTCAGGCCTTTAGATAAAGATTGCTCATCCCCATAGCAATCTGTATTATTATTATTATTATTATTATTATTATTATTATTAAACTTTATTTGTACCCCGCTAGCATCTCCCGAAGGACTCGATGCGGCTTACAAAGGCCAAGGCCTCAACACACAATATAACAATACAAACAAAGGCAAATTAAAAGAATTAAAACAGTATAAACCACAAGCAATAACAATAACAATGTATCTGTGACCATTCCTGTACCGGTTTACACTTTTTACCTATGTCAACTTGATATAGACACAAGGTCTATTCCCATCCCAATCTGCACTTCCAAGAATCTGCAGCACTTTATCAGTCACCTCGTGTTTGCAATATTTATATGGTGCACCTTACCCCGTCTACTTTTACAACCTCTCCATTTTAATCCATGTCTTTATTAGCTCTTGTCCTTTGTTTTTACTGGCTAATGTTTAAATTTTTATAATTGTGCATATTTTTTGTCTATTGTTGTGTTTTATATTGCTATTGTTTTTATTCGGGCTTGGTCCCATGTAAGCCGCCCTGAGTCCCCTTTGGGGAGATAGAGGCGGGGTATAAAAATAAAGTTATTATTATTATTATTATTGACACAACGACGTTGTATGACACAGCAAACAAGATAGATATGCTGGATTTCGTTTCACAAAATCACAAGTCGAACACTTCCCAAGTGTCTAGGACTGTGTGATGTATTTTCGGATGATGCGTGCAGATCCCAGTAGGGTGGCCTTTTGCAGTTGGCAGATCGTAATTTTGTCAATGTCTATTGTTTCCAAGTGCCGGCTGAGATCTTTTGGCACGGCACCCAGTGTGCCCATCACCACCGGGACCACCTGCACTGGTTTCTGCCAGAGTCTTTGAAGTTCAATCTTGAGGTCCTGATAGCGGCTGAGTTTTTCCTGTTGTTTTTCTTCAATGCGACTGTCACCTGGGATGGCAACATCAATGATCCAAACCTTGTTCTTTTCCACAACTGTGATGTCTGGTGTGTTGTGTTCCAGAACTTTGTCAGTCTGGATTCGGAAGTCCCACAGTATCTTTGCGTGTTCATTTTCCACAACCTTTGCAGGTTTGTGATCCCACCAGTTCTTAACTGCAGGGAGGTGATACTTGAGGCATAGGTTCCAATGAATCATTTGGGCCACATAGTTGTGCCTCTGTTTGTAGTCTGTCTGTGCAATTTTCTTACAGCAGCTGAGGATATGATCAATGGTTTCATCGGTTTCCTTGCACAGTCTGCACTTTGGGTCATCAGCTGATTTTTCGATCTTGGCCTTGATTGCATTTGTTCTGATGGCTTGCTCCTGGGCTGCAAGGATCAGGCCTTCTGTCTCCTTCTTCAGGGTCCCATTATTATTATTATTATTATTATTATTATTATTATTATTATTATTATTGTAGCGCCACAGGACTGTATTCAGCCTTCTCTAAAAGGAAAGACCAAATCAAGAGGTGCAGTTCCAGACTCAATCGGCCCGACAGAGGAACACAATCAGCTGGCAAAAGAAGGCGTGTAGTTTGGTTTCTCCTCCAGCGGACAGACCTGGAAGAGCAAGATTCCTATTCTAGTGTTTGAATGAGGAATATAAACCTCTGAAAGGCTCGGACCAGGAGCGGCTTGGCTTGGCCGGTCTCTCTAACCCAGGACTGCCTCCTGGGGCTGCAAGTAGGATTCTAGAGCCTCACTTTCCAATGAATACCTAGTGAGGATGGTGGTTGTTTCAGGCTTAGGACGACCCGGAGGTGACCCCGTCACAGAGTTTTCTTGGCAAGAGTTATTCCAAGGGGAGAGGCTGAGAGAGTGAGATATGCCTAAAGTCACCCAGTGGGTTCAAAGCCATAGTCTGAGGTCCAAAGGAGGGCAACTAAAATGGTCAAGGGTCTGGAGAACAAGCCCTATGAGGAGAGGCTTAAAGAACTGGGCATGTTTAGCCTGCAGAAGAGAAGGCTGAGAGGAGACATGATAGCCATGTACAAACATGTGAGTGGAAGTCATAGGGAGGAGGGAGCAAGCTTCCTTTCTGCCGCCCTGCAGACTAGGACACGGAATAATGGCTTCAAACTACAGGAAAGAAAGCAGATTCCACCTGAACATCAGGAAGAACTTCCTCACTGTGAGGGCTGTTCAGCAGTGGAACTCTCTCCCCCGGGTCGTGGTGGAGCCTCCTTCTTTGGAGGCCTTTAAGCAGAGGCTGGATGGCCATCTGTCAGGGTGCTTTGAATGCGATTTTCCTGCTTCTTGGCGGGGGTTGGACTGGATGGCCCATGAGGTCTCTTCCAACTCTTCCAAGATATTTCCTTCTTGGGAGGAGAACAAGGACCAATCTTGAAGGTCTGTGACGTTAAGGCAATGGTATTGCCCGTAGTAACCTTTTTCGAATACCTTTCTCGAATTGTAATGCTCAGTCAGATCTATACAATTGACCACCAAAATGGACATGGCTGAAATAAAACATCATCCATTTTGGAAGAAGCTTTCAAATAGTCTCAAAATGGTTCAATATAATTTTTAAGGCAAGATTTGGATAAAGAGTTTGTCGAAGCCTCCTGAAGTGCTCTTCTTTAGCCAGTTTCTCCATAAAGACCAAAGACCCGAATTTTTTTATTCCAACTAGAAAGTGGCAAATTCATTGCATTCATTTGGTGGAGTAGAGATCTATCCCTATTCAAAACCTGTGTGCTAAATATGTCTACAAGGAGAAAGACAAGGAGGGGGAAAGTAACCTAAGCACTAGACATGTCCAAAAAAATCATTTTGAATCATATATCGGAATTATTTCGGATTGTTCTCCCTTTTTGATACGCATTCCAAGACATTGTCTCACAGCGCAACCAGTAATGTAATTCGAACCATTGTTGGCCCATTCTCTAATTGTCTCTTAATGTTTCATTAATTCCCCCCCCCCCCCAATTTTTTAAAATATATTTTAAAAAATATTTAATTTTTTGTTTGTTTCTGCAATCTACCTTGTATGGGAGCTTATCACAGCCTAACATGGCTACCGCTCCCCGGCCAATCAGAAGCTTCCACGATGGACACAAAGGTGGGGGCTAACGTCCTCTGCATCCACATGGAAGATTGCCATACAAGCCCGGTGTGTAACAATTGCGCATGTGCGTCCGCCATTTTAGAAACATTTAGAATCGTTACAAATTTTCGGAAATATCCAAAATTTTTGGGTGAAAAAATCGGAAATACTTTCTATATCGAAGCGCCAGCAAACGAGAATCGAAACATTTTTTTCATCGATCGGACATGCCTACTAAGCACCCATAGACATATGTGTCTTTTTGTGTCTGTGGATTGATTTGCACCACAAATAAAAGTGGACCAAGCTCCTCTAAAGTTATATTTATGTCTATGGCTACATCTACATTGCCATATAATACAGTTTGAAACCATGGCCAAGCTAGACTCGTAATGCACTGCACTGAACTGCATCATATGAGCTTACACTGACCATATAATACAATTTCAAACTGCATTATATACCAGTGTAGATGGGGACCCAGTCTTCATTCAAGTACCTTGACTCCTCCCTGGAGGCATTTAAACAGAGGCAGGATGGCCATCTGTCAGGAGTGCTCTGATTGTGCTTTTCCTGCTTGGCAGAAGGAGGTTAAGACTGGATGGCTCATGGGGTCTCTTCCAACTCTATGTTTTATTATTCTTCTGAAACAGATAAGTTCCACATTTTTGCATACCATGAAGTGATACTTGATATACAATTTTCCAACACTCGCTTATCCAACATTCTGTATTATCCAACGCTTTTTTGTAGTCAATGTTTTCAATAAATCGTGATATATTGGTGCCAAGTTTGTAAATACAGTAATTTCTACATAGCATTACTGTGTATTGAATTACTCTTTCTGTCAAATTTGTGGTATAACATGATGTTTTTGGTGCTTAATTTGTAAAAGCATAACCTAATTTGATGTTTAATAGGCTTTTCCTTAATCCCTCCTTATTATCCAACATATTCGCTTATCCAATGTTCTGCCGGCCCGTTTATGTTGGATAAGTGAGACTCTACTCTACTTGGTTCAGTTAAATATTAATTCTGGAGACCGGATTATATCCTGTAGCTTGCATTAATGCTTTGCAAGGCTGCAGTTTGTTTGTAGATTTTGTTTCTTTTATAGATTGCGTTTTGTATTCATTTTTTAAATACAGTAGAGTCTCACTTATCCAAGCCTCGCTTATCCAAGCTTCTGGATTATCCAAGCCATTTTTGTAGTCATTACACAGACAGCCTCCCGCCTCCACAAACAGCTCTAGTTCCAAGTGCTGAGAAGCCTCCAAAGGCACTCCCTTGACTGACATTGTAAGTTATAGTAAGTGCCATGAACATCTAGCCCAGACCCTGCCAATGTCCTCCCCAAACACTACGGCCCACCACCCAAGGATTTGGGGACCATTTCATCGTAGATTTTATGTGTTTCCTGGACCACAGGCAGGCATCCCAGGGTTCCTCTCTCTTTCCACTGCTGTTGAATTTGCATGACTCCGCCCACTGCCTCTACCTTAACTTTTCAACTCTGCATAGCAAACAGACCACAACTGAGCAGGAACTAAACACTGAAGGAGTTTGGGGGAATGGTGGAAGTTGTAGTTCACCCTGCATAGAGTCAGAGCACCGTGACCCCCACTGACAATGGACCTGGACCACGTTTGACACACCGAACACCCATGGCTGACAGAACATACTGGAGGGATTTAGGGGAAATTCACCTTGATTTATGACCATTGCAGGTACTGGGATGTATAGTTCACCTGCAATCAAAGAGCACTCTAGGCCCCACCAGTGATGGACCTGGAACTAACTTGGTACACAGAACCCCTAGAACCAAGAAAACATGCTGGAGGTCTTTGGAGGGATTTATAGGAGTTGTAGTTCACCTAGATCGGCCCGGGGCTGTGGCGCAGACGGGAGAGCAATGAGTCACTGATCAGGAGGTCATAAGTTCGAGGCCCGCTCAGAGCTATGTTTGTTTGTCTTTGTCCTGTGTTAAAAAGGCATTGAATGTTTGCCTAATATGTGTAATGTGATCCGCCCTGAGTCCCCTTCGGGGTGAGAAGGGCAGAATAAAAATGATGTAAATAAATAAAATAAATAAATAGATCCAGAGCGCACTATGAACCCAAATATTGATGGATCTGGATCAAACTTGGCATGCATACCTGATATGACCACATTTGAATACTGATGGGGTTTGAAGGGAATTGGCCTGGACATTCTGGACTTGTAGGTACTAGGATCGGTGAGCATTCTGGGAGGTACTTTAGTTGTAAGCGCGCCTGTAGTGAAGGGGGAGGGGTTTTAGGGGGTCAACCCCCCCCCCCCCGAAATTTTTCAGGTTAAAAAAAAAACCTGGTTTACTCATGAATTTTAACTGGTTAACCAAATCCCCATGCTAAGTCTATGAGACGTAAAACATTAAGAGTCCCTCCAGGCACTATCTCAAGCAGATATTGACAGGTCTGAACCCAGGGGGCGGGGGGGGGGGGGGTCAGAGGTTCAAACCCCCCCCCCCCCCCCATTTTCAAAACCCCTCCTGAAATTTTTTTCTGGCTACGGCCCTGGCTGTAAGTACTAGGATCAATGAGTGCCTGCAACCAGTGAGCACTCTGAACTGCACTGAGCATGAACTTGAACCAAACTTTACATACAGAGTCCCCATGACCAGCAAGAAATCCTGAAGGTCTTTGGGGAAAATATGTAGTTCACCTACATCCAGAGAGCAGTGTGAATCCAAACACCAATGGATCAGGACCAAACTTGGCACACATACCTTGTACATTTGGATTGATAAAATTTTTTATTTATATATATATATATATATATATATATAT
Organism: Anolis carolinensis; assembly: GCF_035594765.1. Lineage (NCBI taxonomy): Eukaryota > Metazoa > Chordata > Lepidosauria > Squamata > Anolidae > Anolis > Anolis carolinensis. Next base: position 5,456,333 of record NC_085842.1, read on the forward strand.
ATATATATATATATATGGCACACATACCTGATATGCCGAAATTTGATTCCTGGAGGGGTTTGCAGGGAACTGACCTTCCTTTCTGAGAGTTGTAGTTCAACCACAACCAGAGAAACTGTGACCTCCACTGATGATGGACCGGGTCCAAACTTGGCACGCAGAACCCCCATGACCACTGGAGGGGTTGGAGGGGACGGACTCATCATGGTGGGAGTTATAGTTTACCCTACAGCCAGAGAGCACACTGAACCCCACCCATGATGCATTTAAGTACTGATGGATTTTCTGGGGGTTAACCTGGCATGATGTGAGTTATAGTTCACCTACGACCTTATGCATTTTGTGCAATGAAAACACTGACTTCTTCAAATAACCTGGGCAATGCTGGGTACCCAAGCTAGTATGACATAAAATATATTTTTAAACTCTGAATCATTCAAGGCATTTCTGGCTGAAGTTTCTGAGGAGGAGGAGCAAAAGGTTCAACTACATAGGATCCTGGGGTCCCATATGGAAAGCAATACAGAATGGGCTCTTAAGGTCATGTGGTGCTGTTTGGGATATTTTCTATTTAAAGGAGTTGGATGCAGTTTTTAAACACAGATTTTGAATATATTTAATTTTTAATGTTTTCATTTGCACACTTATTATTATTATTATCAACACAACGACGTTGTATGGCACAGCAAACAAGATAGATATGCTGGATTTCGTTTCGCAAAACCACAAGTCGAACACTTCCCAAGTGTCTAGGACTGTGTGATGTATTTTCTGATGATGTGTGCAGATCCCAGTAGGGTGGCCTTTTGCAGTTGGCAGATGGTGATTTTGTCAATGTTTATTGTTTCCAAATGCTGGCTGAGATCTTTTGGCACGGCACCCAGTGTGCCCATCACCACCGGGACCACCTGCACTGGTTTCATTATTATTATTATTATTATTATTATTATTATTATTATTATTATTATTGGCATGCCACTTTTTTCTTCTCTTAAATGAGACTCAGGCTGGTGAGCTTGAAACAACACACATTGTAATGGGTTGCCATTTAATCCTATATTTTATAACCTTCTATTTAATTGCTCTTAAATCTTATTTTGTTCTGATTTTAGTACTGCTGGGCTGTTTTAACTGACAGCTAGCTAGCTGCTTGAGTCCCATTCATGGGAGGAAAAGAGATCAATCAATAAAACAATCATCACAACCATCATTATTTGCAAGGGCTGGAGCCATTTGCTGCTTTTCCCGCTCTGTATAGTTTGGAGAAGGAGCACCATTTAGGCTGGATGTACAGCGCCCTACAATGCAGTCTGAGTTTTTATTATGTGGCCCGAATAGACCAGTTAGGAATTGTGGAAGTTGAAGTCCAAAACACTTGGAGGGAGGGCCACAGATGGCTCAGACCTGATCTAACCCCAGAGTCTGGCCACAATCTGCTGTCTTCCAGGAGGACTTTCCCCCAGGAATTTACAATTTCTCATTTACCCCCTTTTCTTTCCGGGAAGTGAATAAGAAACAGCGCGACTGTGTTGTCGAAGGCTTTCATGGCCGGGTAGTCATGATTTTTCCAGACTGCGTCCGGCCATGATCCAGAAGCATTCTCTCCTGACATTTTGCCCACATCTATGGCAGGCATTGTCAGAGGTTGTGAGGTCTGTTGGAAATTAGGCAAGGGAGGTTTATATATCTGTGGAAGAAAGAACTCTTGTCTGTAGGAGGCCAGTCTGAATGTTGTAATTAATCACCTTGATTAGCATTAAATGTCCTTGCAAGCTTCATGTCCTGGCTTTGTCCTGCCTGGGGGAATCCTTCGATCAGAGGTGTTAGCTGCCCCTGATTGATTCCTGTCTGCAATTCCTCTATTTACAGAGTGTTGTTCCTTATTTACTGTCCTGATTCTAGAATTTTTTAATACCGGTAGCCAGATTTTGTTCATTTCTATGGTTTCCTCCTTTCTGTTGACATTGTCCACATGCTTCTTGTGGATTTCAGTGGCTTCTCATGATGGTTGTTAGAGCAGTCTAGCATTCCTGTGTTCTCAAATCATATACTGTGTCCAGGTTGGTTCATACATGGCCAGACAGCCCAGAAAACACACAATGACCCCATGTTGTCAAAGGCTGTCATGGCCGGGATCACAGGGTTGTTGCGTGTTTTCCGGGCTGTCTGGCCATGTTCCAGAAGCATTCTCTCCTGATGTTTCACCCACATCTATGTCAGAGGTTGTGAGGTCTGTTGGAAAAAACTCAGCAAGGAAGGTTTTATAGGTCTGTGGAAGGTCCAGGGTGGGGGAAAGAACTCTCATAGAATCCTAGAAGAGTAGAGTTGGAAGAGACCTCCTGGGCCATCCAGTCCAACCCCCTGCCGAGGAGCGGGTCTCTTGTGTGTTGGAGGCCAGTGTGCAACCAGTGCAACTCTTTGCCAGTGGCGTGCTCTAGCTGGCCATGGCCTCTCCCTTGCAGATCGAGTAACAAATACCTTGATACTGTTTCCCTGTTTCAACTTTCGTTTTCCCCAACTTTGCTCAGCCTGCCCCTGGCCCTCCCCCTAGCACCTGGCGACGTCACCGAATCTCTTTTTTGCGATTGGAGGAGTGGCCCCCTTTCGACCAATCCTGGTTCTTCACTCTTCGTGCGAGGCTGGGCAGCGAAGGAAGAGAGGAACGGGCTTGGCTCGCTCTGGAGTTTGGCTTGAAGGAAGGTAGAAAGAAGGGCTTGGGGGGGCGGGGGGGGGGGCATGGGCCTGAGATGGGCTCACTCTTCCTCCTGGGATTCATTGTCCTCCTGGCAGGAAGCTGCTCCGGTGAGTAGAACTTCTTTTTGGGGGGGGGGGGGGGCTTCTTCTCTGTGGTTTTATAATATAACTAGCTTGGGTGCCCGGCGTTGCCCGGGTTATGTGAAAAAGTCAGTGTTTTAATTGTACAAAATGCATAAGGTGGTGGGCGAACTACAACTCACATCATGGCAGGTGAACCCCCAGAAACTCCATCCGGACTTCAAGTTTGTGATGTTGGGCAAGTTTGCTCTGGATGCATCATGGGTGGGGTTCAGTGTGGCTGAAGGGTAAACTACAACTCCCACCATGGTGAGTCCGTCCCCTCCAACCCCTCCAGTGGTCATGGGGGTTCTGCGTGCCAAGTTTGGACCCGGTCCATCATCAGTGGAGGTCACAGTTTCTCTGGTTGTGGGTGAACTACAACTCCCAGAAAGGAAGGTCAGTTCCCCCCAAACCCCTCCAGGAATCACATTTCGGCATATCGGTTATGTGGTCCAGATCCATCAGTGTTTGGGTTCACAGTGTTGTCTGGATGTAGGTGAACCACAACTCTCCCAAATCAAGGTGAATTTTCTCCAAAGACCTCCAGTATTTCTTGCTGGTCATGGGGGCTGTGTGTGTCAAGCTTGGTTGAAGTCCATCCTCAGTGGAGTTCAGAGTGCTCACTCATTGCAGGTGAACTATACATCCCATTACAGTGTTCCCTCACTTATTGCCAGAGTTAGGTTCCAGGACCACCCACAATAAGTGAAAATCCATGAAGTAGGGTCACTAGATTTATTTTAATATTTATACATTATTTTAGTTGGTTCACACAATTTTAAGTCTTTATCAACCAATCGTGTGTTGAGAAATCACCTCCTTCTCCTCCCGTTGCCACTTGGGCTCCTTTTCTCTCCCTTCGGCTTCTCCTTCCTCCCTTCCTTAGGATGTAAATTGTAAATTTTATGATTTATAATAGTCTTTTAGAGTTTATTGAAAAACTGCGAAACAGCGAATCCGCAACAAGTGAACCGCAAAGTAATGAGGGAACACTGTACCCACAACTCCAAAATATCCAGGCCAATTCCTCTCAAAACCCACCAGTATTCAAATTTGGGCATATCGGGTATGCATGTCAAGTTTGGTCCAGATTCATCATTGTTTGAGTTTGTAGTGCACTCTGGATCTAGGTGAACTACAACTCCTTGTATGATACTGATTTTCTAGATCTGGCGCAGTCTGGCTTGGGCCAGGATATGGTACCGAGACAGCCTTGGTCGCCTTAGTGGATGATCTTTGCCGGGAACTGGACAGGGGGAGGGTGTTCCTGCTGGTTCTGCTGGACCTCTTAGGGGCCTTTAATACCGTTGACCACGGTATCCTTTTGGGACGCCTCACGGGAATGGGTCTTGTAGGTACTGTTCTGCAGTGGCTCCACTCAGCATCTAATAATAATAATAATAATAATAATAATAATAATAATAATAATAATAATTTGATGCTTTGATTGAAGTCAAAAATCAGAAACTCCTCAAAGCACAGCAGACAAAAAACCAGTACAAGAAAGCCATACTACAAACTAGAGCTGACAGCTGGCAAAACAAAACATTGCATGGAAAGTTCCTTGACAAAATTGAAGGAAAAGCTGATAAGAAGAAGACCTGGCTCTGGCTCACGAATGGGACCCTGAAGAAGGAGACAGAAGGCCTGATCCTTGCAGCCCAGGAGCAAGACATCAGAACAAAGGCAATTCAGGCCAAGATCGAAAAATCAGCTGATGACCCAAAATGCAGACTGTGCAAGGAAACCGATGAAACCATGGATCATCTCCTCAGCTGCTGTAAGAAAATTGCACAGACAGACTACAAACAGAGGCACAACTATGTGGCCAAAATGATTCATTGGAACTTATGCCTCAAGTACCACCTGCCAGCAGCAAAGAACTGGTGGGATCACAAACCTGCAAAAGTATTGGAAAATGAGCACGCAAAAATACTGTGGGACTTCCGAATCCAGACTGACAAAGTTCTGGAACACAACACACCAGACATCACAGTTGTGGAAAAGAAAAGGGTTTGAATCATTGATGTCGCCATCCCAGGTGACAGTCTCATTGATGAAAAACAACAGGGAAAACTCAGCCGCTATCAGGACCTCAAGATTGAACTTCAAAGACTCTGGCAGAAACCAGTGCAGGTGGTCCCGGTGGTGGTGGGCACATTGGGTGCCGTGCCAAAAGATCTCAGCCAGCATTTGGAAACAATAGACATTGACAAAATTATGATCTGCCAGCTGCAAAAGGCCACCCTGCTGGGATTTGCATCATCCGAAAATACATCACACAGTCCTAGACACTTGGGAAGTGTTCGACTTGTGATTTTGTGATATGAAATCCAGCATATCTATCTTGTTTGCTGTGTCATAATAAAATAATAATAATAATAGTTCATTTGTATGACCAGTCATATGACCATTTCAAAGTGCAACATAAATAAAAACAAGGCAAAAAGGATGGGCTCCACTCATTCCTGGAGGGGCGTTCTCAGATGGTGTCATTGGGGGACACCTGCTCGGCCCCACAACCATTGACTTATGGGGTCCCGCAGGAGTCGGTATTGTCCCCCTTGTTGTTCAACATCTACATGAAGCCACTGGGAGAGATCATCCGGAGTTTCGGGGTCCGGTGTCATCTGTACGCAGATGATGTCCAGCTCTGTCACTCCTTCCCACCTGTCACTAAGGAGGCTGTTCAGGTCCTGAACCGTTGCTTGGCCGCTGTATCGGACTGGATGAGGGCCAACAAAATGAAATTGAATCCAGACAAGACAGAGGTCCTCCTGGTCAGTCGTAGGGCCAAACAGGGCATAGGGTTACTGCCTGTGCTGGATGGGGTCACACTCCGCCTGAAGACACAGGTTCGCAGTCTGGGGGTGATTCCTAGACTCATCGTTGAGCCTGGATCCCCATGTCTTAGCGGTGGCCAGGGGAGCCTTCGCATAGCTAAAACATGAGCGCCAGCTGCACCCGTACCTTCAGAAGCTGGACTTGGCCACGGTGGTCCACGCTCTTGTTACATCCCGTCTAGAATAATGCAACACACTCTACGTGAGGCTGCCTTTGAAGATGGCCCAGAAGACTTGTGCCAGACAGGACAGGCGTACTCAGCAGTTGAGAAAGACAAGGCCAGGGCTGATGTTCTTATTACTTGTGGGTCTGCACCCCATGAGCTGCCAGTCAGTTTCCGCAGGATGTTGTTACGTGCAGCTACTTTGTGCTTAGTGTTCATGCAGTGTTTCCTATATGTTAGTGTTTGATGTAAGGCAACATCAAGGTATTTAGGGTGGAAACAGTGTCTGAGCTTTTGGCCCTCCCAAGTAATTTTCAGTTTCCTGTTGGCTTCACGGTTACGTAGGTGGAAAGTACACACTTGTGTCTTGGAAGGGTTGGGCTTCAGGTGGTTCTCTTTGCAGTAGCTGGAGAGATCTTTCAAGGCATTTCTGAGTTGGTTTTCAACTGTTTCAAAAAAAAAAAAAAAGGAGGCTGAAGCAGCTTCTTGAGATTGTAAACAACACAGCCGGACAGCATCAGTAAGATTGTAAACAACACAAATATAGTGTGGGAGACAGCCAGCAAACACAGCAACATCCTGTCTTGTGTATTCCTTGCAACAGTCAGAGGAAGTCTTCAAGGCACAACAGGTGCATGTTGCAATAGCTGTGAAGGGGGACAAAAAGACCACCAATCATGTGTAACACACGGAGCCATGGTAGTGCAGTGGGTTAAACCCTTGTGCCGGCTGGACGGTTGACCTGAAGGTTGGGTTGCTGACCTGAAAGTTGCCGATTTGAATCCGCAAGATAGGATGAGACCCTGTCTGTCAGCTCTAGCTTGCGGGGACATGAGATAAACTTCCCAGCAGGATGGTAACAAATCCGGGCTGTTGTGGTAATCTCTGAGCGGTTAGACTCAATTTAACCCTCTCTGGGGGAGATTTCACCAAAATGCAGCAGAGTAGCAAAAGCAAAAGCTTTCAAATGCAACAGTTACTTACACGGGGCAAGCAAAGAGAAGCCTTTGTCTATTTAGGATTGCAGTGGACTGCAGAGTCTCAGTAAAAGTTCAAAAAACATTTATTCAGGTAAAAAGAACTCCATTGTAGATAGAAAGGCTTGGGAGCTGTCTAGTCTACTCTAGACTGGTTTCTAAGGAAAAATAAGAAAGGAAAAATAACAAACATCTAAACAGTTACATCTTGCCAGGAGAGACAGCAAGATACTGCTTGTCAGCTAGAAGAACAAAGGGAGAAGAGTGAACCAAAATGGTTCCAACCGCATGGTCCAGTTTATTGGGACCATAAAAGACATTCTGACCAATGAGAAGTTAGTGTCCCTGGAGATTCACATTTCTACTAACTTCAAAGTTAGGGATGTGACGTAAACAGGATAGAGTGAAACACAGTAAAGCCTATCTAGGCATGCTTTGGAAACAGGGAAAGGATTCCCTCAATCTAACTATATCATCTATCTGACTACATTTAGACTTGAGTAGTCCAGGGTGATTCCCAACACGGGCATCCCCTGGGCAACGTGTCTGCAGATGTCTAAGTCTTTCATACCAGGAGCGACTTGCAGTATGTTCTCAAGTCGCTTCTGACACAATTAAAAATATGTAATAGGATTTTTGATTCCTGGGTTATAAATGTCATTTCCTAATTGGTGCTATCATAAAAAACATAGAAAAAGTTTATTAAACTGTTAAAGGTACATCCTGCAGCACGTTTTTGCTATAGTCTTTCAATGAATATCTCAGAGTCCTTCCAGAAAGCTTCCTAATGTGGGACAAACAAGTGGGTTTTAAAAATGTGGTACCTGAAAGCAAGTGCAAACACGGAGGTGTCAGTCCAGGCAAATAGACCCCCCAGCATCCCGACAGGTTTGGTTGTAGTTTAGAAATCTGCAAGATGGAGATAGGACATCTGCTGGAACTTTTCTTTAATTTTTATTTATTGGCACTCCGAGATGTGCTGGACCTCATATGCACTGCTGTGGATATGTAAATGAGTACACAAATGGATTTCTTGTCATTATCTCTCCTCACCCTCCTGCTGCCTTTACTTTTCCCCTCCTGAACCGCGTTTCCCTTTGGATTCACTTGCCTGCCATGATGATGCCCACTGTGTAAATTCAAGCTCCGTTTAATTTCATAAACATCAGAACAAAGGAATGCTTGCAGAGAGTTCTCATGGGGATTGCTTTCCAATTGTGCATCCATTTATCCACCTATGCTTCTGTGGTTCCTCATCAGTTGTTTCAGGATTTTAAAATGTGGATGTACGCTGGAGCAGTGCGCACCATCATATAGGAATATTGTCACATGTTTTCCTTGAGTGTAGGGATATGCAGTCATGTGAATATGTGCAAGTTTAGTCCAAAATCAGATTTTAAGCGCACCTTTTCAGCACTTGGTTTTCAGCCATTAATGCAATCCATTGCACTTTTTTTTTGCAAACATAAACTAGCCACACACACACACACACACCACCCCCTTTGCCCCAATTTCTCTTGGATTTTAGGGCCTCTGTAGAGGGGACCTCATAGTGTCTCAACCATAGTTGTGGCAGTCTCAAAAAATAAGTTTCTGGAGTGTGTTGTCGAAGGCTTTCATGGCTGGGATCACAGGGTTGTTGTATGTATTCCGGGCTGTGTGGCCTCACAACCTCTGAGGATGCCTGCCATAGATGTGGGCAAAACGTCAGGAGAGAATACTTCTGGAACATGGCCATACATACAACAACCCACTTTCTGGAGTATAACAACTACTTTCAAAGTATGTATCGCACAATTAAACAGGAAACAATACTTTCAAACCAGGAACAGAAATTATGGTATCCATGCCATTGAATTACAACTCTTTCTTTGAAGACTGTGTTGATTGTTGTGCACCAATCCCAAATACAGGCATCTTCCAAGCAAACCAAAACCAACAAATGTCCCATGACAACCAGTGAGTCACAACGGGGTCAGGAATGTGAAATCTGGAAGCCCCTAGCTACAGACTGACCTATGGGTGGAAGATATGGATTCAGTCATTTCTAACCCACCACCAAGACCTTTCCTTTGGAAAATAGTCATTCTCAGCCACGAGTTATTGCGTATGATGATGATGACTAGTGGATTCAAATGATAAGAAAAGAGATTTAGAAAGTGCTTCTAGACTGGAATAGAGAGCCTGATTATTATTATTATTGTTATTATAATTATTAGGCTTGCTCAAATAATTCGTTTTCCCCGTTTACCGTTATTGATTCGTTTTTTTCGGATTTTTTGAAGCAATATTGAATCTTGGCTGTCCACACGCCTGGATATCGCGGTTTCGAACCGCGATTGGCCGTTTTCCGTAATGGCGCCTTTTTTTTCGTTTTTAAAAAATGCTTTGTCAAATCATCCAAACTTTTTTAAGTCCACTGGGGCAATCTAGTGTGTTGTTTGCCCCTTGTAGCCAATCAGAGAGCACGTTTAACCAGGGGGAGGGGCTGGTAGGACGTGCTTAATGAAAACAGCGTGCACACGCCTCGTGGCTCAGTCGCACTGGGACTTTTGGAGAGGGTGGAAGGGTAGAGATTCATTGGTGTAGGCAGGCAGGAAACATTGCTGCGTCACAGCATGGCTGTGTGAAGACCAGGACAGGAGAAAAGGTGGGGTGGTCTGTGGCTGAGTTTGGTGGTGTGGGTCTTAGGTCTTTCTATTTGTTTTGTTGTTGCAAACTTGCAAAGGGCTGTCCTGTGGGTGTTTTTCCTGTTCAAAATACAACTCCTTTTGGGGAAAGAAAAGCTTGCCTTTGTGCCTTGCCTTCCTTGTGTGTGTGTCTGCCAGGGACGCTTTGAAAAAGAGTTGCATATCCCATCCTGTTCAAAATACAACTCCTTTTGGGGAAAGAAAAGCTTGCCTTTGTGGCTTGCCTTGTGTGTGTGTCTGCAGGGACGCTTTGGGAAAGAGTTGCATATCCCATCCTGTTCAAAATACAACTCCTTTTGGGGAAAGAAAAGGTTCCCTTTGTGGCTTGCCTTGTGTGTGTGTCTGCAGGGACGCTTTGGGAAAGAGTTGCATATCCCATCCTGTTCAAAATACAACTCCTTTCTGGAAAAAAAAAGCTTGCCTTTCTGCCTTGCCTTCCCCTGGGCTACGGGTGTGTGTGTGTCTGCAAGGAACGCTTTGGGAAAGAGTTGCATATCCCATCCTGTTCAAAATACAACTCCTTTTGGGGAAAGAAAACCTTGCCTTTCTGCCTTGCCTTGTGTGTGTGTCTGCAGGGACGCTCTGGGAAAGAGTTGCATATCCCATCCTGTTCAAAATACAACTCCTTTTGGGGAAAGAAAAGCTTGCCTTTGTGGCTTGCCTTGTGTGTGTGTCTGCCAGAGACGCTTTGGGAAAGAGTTGCATATCCCATCCTGTTCAAAATACAACTCCTTTCGGGAAAATAAAAGCTTGCCTTTCTGCCTTGCCTTCCCCTGGGCTACGGGTGTGTGTGTGTCTGCAAGGAACGCTTTGAAAAAGAGTTGCATATCCCATCCTGTTCAAAATACAACTCCTTTTGGGGAAAGAAAACCTTGCCTTTCTGCCTTGCCTTGTGTGTGTGTCTGCCAGAGACGCTTTGGGAAAGAGTTGCATATCCCATCCTGTTCAAAATACAACTCCTTTCGGGAAAATAAAAGCTTGCCTTTCTGCCTTGCCTTCCCCTGGGCTACGGGTGTGTGTGTGTCTGCAAGGAACGCTTTGAAAAAGAGTTGCATATCCCATCCTGTTCAAAATACAACTCCTTTTGGGGAAAGAAAACCTTGCCTTTCTGCCTTGCCTTGTGTGTGTGTCTGCCAGAGACGCTTTGGGAAAGAGTTGCATATCCCATCCTGTTCAAAATACAACTCCTTTCGGGAAAATAAAAGCTTGCCTTTCTGCCTTGCCTTCCCCTGGGCTACGGGTGTGTGTGTGTCTGCAAGGAACGCTTTGAAAAAGAGTTGCATATCCCATCCTGTTCAAAATACAACTCCTTTTGGGGAAAGAAAACCTTGCCTTTCTGCCTTGCCTTGTGTGTGTGTCTGCCAGAGACGCTTTGGGAAAGAGTTGCATATCCCATCCTGTTCAAAATACAACTCCTTTCGGGAAAATAAAAGCTTGCCTTTCTGCCTTGCCTTCCCCTGGGCTACGGGTGTGTGTGTGTCTGCAAGGAACGCTTTGAAAAAGAGTTGCATATCCCATCCTGTTCAAAATACAACTCCTTTTGGGGAAAGAAAACCTTGCCTTTCTGCCTTGCCTTGTGTGTGTGTCTGCCAGAGACGCTTTGGGAAAGAGTTGCATATCCCATCCTGTTCAAAATACAACTCCTTTCGGGAAAATAAAAGCTTGCCTTTCTGCCTTGCCTTCCCCTGGGCTACGGGTGTGTGTGTGTCTGCAAGGAACGCTTTGAAAAAGAGTTGCATATCCCATCCTGTTCAAAATACAACTCCTTTTGGGGAAAGAAAACCTTGCCTTTCTGCCTTGCCTTGTGTGTGTGTCTGCCAGAGACGCTTTGGGAAAGAGTTGCATATCCCATCCTGTTCAAAATACAACTCCTTTCGGGAAAATAAAAGCTTGCCTTTCTGCCTTGCCTTCCCCTGGGCTACGGGTGTGTGTGTGTCTGCAAGGAACGCTTTGAAAAAGAGTTGCATATCCCATCCTGTTCAAAATACAACTCCTTTTGGGGAAAGAAAACCTTGCCTTTCTGCCTTGCCTTGTGTGTGTGTCTGCCAGAGACGCTTTGGGAAAGAGTTGCATATCCCATCCTGTTCAAAATACAACTCCTTTCGGGAAAATAAAAGCTTGCCTTTCTGCCTTGCCTTCCCCTGGGCTACGGGTGTGTGTGTGTCTGCAAGGAACGCTTTGAAAAAGAGTTGCATATCCCATCCTGTTCAAAATACAACTCCTTTTGGGGAAAGAAAACCTTGCCTTTCTGCCTTGCCTTGTGTGTGTGTCTGCCAGAGACGCTCTGGGAAAGAGTTGCATATCCCATCCTGTTCAAAATACAACTCCTTTCGGGAAAATAAAAGCTTGCCTTTCTGCCTTGCCTTCCCCTGGGCTACGGGTGTGTGTGTGTCTGCAAGGAACGCTTTGAAAAAGAGTTGCATATCCCATCCTGTTCAAAATACAACTCCTTTTGGGGAAAGAAAACCTTGCCTTTCTGCCTTGCCTTGTGTGTGTGTCTGCAGGGACGCTCTGGGAAAGAGTTGCATATCCCATCCTGTTCAAAATACAACTCCTTTCGGGAAAATAAAAGCTTGCCTTTCTGCCTTGCCTTCCCCTGGGCTACGGGTGTGTGTGTGTCTGCAAGGAACGCTTTGAAAAAGAGTTGCATATCCCATCCTGTTCAAAATACAACTCCTTTTGGGGAAAGAAAACCTTGCCTTTCTGCCTTGCCTTGTGTGTGTGTCTGCAGGGACGCTCTGGGAAAGAGATGCATATCCCATCCTGTTCAAAATACAACTCCTTTCGGGAAAATAAAAGCTTGCCTTTCTGCCTTGCCTTCCCCTGGGCTACGGGTGTGTGTGTGTCTGCAAGGAACGCTTTGAAAAAGAGTTGCATATCCCATCCTGTTCAAAATACAACTCCTTTTGGGGAAAGAAAACCTTGCCTTTCTGCCTTGCCTTGTGTGTGTGTCTGCCAGAGACGCTTTGGGAAAGAGTTGCATATCCCATCCTGTTCAAAATACAACTCCTTTTGGGGAAAGAAAACCTTGCCTTTCTGCCTTGCCTTGTGTGTGTGTCTGCCAGAGACGCTTTGGGAAAGAGTTGCATATCCCATCCTGTTCAAAATACAACTCCTTTCGGGAAAATAAAAGCTTGCCTTTCTGCCTTGCCTTCCCCCGGGCTACGGGTGTGTGTGTGTCTGCAAGGAACGCTTTGAAAAAGAGTTGCATATCCCATCCTGTTCAAAATACAACTCCTTTTGGGGAAAGAAAAGCTTGCCTTTCTGCCTTGCCTTGTGTGTGTGTCTGCCAGGGACGCTTCCTGATTTTCCCAAGACAACTTTGGGAAAGAGTTGCATATCCCATACTTTCCTGTAGAACTGGAAAGTACAGGTATCCCCTTGTAAATAAATAAAACTAACTAAATGTTATAGACTACGCTTTTGCAACAGTAAATTGGCCAGAATATAACACGTTGCCAATCAAGATTCAACAAATATTTCCCACCAGTAACACAACACCTAACCATCATCCCTTCTGTTACCTGAAAACACTCCCCTTGACATGAAGCGCTCAGCTGTACGCGGGTCTGGGGGAGCAAGTCCTAGTAGTGGTCAAGCCACGGCCAGGACACTGTGGGGGGCCAAAAAAGTTAAGGTGGGTCCCATACGTCTGGAACGCCGAACTATGGGAGTGGGTGGACTTGATGAAGAACCAGGCTGTTCTAATGCAGACAGTTCACAGGCATCCACCCGGAGCCGGCTGTCGCATGGAGCTGAGACAACTGGACGATCATTGGAACATACAGGTGTTGCCGTCGTGGAACTACAGGTGGTGGATAGTGAGGATATAGATAACCCCACCCCTCCACCCGCTACTGACAGTGAGGAGGAGGTAGAGGAGGTACTACCATCAAAACGTAGACTTCCTCATGCTGCTGAAAGGGTGCCCACGACTCCCATCTCTGAGGGCGTCGCCACAGTGGCTGTGGGGAGGCCAAGGTCATTTATTTGGGACCATTTCCATGTCCACTCTCAGAGTTCTACTTTGGCAGTTTGTAGACACTGTGGGGCAAATATCAGCAGAGGCAGAGACACGAGACATCTTGCGACCTCGGGGTTGAGCTCTCACATGAAGCGACACCATCCCTCCATTTCGCTGGGAGGGGGAACTGCAAGCCCTTCCAGTGGCAGCCTTAGCACGCAAAGTTCACCAGGTGAAGATAGTGGAAGGCGGACACAGTCCACCATGGAGGATTGGGCCATTCCATTACCCAGAAAGAAAACGGGGGAAACATTGCTCACACCCCAGCAGATAACCCAAACTGTGGGAGAGATGATTGCCCTAGATCACCATCCCTTCCGCCTGGTAGAACAAGAAGGCTTTGTACGCCTTATGAAACGACTGTGCCCCCGCTACAAAATCCCCTCCCGTCACACCTTTTCCAGAAAAGTAATCCCCGGCTTGTACGAGGGCTGTAAGGAACGCATTATCCAGATGTTGCGTAGCGCCATGGGAGGACACATCCATTTTACCTCTGATATTTGGTCAAGCTTGGGAGGAGGCCACTCCTACCTCTCTCTCACGGCACATTGGTGGGAGAAGGAAGGCACTATGGATACATCCCATCGTTGGGCACTCCTCGCATTGGAGGTAGTTGATCGTGATCACAAGGCAGAGACCATCTGCAACTATCTGGAAAACATGATGGGGGAATGGATGCAGTGTAGGCCGGAAGAAATGAGGAGGGGCTTTATGGTGACGGACGCAGGGAAAAATATGATCAAAGCGGTTGAAAGTGCCGGGTTTCAGAATGTGTCCTGCATGGCCCACTTGCTTCACAATACCGTCAAGGAAGGTTTAAAGAGCCAGGAAGAGCAGTCGGGCAGCAACACAAACATCTCCCTGCTGATCGAGCGCTGTAGAAAGATCGCGGGCTACTTCCACCGGAGCATCAAGGCAGCCCGGCAGCTGAGAGACAGGCAGAGCCTTGAAGGCCTCCCGCAGCACAAGCTGCTCCAGGACGTCTCGACTCGGTGGAATTCAACCTTAAAAATGCTCGAACGCATGGTCGAGCAGCAGAAGGCGGTACACGGCATCTCCCTCACTTTGGTTGCGCCTGTTAGCAAGCTTGTTCCAACTAAGCAAGAGTGGGACACCATCTCCCAGCTAGTAGACGTACTAAAGCCATTCAAACATGCCACTGAGACACTTTCGGAATCAAAAGCTCTTCTGAGCCAGGCAGTGCCCATGGTCTTGAGGCTAAGGAGGCACCTAGAAAGGCTTGGGGCCGGTCGAACAATGGACTCCCTGGCTGGACCGCTGACACCGCCGGTCCAGGAGGTGGTGAGGAGGTTGTCCTTTGCTGTACGGAAACGGCTAGAGCCACTTCTTTCCAGCAAGGTCCATATGCTGGCGGCCTTGTGTGATCCACGGCTAAAGTACAACGTCTGCCCAAAAGACTTTACCATGTGGAAGGCCCAACTTGTTGACCTTGTGAGGGAGGTCTTTGCTGCCAGGGTGGAGGAAACGGGCACAGCGGCCCCTCTTCCAGAACTGCCTGTCACCCCAAGCACTAGCGCTAGTGGCGAGACGGAAAGTCCCGCGGAGCCGGTAGGGGGTTGCCGTAGGGATACGGATCTCCAGCCGCGAACAGGAAACGTTTTCTTTGCAGAGACGGTGGCCATACTTGCCTGCTCTGAAGAATCCTCTTTGCTGGCTTCTGCTCAAAAGGTAGACTCGGCCGAATGCTCGGTCAACAGGTACTTTGAGGAGCCTCCGGAGATAATTTCTTGTGATCCATTGTCCTATTGGGCTTCACGCGAACACATGTGGCCGGATCTGTCGCACGTAGCCCGCCAGTTCCTCAGCTGTCCTCCCACCAGCGTCCAGAGCGAAAGGGTCTTCAGCATAGCGGGAGATGTAGTCACGCCCCACCGCAGCTTGCTGGACCCTCAAACAGTTGAGAAACTTGTTTTCCTGAAGGCCAACCTTCCTGTGTTGAATTTCCCAGATTTGGATTTTGAGACCGACTGCTCCTAGAGCAACAGTTCTCCTCCTTTAACCAACTCTGCTTCAGAGTAACTTTGGCCAATTTTTTGGGCGTCCGGGCGGGGGGGTGGCCCCTTTGGACTCTGTCCAACAACTCTCTCCTCTATCCTACAATGCTTTCCTCTCTCTTTTCCCTTCCTTTCTCCTCTTTTTCATCACTCGACGTTGCCCCACTGACGTTTTTGGGTTCATCCATCTCAAGGGGCCGTTTCACGAATCATGTAATCATGGAATCATAGAAAAGTAGAGTTGGAATAGAACTCATGGGCCATCGAGTTCTCCCCCAAGAAAGACGCAGGAAGTATCATTCAAAGCATCCCCGACAGATGGCCATCGAGCCAATGCTTAAAAGCTTCAAAAGAAGGGGCCTCCAACACAGTCCGGGGGAGACAGTTCCACTCCCGAACAACCATCGCGGAGAGAAGTACTATCTTTCATTTGTCCCTGTTGAACTTAATATACTTTTGGCCCATCTCTGTATTCGGAAGTTACAAAACGTTTTCTCTCATGTAATACTGGCTCTGTAGAGGTTGAAGGATATTCTGTGGAAAATTAGACCATAAAAGCCAAGGTAGATAATGCTTCCTCTTTGTGTTCTGTTCGGATTTCATTCAATTCCCTTTTTATTTGGGGGGGGGGGGAAATATTACCATCACGAGCCATGACTGTTTGGTCTTCTACAGATCCTCGCAGCTCCTGTACAGAAAGAGCACTGTTATATTTGATGTGGATACTTCAGATAATCATTTCAGGTGTAGGAATACGCCAGACTCTCACTTTACAGAGGTATACTATCTGTCCATCTGAACCTTTGAGGATGTCTTTATCCACTGGAATTAATACACCTCGACTTGGGACAGAACTTCTCTAAATTGTCATCTTTCAGTGTCCCATTGTCTAGAGCGGGTGTGGTTGCCGCAGTGGTCATGGGACGGCCGCCTTTGGGTCCCCTAGCCCTCTGCCCGCTTACGCGGAGGGTGCCTTTATAACTCGGAGGGGGGAATCATCAAAGACAGTGGTACTCCTCCGCCTTTGCCAGCATTTCTCCAAATGGTTGTCTAGTGTCCCTTCTCCTTTATATGCCGTGGTCTACGCTGTGGTCGTTAAACGGCCGCTTTTGGGTCCCCTCCCCCTTTGACCTGGCACGCAGAGGGTGCCGTTCCCCCTTCAGGACGTGTGCCTTGCGGCTGCTTTAGATGTTTGGGCGCAGGTTACGCCGAGTGGGAATTGCCTTTTGCTGGCTTGTTGGGAAAACGATAGAAGAGGTACACGGCCTTCCCCTTGGGTGGTGGGGTGTTGCTGTGGGTAGAGGCTTAAATCGCAAAAACAAAAAACTTTGTGGGAGGGCCGTGCCGAATTCTCCGGGATGCATGCCGGCCAACTGTGGCCGGCTGTCTCAGGGTGGGGTCTTTGCTGCCCTTTGTTTTTTTCCCTTACTTTTCTTTTCTTTTTGCTGCCTCTCGGACTACGTGACGCCAGACTCTAGAGGTATATGCCCTTCCCCCTTCAGGGCGTGTTCCTTTGCGGCTGCTTGCAATGTGTGGGCGCAGGTTACCCAGAGTGGGAACTGCCTTTTGCTGGCTTGTTGGCAGGACGATAGAAGAGGTACACGGCCTTCCCCTGGGGTGGTGGAGTGTTGCTGTGGGTAGAGGTTTAAGTCACAAAAACAAAAAACTTTGTGGGAGGGCCATGCCGAATTCTCCGGGATGCATGCCGGTCAACTGTGGCCGGCTGGCTCAGGGTGGGGTCTTTGCTGCCCTTTGTTTTTTTCCCTTACTTTTCTTTTCTTTTTGCTGCCTCTCGGACTATGTGACGCCAGACTCTAGAGGTATATGCCCTTCCCCCTTCAGGGCGTGTTCCTTTGCGGCTGCTTGCAATGTGTGGGCGCAGGTTACCCAGAGTGGGAACTGCCTTTTGCTGGCTTGTTGGCAGGACGATAGAAGAGGTACACGGCCTTCCCCTGGGGTGGTGGAGTGTTGCTGTGGGTAGAGGCTTAAGTCGCAAAAACAAAAAACTTTGTGGGAGGGCCGTGCCGAATTCTCCGGGATGCATGCTGGCCAACTGTGGCCGGCTGGCACAGGGTGGGGTCTTTGCTGCCCTTTGTTTTTTTCCCTTACTTTTCTTTTCTTTTTGCTGCCTCTCGGACTACGTGACGCCAGAGTCTAGAGGTATATGCAATTCCCCCTTCAGGGCGTGTTCCTTTGCGGCTGCTTGCAATGTGTGGGCGCAGGTTACCCAGAGTGGGAACTGCCTTTTGCTGGCCTTTGGGTAAAACGATAGAAGAGGGTGGAACGATTCAAAGTCTCCCATCACCCTGAGAGGCTGTGATTGACGCTGTTGCTGCGGAACGGCCGCCTTTGGTTCCCCTTGCCCACTGTCCGCGCACACGGACGTTGCCGATTGCCCGTCAGGGCGTGTGCCTTTGCGGCTGCTTTCAAGGTGTTGGCAGAACGTTTCGCCGAGTGGTAAATGTTTTTTGCTGGCCTGTGGGTAAAACAATAGAAGAGGGTGGAATGATCAAAGACAGTGTTACAGTCTCCCATCACCCTGAGAGGTTGTGATTGACGCTGTTGCTGCGGAAAGGCCGCCTTTGGTTCCCCTTGCCCACTGTCCGCGCACACGGACGTTGCCGATTGCCCGTCAGGGCGTGTGCCTTTGCGGCTGCTTTCAAGGAGTGGGCGCAAGTTCCGTCTCGTGGAAACTGTTTCTTGCTGGTCTGTTGGTAATAACGAGGGTGGAGTGATCACAGACTGTGGGACAGTGTCCCATTCACCTTAAAAGGAAGTGTACTCAACGATGTGGCGGCAGAACGGCCGCCTTTGGTTCCCCTTGCCCACTGTCCGCGCACACGGACGTTGCCGATTGCCCGTCAGGGCGTGTGCCTTTGCGGCTGCTTTCAAGGAGTGGGCGCAAGTTCCGTCTCGTGGAAACTGTTTCTTGCTGGTCTGTTGGTAATAACGAGGGTGGAGTGATCACAGACTGTGGGACAGTGTCCCATTCACCTTAAAAGGAAGTGTACTCAACGATGTGGCGGCAGAACGGCCGCCTTTGGTTCCCCTTGCCCACTGTCCGCGCACACGGACGTTGCCGATTGCCCGTCAGGGCGTGTGCCTTTGCGGCTGCTTTCAAGGAGTGGGCGCAAGTTCCGTCTCGTGGAAACTGTTTCTTGCTGTTCCCCTCGCCCTCTGGCCGCGCACGCGGAATCACTGAAAGAAGTGGGACACCTTGGCCTTTACCACTTCTCAAAATTGTCTTCTTTTACTGTACCATTGCCTTGTGCGGGTGTAGTCGAGAGCATGTGATGATAATCTTACGCAGAGTAAGAAGTAGAGAATCAATCCACTCAGAATCTCTTTTGCTATTAAAAACAATTACTTAATAATGCCTTCATGTTTCCTTTGGAATCCACATTTCTGCTTTGTTTCTACTTTGAATTTCTTTCTACTACATTACACACTATATCTTTCATAATTGTACTTCCTCAAGTTTACTTAAACTGTATGTATACCAACCAACTGAAGTCATTTCCCTCTATCCAGGTCATCTGCAGGAGAACTTTAATAACCCCTGAAGAACACACTAGTCTTACCTGCAGTGGAACTGCATGGAAACATGTGCCTAACATCAGAGCCTTAAAACCTTCCCCCTCCAAAAAGCATTATAGGTCTGTGTGGTCGTTTGTAGCCTATTTAAGAATAGCTTGACAGGCCAATAGTATTTCGCACTGTATAGTTTTTTAACTGTCAAACTACCTCCTCTTCAGTCCTCGGACTCGAGCCGTGTTTTTACACCACTGTTTTTTAAGCTGGTAATGATGTATGCTGACTGTGACTTCAGTTATATCTTATGTCTTATTGACCCAACATGAACACAGAAGAGTCTCACTGATCAAAGCCAAACGGGCCTACCACTGCTGAAATAAGCAGATTTCTTGGATTGGACTTGTTGAAGAAAAGCATATAACACATCATATCAGGTTATTATTATCCAAATAAAGCACCATAAATGCATGTTATACAACCAAGGAGACATAAGAAGTCGTTCTATATGCTGAAATGATATGTTGCTATTGCTTACTTTATGAATTTAGCTTCAAAATATCACAATATAATGGAATCATTGACTACAGAAATGGCTAGATTTTTCCAGAGGCTAGACGGTTTGCTGTTATGGAGTGTATCTTTGTGGCATGGGTTGTGGTGTGTGGGCGTGGGGCCGGCCAACGGTGGCCGGCCCCCCGGGTCTGATGGGCTTGGGCCCACATTTTGAAAGCAGACGTGAAGAAAGCATGCCCTTCCCCCTCTGGGTTCAGCGGTGTGGGCGTGGGGCCGGCCAACGGTGGCCGGCCCCCCGGGTCTGATGGGCTTGGGCCCACGTTTTGAAAGCAGACGTGAAGAAAGCATGCCCTTCCCCCTCTGGGTTCAGCGGTGTGGGCGTGGGGCCGGCCAACGGTGGCCGGCCCCCCGGGTCTGAGGGGCTTGGGCCCACATTTTGCAAGCAGACGTGAAGAAAGCATGCCCTTCCCCCTGTGGGTCCAGCGGTGTGGGCGTGGGGCCGGCCAACGGTGGCCGGCCCCCCGGGTCTGAGGGGCTTGGGCCCACATTTTGCAATCAGACGTGAAGAAAGCCTGCCCTTCCCCGTGGGTTGCGGCGTGTGGGCGTGGGGCCGGCCAACGGTGTCCGGCCCCCCGGGTCTGAGGGGCTTGGGCCCACATTTTGCAAGCAGACGTGAAGAAAGCCTGCCCTTCCCCGTGGGTTGCGGCGTGTGGGCGTGGGGCCGGCCAACGGTGTCCGGCCCCCCGGGTCTGAGGGGCTTGGGCCCACATTTTGCAAGCAGACGTGAAGAAAGCATGCCCTTCCCCCTGTGGGTCCAGCGGTGTGGGCGTGGGGCCGGCCAACGGTGGCCGGCCCCCCGGGTCTGAGGGGCTTGGGCCCACATTTTGCAATCAGACGTGAAGAAAGCCTGCCCTTCCCCGTGGGTTGCGGCGTGTGGGCGTGGGGCCGGCCAACGGTGGCCGGCCCCCCGGGTCTGAGGGGCTTGGGCCCACATTTTGCAAGCAGACGTGAAGAAAGCCTGCCCTTCCCCGTGGGTTGCGGCGTGTGGGCGTGGGGCCGGCCAACGGTGGCCGGCCCCCCGGGTCTGAGGGGCTTGGGCCCACATTTCCTTTTTTTTGGTCTTCTCTCTCTTTCTCTGGGAAGGGTGCCGGCCAACGGTGGCCGGCCTAGTATTTTAAAGTGTGGGCCTTTTTGGCGGTGGCTTTTTCTGTCTTTTCTTTGGTCTTTGCTGCCTCTCGGCCTACGTGGCCGAGTTTCCCTGATGTACCGCCTCTCTCTTCTCTCGCCGGCTGTCGTTCTTTAGCCCTTTATGCTATTTTGCACAGAAGCCTCCTTTGGGGCGGTGTCCTCTGGTTTTTTTTCTCTCTCTCTCTCTCTCTCAGGGATGCGTGCCGGCAAACAGTGGCCGGCCCGGCTTAATGTATGGGCCTTGTCGCCTGTGGCTTTTTTCTTTCTTTTCTTTTCTTTTCTTTTCTTTTTGCTGCCTCTCGGCCTACGTGGCCGAGTTTCCCCCGATGCACCGCCTCTCTCTTCTCTCTCGGCTGTCGTTCTTTACCCCTTTATGCGAGTTTGCACCGAAGCCTCCTTTGGGGCGGCGGCCCCTCTTTCTTCCTGTCTGGGAATCGTGCCGGCCAACGGTGGCCGGCCTAGTATTTTATAGTGTGGGCCTTTTTGGCGGTGGCTTTTTCTGTCTTTTCTTTGGTCTTTGCTGCCTCTCGGCCTACGTGGCCGAGTTTCCCCCGATGCACCGCCTCTCTCTTCTCTCTCGGCTGTCGTTCTTTACCCCTTTATGCGAGTTTGCACCGAAGCCTCCTTTGGGGCGACGGCCCCTCTTTCTTCCTGTCTGGGAATCGTGCCGGCCAACGGTGGCCGGCCTAGTATTTTATAGTGTGGGCCTTTTTGGCGGTGGCTTTTTCTGTCTTTTCTTTGGTCTTTGCTGCCTCTCGGCCTACGTGGCCGAGTTTCCCCGATGTACCGCCTCTCTCTTCTCTCGCCGGCTGTCGTTCTTTAGCCCTTTATGCTATTTTGCACAGAAGCCTCCTTTGGGGCGGTGTCCTCTGGTTTTTTTTCTCTCTCTCTCTCTCTCTCAGGGATGCGTGCCGGCAAACAGTGGCCGGCCCGGCTTAATGTATGGGCCTTGTCGCCTGTGGCTTTTTTCTTTCTTTTCTTTTCTTTTCTTTTCTTTTTGCTGCCTCTCGGCCTACGTGGTCGGGTTTCCCACGATGCACCGCCTCTCTCTTCTCTCGCCGGCTGTCGTTCTTTACCCCTTTATGCGATTTTGCACAGAAGCCTCCTTTGGGGCGGCGGCCCCTCTTTCTTCCTCACAGGGAAGCGTGCCGGCCAACGGTGGCACGCCTAGTATTTCAACGTGTGGGCCTTGTCGGCCTACGTGGTCGACGTGTTTCCCACGATGCACCGCCTCTGTCTTCTCTCGCGGCTGTCGTTCTTTACCCCTTGGTGCAATCTTGCACAGAACCCTTCTTTGGGGCGGCGGCCTCTATTTCTTCCACTCAGGGAAGCTTGCCGGCCAACGATGGCCGGCCTAGTATTTCAGTGTGTGGGCCTTGCCGGATGTGGCTTATTCTTTCTTTTCTTTTATTTTCATGAAATCAGCGGGGGAGGATGGGCGGGTTGTGTTTCCACAGAACACCACTCAAAGAAACAGTTAGCGGTATCCTATACTGTTCTAAATTGCTCGACAACATAATGATAGAATCATAGAAACATGGCACCAAACATCATATAATCATAAAGCTAGAAGAGACCATCCAGTCCAACGCCATTCTGCCATGCAGAAACAATATACAGTAGAGTCTCACTCATCCAACACTCGCTTATCCAATGTTCTGGATTATCCAACTTATTTTTGTAGTCAATGTTTTCAATATATTGTGATATTTTGTTGCTAAATTCGTAATTACTACGTAATATTACTGCGTATTGAACTACCTTTTCTGTCTAATTTGCTGTTAAACAAGATTTTTTGGGGCTTAATTTGTAAAATAACCTAATTTGCTGTTCAAAAGGCTTTTCCTTAATGTCTCCTTATCATCCAACATATTTGCTTATCCAACGTTCTGCTGGCCCGTTAATGTTGGATAAGCGAGACTCTACTGTATCCAGAAATATCTGGTGCTGTAACCGATATATCATTTACCGTCCCGGAATACTAGCCAGATGGCCCATGAATGGTCACAAAAGTCATAGAAATATGGTCACAGAAGTCATGGAATAATAGAAACATGGTCCCTAAAGTCATAGACTCAAAGAACCAAGTAACAGAATCATCCCAAAAGTCCTAGAATCCTAAAATGATAGAATCATAGAGTCATGGCGCCAAACATCATAGAATCATAAAGGTAGAAGAGACCATCCAGTCCAATGCTATTCTGCCATGCAAAAGCAATATAACACTCTTGCAGGCTTCATCATTACTGGATCCGTCCTTCAGGACTTTTGCAAACGTTGGATGTGCAATGTTGCTATTTCATCCAAGGCAGAAATTCAACTCATTCTTGGATGGACAAACAGAACCACAACTGCTAACGTTCCCTTAAGGCAGTGTTTCTCAACCTGTGGATCTCCAGGTGTTTTTACCTACAAGTCCCAGAAATCCCAGCCATTTTACCAGCTGTTAGGATTTCTGGGAGTTGAAGGCCAAAACATCTGGGGACCCACAAGTCGAGAACCACTGCCTCAAGGGAGAAACTGTGGCATTACCTCCGAAGTTAAAAAATTGGAAAAACCAAACTCTTCCTTGAAAAGCTGTGATTGTCTAGACATGTGGGGGTTAAATCTAGGGCAAAGGAGGGTAAAAATAGATGGGAGGGTCCAATGTGAAAGGTTTGGAACCCCTCCCCTTATATATAAAACAAAGACTCCGCCTCCAATATGTGGCATTCAGTGTGTGTCCACACCAGGGTAGAATTGGCACCATGCTCTCCAGATCAGCCATGCACGTGCCACATTATGCCCCTTCCATGTTCAGGGAGTTTGACAGATGGAAGGGCTATCTGAGCCTTGCGAAAGTGGTTACGGAGATCATCGCGGAACGCAAGAAGGTCCCATTTCCATCTCAGAGTTGGGACACAATGGAGTACGACATGCAGCTAGTCCTCAACGAGGACAACTTTGAAACAGCATCACAATGGGTTAATGGAAGCAGTTCCAGCAGCAAGAGCTCCAAAGGTAGTGCCAATGGCCAGGCTTCCCAAAACAAGGAGATTTGCAATTTCTGCAAACACAACGGGGAATCCAAGCAGGTCTATTCGTCCCACCGGCTGAAGGGGATGGACGGCACCGTGGAGTGCCCCATCTTGCGCAAATACACCTGTCCGCTCTGCGGTGCCACGGGCGAAAAGGCCCATACTTTAAAATACTGCCCACTGAGCCAAGGGAAGAGGTCGCTGTATCGCAAGTGCGGACGTAACTCGGCTGGACGCAAGGTGAGGAGATAAGAAGATCAGGAGAAGACCGAAGCATTTATTCTTAGTTTTAGTTTGACTTTGTAAAAGAACAACATTTGATTTCGAGCATCATTAACACTCTTTACATTTCCTCCCACTTTGTTTCAGGTTTGGAGAATGGAAGCCCAATTCTCTTAGACTACATTTGTGAGTCCAGAAATGTTTTTTTATGTATATTGTTGCCTTCTTTCACATTTGTTGTACCTAGGTTAATTATATTGTGTTTCTTTTAGATGTGTCAGTTGCCTAGTGTGATGACTCATGGGCCCTGCAGTCCTATTCCTGACAGTATTGTGGCAGATGAGGAGGAAAATATGGAGTTTTCCCCAGATTTCCGGTCGGAGTCAGAGCCTTGGCAGCTGCCTGAAGTTCTAGTCCAAGAACCAATTAAACCTGACCTTGGTGGGAACTCTCCCCCTTATGGGAGAAAACAGGCTTACACGACTGATAGAGGATCGAGAGAAAAATTTAGAAGTAGTGCTCGCCTTGCTGCCAAATATGCCACTGATTAGAAGTATTTCCCCTGAGAAAATACGGGGAGTCTTGCACCTGCAAGCTGGTTTCCTTCGCTCCCTGTTCTCTAGGGAAAGTGATTGTTGTTTGGGGAAACGAGACCCAATATAGGGAAATTGCGCGAAGGATTCCTTGCGGAGTCAATTCGTCAGCTCCTGGAGAGAGGTCATGTGTGTGTGGACTTCGAATCCTGTTCCTTGCCTCCTGAATCTAGTTCCAAGCCTTGTCCTCGTCTCACGGATTTACCACAGATCTTGTTCCATGCTTCAAGTTGCTTTGCCTTTAGCCACAGCTCCAGCCACGTTCCAAGTAACTTTCAGCCTTGTGTCAAGCTTCATTGGATTCAAGACTTTTTCTGTTTTCCCAACGCTTTGCTTGGCAAAGCGTGTGTTGCGGTTATTGGATTATAATCTTTGGACTCTAATATTTCATATTGGACAATAATCTGCTGGACTATATTTGGCCTCATTTGAAAGGTCTGCTTCTGAACTTTATTCTACACTTGTTTTTATTGACTTTATATATTCCTTTAATAAAGATATTAGATAGAATCTGGCCTCAGTGTATGGTTATTGGTGCCCAGCAGCCTAGATCCTGACACCTTGTATCATGCTTTTTTATACATATAATCATGTTTTTTACATATGTAATATCACGTTCCTTTGACATCTGTAATTGCCTTATATCATATTTTATATTGTGTTTTATATATGCAGTTACTTTACATGTTTCTTTTATGTATGGATGTATAATTTTTACATGTTTAATTATATTATTTGCAACTATAATTGCCTAATATCATGCTTCTTTTATATATGCAATGACATCATGTTTATTTAACGTATATAAGTGCCTTATATCATGTCCGGGTTATCATGTGTGTCTCCAGAGGGATGCAGCCCTATCCTTTGCAGGGAAAATATAGAAATATCTTCTAAATGGCTACTGTCTAGAATTTTGTTTTGTAAAGAAAGGAAAAGTTTATATGCTATTGGAAAGAAAGATACTATTTTATGTTTAAATTTTGGAAAGGAATAGAATTGGTTATTATTACTGTGGTCTAACCTTCAATTGTTTGCAAGTTGTTCTAAAGTTTGGATCGTAGAGTTTAATAAACAGAGTTTATGGTTTTGGCATCAAAACTGTTCATGTTGTGCTTAAATGGGATTGAATTTTCTTTAATTTGTGGCCCATAATAGGCTGGTTATAAGCCTGATCTGGAAGGCAGCCAAGGCAAAGACCATTGAGCTGCTGAACTTGCAGACTGAAAGGTCCCAGGTTCAAATCCCGGGAGCAGAGTGAGCGCCCGCTGTTAGCTCCAGCTTCTGCCAACCTAGCAGCTTGAAAACATGCCAATGTGAGTAGATGAATAGGTACCGCTGTGGCGGGAAGGTAATGGCACTCCATGTAGTCATGCCGACCACATGACCTTGGAGGTGTCTATGGACAACACTGGCTCTTGGGCTTAGAAATGGAGGTGAGCACAACCCCCAGAGTCAGACATGACTGAACTTAACGTCAAGGGATACCTTTACACACACACACATGCAGGGACTACACCAATTTAACAAAGTTTCAGCCACAAAAACAAAGTTTCTAAAGTAGAGCAATGACTTTCACAGTAAAGACAACCCAATTTAACAGGAAATAAGACTTTCAAACCAGGAACAGATTTCTGCAATTATTAAAAAATGGTTCATTATAAAAGCTATGAAAATTTGCCAAAAATCAGAGGATAAGGGAAACGTTCCACATTTTGGTGAGCTATCAGTGTTAAATGTGTTCTACCACTGTACCAAGTTTGAAGAAGATCACTCAAAAAATGAGGGCGGGAGAGCCCCCTAAGTCCCCCCCCCTTCGGGCTGTTTTTGGGCCACCGCGCATGCGCGTCCGCCATTAACGAATTAATTTCGAAAATAACGAATTTTCGTTAATTTCGAAAAATTTTGGGGGCCAAATTCGTTATTAGCAACAAAAACGAAAAACTGCCCCCTCTAGTTTTGAAACGAGTTTAGAATCAAATTTTTCATGGATCGATCAAGCCTAATAATTATTATTATTAAACTTTATTTACATCCTGCCCCATCTCCCTGAAGGGACTTGGGGCGGCTTACAAAACAACAACAATGCAGACAAAACACATAAAATATACAGTAAAAATTAAACTAAATCAATAAAAGTAAAATCAATAAAAGTAAACATCAACAAAAATAAAAGTGAACCATACATATAAAATTTAACATCAAACACCCCAAATCAAAATAGAATAAAATAGCCTGATGGGTGCTGGCCTCTCTTCTGGTGGTTTTTACAGAGAGATTGGTTGGTCAGCTTTTGGGAGAGATATGGTTCTGTATCCCCGCATGACAGGGGATTACAGGATTTGCAGCTCTTTCCCAGTCTTTTCTATGACATTACAGTTAATTGTACAGGGTGGTTTAATTTTGCACTTTATTAGAATCACATTTTTGTAAAAGCAAGTACTAGAAGTGCTTTTTATAATAAGCCATTATTAGAAGCTGAAAGTGGTAATATAAAATGACAAAAAATGTAGGCCATTGCAGGGATTGTCTGCAGCAGGTAATGGAGTAATTAAAAATAGGTGTGCTTGTCTACAGCCCGGCATTATACTAACTTCAAGTTAAGCCATCTTGAGTCCCAATAGCAGCAGAAAGGGAGAAAAAACACAAAGCATGTTTAAAAAAAAAAAGTCAATAATGCCTACCTTCTCGACTTTCTCTGTTTTTTCCAGGCTGTTCCTCCCATTCCATGCTCTATTTCGTCACCTCTGTCTCAGAGCCTGGGCAGCAGGTGCCTCAGTTTTCCTATGTGGGCTTCGTGAATGACCAGGAGTTTGTTTTCTATAATGCCAGCACAAAGAGGTATCTTCCTAAGGTTCCCTGGATAAGCAAGGTGAAGAAGGACGATCCTGATTACTGGGAACGGAACACGCTGTATGCTCAGGGCCATGAGCGGAGCTTCCGAGACCACCTGGCGACTTTGGCCAAGTACTACAATCAGAGTGGAGGTAGGTGGCGACAGATATTTCTTCTTCTCAGAAATAGATAATGGAAAGTATTATTATTATTGTTATTATTATATTTCTTACCTGTGGGGCCTCTCTCAGTCTCTCGGCAGCCATCAACTGCAAAAATAAATTATCCGCATAATAGCCGCACCCCCTTCTTTCCTGCTCCAAAAAGGGGGGGGGGGTGACTATTGTGTGGTGAAATCTGGCGTGCTATCTGCCACTGTGGTGGCTATAGAAATAGTGTCTAGCCAGCATGCTTTCTTTAACTATCGAATATTGAAAGGGCAAAAAATGGTTCTGCAAATTTTCACAGATGGAAAGGGTTCCCTGCTTGAGTCAGCAGACATTTTCCTCCTTTTCAAGGATCTTATCTTGGGTCTGAAAGGAGATAATGACAGATCAGCCAATTCTGTAGCAGCCTCTGGGGTTGTAATCTGGCTTTGTTTGGCCTGGATGAACTTGGGAATTTTATTTATCGTGTCAGAAATGAATTGAGAATACAGTTATGATGTATAAAAAACACCACAAACAGAGTTAGAAACTTGGCATTATACTAAATTCCTTTGATCAGGAGCTGGCCATTTTGAATGCCTCTGGTGTCGCTGTAAGAAGGTCCTCCATTGTGCATCTGGCAGGGCTCAGACCGCTTTGTAGTAAGTGGCCTGTGGTTTGC
Organism: Anolis carolinensis; assembly: GCF_035594765.1. Classification (NCBI taxonomy): domain Eukaryota; kingdom Metazoa; phylum Chordata; class Lepidosauria; order Squamata; family Anolidae; genus Anolis; species Anolis carolinensis. Next base: position 5,484,593 of record NC_085842.1, read on the forward strand.
TCTTCTCCACACTCTCATGTTGTGGGCTCTGCTTTGTAGCCCAATTTCTTAAGATTGGGAATAGAGGTGAATGATGGGTTGGCAGAGAGCATTGGTAGTTCCTTGTCCAGTGGCCCCTGATGCCAGAATTAAACACTATATCACTAGTGCAGCATCTACTCAATTACTTGCTAAAACTGAAATGGTAGACAAAGGTTTGAGGTAATGAGACAAAGAGAGTTCCGATTGCTGTAGAAAAAGACATTTATTCTCAGTGGCCAGAGAGAATAAGCAATAGGAAGGACCTTCTCCTGTAATCAGGAAAGCGAAGGTACAGAACAAAGAAACACAGGTCCTTATATACCCTTTTTGCCTCCATCTACCTACGTCATATAGGCATTATCCGTCACCAATTAGTGTCAAAAAAGTCTTACTTTGCACTTTACTAAAAGTTACTTTTGCATTTTCCTAAAATATATGCTACTTTCAAGACCTCTGACCCTTCATTAGGTCTTATCTAAGGAATTCCTATCTAGGCTTTCAGGGATCCATTAATTGAGGAATTTACCCCTATCTTAGCTTTTTAGGGAGTCATTAGCACTCCTACATGACGCCAGTTCTTATCTTGACATCCCAAAAGCCTTAATTTGTCTTTTGTCCATTAGCATGGAGCTTTATCTATTCTTGTTGACACTTGACATATGTCTCTGGCCCTTAGGGTGAACTTTGGTCTCTGCTTATGGGAGACAGTTATTGGCTAGGCAGAGTGTATTTTGAGCTATATGCACACATTCTGCTTGTGATTACATATTTTCTATTCTCATTTCTATTATGATTACATAGTTACATAGTTTCCAATGCAGTATTATATTTTTTCAATACACCTTCATCAAAACCACCAGTACTGTTAACTTCTATCTGCCTCCCAGTAGGTTGTATGGATTTCTAAGCACACCTGACATTCCTTTAGTTTTGAAAATTGAACTATTTTACTTTTCATTTTGACAAAGGTAAAAATTACCCTTAAAGCACTGTATACCACAATTGTTAAATCATACAACATATCAAAAATATGAATGTTTATTTCTGTAGGATCAAAAATTGACATGAATTACTTAAAAGTGGAACATCCTTCTGAAATACTCAACGTTGTATTTAATTTCTTTGAGTTTTACCATTTACGTCATTTGCCATTAGCATGTTCAACTATCTTGAAAATATTCACTTTTTTCAAGAGGTACCGGGAAATAAGCCCCATTGAATTTAGTCTTGGGGCTTGCTCATGCATAAATATGCATTGGGTGCTACTTTGAACTAAGCTTCAGAAAACGTATGTACCTTTTCAGAATTTAATGTTGCTTAAATGAATATCCAGGGATGAAGCAGAGCTCTTTGGAATGATTTTCTACTACACCACACCGATCGTTATTTGATCAATCAGAACAATTGCAATGAAGTAAATCTACTATATCCCCCCCCCCCCCCACACACACACACACTTAGAACTGTTTTCTCAATGGTATTTTTCAGTGTGTTGTGTCATTTCTTCATGGAAATTAAGTCTTAGAAACTGTAAGTATTGAAACCTCTATTGGTGTGCTTAACTTTTGGAGATTTGACTAATTGTGGTTTTGATTAAAATAGTTGGTCTAGGTTTCCACTTTGGTGGAAGGTGATCAGAGAGTGACGCTGGGGGACCTATGGGTTCCTGGAGAAATGTTCTCTCAGATAAACCCAACAACAATTTTTATTTGTGGTTTTCCAGCTTTCACATGAGGATCTTGCACCCCTAGCCCCAGGAAAAGGGGAAAGTTGATTATATATCTTCACACACATTGATTTATTATACTGAATTAACCTAAACTTTATGCATAGTAAAAATGGTTATGTTGTAACCATGTTGTAAATGGGAATGACAGGAGGGTAATCTGAGGAAGCCAGTGAGCAGGCTTCATTGTTTCAGGATTAATGCTGAACCTGATGTAAAAATCCCTCCTGGGCTTCTCTTATTGAGCTGAACTACTGGGGAGGGGGAGTGTTCTGGCACAGCAGCTGCCTCCTCTCTGGTATCTTCTGTTCTCTCCCTCATCTCCCCACCTTCTGTGTCTCTCTTTCAGGGCTTCACACTTTTCAGTGGATGTACGGCTGTGAGCTGAGGAACAATTGGAGCAAAAGAGGGTATTACCAGTATGCCTACGACGGGAGGGACTACATCAGCCTGGACAAGGAGACCCTCACCTGGACAGCAGCCGATGTCCCAGCCCAGAACACCAAGAGAAAGTGGGACGCTAACTTCAGAGACAACGAGTTCAAGAAGTTCTATCTGGAGGAGACCTGCATTAAGTGGCTGCAGAGATACCTGAACTATGGGAAAGAGACGCTTCTGAGGACAGGTGAAGGAGGGGGTCATGAAGAGCAGGGCTGCAGGATCATCACAGCCTGCTCATTCCCCACACTTTTGTGTTTTAATGTTGGGGAGACAGAGACTCCAGACAGGAAAGGGACAAGGGGAGTTTGAAGTGCAGCACTTCAGGTCAAGGGAAAGGAGGAGGGAGACGCATCTTTGAGGAAGATCTTAGAAAATGTGAATATGCAGATCAGGAATCCTCAAACTCCAGCCTTCCAGCCATTTAGGACTCCAACTCTCAGAATTCCCAACCATTGAACAACTTGGCTAGGGCTTCTGCGAGTTGGAGGCCCAAATAGCTGGAGGGCCAGAGTCCCAGGGTTGCTGTGTGTCTTCCGGGCTGTATGGCCATGTTCCAGAAGTATTATCTCCTGACGTATATACCTCACAACCTCTGAGGATGCCTGCCATAGATGTGGGCAAAACATCAGGAGAGAATGCTTCTGGAACATGGCCAAACAGCCCGGAAAACACAAAACAACCCTGTGATTCCAGCCATGAAAGCCTTCGACAACACAGTCAGAGTCCCATTTGGGAAGATTAAGTGGGGTATAAATAAACAACAACTACAACAATAATAATTTGAAGATGACTGATGCAGATGAAGATTGGATTTTGTTCCATATTTTCTTTGCAGGACATGTGATCCTGTTTAGTATTTGTAAGCCTCCAGACATACAGTCTTCCTTCCCCTCCCATCCTGAGATAGTACACACCATTCAAGTGCAAAAAGGAGGAAAGGAGGAGGAAGAACGGGAATGTAGCAGCACCTAATTTAAGATCAATTGCTTTTTGATATTAGCATCTGCTTTCACCTGTGATACAGAACAATATTAAAGGCTTGGGTTATAGTGAGTATTTATGCATATGTGTTGACGCTAGAATGCCACTCTGCACTGCAGCTGAAGAAGTGGGTTTCCATCTATGAAAGCTCATTCTAAAATAAAAAGCAGTTAAAAGTTTTGCCCCATTCCTTTCTTTCTCCCACCTTGGTTTTGCTACAAGAGACTAAGACAATTACTTTTAAAATATTTTCTAAGTGATCAGAGTGGTCAAGCTTTCTTTGGGAGGGATAGGTCACACGGATAAGAATCCTTCTCCAGGAAGCCAAAACAAGAACATTTACCCTACCTGACATTAGGAAAGGTCCTATCCTAAATTTGATGTCATTCTTGCAGAGAAGCCAGAAGTGAAGGTGACACGCAAGGTGGACTATGATGGGATGGAGACCCTGATCTGCCGGGTGGGGGGCTTCTACCCCAAGGAGATTGACATCACCTGGACAAGGGATGGGGAGGTCTGGATGCAGGATACCTTCCATGGCCTGGTGTCCCCCAACTCGGATGGGACTTACTACACCTGGTGGAATGTCACGGTGGACCCCAAGGAGAAGGAACGCTACAAATGCCACGTGGAGCACGATGGGCTTCTGAACCCTGTGGACGTGGCCTGGGAGGAGCCTGGTGAGTCATTTGAGGGTGGGAGGGTTCTGGGAGGGACAAGAGGAGGGCAACCCCCTCCCCACCCAGAGGCACCATCAATAGCACTTTGCCATCTGTATTACTTTTGTATAGTTTCCATACCAATACAGGTCGAGTATCCCTAATCTGGAAATCTTAGAAACTCTAAATTTGTTTGTGCAGTTGGCTGAGATAGTGACACCTTCATTTCCAAATGGTTCAATGCACACAAACTTTGTTTTCCAATCGAGTTCTGGTCCCAATCATTTCTTTTAACCTGCCCTTTTTTAGCCAGTGGTCCGTAAATTAACATTCCCTGCCCTATGCAAGGATTGGCTGACATCTTTCAACGTCTCATCCTGAATGGCTGTGATAAGTTTGTAAATGTTTAAGTTACAGTGGAACTTTAGCTTACAAGTGACCCAACTTGTGAATTTTTTGAGTTATGAGCCGTCTCCTGTTTGTTTTATTAATTGAAGATGCGAGCCTTGATCTGATGTGAGCTAGCATAATAGCGCAAGAGCAGCCGCACGTCTTGCAAAGCTACCGCTCCCATGGTAGTTTTGCAAGATGGATCCATGGCTCAAAGGGATTCCTGTACTTCCCTTTTCCCTAAAGCATCTCAGCAAAGCGAGTGCTGTGACAGAAACGGGGTTTGAAACTGTTTTATGTTGAGGAAAGGGGAGTGAACTTGAGCTATTGGATTTAACATCTAAATAAGACACAATCAATAAGGAAAAAGGAATGGAGTCCAGGAGGAGATTAAGTTCAGGAGATGCTGGCTGTTCTTCTGCCCCTCAGAAGAGACATGGAGGGTGGTGGTCCTTTCTCCAGCCACTGGGCCCAGGTTTAATGGTAGAGCTGAACCTGGTTGCTCTTCTGTTATGCCCACTTTCAAGTCCTGTTCTGCAGACTTTGATGGGATTGTGCGGGCTGGTCTTTCACGCATACTTTAGCCTTGGAGTCCCCTGTTCTTTCTCCATCTATGAACTGCTCCATAAAGGGTTTGGTTTGGTGATTTCCTTTTTAATTCTTTTGTTCTTTTCCATTTTACATTCAGCCTCCAAATCGGTGCTCATTGGGTGTGCCGTGGGGATTCTCCTTCCGATTACTGGGCTTGCTGTTTATTTCCGTGAGTAAATTCTGAATTCATTTCCTTGTGGGGAAGAGGCATTCTGTGGTTGTTGGGGATCATTTCCTTTTGAGGACTCCCTATCTTTGAAGGGAAGGTTCAGCTTTGCCGACATCTTGGAGGCATGGACTTCTCCATTTGCCTCATCTTATCCCACATCATGAGCACAGGTCTCAGCCTGTTGCCTGGGAAGGCTTCCCATTTCGCTAATGTATTTGCTATAGAGTCTGAAAGGCATCCTCAGATTTTGGTATCTACAGGGGTCCTGAAACCAAACTCCAGCTGGGGACTGAAAGGCACAGCCCAGCTCTCACCTGGCATCTTAGAGCCAAAGAATGGCTGGAGACTGAAATGAGATCCATAGAAACCACTGCGGATGCCATGAAGCCAGCCAGGAGGGACACCGCTCATTGCCAAGCTTGGCCACCGCCCAGAGAGGATTAAATGCTTCCTTGGTTCTATTCCCAGAAACCGACCTGCTCTCCTTCCTACAATGCAGCTCTTAGGCTCTCCTTACATTCTTCTATGAGTAATACACTTTCCCTTCTCTCTCTTTCCAACAGCATTGTGTCCATCTGTCAGATTTGTCAGCACCAAAGCAGGTAAATTGGGGGCGAGAGGCAATGGGGAGAAGAGGGTCAAGCCTTGAGACAGAGAATTCAATGTCCAGTCCTTATTTGGTGGACAAATTTCTCCCCCCAAACTCACGGAGGCACTCTCAGCCTTGAAGGAAAAGAAGTTCAGAAGGAGGAGAGTGGTGCTGTGGCACAGGGCAAGGGTGCATTTGTGGTACAGGTGGAGGGGTAGCCAAATGGTACTATGGAACATCCATTAAAATCCTACGGACAGGAGACAGGAAAGCAGATGCTCTTCGGGATAAGAGGAGCCTTCTCCTTTCCTGCTCAGTTTATTTTGTGAGGAAAGAAAATCGCCTCCACCTTCCACCACTTTGCACATCTCAGATTATGAATGTTTCTCACGCCTAGTCCTGAGATCTCCATGTTCTGCCTCCGTGCTTAACTAAGTAAACTGGAAGCACAAAGGACAGATCGGAGACTGTATTTGGCAAATGGAAATGTTTTATTAATAGACAAATTGAACTTCTTTTCCCCTTGGTTGCCATTATAGAGTCTCTGTGAGGAAAGGAAGATTTGAAGTCTATGCAGTCCTGGTTCTCAAACCTTCTTGTTTCCAGATGGTTATTGCTATATAGTATAAAGTCCCAATGTGACTGGATTCTATGTATCTATAAACTGATTTTAATACAATGTTGGCATGACTTTATATATCACTGTATTATTTGGCTCTTTTATTTAACAAAGTTCCAACATGACTTCAGTTAATACAGTTCCAACATGATGTGAATTTCTGTACACCTTCTAGCTTCCTATGCAGGAGGAGGAGGCGACCCAGGGAATGTGGCAAAACTCGTGAACCCAGATCCAGCCTCCCTACAAATAGTCTAGGTAAGATAGCAGACCCCCTGGGTTGGAGATCCTGCTGCTTAATGCCAAGTTGGTGAATGGAAAAACAACAGCCATCCATGATTTGATCTTGGATGAGTATGCTGACCTGGTCTGCCTGGTTGGAGGGGGGTGGGTAAATCTCTCCCAACTTTGTCCATCAGGTTTTTGTGTGCAGCAGCAGGCAAGACCCGGAGAGAGGGGAGGAGGAATTGCAGAGGTCTATCAGGATTTGCTAGCTGGAGTGGTCTCAGGCCTGGTTTTGGAGTCTCAACGACTACTAGTGCTGGGGGATTTTAACATCCATGCCTCGACCATTCTGTTGGGAGTGGCTCAGGACTGCATGGCAACCATAGGTCTCTCCCAATTGGTTTCTGGCCCCACCCGTAGCCCTGGGCACACCCTTGATTTGGTCTTCTGTTCAGGATGAGATGATGGTGATAGTGTTCACATTCCCTTTGTCATGGACTGATCACGACCTGGTTAGGTTTAGACTCACTGGGGCTCTAAACCTCTCTGCAGGGGTGGAGGGCTGATTAGGATAGTCTGCCCCAGGAGACTTATGGATCCAGATGGATTCCTGAAAACTCTTGGGGAGTTTCCTGCCACTTGGGTAGGTGATTCTGTCAAAGCTCTAGCAGACCTCTGGAATACGGAGGTGGCCAGGACAGTTGGAGAAATCACTCCTCAAAGTCGCCTTTCACAAAGCAGAGCCAAATCAGCCCCCTGATATTCCATTAGCTGGCATCCCTTCCCTACTCTCTTTTAAAAAACAGCTAAAACGCATTTATATTCTCTTACATATATAGAGAAGGAGGATTAGAATACTATGGTTATTGTGGATCAGCAATGGTGTTGCACCCTGGCTCTGTTGGCTGCTTAAATTTTTAAAATTATTTTAATAAATTATTTTAAATCTGTATATTTTAAATCTGTTTAGATTTGTGTTTTTTAATGTGAAATGTGTAATGCTAGATTGGTTATGTTATAATCTGTTATTACTTTGTTATAGATGTGGATTTATTTCCTGGTTTTGGTTGGGTTGTCTATCTGTTTTTGTTTAGTTAATTACGGCATTGAATATTTGCTAATTTTTTGTTGGAAACCGCCCTGAGTCCCCTTGGGGAGATAGGGCGGGATATAAATAAAGTTTCATCATCATCATCATCATTACAAGATAGATATGCTGGATTTCGTTTCACAAAATCACAAGTCGAACACT